>NC_083241.1:15371037-15971037 GCF_032191835.1 Heteronotia binoei
CTTCTCAACAGCCCCTTTGACAAAGCTGTGGGGGAGAGGCAGAGAGAGGCAAACTTGGCAACAACGCCAGCAGCAGCTGCACCAGGCAAGTCAGGCATAGAGTGGCTCAGTTGTTGGCTGTGCGTGCAGGCTGGGAGGGCTGCAAGCAGGGGGGAAATAGGGGGGAAGCCAGCTCGGGGCCCATAAAGGTGTGCGGGCCCATAAGCCAGTGCCTACTTGGCCTAATTGTTAATCCGGTCCTGCCTGAAGGAGCTTCCATGTTTCAAGGCAGTTTACCTCTGGCAGCAGGCTTGCCAATCCCCAGGTCCCAGCGGGGGTTCTTCCGCTGTCCCAGGCTCTTTCCCACCCCCAGTCAGCTGGCCGGCGGGGGAGGGGGAAGCCCCGCCCCCCCCAAGCCACCATGTGACTTTCCACCACCGGAGGCTCCTGTCTCCGATTGGAAAGGCTTCCTCTTGGGATGGGGTGTCTGTGTTACTTGGAAGAAGTTGGCAGTAATTCGTGAGTAAAGAGGCCAATCCCTCGCTTCAGAGTCGTCAGAAACGGGGGGGGGGGGGGGGGGAGTCTGCTGAGCACTTCATTATTCCCTATGTGGAGATCGATTCTCATAGAGTATAATGGGGAATTGATCTGGAGGTTTCGGGAGCTCTGGGGGAGCTGTTTTTTTGAGGTAGAGGCACCAAATTTTCAGTATAGTTTCTAGTGCCTCTCCCCAAAGTACCCCCCACATTTCAAAACGATTGGACCAGGGGGTCCAATTCCATGATCCCCAAAATAAGGTGCCCCATCCATTATTTCCTATGGAAGGAAGGCATTTAAAAAGATGTGCTGTCCCTTTAAATGTGATGGCCAGAACTTCCTTGGTGTTCAATGATGCTTGTCACACCCTTGTTCCTGGCTTCGCCCCCAGTGTCTCCTGGCTACACCCCCAAAGTGCCCAGATATTTCTTGAATTGGACTTGGCAACCCTATCTGGCAGCCAGCTGCAGAGGGAGAGCCCATGGTTTCCAGGCCCTGGTTCTGTGCTTCCCAGCGGCCTCCCTCTGCCCACTGTTGGAAGCAGGAGGCTGCAGCAAACAGACCTCGGTTGTGGTTTGGAAGGCCTCTCCTTCAGCCGAAGAGTGAAATCAGAGAGCCATCCAGAGGAGGCTTCTGGGAAATTGTTTTTGTCACTGCACAGTGTGCGAACGCATTCACTCCAGCTCAGTGAAGTGTCAAATGTGTTATTTAAAGGTATCTGGTTTTCTTTTCTAAAAAATTTCTGCGTTCCCAGGTAGCGCCTTTTTATTAAAAAGTTAGATTAATAACACCACCTACTACAGACATTGTGTGGGAAGGAGTCAGAGAACATTTTCCTGCAGTTTTTTTTACTAAAGCATGGATAAGCTCCCCCATCTCCAATAGTTTTGCCTAATGTACTTGCATCTTTATGTGACACATCTGTTGCAATTCCTGCTTTAGGTGTTCATAGTCTGCGTGGATGGCACATATGTGTGTGTGTGTGTGTGTGTAGCTATTCTGTTCCACCAGTGTTTCTTCAGAGAAGAAGAAGAAGAATTGCAGATTTATATCCTGCCCTTCTCTCTGATAAGAGCCCTGTGGCGTAGAGTGGTAAAGCTGCAGTACTGCAGTCTTAAACTCTGCTCACGACCTGAGTTTGATCCTTGGCAGAAGCTGGGTTTTCAGGTAGCCGGCTCGGGGTTGACTCAGCCTTCCACCCTTCCGAGGTCGGTCAAATGAGTACCCAGCTTGCTGGGGGGAAAGTGTAGATGACTGGGGAAGGTAATGGCAAATCACCCCGTAAAAAGTCTGCCGTGAAAACATTGTGAGAGCAACGTCACCCCAGAGTCGGAAACGACTGGTGCTTGCACAGGGGACATTTCCTTTCCTTCTCTCTGAATCAGAGATTCAGAGCGGCTTACAAACTCCTATATCTTCTCCCCGCACAACAGACATCCTGTGAGGTGGGTGGGCTAAGAGGGCTCTCACAACAGCTGCCCTTTCAAGGACAACCTCTGCCAGAGCTATGGCTGACCCAAGGCCATGCTAGCAGGTGCAAGTGGAGGAGTGGGGAATCAAACCCGGTTCTCCCAGATAAGAATTCGCACACTTAACCACTACACAAAACTGGCTCACTTTATTTCAGGAGGGGGGATAGAAAGCGGTACAATTTACAAAGTAATAAAGACGTGAGAGGAGCCCTGCTAAACAGAGGTCCATCTAACCCAACATCCTGATTCCAAGATGACCAACCAGGACTGCGTTCAGACTGGCAGCCTGGGGCACTTTGCAGGCACCACAAATACCTCTGTTCCAATTAGGAATGGAGAATCACAGTCAGACATGGCACCCCGATGTGCCATTTTGATTGTGTCGAGACAGCGGTGGAGGAAGGGTTTTTTTTAAAAAAAAAAACCAAACAAACAAACCCTGGCTCTGAGGAAGGTTTTTTAAAAAAATATCCCTGGCGCGTGCACACAAATGCCATGGGGCTGTGAAGGTAAGCGACAACCAGCTGGAATGGATTGGTGGGATAGATGATAGATAGATAGATAGATAGATAGATAGATAGATAGATAGATAGATAGATAGATAGATAGATAGATAGATAGATAGATAGATAGATAGATAGATAATTTTATTTGTATCCCGCACTCCCCGCCGGAGCAGGCTCAGGGCGGCTAACAGCATCATTTAAATTTCAACTATACAAAGAAAGGCAAAGAAAACAAATTACATTTAAACATTAAAATTCTGATTAAGTTTAAAAATTAATTAATTAAATTAGTAAAAGTGCTAATGCTATTTGTTCTTTTATGATGGCGGTTATCATTAGCAATTTCTTTCTTTGTCAGCGAAAGGCAGTCGGAAGAGGAAGGTCTTGCAGGCCCTGCGGAATTGTTCAAGATCCCGCAGGGCCCGCATTTTCTCTGGAAGTTGGTTCCATAGGTTCGGGGCTACAGAGGAGAAGGCCCGGTTATGGGTGCATTGCAGCTTCACCTCTCTCAGTCCGGGAGTAGTCAACAAGTTTTTTCCGGCTGACCTCAGTGCTCTCTGGGGTTCATATGGGGAGAGACGGTCCCTAAGGTAGACAGGTCCTCGACCATATAGGGCTTTAAAGGTAATGACCAGCACTTTGTAACGAACCCGGTATATAACTGGCAGCCAGTGCAGCTCGCGCAGTCCAGGCTGTATGTGCTCCCATTTAGGAAGCCCCAGCAACAGTCTAGCCGCTGCATTCTGCACCAGCTGCAGCTTCCGGGTTCGGTACAGAGGCAGCCCCATGTAGAGGGCATTACTCTATATGGGCAGCCCCATGTAGAGGGTGGTTCACACCACCACTCCATTTTGTTTCTGCTCCCCACATTCAGACATCTGGAAACACATGAGGAATGCATTGGGAGCCATTGGCATCGGGTTTCACCTGGTGGCTATTTACTCCATCTCAGAGTTGTGTCAGGTCAGGGTGTGTGCAACTAGGGAACGGCTGACAGCTATGACTGTCTGACCGAGTCCTTTAAATCCATTTGGGAAATGTGAGCATGTCGGGCCAAAATGCCCATCTGATCACAGCCCAGGAAGCATGCAGTCTGCACGTTTACAATTGTGTCTTCCCCTTCAGAAACTGGAATTCAGTGGCACACTGCTTCTCCACTTAGCCATCACGGCTGACAGACCAATGTTTAAGTGCAGGAACTCTTATCTAGGAGAACCGGGTTTAATTCCCCACTCCTCCACTTGCACCTGCTGGAATGGCCTTGGGTGAGCCATAACTCTCACAGGAGTTGTTCTTGAAAGGGCAGCTGCTGTAAAAGCTCTCTCAGCCCCACCTACCTCACAGGGTGTCTGTTGGGAGGGGCAGGAAGGTACAGGAGATTAAAAGAGAGTAACCACTTTGAGATTCAGAGTATAGGGAGGGATATAAATCCAATATCATCTTCTTCTCCATGAGGAACCAGGGCTTAGAGGCAGAACATCTGCTTTGCATTGCAGAAGGCCCTAGTTCCATCCCTGAAGTCTTCAGTGAAAAGGATCAGGTAGGAGGTGATGAGAAGGATCTTTGCCTGATGGCCAGGAGAGCTGCTGCCAGTCTCAGAACACAATTCTGGTCTCATATATGAACATATGAAGCTGCCTTCTACTGAATCAGACCCTCGGTCCATCAAAGTCAGTATTGTCTACTCAGACTGGCAGCGGCTCGATGAAGGGTCTGACTCAGTAGAAGACCAGTTTCATTTAGAGAAGAGCTGTGGCTTCGGGGTAGGATGCTTTGCATGTAGAAGGTCCCAGGTTCAATCCTGGGCATCTCCAGGTCGAAGGATCAGGTGTGCTTCCATTATAGCACGATCCAAAATTTTCGAGCGCACCCGTTTTGAAGAGGACTGAGAGAAAACTAAAGGATGAACACAACAGTCTCCATTTGAATTCAAGCAAAGGAGGCAATCCAAGGGATCACCAAGTGAACTGGGGTGAACCAAAGGGGAGGAGGAGGATTCCACAGTTTTAGTTCCAGCGAGTTGTTTCTCTCCCCGCCAAGTCGGATGAAAAATTTCCTGGCTTTGGTTTTTCTCTCGATCAAAGCACTAATTAACAGGCTGCAGAAATTGCAGCGTCACCCTCATCCGTCTGTCCTCAGCCCCCTGGAAGGATCTCATGCATCTCCCTGACAGCAAGTCATTATAGCCGCATAGGAGCCATCCTGCCATTTGCTGGAAAGATCAAGCCTTCTGGGAAAAGATCGGCACCCACCACTGGGAAATGGGTCATGTTGCTAAACTGACAGAAAAGGCACTTCTCATTTTGTAGCCCCAGGCGTGGGCAAAGCCCCCCCCCCCCAGTTTGCCTTTTGGAAAGCTTTTTGTGACAACCTTTTTAAAAAATAAAAGATGATTACTATGTACCAAATATGTAGGATAGCTTTCCAGACTTGACATTTTATAAGTGATATGATTGGGAGGGGGTGTGGTTTGTACACGTGGGCTACCATCACACAGACTGAGGCTGAATTCAGACGGCCAATTTGAACCGACATAGGGATGGTCCCCAGGTGGATTTAAAAAGCAAGATCACGCAGGCACAGCTGCTACCCGTCCTGCTCTCACACTTACCCCACCCTCCAACATCTCTGAGACAGATCACGCTGCCACACTCCATCCATTTTTCTGGGCGTCTGAACGGGGCAGTGCACAAGCGAGACAGATGGGTGGTGTGAACCTGAAAATCCATTCTAGGTGCTTACTGGTATTCTTTTTTTTAAAAAAAAACTGACCAGAGCTCATGAGAGCATGTGCTCATGAGCGTATGGCTACTAAAAATGTAAGTGAAAAACCCCAAACTGTGCTAAGGGGAGGGCGTGCAACAACCGTGTGAACACACCAAAGTGCCCCCCCATCCCCGGGGGCATCGCGCAGGAGCATCTACCTAATCTGCTGATGTCTCAGGGACCATGATAAAAAGATTTCCCCTCTTCTGTTCCTTTATTCTTCCAGCATGCTCCTCTGCAAATGCTTTCAACCTACCAGGCCGGCTTAACTAAGAAGATTTCTCAAATGAGAGCCAGGTTTGAATCCCTACTCTGCCTCGGCAGCTTGCTGGGTGACTTTAGACCAATCGTTCTGTCACAGACCTTACAGGGATGTTGCGATGAGGATAGGACAGAGAAGTTGTTGGGAGCTGCTTGGAGTCCCCATTGAGGAAGAAAAGTGGAGTCTAACTATCTTAACCGATATTAAACGAAGGCCCAATTTTGAATGCTCCCTTCCCAAGTTGATGTGGGTGCTTATCCGGGAGAGGCCCGTCTCTATGCTTCCTCACCTGTGGAAGTCCTTACCAAATCTTTTCAAGTCTATTGGCTTTTGAGCACCAAGTTCAAACCTTCCTGTTTTCCTAGGCAATAAATGGCAATCAGCAGGAGGGCTGTGGGTGAGGTCATTGGGTATGATGCCATCCATGATGCTACATCACTTCCAGTAAAAAAAGAAAAGAAAAGAAAAATGGAAGTGACATAGGGTAGCTCTAGAAATAACCAGAACCTCTGTTGTAAACTATAGAGTTTGGGCAATTCCTAGAATGACCCAATATCACTTCTAGATTTTTACAGGAAGTGACATAGCATAGCACATGAGGCTGCTAGATTTTTAAAAATTAATTATCCTACTCAGATCCCAGATTCAGCAGGAGCTCACAAGAGCACAGCTCCTGAACCTTTCTGAGGGTTCCACCTCCTCCTTCCCACCTTGTCCATTGAATAGTAGGTGCAGCTGCATAACAATCCCTGGATGAGCTCCACCACCTATTTTTCTACAAAATGGTCCCTGATCATACTACCTCTTGAAGCAGCAGTGGGCAACAGGAGCTGGGGATCCCTCGCATGACTGGGGGACTTGGCAGCCCTAGGTACACTGCATGGCTGGCTCATGGCTTGGTGCTTCTTCAGTCGGCTGCAGGTTATGCTTTGGTTTTATTTATATTGAGCTTTGTTTTATGTTGCTTGCAAGCCACCTCAGCAACTGGCATTAGGAGGCAAGGTGTAAATACTTCAAGCTGAGGAATCAGGGACAGTTCAGAAATCATTATGGCACACAAACTCTTGAGCTATCAAGAACAGGAAAAGAAGTTAGTTTTTTTAAAAAAATGAAGAAGAAGAAAACTGCAGATTTATACCCCGCCCTTCTCTCCGAATCGGAGACTTAGAGCAGCTTACAATCTCCTATATCTTCTTCCCCCACAACAGATATGCAGATATGGTAAATAGAAGAAGAATCTGGTTCTCCCAGATAAGAGTCCGCACATTTAACCGCTACACCAAACTGAAGAGAGGACTCTCTGGGTTTCTTGGTTTCTTCTTTGTCTTTTGTTTTTTTAAAAAAAGTCTTCTGTGGTTGGGTGCAGACAGCCAGCTTGGGGTGGCAGTGTCCTGTCTCAGAAGTGAGCCAGCATTAAAAAAAGAAGTGCCCTGGGGCGGTCAGATGGTGCGCGGCCCACCGCCGGAACAGGGATGGGCCACAGGCACCCTCAGAAACATCCCACTGGTTTGCTACACTTAGTATGTGGTAGCTTTTAGAGGCGGCAGAATGACAGGTAAGGACACGGTGAGGGTGGGACAGGACTCACTCTTTTGGGCTGGTTGTGGGGTGTCCCTGAGGCAGCTTATTCTGGCCTTCTGGACGCAGCCTGTTTCTCCCATTTTCAACTCCCCTCTCAAGACATTCATCTGTGTTCCTTCTGAAGCCAGCCATATAGGGCTTGATCTGATAGGGACCGCTTGCCCTGTGATATTTGCTGTGTTGCCTCACAACAGTATTCCATTTCTTACGTGTTGTCCCATGGATCGCACCAAATAGCTAATAGCATTCTTAATAGGAATTCTCTTTTTCTCTCTTCTTTTTCTCAGTTTCTCCCTGAAACCCCAACAATCCATTTCCTTTTCTCTTTGAGGAATTAAGAGTCTGCTTTGAAATAATGCCTTTTAAAAAAAAAATCAAAAGAGAAACTGAAAGAGAGGAAGGGAAGTTCCACAAAATTTCAGAATTTCGTGCTGTAGATGTTCAGAAGCATGCCATGACCTTCCTGCCCATCTGCTAGAGCACCACTCTGTGGCGTGTGACATTAAAACGCAACAAAACAACATAAAAAAACCAGGAAACAAACAACCCTGTGAGGCCAGGTTTTAAAAGAGGGCACAGAGGGCATAACAAAACACTACAAAGAGCAATCAATCAAACAGCAATTGAAGCAAAGTTCTTCTCTTAAAAGAGAAAAGGAGAATATGAATCCATGGTTGTATCTTTCTTTTTAAAATGATCTTTTTTTAGAAAAAGAAAATTCATTCCACATTCCCCCCAGCAGATTGGGTGATCTTGTTTATTTCACAGAAACCACATAGACTCATTACTCGCCCTCAGGGCTTCTTTTGTAGCAGGAACTCCTGTGCATTTTAGGTCACACACCCCAGTGTAGCCAATCCTCCTGGAGCTTACAGGGCTCTTTGTATAGGGCCTACTGTAAGCTCCAGGGGGATTGGCTACATTAGGGGCGTCTGGCCTAATATGCAAAGGAATTCCTGCTACAAAGAAAGCCCTGCCCACTCTAAAATCTTCACCTAACACATTTGAAACAAACTGTGATCCTTTCCTCTCCTCCCCCTTCATAGAATCATAGAGTTAGAAGGGACCTCCAGGGTCATCTAGTCCAACCCTCTGCACAATGCAGGAAACTCACAATTACTCCCCCTAAATTCACAGGATCTTCATAGCCTCTGTTTAAAAACCTCCAAGGAAGGAGAGCCCACCACCTCCCCAGGAAGCCTGTTCTACTGAGAATCGCTCTAACGGTCAGGAAGTCCTTCCTAATGTTGAGCCAGAAACTCTTGATTTAATTCAACCCATTGGTTCTGGTCCTACCTTGTGGGGCCACAGAAAACAATTCCATACCCTCCTCTAGATGACAGCCCTTTAAATACCTGGTGATCATATGACCTTCAATAGCACTAGCCCTTTAATGAGCTTCTTTTATATGTATATGTATATAGGGAGAGGCCACGGTTCAGTGATAGGGCATCTGCTTGGCATGCAGAACGTCTCCTGGTTCAGTCCTCGGAATCTCCAGTCAAAAGGATGGGGCTGTGTGTGTTGGGAAAAACCTCTGCCAGAGTCCCTGGAGAGCCTCTATCAGTCAGAGAAGCCAGTGCTGACCCTAAGGGTTGGATTCAAGTAGAAGGCAGCTTCATCTGCTCCTTAGTTCAGGACTGAATCTCAGTGGCAGAAGATCTGTTTTACATGTAGGAGGTCCCAACCTCAATCTTTGGCACCCTAGTTTTATGAAAACAGCAGAGAGCAGATAAAACCTCTGATGGAGACCCCAGAAAGCCACTACCCACCACAATAAACAAACCTGAGTGTGATACACCAATGCTTTCTCTGCATATAGGCAGGGCTTGTTTTGTAGCAGGAACTCCTTTGCATACACCCACTGGTGTTGCCAGTCCTCCTTAAGCTTACAGTAGGCCCCGTACTAACAGCTCTTGGAGGATTGACTACATCAGGGGGGTAAATTAGTTCCTGCTACAAAAACCCCCCTTCATATAGGGCAGCTTTTTATGTTTCAAAGGCAATTTCCAACCCAGAAATCAAGGGTTTGGGTAGATAAACAAGAAGGAGAACTGAACCTCCACAGCTGCTTGGAAGAGGAAATAGTGATATAAATACATGTTTAATTGTAGTTTAATTACAATTACGTACTAGACTCAGTTTATTTAAATGCAGTGTAATTAGAGTGAGACCTTGATTTAATCACAGCCTTATCAGACATGGTTCCCACTTGTTCCTTCTGCTTCCTCTGCCACATCCTTCCATGCAAATTTCTCCCTTCCAGGAAAATTTTAAAACCTTGCAGGTGAAAGACACAAAATGACTGCATCGTGGAAAGATTCGGGGTTTCCAGGAAAATTCAGCACCACAATGACTAAGCCACCTCTGTTTTTTCCTTGGAAAGAGAAAAAAAAATGACAGTCTCACCTGTCACCCTGTAACTACCCCTAAGAGGCTAACAATAATGAATTTTCATTAGCAAGTCATGATTGATAATAACTCAGCTCATTGCTTGCACTGAATCAATTTTATACAGGCCCATAACATGAGATGGACTGAACTAAATGATCTGCCTTGGAGTGTTCCCACATCCTTCTCTAGTTTGTTATGTATTTTATCTTTTTAGAGTTAGAATCATAGAGTTGGAAGGGACCTCCATGGTAATCTAGTCTATCCCTCTGCACAATGCAAGAAATTCACAAACACCTCCCCCTAAATTCATAGGATCTGCCTTGTTGTCAGATGGCTATCTAGCCTCTCTTTAAAATCTCCAAGGGAGGAGAGCCCACCACCTCCTAAGGAAGCCTGTTCCACTGAGGAACTGCTCTGTCAGGAAGTTCTTCCTAATGTTGAACCAGAAACTTCTGATCTAATTTCAACCCATTGGTTCTAGTTCTACCTTCTGGGGCCACAGAAAACAATTCCACACCATCCTCAATATGACAGCCCTTCATGTACTTGAAGATGGTGATCATATCACCTCCCAGCTGCCTCCTCTCCAGGCTAAACTTACCCAGCTCCTTCAACCTTTCTCATAGGATTTGTTCTCCAGACTCCTCATCATCTTTATCACCCTCCTCTGGACCCAATCCAGCTTGTCTACATCCTTCTTAAAATGTGGTGCCCAAAACTGAACACAATACTTCAGGTGAGGTCTTGCCAGAGCAGAGTAAAGCGATACCATCACATCACGTGATCTGGACACTATACTTCTGTTAATACAGCCCAAAATTGCATTTGCCTTGTTAGCCACTGCATCACACTGTTGACTCATGTTCAGCATATGGTCCACTAAGATGCCTAGATCCTTTTCACACATACTATTGCTAAGACAAGTTTCCCCCATCCTATAACCGTGCATTGGATTTTCCCAACCTGAATGCAGAACTTTATATTTATCCCTGTTAAAATTCATTTTATTTGTTTTAGCCCAGTTTTCCAGCCTGTCAAGGTCATCCTGTATCCTGTTTCTGTCTTCTTCTGTGTTTGCAACCCCTCCCAATTTAGTATCACCTGCAAATTCAATAAGCATTCCCTCTATTCCAAATCATTGATAAAGATGTTGAACAAAACAGAACAAAGTCTGTCCACTTGTCCCTCCTTTCCAAGAGGATGAGGAACCATTCACAAGCACTCTTTGTTTGGGCAATATTTCTCCTACCCAAATTGTAGCTGGCCAATGCCCTTAAGAACATAGGAATGTAAGAAGAGCCCTGCTAGATCAGACCAGTAGTCCATCTAGTCTAGCATCCTGTCTCACACAGTGGCCAACCACTTACCCTGGAGGGTCAAACAAACAAGGCATAGAGGCCAAGGCTTTCCCCTTATATTGCCTCCAGGCACTGGGATTCAGAATCATAGACCTTTTCTGCACTGGTCTGTTTGCTTCTCATGTGCTGCGGGTCTATTTTCCCCCAAATCAAATTTTGTTTCCTCACTACCGCCTTTGGTGTGTTGTACAGAGCAAATGGTTTCGCATTGACTAATCCTTCTCAAATTTTGCTCCTTTCCCCCTTTTTCCGGGCATCTGACTCCACCCCTTTCTTTTTTTGGGTTGCATGCATGGTTACGTTATAGCATAACCAATAGGCGATTCGATCTCCGTCTGCATTCCTATTGGTCATCAGTATTTGGCCGCCACTTCTTGAATTTGGGGGGGGGGGGGATTCTGAAGAAACAAAGCTCAGGGAACGCCATATTTTCTTTACCTTTTATCTCAAGCATGCTCACAAACAGATGTCAAAGGGTGCTTGGAGCAGTAGGCACACTTTTTGGAATAATGGCAATATCTCTGTCTTCAACAATCTCTGTGATGATTACTTGCGCACTCTTGCGCACTCTTTGAGGACAAAAACACCGTCGCCGGAATCTGCATTCCTCCTCTTCAATGAAGACAGTGTTTTCATTGACTAACAAACTAATCTCCTCGCGTTGGTCGCAAGCGCAGGAGATGGCATGCTCTGGCTGGAAAGAGGCTGTGATTGCTAATGAACTGGTGGGGGCAGAATGCAGGGAAACATTAACAAAGCACGACGCACCAAAATTTGTAGAGCCCAATAAAAAGGAGGAATTTTGAGGGTGAAACAAGAAGCTGGAAAGCAATGTATGTGCTCCACGCCCGGTTGGATGAGTCAAAACCTTGAAATAAGCAAGATTAAAATTATTTTAAAACATTCACAGGGCGATGCAGGAATCGATTTCAAAATAGCATATATCGGAATCATACTGCAGAAGCGGCGGGTGATCGACACAGGGGCACGATAATATTGGCAACTGTACTTTCCAGTCCTTTTTGGACACTTCTCATCATCACCACCTATAGGCAAAAATGAACAACTTTTCTGAGTTTTCAGGTGTATATTTGAACTCAGAATCTCTGCATAGAAGGGAAAACCCACAGAATATAGTTTAACTTTGAAACATTTAGTGCTCTTGCCCCTGAAACAGGAGTCCCATGGTGCAGAGCGGTAAAGCTGCAGCACTGCAGTCCAAGTTCTCTGCTCATGACCTGAGTTCGATCCCGGTGGAAGCTGGGTTCAGGTAGTTGGCTCCAGGTTGACTCAGCCTTCCAACCTTCCAAGGTAGGTCAAATGAGTCCCCAGCTTGCTGGGGGAGAAATGTTGATGACTGGGGAAGGCAATGACAAACCACCCCGTAAAAAAGTCTGCCGTGAAAACGTCGTGATGTGACATCACCATGGAGTCGGAAACGACTGGTGCTTGCACAGGGGACTACCTTTACCTTTACCTTGCCCAGGAACAGCTAAATCAGGCCATGAGGGCACTTCCCAGGTAGATGTCCTATGGACAAAACCACAACCATCCTATGTGAACTTGAACAGTGAACCATCCTATGACCCAGAAGATCCTCTGATGGTCCACAGTTTGAAGCTCTGTAGCACCAAGCCAGACAATTGGTTCTTTTAGCTCAGTAGCACCCATTCCGATTGGAGCAGCTGTCCACACAGAGAAAGATTCCTCCCAATACTTGCTATCTCATCAACTTTTTAAACTGGAGGTGCTGGGGATTGAACCTGGGGGCCTCTACATGCAAAGCAGGAGTGCTTTCTCAGAGCCACAGACCCTCCCTGCTGGAAACCATACTGCTGCCTTCAGACATTTATGCATTTATTTTAGTATTATCTGCTCTAATTGGCAGTGGCTCTCTAAGGACTCTGTCAGTGGTCCTTCTGGGCTCTATTACCTGATATTCGTTAACTGATATTTGTGATTAAGCTCTATTACCTGATATTCATTAACCCCTCTTTATGAAAAGTATAGGCTTTATGGCTGAGCTGCAGCCTTTTATCTGATGTCAAGAAATCATGTCATAAATGATTTGGAGTTGGGAGTAAGCAGTGAAGTGGCCAAGTTTGCAGATGACACTAAATTGTTCAGGGTGGTGAGAACCAGAGAGGATTGTGAGGCACTCCAAAGGGATCTGTTGAGGCTGGGTGAGTGGGCATCAACATGACAGATGAGGTTCAATGTGGCCAAGTGCAAAATAATGCACATCGGGGCCAAGAATCCCAGCTACAAATACAAGTTGATGGGGTGTGAACTGGCAGGGACTGACCAAGAGAGAGATCTTGGGGTCGTGGTAGATAACTCACTGAAAATGTCAAGACAGTGTGTGATTGCAATAAAAAAGGCCAACGCCATGCTGGGAATTATTAGGAAGGGAATTGAAAACAATTCAGCCAGTATCATAATGCCCCTGTATAAATCGATGGTGCGGTATCATTTGGAATACTGTGTGCAATTCTGGTCACCGCACCTCAAAAAGGATATTATAGCATTGGAAAAAGTGCAGAAAAGGGCAACTAGAATGATTAAAGGGTTGGAACACTTTCCCTATGAAGAAAGGTTAGAAGGTTGGGGCTCTTTAGCTTGGAGAAACGTCAACTGCAGGGTGACATGATAGAGGTTTACAAGATAATGCATGGGATGGAGAAAGTAGAGAAAGAAGTACTTTTCTCCCTTTCTCACAATAGAAGAACTCATGGGCATTCGATGAAATTGCTGAGCAGTCAGGTTAAAATGGATAAAAGGAAGTACTTCTTCACCCAAAGGGTGATTAACATGTGGAATTCACTACCACAGGAGGTGGTGGCAGCTACAAGCATAGACAGCTTCAAGAGGGGGTTAGATAAAAATATGGAGCAGAGGTCCATCAGTGGCTATTAGCCACAGTGTGTGTGTGTGTGTGTATATATATATATATATATATTTGTGTGTGTCTGTGTGTATACATATATGTGTGTGTATATTGGCCACTGTGTGACACAGAGTGTTGGACTGGATGGGCCATTGGCCTGATCCAACATGGCTTCTCTTATGTTCTTATAAGAAGTTTGGGCAACCACCTGAAAACCTCACGTATGCTGAACCTCACATATGCTCTCAGAAAACCTCACGTATGCTGCCTTGAGATTGTGGGAAAAAATCTGGGCAATGTCTCTGCAGGTTTTTCTAAAAAAAATTTCTCCCCAATTCGGTCTAAGGATGTGCATTTAGATGTTCTTGGTCTGAATATGTAACTTACTGGCATTTTGGGGGGGGGGTATATTTGGGGTGATCTGGGTTGATGTATGGTAATCTTGAATCCAAATATTGGGGGATATCCAGGGGCAGTGTTTTAAAGTGCCAAAATTGAAGATTGCTTTGGTCTGTTTATTTTTGCTTTTTGCAGGTTTCCCAGGCAACAGGAGGGATGGGGGAGGGAGATGGCTCTCACAGGTAAATGGGATCACACGTAAATGGGAGACCTTGCCAGGTTGGTTCTGTATGGATTCTCTCATTTGACATTGGTTCTACCGGGCTTGCACTATTTGGTTTAGTTTAGCTGATTTGTATCCCACTCCATCTGCATTGGACCTGGGTTCTGCTTGGCTTCTGTGGTTTGAATTTGTTTCAGTTGGGCTGCAAATAGAGTCTCTCCCCTTGCTTCAGGTGGTTTGACTTCGATTCTCTTGTTTGACATTGGATGCATTGGATTTGCCACATTTGTCCTGTGGTTCTGTTGGGTTTCTCTGGTTTGACATTGGCTCTGTTGGGCTTGTTGGTTTTGTTAGTATTTGGGGGGGGGGGCTTTTGGCCAGTGGTTGATTGCTCTTGTGTGTTCAGCTTTTCTTTTCCATGGAGGAAGCATGGAATTTTCCTGCTGCAGGTGACAATGGAGGATGATTCAGCACCATGTTCAGGGGCCTATAGAACTGGATCCCTTGATATGATTCACTTGCAACTTGGGGAGAATTTAGTGCACAGGCCGCCCGAACTGCACTGCAATTTTGTTGTCACGTTCTTGAAAGAAGCAGGCACACTAGTCCCTCAGAAATATCTTCCATAAGGAATAATGGATGCAAAAAATTTTGGAATTCCAGAAAACCTGAATCCAGATACTGAACCGGTGTTGGAGGTCTGATTAATCCAGAATACTGATAATTCAGTCATCCCCCAAATTTGGATTGAAAAAATACCAGATTTTTTTCCCTGGTGCACATCCCTAATAGGAACTCAAAGCAGCTTAAAATATCATTCTTCCCTACTCCATCTTATCCACGCAACAACAATCCTGTGAGGTAGGCTGTGATGAAGGGAATGACTATCTTAAGGTCCCCTAATGAGCTTCCAAGGTAGAGTGGGGATTCAAACTGGGGTCTCCCAGATCCTATTCCAGCACTTTACCCACTCCACTGTGCTGCCTCAGAGGGAAAGGAGAGACCACGTGCCCCGCTCTGTTAGTCTGTCTGGGACTAACTGCCATTGTAATTCCTCTAAGGAAATTAATATGAGGATAAAATGGGAAACTGCATATGCCACTCTGAACTTGGTGGAAGGATGGCATTAAAATGTACTAGACAAAACACCATGAATGCAAAGAATCAAATAAAAATGGTGAGACATCATTAGTAGGTTCAGGGCTTTTTTTGTAGGAGGAACTCCTTTGCATATTAGGCCACAAACCTCTGATGTAGCCAATCCTCCAAGAGCTTAGAGCAGGCCATGTAATAAGAGCCCTGCAAGAGCCAGTGTGGTGTAGCGGTTAAGTGTGCTGACTCTTATCTGGGAGAATTGGGTTTGATTCCCCACTCCTCCATCTGCTGAAATGGTCTTGGGTTAGCCATAGCTCTCGTAGGAGTTGTCCTTAAAAGGGCAGCTTCTGTGAAAGCTCTCTCAGCCCCACCCACCTCACAGGGTGTCTGTTGTGGAGGGAGAAGACATGGGAGTCTCTGATTCAAAGAGAAGGGTGGGGTGTAAATCTGCAATTCTTCTTCTTTTTCTTCTTCTTCTTCTAGGATTGATTACATCAGGGGTGTGTGATGTAATATGCAAAGGAGTACCTGCTACAAAAAAAAAGCCCTGTGTAGGTTCATTCTTGATCCCAAGGATCATTTGAACATATGAACATATGAAGTTGCCTTATACTGAATCAGACCCTGGGTCCATCAAAGTCAGTATTGTCTACTCAGACTGGCAGCAGCACTCCAGGGTCTCAAGCTGAGGTTTTTCATGCCCATTTGCCTGGACGCTTTGTAGATGGAGATGCCAGGGAGTGAACCTGGGACCTTCTGCTTACCAAGATGGATATGGCTGATAACTAAATCCTATAAATAAATACTGAAGACAGTGCCGCCTGCCATTTATGAATATCATAGCGAGGACAGCTGGACTTTGCCACCTGGATTTCCACTTGGAGTCCCTTTTTAGATTCCCAAACTACCACCTGGCTTTAGCAACTTATATGACGTTTACATTCCCTTGACCTTCACCTTGAGGTTTCATGTGCTTCATCAATTAGCAGATTTCTGCCCACCATCCTCCCGAATGGTTAGCATGCAGAAGGGAAAGGGAGGTGTTCACATCTGCAGGACAGGTCTGAACTTTGTGATAGCGCTGTCCTCTCGGAGTTCGCCTCTGCTGCATAACCCTGCCTACAAAGCCAGTGAATTAATTGGCAGCTCAGTGAAGGCACAGCTTGCGGAGTAAACAGGAGATCAGCATCTGAGAACCTGTGGCTACACAAGGCAAACTGGGAGAGACGATGAGATTGCAGGATAAGATAAAGGGATCCCACGGAGAGATAAAATAAACACTCTTGGATAGATGTACGAGGGAGATAGGGTGGATATATAGGTAGTATTAAAGAGATGGATACTGCAAAGAAACCGAAAGGGATTCTGCAGACAGACGAATGCCATGGATAGATGCTCGAGTGAGAAGGGTCTTGCTAGACAGATGGATGCGCCGAGAAAATGGATCAGTTTACAGCTAACGCTGTGGCTAGCGCTACCGAGATGGATATGGCTGATAACTAAATCCTATAAATAAATACTGAAGACAGATCCTCAGTACCGCCTGCCATTTATGAATATTTGACATACACCGTCACACACATACACACACTCATTTCCAAGGAGCAGCGCTGGGCTTCATCCCAAATAAAAAGCAGCCAATAGGCCCATGTTTAATCGCACCGTTAAACATTTAAGAGATGTTAGGCGAAGCAAGGGGGGAAAAAACAGATATTTATCAGCGAGTTCTGAGCTCTTTGGGTCTGATGGATGCCTCATTGATGGCAGACTGAGGAATGACATGCATTACTTCTCCGGGAGGGGAAAGCTTGTCGCGAGGCACCCGTTGCTAAGTGCCGCTTGTTCTGCTAGGATGGTGTGCGAAGAGCCGTTCTCGTGGAAACTATGTGCCTTGGTTGTCCAAGTGCACTAACACCCCCCCCCCCCCAATCCCCTCAGCTCTTAAATCTAGATTTGTAGCCTGTGTCCTCTCCAAAGAGCCCAGCGGAGAGCTAGGAAAGGGCTCAGAAAAATGATAAGATGGTTCAATAAGAATTAGGGATATCAGAATAGCTGCCAAATAGGCTAACATTTTACTTTTTATTTGCAAGCAGGGAGCAGGTTTTTCAGCGGGCTGCTCATGAGCAGCTTGACCCTGTTTGTTGGGCTATTTGTCGTGCATTAAAGCAGCACACGACAGCCAATGGAAATCTTAGTTTGCCTCTGCCAATTAACCATGTGTTAACCAGGGCTTTTTCTGTAGCAGAAACTCCTTTGCATATTAGAAGAAGAAGATATTGGATTTATATCCCACCCTTCACTCTGAATCTCAGTGGCTCACAATCTGCCTTATTTTCCTCCCCCACAACAGACATCCTGTGAGGTGGGTGGGGCTGAGAGGGCTCTCACAGCAGCTGCCCTTTCAAGGACAACCTCACCCAGATCTATGGCTGACCCAAGGCCATCCCAGCAGCTGTAAGTGGAGGAGTGGGGAATCAAACCCAGTTCTCCCAGATAACAGTCCACTCGCTTAACCACTACACCAAACTGGCTCTCACAACCCTGATGTAGCCAATCCTCCAAGAGCTTGCAGGGCCTACTGTAAGCTCCAGGTGGACTGGCTACAATTATGTGGCCTAATACGCAAAGGAATTCCTGCTACAAAAAAAGCCCTATTAATAACCAATTGCATAAATAAACAACAGAGATTAATAGATCAGCAAGTGATTATAAATAGGGTTTTTAAAAGTCTCACTCTTTGGTCTCTGTTCCAGTGGAGATGCTTCCATGCATGTACATTTTTACACAGCCTTATGGGAGATGTAGTCCCCATGCGAGCCACTTAATTATCCAACCAAATCATCCATAATTGTAGGGGAGAACTGATTTAATCTACTGCACAGATGCAGAAGTGGCTTGCAGAGTTGGATTAGCATTCAAGCCACTGGGGAAATTCCCAATGGGCAGATGGCATGGGACCACCCAGCTCAAAAGGGAGGGGTAGGCCCAACTCCCCACTGCCATGAGCCAGAGCCACAGAAAGGGAGGCACTCAACTGGGACTCACTGTATCCCAATGCAGCAAAAGGACCCATCGCCAGCCTTATCAAAAGACTCAGGCCCTGCCTTGCTGCAGCAAGGAGCCAGTTTGGTGTAGTGGTTAAGTGTGCGGACTCTTATCTGAGAAAATAAATCCAATCACTCCTTCACTTGGAGCTGCTGGAATGGCCTTGGGTCAGCCATAGCTTTGGAAGAGGTTGTCCTTGAAAGGGCAGCTTCTGGGAGAGCTCTCTCAGCCCCACCCACCACACAGGGTATCTGTTGTGGGAGAGGAAGGTAAAGGAGATTGTGAGCCACTGTGAGACTCTGAGATTTGGAGTGGAGGGTGGGATACAAATCCAATATCATCATCACCTTCTTCTTCGCTTGGCCAGGTATATCCTGCTTGTGGCTGGCTTGGCATGCTCTCCCTCCCTCCCTTGGTGGGGTGAGGGTGGGCTGGAATCTTGGAGAGGGCAGGGTGAGGGTGGGGCCCTTTTCCAGGGCCATTTCCACCTCCCTAATCCACCTGCCAGTGGCTTGCAAGGCAGAAGTAAATGAAACCAACGCTCAGAAATATCAGCGGGACCTATCCAAGGTCACTTGGCCATTGGGCTTCTCCTGTTCAATCTACTTATGACCTACACAGCAGGAAATTTAGAAGATGAAAGGGAAGACACATTAACCTTGGCACATCACCTGTGGCAACCACTCTTTGCATAATTCAACCTTCAAAGGAGTCATGAACCCTTCAAGTCCCCTTTAGAGAGGCCTTATCTGAAACTGTCTTTTTTTAAAATAAATCACCCCATCCACAATAAATGATAACAGCCCAGCAGCACTGCACACCACCGTCCTCCTTAGCCCTCTCTCCAGCTTCCTCCCGGGTGCCCAGGTTCCAACAGTGCTGAAGAATAATATATTCTGCTGCTTCCAGCAACAAATTAAATAAGAAAGTAGCACTGGAGATTTCCATTTACTTCTGGTAATGACAGTTAGACTGATGGCAAAGAAACCTAGTTGGCCATCTTTGTACCTTGAAGAACGTCAAACATCTCTGGAGGGATATCTAAGCAGCACATGCTGACAAAGTGATTCAAATAACTTCAGGTTGAAACGAGAAAAGTTCTTTCCACTTCTTCAGTTGTATTCAGATTCTTCTTGAAAGGTATCGGATGCTTTTTCTACAAGGTTCTGACATATTCTAAGCATCTTGCCACTGTGGATGTTTTTCAGAGGAAGCTGAAAGCTGTCTTTCAAAGAGGCAAGCAAATCCACCACACGGCCAGCAAGATTCTGAGGCAGGCAATTGGATGGCCCCAGTTTTGAGAAACATCCCTGGTACCTGCTGTCCATCAAGATTATGCTTGGGACAGAGAAGGTAGAGAAAGACGTACTTTTCTCCCTTTCTCACAATACAAGAACTCGTGGACGCTCAGTGAAATTGCTGAGCAGTCGGGTTAGAAGGGATTAAAGGAAGTACATCTTCACTCAAAGGGTGATTAACACGTGGAGGTGGTGGCAGCTACAAGCATAGACAGCTTCAAGAGGGGACTGAATAAAACATATGGAGCAGAAGTCCTTCAGTGGCTATTAGCCACAGGGAAATGATGGAACTCTCTTTTGGGGGCAGTGATGCTCTGTATTCTCGGTACTTGGGAGGGGCAATAGTGGGAGGGTTTTTGGTGTCGTGGTCCCACTGGTGGACCTCCTGAAGGCACCTGTTCTTTTTTGGCCACTGTGTTGACACAGAGTGTTGGACTGAATGGGCTATTGGCCTGATCCAACATGGCTTCTTTAATGTTCTTATGCTATATTCCCTTATTGTTCTCATTAGGTGATTCCCTGTGCATAGTCACACTCTTCTGTGGTCAGTGGATTAGAAGGGTTAACTCCATTTAGGATCGCAAAGTCCAAGCTTTGGCTTCCTGAGTGTGGGAGAACATGTTCAGGTAGCCACATTCATATATTTATATATTTCACGGTATATATTTCGAGCATGTCCTCTTTATATCCACTTTTCCCCTAATAAAAGTCTCAAGCACTAGATTTCCTGATTGTCCTAAGGTGAAGTGTGAAATTAGATCACAACTGACTCTTGGCAACCTCCTGAATTCCACCTCATGGGGTTTTCTGGACAAGAGATGAGCAGAGGTGGTTTGCCATTGCCATTGCCTTCCTCTGCATAGCAGCCCTTGGGGCTCTTTTTTTGCAGCAGGAACTTTTTTGTATATTAGGCCACACATCCCTGATGTAGCCAATCCTCCTGGAGCTTACATTAGGCCCTGTACTAAGAGCCCTGTCAGCTCTTGGAGGATTGGCTACATCAGGGGCATGTGGCCTAATATGCAAAGGAGTTCCTGCTACAAAAAAAAGCCCTGGCAGCCCCCATATTCTTTGGTGATCTCCCATCCAACTACTGACTATGGTCAACCCTGCTGAGATCAAGCCTATCTGGACTAGTAGGATTGCCCCTCCCAAAGGAAAGGAAAGGTCTCCTGCGCAAGCACCAGTCGTTTCCAAGTCTGGGGTGAGGTTGCTTTTACAACGTTTTCACGGCAGACTTTTTACAGGGTGGTTTGCCATTGCCTTCCCAGTCTTTTACACTTTCCCCCCAGCAAGCTGCGTACTCATTTTACCGACCTCGGAAGGATGGAAGGCTGAGTCAACCTTGAGCCGGCTACTTGAAAACCTAGCTTCCACCGGGGATCGAACTCAGGTCGTGAGCAGAGCTTAGGACTGCCGTACTGCAGCTTTAACACTCTGCGCCACGGTGCTCTGCCCCTCCCAAAACAAACCAACAAAACCACCCAGTGACTTAGGTAGGATATCAGTCCTAAACAAATGTCCTAAAACCTGCCAGACTCAATTCTTCAAGTCAAATGTAGCTGAGCCATACTCCTTTTGTAGCAGAATGAAGAAGCTGCTTTATATCCAAACCACCTGGCTGAGAAACATCTATTCTACCTTTTTTTTAAAAAAGCTCCTGGGCAGAGAATTGTCTTTGTTGGCACATGTTCACTGACATAGATCCGGATGGGCAGCCGTGTTCGTCTGAAGCAGTAGAACAAAGTTTGAGTCCAGTGGCACCTTTAAGGCCAACAAAGTTTTATTCTGGGTATAAGCTTTTGTGTGCATCTGAAGAAGTTTATACCCAGAATAAAACGTTGTTGGTCTTGAAAGTGCCACTGGACTCAAACTGTGTTGTACCTTTTCACTGAGATCCTTCAATGGGAGATGCTGGGGTCTGAACCTGAGGCCTTCTCTAACTCTCCTGCTTGGTAAGACCAGTAAGTAGACCTTAATCAGATGCCTGTATAAAAGTTCACATGAACTCTTCTGAACACATGAAGCTACCTTATTCTGAACTAGCCTGTTGGCCTATCAGGATTAGTATTACCTGTTCACACTGGCAGCCTGAATCTAGAACTTTGTACATGCCAAGCAGATGTTTGGTGTAGTGGTTAAGTGTGGTTAAGTGTGCGGACTCTTATCTGGGAGAACCGGGTTTGATTCCCCACTCCTCCACTTCCACCTGCTAGCATGGCCTTGGGTCAGCCATAGCTCTGGCAGAGGTTGTCCTTGAAAGGGCAGCTGCTGTGAGAGCACTCTCCAGCAGCTGCCCACCTCACAGGGTGTCTGTTGTGGGGGAGGAAGGTAAAGGAGATTGTGAGCCGCTCTGAGACTCTTCGGAGTGGAGGGCGGGATATAAATCCAATATCTTCTTCTTCTTCTACTACTACTACTGAGCTTAGGGAAGGGGCTATAGCTCAATGAGAGAGCATCTGCTTGCACACAGAATGTTCCAAATTCAATATCTGGCCTCTCTGTAGGTAAAAAGATAAGGTGGTAGGTGATGGGAAAAACCTTGACCTGAGCCCCAGAGCCCCTGAACCCAAAGCGTGCTTGTGAATGGTTCCTCATCCTCTTGGAGAGGAGTGACAAATGGAGTGCCTCAAGGATGTGTCCTGGGACCTGTTTTGTTCAACATCTTTATAAATGATTTTGATGAAGGAATAGAGGGAATGCTTATTAAATTTGCAAATTAAATTGGGAGGGGCTGCAAATACAGTAGAAGACAGAAACAGGATACAGAATGACCTTGACAGGCTGGAAAACTGGGCTAAAATCAATAAAATGAATTTTAACAGAGATAAATGCATTTAGGTAGGAAAAATCCAATGCATGGTTATATGATGGGTGAGACTTGTCTTAGCAGTAGTATGTGTGAAAAGGATCAAGGGGTCTTAGTGGATCATACGCTGAACATGAGTCAACAGTGTGATGCGGTGGCTAAAAAGGCAAATGCAATTTTGGGCTGTATCAACAGAAGTATAGTATCCAGATCACGTGAAGTGATGGTATCGCTTTATTCTGCTCTGGTAAGACCTCACCTGGAGTATTGTGTTCAGTTTTGGGCACCACATTTTAAGGATATAGACAAGCTGGAATGGATTCAGAGGAGGGCAATGAAGATAGTAAGGGGTCTGGAGGCCAAGTCCTATGAAGGAGCTGGGGATGTTTAGCCTGGAGAGGAGGCGGCTGAGAGGTGATATGATCACCATCTTCAAGTACATCTAGAGGATGTACTTGAAGAAGAAGCTTGAGACCCTGGAGAGCCACTGCCAGTCTGAGAAGACAATACTGACTTTGATGGACCAAGGGTCTGATTCAGTATAAGGCAGCTTCATATGTTCATATGGTGTGGAATTGTTTTCTGTGGTCCCAGAAGGGAGGATCAGAACCAACAGGTTGAAATTAAATCAAAAGAGATTCCGGCTCAACCTTAGGAAGAACTTCCTGACCATTAGAGCAGTTCCTCAGTGGAACAGGCTTCCTCGGGAGGTGGTGGGCTCTCCTTCCTTGGAGATTTTTAAACAGAGGCTAGATGGCCATCTGGCAGCAATGAAGATCCTGTGGATTTAGGGGGAGGTGTTTGTGAGTTTCCTGCATTGTGCAGGGGGTTGGACTAGATGACCCTGGAGGTACCTTCCAATTCTGTGATTCTATGTCTGTCTGTCTTAGTGGACACTAATGATACTGATAATGATAACGGATCAAGGGTCTGATTCAGTATATGTAGCATCAGGGGTGAGGTCACACTTACATTAAATCCATCAGCAACCCATCTTTAAAGCGCCGTCATTTCGTATGTCAGATAATCCGCCGCATCCTGTTTCCCGATCAGACAGATGCTGCTCCGATGGCATGCCGTGTCGATCCCGTCCCCTGCTCGATCACACAGCGCCCTCCGGAACTTCTTTCAGATGGCGGCAATCCGCATTAGCGCAGGCGCAGTTGTGTTTGCGCTGGCTGGCCTAATTTAAAATGGTGCCAATCCAAAGTAGCGCAGGCGCGGTGCTGCGTTCTATGTTTCTTTCTGGCCGCATGCGCGTTTGTGTTTACCTGTTTGCGCAGGCGCACTGCTGCGTGCTGCAGAGGGTGTGTTTCTGCTGAACGCATGCGCGTTTGCAGTAGCGGGGTTTCCGGCTATTTAAAACTTTTTTTTTGTTTCCCCGGCAGCTCTATCGATATATCGATAAATCGTTGTGTCGAAATGGAATCTGATGGCCTTGTCACATTAGCGTGCGTGCCCACCCTTCTTTTGAATTATCCAATCAGGCGGAAAAACAAAAGGCAGGTCGAGAGGGCACAAACTATGCAGGGCAAGAGCGCATAACATCTCTGTTGCATGGTTGACAGGGCGCGTGGAGGAGTGAGCTCGCACACGTCTATCCAGGAACCGAAAAGCAGTTATCTGTATAAGCAGCCCCGTTCTCACATGTCTGCAGGCATTCTAACTCGGTAGACTGCTCGCTAACACGGACATTTCCCCATTTCAGCTACCCCTCCAGGCAGGGAGATGGCGACCAGCGACCTGACATGTCATGCGCCCCCTCGTTGCTGAGGATCGCGATGCACGCATCGCTTTTAAATGTGCCGATTCACACAGATGTGTTGCAGATGTGTTTCTCCGTTTGCACTACTTTTCGGAAAAGATCGCCTCACATACTGGAAATCTCGATACTCACATATCGAAATTTCGATATATCGCTATTACGCAATAAACTAAAATATTAAAAAAAAGGCCGGCCACGCACGCTAATAAGCAATTTTTTCGAGTTCCTTCCTTCGATGGCACAGTGATATGCATTTTGTTTGTGGCGGGAAGCTGGAAGCGGGAAGCGCTGTTGCGACTCAGCAACGATTGCCCGTTGAGATGCTCCAGAGCGCTCAGGAAGCGCTCAGGAAGCGTCTTGTTCCGGATTAAAAGCGGTAGCAAATTAATCCGCGAGCAAGGCGCATCAGCGTGGGATGGGCACGGGCTAAGCACGCTTGATAGATGCGGACGTGTGAACGTCCGGGTAAAATCCGACATGCTTGCGGGCTCAACTCATGCCCGTAGCGGGGTTTTTTGGACGTCTGACCGCACCCCAGGCCTTGGATTCAGCCGGAGCTCACAGGAGCACAGCTCCTGAACCTTTCTGAAGGTTCCACCTCCTCCTCCCCACCTTGTCCATTGAATAGTAGGTGCAGCTGCATAACAATCTCTGGATGAGCTCCACCACCTATTTTTCTACAAAATGACTCCTGTGTAGCATCATGTGTTAATGTGAGCAGCAGCCCTTCCCATTACATTGGAAAGAATTAGGAAGAATCATATGACTCATTTCTGGTGTGGCTGCCTAACCTTCATGCTGTTCCCTTCTTAGGGAAGACCAGGGTAGTGGGGTGAAGACTGGATTCCTGCTTTGGAGCCTTCTGGTAGTCATTTAAAGACCTACTGCAGTTTTAGTCCAACACAGTAGAGTCCATACACCAAATCCTGGGTTAGGCACTGTGGGAATGAGTGCTATGCGCCAACGTTTCACCTCTCCGCTTGCATGTGTGCACGGCTCGGCAAGTATATTACTCTTTCATCTGGACAGCTGTCTGATCTTAGTGGATTTTGCTACCTACTGTTTAGGAAAAGACGTATGAAGTTTCCAAACAAAGTTTCAGGCTTAAGGTAACGTCTCAAATATAGATTTCTGCCATCGCCTGGCAGTGTTTCTTGATAGGTTGCTTTGTGAGATAAGCCGATAACCCATCTTGCCCGAGAGATTTTTTTTCCCCTCCTTGATGACTGAACTGACTGTATCAGTGCACCATTAAATCTGACACCGAGTATCTGTGGAGTGACCATGCAGAGAAAGGAAAAAGACACTGCCATAAGCTGGGGTAGAGTCAGTTGCTTATCTGATCTCGTTTCAAAGAAATGGACGTTCTTGGTACCTCCTCCCTCAAAAGAAGCCCAAATCTAGCTCTTTTCCCATCTGCAAAGCAATGGAATTATGTGCCATGGGAGATATTAGATTAACTAGATAAAGACCCATGTGCTAACAGGGTGGAATGTATAGCCAGGGCTATTTCATAGAATCATAGCATTGGAAGGGGATCAGGGAGTGCTCCTACAGGCTGCGAGCACTCTGGTACAGGTCTGTCTGGGAGGGCCCAGAGCACCCCTCAGCCATGTCTTCTTCTTAGCAAGTACCTTGACCCTGACTGAAGAGAAGCAAGGACCCAGGCAGTATAACAACAATGACAGATTTATAATAAGTGCTCAGAACAAGTGGTTTTAATTATTACTGCAACAGTGAAAGGTAGAAACAGTAAAGGTGATGCAAAGAAAATAACTACACATTCCCTCCTGCTTCCAACTCACCCACCCCTCTTTGGATGAGGGAACTCTCCTGCTGCAGCCTCTCTCCAGCTCAGCCTTTTCCAGAGAGAACACACCTCCCTCTCAGGCTTGGCTTTTTATTTCCTTCCTTCCTGGTCTCCACCCCTCTGTTCTCCACTGGGCAAGTTTTCCTGCCAAAATTTCTGCCCAACCAATCAGAAGGGATCCTGGGAAATGTAGGCCTGGTTGCTACTCTAATGTGGGCTTCCCTGGAGCCTGTAGGCCACACTAAGCCATCTAGGCCAACCCCCTGCTCAATGTAGGATCAGTCTAGAGCATCTCTGGCAAGTGTTTGTCCAGTTGCTGCTTCAAGACTGCCAGTGAGGGGGAGCTCACCACCTCTCTGTGTAGGTGATTCCTCTGTTGAACAACTCCTACTGTAACATTTCCCCCACTAATATCCAAGCATGTGGGACTCTGATTCAGGTTGTGAATCACTTGCTCTTGTGGCGTTTCACCACCTGCAATGGCCCTAGGGATACTGTTTGTCTCATTTGAAGGCTGTGCTTATAGCCCATCAGTACATGTGCAACCCCTCCCAACCAGCACTGGCCCAAGGGCACGTGGCACTGCAGGCAGGCACCTCCCCGCCGCCGCCCTCCCCTGCAGTGCTGCAACACAGCGCCATGCTCTGTCATACCCCAAGGGCACACCCACCTGGCACCCGTGCCTCCCTTCCCTTCCTGTCGCCTTCCCTTCACGCAATTGCAGCACGCCACACCTGGTCCATACCAGCTGCAACCTGACGTGTATCTTATCATTCGAAGACCACACTGGAATCTTCTCCTCCAGTGTGTTCTTCGAAAGATAAGATGCATGCTGCGTCACGACCAGCAGGGCCCAGGCGTGGTGCGCTGTGATCGCGCGGTGAGAGGTGACAGGAAAAGAAGGAGGGGCCAGGTGGGCACCGCTCCTTGGTGGAGAGGCGATGGGAAGGGAAGGGAAAGGAGGGGTGGGCGCTGGCGGGTGGATGGGTGGAGGAAGCAGGCAAACTAGGCCATTGCCTGGGGCACTGGGGGGGAACCCAGTTCAGCGCTTCCACCCTCCTGGTGCCCTAGGCAACCACCTAGTTTGCCTAGTGGGCGAGCCGGCCCTGCTCCCAACAGACAAAGATAGTCTTTTTCTGGGTCAGAAAAATGGCGCAATGGCAAAGGCTGAAGTTTCTCCCCACTGTGTCATTTTCCCAATCTGAATTGGGGTCCCGCTTGCTTGAAAGACATGTTCTTTTGCACCTGATGGCGCTGGTCTGAGTTCAAGTCAGGTTGGGGAAACCAGTATACTTTACACATTAAAAACAGTTACTTATAGTTTGGTCTTGAGTATTCATTTTGTTAAAAATCCACGTTTCCAGCCCCTGTGGACAGTACATGGAGTAGTCCTTGCTGAAATCCTAGAAGCCAGAGGCGAGGCCGAAGATTTCAAGCCATTAGGAGAGAGTCTGCAATAGATTATATGGCTCTTCAATGCCTCTCCCCTTGAAAACCAAATGAAATGACCAGGGCTTTTTTTGACCAGGAACACACAGGAATGCAGTTGTGGCCTAATAGGCAAATGAGTTCCCGCTGAGCTTTTTCTACAAAAAAGCCTTGTGTGAAACAATGGTGATGCCAGGGGGTGTGGCCTTATATGCAAATGAGTCCCTGCTGGTTTTTTTTCTACTAAAAAAAAGCCCTGAGAGCAACTAATCCCCCCACCCTTTTCTTTGTAAACAAGCCAGTTTATCTCCTGTTTGGCTAGCATCTGCTGGCCCTGCATATTAGCTGTCTGAATAGCCCAGTTCAGCTCAAGCTCATCAGGGAGCCAAGCAGGTATGGCCACACTCAGTTCTTGAATGGGAGATTGCCAAGGAAATCCAGGGCTTCTATATAAATGATTGAACTGGCAAATCACCTGTGCTCACCCCGTGGTTGGCTCAAGGGCACAGTCTTCTTCTTCCTCCTCCTCCTCCTCTTCTTCTTTCTCTTCTTCTTGCTCTTCCT
Source organism: Heteronotia binoei (assembly GCF_032191835.1). Classification (NCBI taxonomy): domain Eukaryota; kingdom Metazoa; phylum Chordata; class Lepidosauria; order Squamata; family Gekkonidae; genus Heteronotia; species Heteronotia binoei. The sequence goes on from NC_083241.1 coordinate 15,399,156, forward strand.
CTTCCTCCTCCTCCTTGCGGTTCTCAAAATAAAACTGACAAAAAGTGTCTCAAACAAGGCTTTCAAACAGACAGAAAAATCAGTTCATGGTCACATGCCGCAAATGGCTATGCCATTCTTTTTAGACCTCTTGGCTTGAAAAAGCTGTCAATTTCCCAGACTTTCTCCCCCCCCCCACCCCCAAACCCTTTAACGGCTTAAAATTTACTTAGAAACATTAAATTTAAATCTCTTTCTTTTCCCGTTGCAGTTATGCAGCTGGAGATGCAGAAGAAACTACCGGCCACGGTATATACAAACACATCTACATAACCGCGCACTCACACACAGCGCATGATGAATACATGAATAACCTACGGAGAATTACGGATTTGCAAAGTGATAAAATCAATTTTCTCTGTAAACTCCTGTTGCCAAGTTGCAGACTTAAGGCACATGTCCAAGTTCAGTTTGTGCCGTCCATATGTTTGATAAATTTCTTCTTCTCCCAGAAGAGCATTTACTTTAATATTGATTTGTGTTGTCCTCAGTAGTATTTGACACTGGGCTCAGAAAAATCACTCTAGCCCTCTTAAACATGACCAGGGCTGGCACCCTAGGCATGGCAAGGGAGGGAAAGCTCTCAGTGTCTCCGAGTGCACACGCCACCCCTGGTCAGCCTTCCCAGGCAAGGGCGAGCACAGTGGCGGTGCGGCATGCTCCAAGCCAGAATAGTATGCTGGGCAATGTTGGCATGTCCCTGCCTCTCATGGTGGCCACTTGGCACATACACATGGAGGTTCCACCAGAAGCACAGACCTGGGAAGGCTGGAAGGAGCAGGGCGGTGCGTGTGCTCAGAGCCTGCCCTCCCTTGCTGCAGAAGCCTTCTGTGGCAAGGGAAGGCAGGCTCCGAGTGTACCCACCACCATGTTACCACGCTGCCCCCGGTGCCCCTTCTCAGCCGCCCACCCACAGCCCTCCTGGCAGGCCACCAGGCTGGACAGGTGAAGGAGAATGGCGGACAGCGAGGCTGGACAGCGAGATGAAGGAGAATGGCGGAGAGGCAGGGGGTGGCAAGGGCGAGTGCAGTGGTGGGGGGGAAGGGGCACTGGGGGTGGTAGGGTGTACATGGGGAGAGGAAGGGGGTGCCCACCACTCACCCCTGTGGCCAGGTGGCACCCTAGGCTGCTGCCTACCTGCCTACTGCATAGTGCCAGCCCTGCCCTCTGCGCACCGTCCAAATGAGCAGAGAGTGAGAGCAGGCAATAGTACATAAGAACATAAGAGAAGCCATGCTGGATCAGGCCAATGGCCCATCCAGTCCAACATTCTGTGTCACACAGTGGCCAATATATGTGTGTGTATGTGTGTGTGTGTGTATGCACGCACACACATATACATACATACATACATACATATACACACAGAAACACACACACACACGCACATATATTATATACACACACACTGTGGCTAATAGCCACTGATGGACCTCTGCTCCATATTTTTATCCAATCCCCTCTTGAAGCTGGCTATGTTTGACCTGCCTCACATGATGGCCACTGGGCATCGCATGGAGGTTCACATACATGCTCCTTCCTTGTGATTATCAGCGTTTGGAAAGCAGGCTCCCTGGGAGGAAGAGGAATTTTATGTGTGGATGTTGCCTCTGTGTATTGGCGCCATGCTCATGAGACAGCAATCACACCAAAAGCGGGGCGGGGTGGGGAGAGACACAATAATAGAATATGGGGCAGAGTAGAACACTTGTGCAGTTCTGTTCCATGACAACTCAAAATGGGACAATGTGTTCAAAGGAGCATCTCTATTGGGTAGAAAGCTGTCCTACATAGAAAGGTTGGAACAAAAGAGTTTCAACCCAGATTTTTAATACATTTCACTCCTGGCTTTACAGAGTAGAACACTGACTTGCTGGTACTATTAATAGAGGTATAGCATTCGAAGTGTCTATTTTTACTGTGACTGCTCTGGATAAATTGAATCAGACATTTTTAGAGATCAATATGATAAACCGTTATAATGAGCAGGTCACTTTTATTGCATCTTTAAATGTTTTCCAGGGTTTATTTTCTGAATTTTGACACATCTTTGGCTTTTAAAAAAAAATTATTATGTTTATTAGAGGAGGGTTATGAGCGGTAATTTTTGACAATAGATTTGATTGGTTAATGTCAAGTACACTATGATGATCGATTTCACTTCTGTGGTAAGACTGGGGCCATTAAATCTAAGCGTGACAAAATTTCTAATATGAGAAGTCTCATCTGTCCCAGATAGATATAGAATTGTTTAATTGTCCATCGGCGGCATCGCGAGTATAAGGGATAACAATACCTGAGTACTTTAAAGGGCTGCTTGTAAAGACCACCAAGCTTATGTTTGTTAAAGGCTTTCAACCAGGGGCAGAAGTCTAGCAGGAGCTCCTTTGCATATTAGGCCACACACCCTGATGTAGCCAATCCTTGTAAAAAGAGCCTTGTAAGCTCTAGGAGGATTGACTACATCCGGGGTATGTGGCCTACTATGCAAAGGAGCTCCTGCTAGAATTCCACTCCTGCTTTCAACGTTCAGAAAATGATACATAAAATAAGTGAGATGAGTCTGAGCATCAGAAGTAAGCATAAGACCCCTGAATAACATGGCTGATCTGATCAGAACATTTTGGGTTCCCCTAAGATTCCTGAGCTGTTTGGTTTGGTCCACTGCTAGAGGCAAAATTCAGTGGCAGCCCATGCAAAAATTCCCAGCCTCGGCCTGCTTTCATGACTTTAACACCAGCATGATCTGCAAAAAATTATCCAGTGAAACTTTTTATGCTATGGAGATCAACAGAGGTGGATATACTTAAGGTCCAAGGGTCGTTTTGTAGAAAACTAGATGGTGGAGCTCATTAGCATAACTCATTAACATATGCTGCCACCACCACCCCAGCCTAAAGCAAGAAAGGAGAGCCCCAGGCAAGCGAGGCCTGCTTGCCTGGGGCTCTCCTGGGCCGCTGCCCCCAGTCAAAAGGCCAGCAAGCCACCCGCCGCCCAAAATCACATAAGAAGTGGAGAAAGGGTGACATGGGCTTCTCCAGGGGTTAATGAGGGCTGCTGGGGTCATGGCAAAGCCCCTGGTGGCTGGCTGGCTGCTCTCTCTCCTAATCCAGGGATTGTTATGCAGCTGCACTAGGCTTCCCAAACCTCCCGCTCTGGCGGGAGACTTCTGGGTTCGCAGCCTCATCTCCCGCTCTTCAAAACTCTGGAAGCGGGGGTGGGGGGTGGAGGGGGGGAAGAACATACCTTTAGGCTTCATGTTGTAGAGCTCCTGAGCCGTTTGCAAAATGTCTGCCCCTTTAAGGCTGGGCAGGAAGCAGAAAGGGCTTCTGAGAACGGCCCCTCCTTTTCTTTGCTTTCGTTTTCACAGGAAGTTGAGTTGTCCGGAGGAAGATCTGGTAAGTGTGTGTGTGTGTGAGAGGGAGGGGGCAGGGGATTCCCTAGTTTGGAGACCCCCCCCCTTTAGAAAGCGTGGCGGGGGGAGGGAAATGTCTACTGGGCACTCTATTATTCCCTGTGGAGAACGATTCCCATAGGGAATAATAGGAAATTGATCCGTGGGTATTGGGGGCTCTGGGGGGGCTATTTTTTGAGGTAGAGGCACCAAATTTTTAGTATAGCATCTAGTGCCTCTCCCCAAAATACCCCCCAAGTTTCAAAACGATTGGACCAGAGGGTCCAATTCTATGAGCCCCAAAATATGGTGCCCCTATCCTTAATTATTTCCTATGGAAGAAAGGCATTTTAAAAGGTGTGCTGTCTCTTTAAATGTGATGGCAAGAATTCCCTTGGAGTTCCATTATGCTTGTCACATCCTTGTTCTTGGCTCCACCCCCAATGTCTCCTGGCTCCACCCCCAAAGTCTCCTGGCTCCACCCCCAAAGTCCCCAGATTTTTCTTTAATTGGACTTGGCAACCCTAAGCTGCACCTGCTATTCAATGGACATGGTAGGTGGGGAGGAAGAGGGAGAACCATCAGAAAGGTTCAGGAGCTGTGCTCCTGTGAGCTCCTGCTGAATCTGAGGCCTGCTTAGGTCTCTGGGTCAAGCAGTTAAAAGACACAGAGGCCGTTTGGGGTGGAGGGTCGTTAAAGAAAGCAGAAGCTCTAGATTTCTGTGCACCCTAAATTTCAAGACCCCTGAAGACAATCAGCTGACATGGACGTCGATTGAACTTAGAGCCTTGCTTAAAAAAAAAACAAAAAAAACCCCATGCGCTTCCTTTCTCTTACCTTTGAGTGACTTTTTAAAACTAGGAGGCTAGAAGAATTGGACAACCATCAAGATCACTCTGGGATCAGCCCTACATGTAACTGTACATTTTCTGTCTCACAGGAAAGGGGTGGGGGGAACCCATCAAGATTTCTGTATCATCCTTGTGCTAGAACTGCATCTTTTAACATTCGCTTCTACAGCTTTAGGCCAAGCAGTCATTAATAAAACAAACAGACTTGAACAGATGCTGCTGCAGAATGGAAAGAGGAGCACCTCTGTGCCAGTCCCGGTAGCTTACTCGGATCCAATTAAATTTCAACCCGAGTGCATGAAAGCATGCTCCACAACATGGGCGGGAAAGAGTTATTTAGCTTACCAGTGCAGATATGCGCTCAGCCCTGATCACCGCTCTGTGTAGGTCATGCTATGGACTAGCATTGCAGCCTGATTAGTTTGAGAGGGGCTCATGGTAACCAGGGAAACATGTATGTGCTACCATTTCCCCTTTATCCCACTCTCCGTTACATCCTTTCTTCTCTGTGTTTATTTTATTTTTTTAAAAAAAATATTTTGTAGAGTTTTCATAGCAAAACAAACAACACAGCCGTATATCTGAGCTACATAATTATAAACAAGCAAATGCAATTGTTCTCTCTGTATCCTTAGCATTGTCTGCTTTCCACCACCACCACAGTGCAGACTGTCCCCCCCCCCCCTCTCTCTCGTACACTGTTTATTCTCACCCTTCCTCTAAGGACCTTGGAAGGATTATACACGGTTCTCCCTTTTATCTTCACAACAGCCCTGTCAGGTAGGTTTGGTTAAGTGATCAGACCGTGCTCTCTTACCAAGTTTCATAGGAGAGTGAAGATACGAACCTCAGATTCTAGACTCATGCTCTTCTTCAGTGCAAGCAGGGGCGTGCAGTTCAGTCTCCCGGTTACCCTCTCCCCCCTATTCCAACCCCAGGGCTCTCTCCTTCCTTTTTCTGTTTCCCCATTCCACATGCCAGTTTCTCAGTTCTTCTAGTTTTCTTATGCTGTACGTCTCTATCTCACCTCTTTTTCTTTCTGCACCTTGTAGAATATTCTCTTCTACCATATAACACATGCTCTCTCTCTCTCTCACACACACACACACGAACACACACACACTTGGTACTACCACATTGCTGTCCCCTGCCCCAGTTTCACTCACTTGTTTCTGCATCCTCATGGCACAAACCATTCTGTACCTCCTTATGTGACTCCCTCTTTGTTCTTTTCCAACCTCTTTGTAACTGAAGATGCCAAGGAATGTACCAATGACACCACTGGCAAATGATCTCCCGCCCCCCCCACCCCCCGCGGGAAAGCTGCCGCTTGCCCTCTGCACCATGGACAGAGTGGGGACAGTGATGGTCTGGGTGCCCCTCCTGGGTGGGCAGGCCCTGGCTGTGCTTTGGATGGGGTATAGGGCTGCCAAGCCCCTGGTCCGGGAGGGGATTCCCCTGCCCGGGAGGTTCCCAACCCACCGTCCCACATTATGAACATATGAAGCTGCCTTATACTGAATCAGACCCTCAGTCCATCGAAGTCAGTATTGTCTTCTCAGACTGGCAGCGGCTCTCCAGGGTCTCAAGCTGAGGTTTTTCACACCTATTTGCCTGGACCCTTTTTTGGAGATGCCAGGGATTGAACCTGGGATCTTCTGCTTCACAAGCAGATGTTCTACCACTGAGCCACCTTCCCTCACATTGGGCTGGTGGGGAGAAACTCCCCCTACATTACCGGCATGATGATGTCACCCAGAAGTGACATCGTGCAGTGGCCACTCTAGGTGTTTCCAGGAAAACTCTATGGTTTCTCGGCCGCTCTAGCCATTTGGGAGGGAGGATTCTATGGTACAATAGGTACCATAGTTTTTTCCCTCCCAAATGGCTAGAGCATCCAGGAAAACCATAGAGTTTTCCTGAAAATGCTTCGAGTGGCCACACACAGTGTCGCCGGTGTGATGATGTCACTTCCGGGTGACATCATTGCATTGTGCGTGCGCTTTGCACACACACGAATGTCCCCCACTCTGGAACACAGGGGACTTGGCAACCCTAATGGGGTATCTCATGCATGGCTCATTAGAACCGCTGGCCAGGGCATTACAGGGCTTGGCTGTCCAAGTCTAGATTCCAGGCCTGTCAGCCACCATCTGACAGGAGCATCAGCTGGCCCATATTACCTTCTTTTAAAGTTTCTCGCTCCTGTAGATCCAAAGAGGCAGAAAAGTACAGGTCGTGGTCTGCCCAGTTGTTGAGTGAGAAGCAAGCCCATTCCTGCCTTGCGTTGTTTGAACCAATAAAAGAAGTCCGAGCTTGGACTGATGTGGTTGCTCTGCAGGTAGCTTTGCTTTTGGGTAAGAAGAAAGCAGATGCAAAGCTTGGCACAAGCCCATCGTTAAATATGTATATATATATATATATTTAAAAGGACACTGCCATTTGTCTGTCTCCAGCTTTCTCTAGCAGTTGCCAGAAGCAGTCCCAAAGCAATGCCATAAACCAATGATTCGCACCAAGGGTGGAATTCTAGAAGGAGCTCCTTTGCATATTAGGCCACACAGCCCTGATGAAGCCAGTCCTCCAAAAGTTTACAAAAAAGAGCCTTGTAAGCTCTTGAAGGATTGGCTACATCAGGGGTGTGTGGCCTAATATGCAAAGGAGCTCCTGCTAAAATTCCATCTCCGATTTGCAGCAAGCTGATCAATGTTAGATTCTGGCTACTATGGTATCTCAAGAAGGTTTGCAGCATGCTGAAGACAGTTCAGAAAGAGGCAATCAAAGTAATCAACAGCTGGTGCAACTGTGCTATGAGGAACTGTTGGCACATCTGGGGCTTTTCCGAAAAGGCTACTAGAGAGGGAACATGACAGAGGCTTATCAAATCATGTGTGGACCTTCTAAGGCGATGACAACTCCTTTGGGCCTCTGGGCTTCAGCCTCTCTCGTCTTCCTCTCCCAGCCCACCTGCCTGGCATGTTTCCCTCCCTATTTTACATGATAAAGTTCCAGTGACCTCTGTCAGGCATCCATTTTTAATCTGGCTAAATCAATTACAAACACTACAGCCGGCAATTACCTTGGGAACTCCTGAAAAACTAATTAGTACAAGTCCTAATGATGAATTACACCTTTCCTTTGACTTTTATGGAGAAAGGGGGAAAAGCTGAGAGAGAGAGACTTGACACTGGGTAATCATCGCAAACAAAATCTGGAGACGGCACTTAATTGCCATTGTATTAAAAGCTGCATCATGGTGGGTGGGAAACTAGGACAACTGCCACTGCTTTGCACTGAAGTGGGGGTATATAAACAGTCCATAGCCTGCCCTCCTAGACTGATGGGATGTCATGGAATGCTGATGAACATTAGAATCATAGAGTTGGAAGGGAACTCCTGGGTCATCTAGTCCAACCCCCTGCACAAGGCAGGAATAGGGTTGCCAAGTCCAATTTAAGAAATATCTGGGGACTTTGGGGGTGGAGCCAGGAGACATTTGGGTGGAGCCAGGAGACATTAGGGGTGGAGCCAAAATCAAGGCTGTAACAAGCATAATTGACTGCAAAGGGAGTTCTGGCCATCACATTTAAAGGGACGGCACACCTTTTCAATTCCTTCCTTCCATAGCAAATAATGGAGGATATGGGCACCTTCTTTTGGGGCTCATAGAATTGGACCCCCTGGTCCAATCTTTTTGAAACTTGGGGGGTATTTTGGGGAGAGGCACTAGATGCTGTACTGAAAATTTGGCGCCTCTACCTCAAAAAACAGCCCCGACCCGAGCCCCAGATACCCACGGATCAATTCTCCATTATTTTCTATGGGAATAAATCTCCCTAGGGAATAATAGAGTTCCCAGCAGACATTTCTCTCCCCTCCCCCTGCTTTCTGATGACCCTGAAGCGGGGGGAGGGCCTCCAAACCGGGGGATCCCCTGCCCCCACCTGGGGATTTGCAGCCCTAGGCAGGAAACTCACCAATTCCTTCCCCTAAATTCACAGGATCTTCATTGCTGTCAGATGGTCATCTAGCCTCTGTTTAAAAACTTCCAAGAAAGGAGACCCCACCACCTCCCAAGGAAGCCTGTTCCACTGAAGAACCACTCTAATGGTCAGGAAATTCCCCCTAATGTTGAGCCGGAAATGTTGAGCCATTGATTTGTAAATGTTCTCTGGCCAGACAGCAAGCTTTGCTAAAAAAGGTAAAGGTAGTCCGCTGTGCAAGCACCAGTCATTTCCGACTCTGGGGTGACATCACATCACAATGTTTTCAGGCCAGACTTTTTTAACGGGGTGGTTTGCCATTGCCTTCCCCAGTCATCTGCACAGCAATTTCAACTACCTGAACCCATGGACATTCTATGGAGATGACAACTCCACTAAAAGTCCAACAATTGCAACAGTTAACCCACAAGGTGCATCATGCTGGGGGTGGCACAATCCAATTCACAGCTCAATCCTAAGCAGGTCTTCAGAATCATAGTGAACCCCAGGGCTTCCTCCCAGAAACATGTCTTTGGATTGCACTGTTAGTGTCTGAAGGGGTCAGGTTAATAGTTCTGGTTTCGCCAGGCACCAGAAAGATCATGTCCAGAGAACGTTCCTCAAGAAGGAGTTTGGCTAGAACCATAAAGAGGTCTTTAGCTCTAGTAGGCCTCCGCCTCACTTCCTAGGAGACAGTAACCTGAGAAGGGCCTGCTGCTATTGCAGATCATTGCCTTGAAAGTGAAGGCTGAGCTGTTGTTCATCATTTGGGTTCTACTGTTCATATTTTCCTATGCAAAACCAAGGGCTGGGCTATATGGCTTGCTCTTTATATGGATTTTAAAGCTCAAGAAAGGCTGCTGTGCATCTGGTAGTCCATGTCATATAGTGGCAAGGGTGTTGGACCAACTTTGAAGATCTGAGTTCAAATTCATATCAAACCATGCCCCGTGATGATCTTACTCACAGAGCTGTTAGGTGAAGGAGGGGAGAATCACATCCATCATCCAGCTCCCGAACCTTTCTGACAGTTCCACCTCCTTCTTCCTGCCTTGTCCGTTGAATAGTAAGTGCAGCTGCATAACAATCTCTGGATGAACTCCGCCACCTTTTTTTCCTACAAAACGACCCCTGCATCCAAGTACCGTACTTACCAGGGTGGACCTTGCTTAACTTCTGAGATCTGTTGAGATTGTGCTAATCTGGGCCATCCAAGTCAAAGCATTGGTTATCTGTCTCCCATCCAAGAGAGCAGACCAGAATATTACAAATCATCCACCTTGCAAAAGCACAGAACCCAAGGCCATTCTGAACTGTGGTTGCACATTGGACAGCATCAGCTCAGTGGAGGTTTTCAAGCAGAGACTAGATGGCCATCAGAAGAAGAAGACGATGACATTGGATTTATATTTCCCCCTCCACTCAGGGTCTCAGAGCAGCTCACAATCTCCTTTATCTTCCTCCCCCACAACAGACACCCTGTGAGGTGGGTGGGGCTGGAGAGGGCTCTCACAGCAGCTGCCCTTTCAAGGACAACCTCTGCCAGAGCTATGGCTGACCCAAGGCCATTCCAGCAGGTGCACGTGGAGGAGTGGGGAATCAAACCCGGTTCTTCCAGATAAGAGTCCGCACACTTGACCACCACACCAAACTGGCTGTCTGACAGCAGTGCTGAATCAGGCAGATCATGAGCAAGAGGGCAGAAAGGGTTGCATCAGTGCTTAGTTCTCCTGGCCCTTTCTTACATGCCCAGGGAATGCTATTCACCACTTTGGGGTCAGGCAGCAATATTTCTCCAGACCAGTTTTGCCAGGGATCCTGGAGAGTTTTTTTGGGGGGGTGGGTGGGGTGGGGGTGTTCTGCCATCTTCTGGGTGTGGAGCAGGTGTCACTGGTGTGTGTGTGTGTAGGAGGTATTTGTGAGTTTCCTGCTTGTGCATGGGATTGGACAAGGTGTCACCGGAGGCCCCTTCCAACTCTATGATTTTATGACCCACGATAAGTATAGGACGACCTGCTTGTTTGGAGCTGTTATCTGAAAGAGCAACTACGCAATTCTGACTCGAGAGCAGAGAATTGTGGATATTCGTGGCATCCCTACCCAAACGAGAAGGGCAGTTAACTTCAAAAGCTTGGCACAAACCCAGAATGAAATGTTTATACTTGGATTTAACAGAAAAGAGGGAACGACTTAAAAAAGAAAAAGAATTGACATGAGCATAAATAAGAGCCCCACCGGGTCTGTCTTTCCATTGTTTTGGTTATGTCAGCAGGAATTTAGAATTCTTCAACACAAAACCAGCCTTTCAAGAACAAACACAAACAAACAAACACAAACGCACACACATGCAAAGTAGGACTAATTAAGATCAAGTCATCTCTCAATAAAGATGCAAATTAAAAATCAAAACAAAGGGATTCTATTTATCACATCATAAAGTTGCAAATTGCTGCTGAGGCTCTCCAAGACCGCAGCCGTTGGGGGCTTGGGGGCTGCAAATGAGCGCAGCCCAATCAACTTTTGCAGCGCTACTCCTGCTGAAGGCACCCACGGACTCACAAACAGGCGAGCCTGGAGAAGAGGCGGCTGAGAGGTGATACAATCGCCATCTTCAAGGACTTGAAGGACTAGATGACCCTGGAGGTCCCTTCCAACTCTATGATTCTATGATTCCAGGTACCAGAAACATGAATTAATAAAAGAGTGCAGGCGAGCTCCGGCTGAAGTTTGGAGACTTGATTCTGGAGTGGGCAGCACACGTTGACATCTCCACGGAGGAAATGCAGTGCTCAATCATTTGTTCTCGACCACCTGGTTTATTGTTAAGGAGATGAGTTTATTTATACTCCTTTTGTCTATTGGGCTAATGAATCATAGACCCATAGAATCACAGAGTTGGAAGGGACCTCCAGGGACATCTAGTCCAACCCCCTGCACAATGAAGGAAATTCACAAACACCTTCCCCTAAATTCACAGGATCTTCATTGCTGTCAGATGGCCATCTGGCCTCTGCTTAAAAACCTTCAAGGAAGGAGAGCCCACCACCTCCTGAGGAAGCCTGTTCCACTGAGGATCCGCTCTAATGGTCAGGAAGTTCTTCCTAATGTTGAGATGGAAACTCTTTTGATTTAATTTCAATCCGTTGGTTCTGGTCTGACCTTCTGGGGCCACAGAAAACAATTCTGCATCATTCTCTATATGACAGCCCTTCAAGTTCTTGAAGATGGTGATCATATCTCTCTCAGCCAGCTCCTCTCCAGGCTAAACATACCCAGCTTCTTCAACCTTTCCTCATAGGACTTGGACTCCAGATTCCTCACCATCTTCATCACCCTCCTCTGGACCCATTCCAGCTTGTCTATATCCTTCTTAAAATGTGGTGCCCAAATGTGGACAAAATACTCCAGGTGAGGTCTTACCAGAGCAGAATAAAGTGATACCATCACTTCACGTGATCTGGACACTATACTTCTGTTAATATAGCCCAAAATTGCATTTGCCTTTTTAGCCACCGCATCACACTGTTGACTCATGTTCAGCGTATGGTCCACTAAGACCCCTTTTTGCACATAGTACTGCTAAGACAAGTCTCCCCCATCCTATAACTGTACGTTGGATTTTCCCAACCTAAATGCAGAACTTTACATTTATCCCTGTTAAAATTCATTGTATTGGTTTTAGCCCAGTTTTCCAGCCTGTCAAGATCATCCTGTATCCTGTTTCTGTGATTTATAATAACTGTTTATAAAATGATTTCTAATAACGATTCCCTGCCCAAGTAGTGTTGCCAGGTCTTACCTGACTGCTGGCAGGGGAAGCCTCCTGCACACACTTTGCATGTGTGGTGTGATGACATCACCTGGAAGTGATGTCATTGCACTGGGCAGTCACATGTGGGATGCTGTAGCACAGGGGTGTCAAACTCATTTGTTTGGAGTGCCGGATCTGACACAAATGGGACTTTGTGGAGCCAGGTTGTGTGCGTCATAAATGTAATAAGAACATAAGAGAAGCCATATTGGATCAGGCCAATGGCCCATCCAGTCCAACACTTTGTCACACAGTGGCCAAAAAGCAGGTGCCATCAGAAGGTCCACCAGTGGGGCCGGAACTCCAAATGCCCTCCCACTCTTGCCCCCCAGGCACCAAGAATACAAAACTTCACTTGCCCCAGACAGGGAGTTCCATGTATACCTCATGGCTAATAGGCATTGATGGACCTCTGCTCCATATGTTTAACCAGTCCCCTCTTGGCTATTGTTTTGTACTGACTAACTAACTGTTATATTTGTTTTCAATGATTGTTGTGTAAATTATTTTTATTAGTAAATTGTCACCTGCTTAATCTCAGAAGACGGGTTCACCTGAAGACTCATCATTGCACAACAATACTGCTGACTGTACACCCCTTTTCTCCTTCCTCCAGCCAGGGTGAAACATACAGCTGCAGGGTCTATACAGTATCCTTTGCAGACTCTCATTTCCCTCAGCAGCTCCTGTTCCTGTCATTTTGGTTCAGTCCTCTGGGGGAGGTATTTGTGAAGTTCCTGCCTCGTGCAGGGGGTTGGACTAGATGACCCTGGAGGTCCCTTCCAACTCTAGGATTCTCTGGTTCTATATCTTCCTCTTTTATGTCTCTCTGGCAGGAGCGGCAGCAGCAGTGTGGAGACAGACGACGAGCTTCCTGTTGGGGACGAAGTGGATTATAACACCGACAGCTGCTCCGACCAGGAAGGAGACTTCTTAGAGCTGGACGATGCCATCCGAGAATATCCCTTCCGGCTGGGCGGAGGGAGCGCAGAGGTGGAGGCCGGCAAAGGGCAGGTGTGCGGCCTCAAGCCTTGTGATGGACTTTGTATCTCCAGCCGGTAGAGTGTCCTCCGTGCTCCCTGTCAGCATCCCTTGGGGGTCTTCGATGGAATGGAAAGCAGTCCGAAGCTTTGAATTCCCCAGCACTGAGCAGACAGGTCATTTGTAGGCTGGTAGCAGCTCTGGTATCAGGTGTGCTGCCCCGCCTGTGGTTTCAACATAGACTTTTTTACGGTATTCATGTTAATAGAAGGGAAAGAGTGTGTGAGTTTTCTTACTTCTCCCTCCCCTTCAGTGTTATCTAAAAGGAAAGAATCCCTGAGTTTCACTGAGTTGGGGGAGGGACAGTGGCTCAGTGGTAGAGCATCTGCTTGGTAAGCAGAAGGTCCCAGGTTCGATCCCCAGCATCTCCAACTAAAAAGGGTTCAGGCAAATAGGTGTGAAAAACCTCAGCTTGAGACCCTGGAGAGCTGCTGCCAGTCTGAGTAGACAATACTGACTTTGATGAACCGAGGGTCTGATTCAGTAGAAGGCAGCTTCATATGTTCATATGTTCATATACATCTCTCTTTCTCTCTCAGTATTTATTCTTCCCAAATGCATATAGTCAGAGCTTTTTTTCTAGGGGAAATGTGGCAGAACAGAGTTCTAAAACCTCTTTGTGGAATCAGAATTCTAAAAAAAAAAGAGGTTTAAAAGTTCATGAGGGCCACCCTTCATTTCCCACTTGAGAGTTCTGGTACCTGTTTTTCTAGAAAGAAAAAGAAGATATTGGATTTATATCCCGCCCTCCACTCCGAAGAGTCTCAGAGCGGCTCACAATCTCCTTTCCCTTCCTCCCCAACAGACACCCTTGTGAGGTAGATGAAGATATTGGATTTATGACCCACCCTTCACTCCGAAGAGTCTCAAAGCAGCTCACAATCTCCTTTCCCTTCCTCCCCCACAACAGACACCCTGTGAGGTGGGGGGCTGGAGAGGGCACTCCCAGAAGCTGCCCTTTCAAGGACAACCTCTGCCAGAGCTATGGCTGACCCAAGGCCATGCTAGCAGGTGCAAGTGGAGGAGTGGGGAATCGAACCCGGTTCTCCCAGATAAGAGTCTGCACGCTTAACCACTACACCAAACAGGCTCTCTCCTACACCAAACTGGCTCTCTAGAAAAAGAAAAGCCCTGCATATAGTATTTAGATATTTGGAAATAGTTAACACCAGGGCTTTTTTATAGCAGGAACTTCTTTTCATATTAGGCCACACATCCCGGATGTAGCCAATACCCCAAGAGCTTCCAGTAGGCCCTGTACTAAGAGCCCTGTAAGTTCCTGGAGGATTGGCTACACTGGGGTGTGTGGCCTAATATGCAAAGGAGTTCCAGCTACAACAAAAGCCATGGTAAAGACTGATATGCCAAGACTGCAACAAAATGGAGCAAAGAGGTGGGATATTCCAGCAAAGTGCCCCATATTAAATTGCTGGGGGGGGGGATTTCCTCCTCCCCTGTTTTATTTTACTGGGCGCTGCCCCAGCCAATTCAGTGTTCTGGTCACCAAGGAGGTAGCCTACTTACCAAGCAATCTTATGCAGCATTACTCCGGTCTAATTGTATTCATTTCAATGAAGTAATTCTGCATAGGACTAGACTGCAAGGGTCATGCAAGCTTTGGTCCAGCTGGGGGTGGGGTTGAAGTGGAGATAAAGCAAAGAACCAAAGAGACTCTGATATGAGGTGATATGATCACCATCCAAGTACTTGAAGGGCTGCCATATAGAGAATGGTGCAGAATTGTTTTCTGTGGCCCCAGAAGGTAGAACCAACAGGTTGAAATTAAATCAGAAGAGTTTCCAGCTCAACATTAGGAAGAACTTGCCGACAGTTAGAGCAGTTCCTCAGTGGAACAGGCTTCCTTGGGAGGTGGTGGGCTCTCCTTCCTTGGAGGTTTTTAAACAGAGGCTAGATGGCCATCTGACAGCAATGCGGATCCTGTGAATTTAGGGGGAGGTGTTTGTGAATTTCCTGCATTGTGCAGGGGCTTGGACCAGATCACCCAGGAGGTCCCTTCCAACTCTATGATTCTGTGTTTCTGGGAATTTGGGCCTGATCACAGAAACATAAGGTGCGGTCAGATGGGCAGGTTGCCATGGCAGTATCTTGACTATCAATAAGCTGCTTAAGTTTGGGGCGGTTTCTATCCATCAGACAACACCTGGCATCATAGTGCTGTGGGCCCACAATTGGTTGTCAGCACTGCTAACGTGTTGCGACCACAGACCTGAGGCTGGATTTTTTTTTTCTTTCTTCCCCTAATCCCCACGATGCATGAGCAGAGCCAAATAAGTGCACTTGTGCTCCTGGCCAGCTCTATGAGGGCTCCGAAGTGCACATCAGAGTGGGGTGGAGTGGGGGGGGGGCGGTAAAAAGGACATATCAGAAATGAAGTGGAATATGTTTCCATGGCCCACCCAGGTGATCAGACATCAGGAAACCCACCATAGAATCTCTTCACCAGGGTAGCCACCGGAATTTGCCCATGGCTATTTAATCCACATGGGAGTCATTTCAGCATAAGGTAGGGATGAGTAGGGAGCCTTGTGGTGCAGAGTGGTAAAGCTGAAGTACTGCAGGCCGAGCTCTCTGCTCACGACTTGAGTTCGACACCAGCGGAAGCTGGGTTCAGGTAGCCGGCTCAGGGTTGACTCAGCCTTCCATCCTTCCGAGGTTGGTAAAATGAGTCCCCAGCTTGCTGGGGGAAAGTGTAGATGACTGGGGAAGGCAGTGGCAAACCACCCTGTAAAAAGACTGCTGTGAAAACGTTGTGATGTGACATCACCGCAGAGTCAGAAACAGCTAGTGCTTGCACAGGGGACTACCTTTACCTTTAGGGATGAGTGGGGCATGGGAGCCAGATGTGCATGTTCGATTGTGCCCATTTCATCCAGAGGGGAAGTGTGGCTCTGCTGGGCCAAACGGCTCATGTGATGGCACCCAGAGTCCATTCTCAACTGAAGTCAAAGTAGAGATATTTGTCAGGGGCCTTCTGCACAGCACTTGAGATGTGCTACAGGGGCTCCGTGTTATAGATTCTGCTTAGCATGCAGAAGATCCCAGGCATCCCCAGTTAAAAGGAACAGGTAGTAGGTGACGGAAGAGATCTCAGCTTGCGACCCTGGAGAGCAGCTGCCGATCCAAGCTTCCAAAAGGATCTGAGTGGATTGCAGGAAGGCAGCTTCTTGTGCTCAAGTTGCCACTTAAAACTCTGTAGCATCTTAAGAGTCATGTGGAGTTCCCCCCTGACCAGTATCTCTAAATGTCCTTTAGTTCAGAAAGATGGTCAGACCTTACCTGGAGTGTTGTGTTCAGTTTTGGGCTCCACATTTTCAGAAGGATCTAGACAAGCTGGAACGGGTCAAGAGGAGGGCAATGAAGACAGTGAGGGGTCTGGAGACCAAGTCCTATGAAGAAAGGTCGAAGGAGCTGGGGATGTTTAGCCTGGAGAGGAGGCAGCTGAAAGGTGATAGGATCACCATCTTCAAGTACTTAAAGGGCTGTCATATAGAGCAGGGGTGGCCAACAGTAGCTCTCCAGATGTTTTTTTGCCTACAACTCCCATCAGCTCCAGCCATTGGCCATGCTGGCTGGGGCTGATGGAGTTATAGGCAAAAAACATCTGGAGAGCTACCGTTGGCCACCCCTGATATAGAGGATGGTGTGCAATTGTTTTCTGTGGCCCCTAGAAAGTTGGACCAGAACCAGTGGGTTGAAATTAAATAAAAAGAGTTTCCGGCTCAATATTAGAAAGAACTTCTTGACAGAGCGGTTCCTCAGTAGAACAGGCTTCCTCAGGAGGTGGTGGGTTCTCCTTCCTTGGAGGTTTTTAAACAGAGGCTAGATGGCCATCTGACAGCAATGAAGAGCCTCTGAATTTAGAGGGAAGTATTTGTGATTTTCCTGCATTGTGCAGTGGGGTTGGAATAGAAGAAGATGATGAAGAAGATGATGATATTGGATTTATACCCCACCCTATACCCTGAATCTCCAAATGGCTTACAATCTCCTTTACCTTCCCCCCCTCCACAACAGGCAGCCTGTGAAGTAGGACAGCTCTGTGAGAGCTATGGCTGACCCAAGGCCATTCCAGCAGCTGCAAGTGGAGGAGTGGGGAATCAAACCCGGATCTCCCAGATAAGAGTCCATGCACTTAACCAGTGCACCAAACTGGCACTAAAACTGGGAACCTGCGGGTCCGTTCCAACTCTACGATTCTAATTTGGAGCACCCAATCAAATTTTATTTATTTATTTATTTTATTTTTATTTATTTGGGATTTATATCCCGCCCTTCCCACGAATGGCTCAGGGCGGCTTCCAACAATTAATCAAACTTAAAAGTAAACAATTTCAAATATAAAACAGTTAAATAATTTAAGCAGTTAAAACATTAAAACAGAGTAATTCAGTTTCCTATGAACAGATGGCTGGCCAGTTTCCTCAAGTTGTTATCCTAGCTAAATGTAGGCTAGGTATAGGCTAGCCGGAAGAGGGTCGTCTTACAGGCCCTGCGGAACTGTGCCAAGTCCCGCAGGGCCCTCACCTCTTGTGCATACGAGACCTGGCTCTTCCAAGAGTACTGCCTGTGGGCAGCACATCCCTCTTATCCACTGTGGCTGCCGTCCTCCACCACCCCAGCCCAGCCCAGTAGAAGCCAGGCAGCCAAAGCAGGACCTCCTTCCAGGAAATTTCAAGGAAAGTATCGACAGGAAAGTGTCCGTTCTTTCAGAGGCTCCTAGCTGTGGTACATTAGAATTCACCAAGGAGGACTGGTCCCTCCTCCAGGGAAAAGGAGTAAATGGGATTGACTTTTCCCCCCTTCTGTGTCATGAAAATGTTTAAAATGTAATAAAATAATAATAAAAGGGACCCAGAGGGTGGAACTGTGACAGTCCAACAGTACCACAGGCTATGAAGGGGCTGTTCTTGGCCTTTCTAATGTGTCCCAGGTCAAAGGCAGAGCTCTGATCCCTGCGCAGTGACAGTAGGGATGTAAAAATGTCACTTCTTATATTATCTTTACTGTCAGACAGTTTCCGTGAATGGTGGGGGAAGGGGACAGACGCTAAGCGGCAGAGGGGCTGTTCATGATAATTTATCTCCAGGCCCAAGCCTGGCTCCATTTTATGCTCTGGCTCTGCAGAAATCATAGGAGGGCAAGAGAAAAGTGTAGAAAAAAGCAGGGGCTGGTTGGGAAGCCTCTTTGCTCAGCAACGTTTTCAGCAGTGCCCCCTCCCAAAACAGGCTTCCCCTTCTAACAGTTTTTGCATTGAAGGAGAAAATGTTTGCCTGTTTCTCCATTTTTTTAAAAAAGTAGTCCCCTGTGCAAGCACCAGTCGTTTCCAACTCTGGGGTGATGTCGCATCACGACATTTTCACGGCAGACTTTTTTACGGGGTGGCTTGCCATTGCCTTCTCCAGTCGTCGATTCTTCCCTCCCATTTTACCGACCTCGGAAGGATGGAAGGCTGAGTCAACCTTGAGCCGGCTACCTGAACCCAGCTTCCGCCGGGATTGAACTCAGGTCATGAGCAGAGAGCTCGGACTGCAGAACTGCAGCTTTACCACTCTGCACCACGAGGCTATTTTACTTGGGTTTAATTTGCCCTCAGTGAGGTGACTCCATCGGATTGGATGTATCCCATGGCAATGTCATTACAGTCACTGCAGAATCATGAATTGGCTGAAACGGAACATGTGACCAAGATAAAAAGAATATATGAGAAGGGGTGGTGTCTGACGCCATAGTAACAGTAGCTAGTGGTGGCTGGGACCCTGGGAGCCAGTTTGGTGTAGTGGTTAAGTGCGTGGACTCTTATCTGGGAGATCTGGGTTTGATTCCGCACTCCTCCACTTGCACCTGCTGGAATGGCCTTGGGTAAGCCGTAGCTATAGCAGGAGTTGTCCTTGAAAGGCAGCTGCTGTGAGAGCTCTCTCAGCTCCACCTCTCACAGGGTGTCTGTTGTGGGGGAGGAAGGGAAAAGAGATTGTGAGCCGCTCGGAGACTCTTCGGAGTGGAGGGCGGGATATAAATCCAATATCTTCTTCTTCTTCTGTCCTCATCAGGAACAATGTGGGAAGAAGTTTCCAAAGATTGGTAAAACACACCAGCCTTGAAAGAACAATTAGTGTAATGTCTCAATTGTGCTTTTTTTTTTTGCAATGTTTTATCGATGTGCTCATGCACATAAGTAACATGGGAGGACAGATGCAAGGTGGATGCAGATGAAGGACACCCCAATAAAGACGCCTTCTGCCCACCCACACTGGACCCAACCCCAGTATTGTATGAAAGTCAGTCACACAACCTGCCTGGTTTCATGGCTTTGCAGAGAGCAGAAGGCTCTTTTGATCCACCCCCTGCCCGAGTCTTGGCAGCTCTGGGAAACTACTGCAACAACTGGAAATTGCAGTGAGCCAGATAGATACACTGTTCAAGTTTTGGATTTTTAAAAAAATCATAAAGAAAAGAAAGGAGAATTGCTAACAGATTTCAGCCACACTTTTCTACTTTGGAAACAAGTTTGCCCAAATCCAAGGAGAAGTTCAATGGAGGAGAATTTTGGAAGCATCTCTATACGCTGTCAGATACCGGAGACTGCTCCTGAATGTTAAATGTCAGATCTCATCAATTACTGATTCCTACAGCAGGTCAGTGCTGTCAAATGTTGTCAAGAACTGGCTGTGTCAGATTATTGTTTGGTTTTTTTAAAAAATGTGATGGGCATTACATTCTGGTAATCTGATCCTGAACTCCACTGCAAAATCTTTGGATATCAAATTAGGTTGTTCCAGAGCAGGTTCCCTTATTTTGTTGAACCTGTAGATTCTATTAAAAATTGAGAACAGGTCGGTGGCACAGTCACAGCGTGGCTGCTATCAGGAGGCGGCGGCTCCAAGCGCAAAACATTGGGAGGTTCCACAAAAATGCCAGGAGCCTCTAAGCCAGGGGTGGCCAAACTGTGGCTCGGGAGCCACATGTGTCTCTTTCATACATACTGTGTGGCTCTTGAAGCCCCCACTGCTCCATCACCCAGCTTGGAGAAGGCATTTGGAGAAGGGGAGGGACAGTGGCTCAGTGGTAGAGCATCTGCTTGGGAAGCAGAAGGTCCCAGGTTCAATCCCTGGCATCTCCAAAAAAGGGTCCAGGCAAATAGGTGTGAAAAACCTCAGCTTGAGACCCTGGAGAGCCATGAATGGGGCTGTGGCTCAGTGGTAGAGCATCTGCTTGGGAAGCAGAAGGTCCCAGGTTCAATCCCCGGCATCTCCAAAAAAGGTCCAGGAAAATAGGTGTGAAAAACCTCAGCTTGAGACCCTGGAGAGCGGCTGCCAGTCTGAGAAGGCAATACTGACTTTGATGGACCGAGGGTCTGATTCAGTAGAAGGCAGCTTCATATGTTCATATGTTCATTTGGCTCTTTAAATTGCTTCTCCAAGGCAAGCCAGCTGGTGTTTTGGAGGATGCATTTAAAGTTATATTTGTTGTCCAGAGGAGGGCAACAAAGATGGTGAGGGGTCTGGAGCAGGCATGGGCACGAATTGAAGCATGGACTGTGATTCGTGCTAAAAATGGCCAGTTTGTAGTTTGTTATGAATCCGTTCGGCAAATGGCACTGCACACTGAATAAAAATGAAACGGCTTGTTCTTTGGACAGTGAGTCTGTTGTTATTTGCAGGGGATCCATCTCGAGCACCACAACATGCCTGCTGTGCTGATGTCACCTGGAAGGGATGTTATCATAGAGTTTCCCCCCCAACATGATAGAGTGTACCCAAGTGATATGCCCAGTGCAGTAATGTCACTTCTGGGAGATGTCGTCATGCTGGACACATCGCAGCATGCCTGTGCTTTCTAGGCCTCTTGGGGACCATTCCACGCCTTTCCGCACTGAATGAATCAATGAACCGCAGATTGTTCAGGAAATCAGAAAAACGTGACCTGAACCACCAAGTCAAGTAACCTAACGAACCACAAAATAAAATGAACCGCCATTTTCACATTCTGTGCCAATCCCTTGCCTGGAGACCAAATCCTGTGAGGAAAGGTTGAAGGCTCTGGGGATATTTAGTCTGGAGAGGAGGTGGCTGAGAGGCGATATGATCACCATCTTCAAGTACTTGAAAGGCTGTCATATAGAGGATGGTGTGGAGTTGTTTTCTGTGGCCCCGGAAGGTAGGAACAGAACCAGTGGGTTGAAATTAAATCAAAAGAGTTTCTGGCTCAACATTAGGAAGAACTTCCTGACCGTTAGAACCGTTCCTCAGTGGAACAAGCTTCCTTGGGAGGTGGCGGGCTCTCCTTCCTTGGAGGTTTTCAAACAGAGGCCAGATGGCCATCTGACAGCAATGCTGGTTCTATGAACTTAGGCAGATCAGGAGAAGGAGGGCCGGAAGGGTTGCATCAGTGCTTGGTTCTTGTGGCTCCTTCTTACACACCCAGGGAAATGCTGATCACCACTTTTGGGTCAGGAAGCAATTTTTCTCCAGGACAGTTTAACCAGAGATCCTGGAGAGGAGGGGTTGCCATCTTCTGGGCTCGGAGTGGGGTGTGTGTGTAGGGTTTGTGGTGGGAGTAGGCTGGAAGTTTGTGAGTTTTCTGCATTGTGCAGGTTGGACTAGATGACCCTGGAGATCCCTTCCAAATCTACAATTCTATCAGTCTATCTCCTGAAATCACAAGCGATTTCCAGTCTACACATATTGGTTCTTCTGGAGAAAACAGCTGTTTTGGAGGTGGACTGTATGACTTTATATCCTGCAATGGTCCCTGCCCACTCTGACACCTGCCCTCCCCAGGATCCCCCCCCCCCAATCTCTAGGGATTCCCCAGCCCGGAGCTGGCAACCCTACCAGGTGATGAGCCATGGACTGAGCCAATTCTGAGGGAAGGGAGCTTTCTGGAAGGGAGCATCCGTCCCTCAATAGCAGAGTGCATGGTATGTACTGGGCTTTCCAGTGGGTTTCAAGTATTAGGAAAGACTTATATTTTGTGTACACCCTGCCCAGTGGAGATTCATAGCAGCTGACAATATAATTCTCCCCTCCAGTTTGGTGTAGTGGTTAAGTGTGCGGACTTTTATCTGGGAGAATGGGGTTTGATTCCACTCCACTTGCTGCTGCTGGAATGGCCTTGGGTTGGCCATAACTCTTGCAGAGTTCTCCCTGAAAGGGCAGCTTCTGTGAGAGCTCCCTCAGCCCCACCCACCTCACAGAGTGTGTGTTGTGAGGGAGGGAGGTAAAGGAGATTGTAAGCCGCTCTGAGATTTGGAGTGGAGGGCAGGGTATAAATCCAATTTCTTCTCCTCCTCCTCCTCCTCCAGATCCTCACAACCATCATCCTTTCAGCTTGGGCTGAAGGAGAGAGACAGGTTGGCCCAAAGTTCCCCAGCAAGGTTTTGTGGCCCAGTGGAGGTCTGCCCCTGAGCCTTCCAAACGTCAGCCTGACACACTATTTATTTATTTATTTGATAGATTGATTTGATTTATATCCCGCTGGAGCAGGCTCAGGGCAGCTCACAAGAACACAATGAAAACGATCAATTTAAAGATTGCATGACATTAATACGGCAATTTAAAATCCAGTCATCAAAACAATCATTAAAACAATCTGGTGCTGATATCATATGCGGTTGTTTCGCTTCCGAGGGCTTCAGTACGCTTACATTTTCTCCCACTGCACAAGCCACTACAGGTCTGCCCGCTCCCTCGGAGAAGCCAGCTGCCTCATCAGTCTTCCTTTTCTAAAGGGCTCCCAGACAGAAGAGTGGATAGGCAGTGTTCTTACTTTGCATCGACTACCCTAATTTTGAAGGCAACACATAAAGGAAGCACCAGCAGGACGATCAGCCTATCCAAGTCTGATGCCAACGCTTGCTTCTCTCTGCCTTGGACCCTGGAAAGCTACTGCTGGTCCGCAGGCCTGTAGCCACAGGGGGGCCTGTGGGGAGCAGGTGGAGAGGAGGGAGGTGGAGGAGAGGAGGGAGGTGGAGGAGCAGGAGGCAGAAGAAGCCTCATGGAATGGGCCAGGGAGATGGGGAGATGGATAGAGCTGGTGGCTGCAAAGTGCTGCAGTGGGAGAGAGGGAGGTGGAAGGAACCCCCCCCCCCCCACACACACACACTTACACGCAACATGCAGTCCCTTCTTGATTCCAAAGTTTTAGGGTTGTCTGCCTCGGCCACTTGCAGAGCCTCCAGCTTTTGCTCCTACCCCGCAGTGTATGGGAAAGGGTGCTCCCTGACTTTTAAAAAAGCCCCCTGACTTTTAAAATCCTGGCTACGGCCCTGCTGGTCAGAGCAGACAATTCAGAGCTAGATGGAGCTGTTAGCCGGTTGTGTTGTCAGATAGCTTTGAAGGTTGATCTCTCTGCAACAGATGATGCTAAAGTTCCCTTTCAGGTGTAACTCAGAAGCACGAGAAGTTACCAGATTTCTGCGCAACTACTCAATATACCCAAATCCAATCCCTTGCTGAGCAAGGAAGAAGCTATTATGAGAGGACTCGGGGTGGGGAAGAAAGAGACCGTCTGTTTTGTCTGCAGCGTCTGCCTTGGCTTGAATGTCAATGAAGTCTCTCCTTCACCTCGCTGGCCTCTAGGGGTCAGGAGAGGGCCTTTGTTGCAATGTCTCTCTCACCCATTAACATTCTCCCGGAGTCATGACAATTAAGCAGATCTAGGCTCTGCACAGAGGAACGGAAATGCATTGACTTTAATAAAACAGAGTGTAAGAACAATTTGAGATTAACTCTGGGCTTGTTTATCCGTTTGCAGTGGAAATTCTGCCGGGGTGTTTTCCCTGCGAAGCAGGAAGGGCTTCCTCGACAGGAACATCACCACGTTCCATGCGCTCCCACGTGTGCCAGAGGGAGAGGGAGAAGTCTAGCAGAGATTGCTTCCATACGCAGAAGTTTGCTCATTGTGGGAGAAATGGGATGCAGTGAGGTTCTGCACAGTTACCATCTCTTCCTTGTAGTATTTGACGGGCCTAAAGCAGACATTTGGGTAGTCTGGGGATGGAAAATGCCATGTAGTAGTATCTTGATTATGGTGTAGAGCAGGGGCGTCGAACATGCAGCCTGGGGGCCAAATCAGACCCACAGAGGGCTCCTATCAGGCCCATGAGCAACTCACTGTTGTCTGCTTCCTTTTCCCTCTCTTGATTCCTTCTGCATCACGACTTGCTTTGCCAGGCTTGCTCAATTGCACAGGAGCTACAGAGCAAAGCTCCTCCCTTGGGATGGAGAGCTAGCTTTGCCAGGCTCTCTCAGTTGCACAGCAGAGCTACTTAGCCAAGCCTTTCTTCCTTCTGTTGACTGAGGCTCAACAAGCCAGTGAAGTAAATTAGGCTGAGTGTGTGTGTATATTTGTGTTCCTTATAAAGTTTATATCTCCCGTAACCAGTATGACACACATGGCCCCGCCCAACAAGGTGAAGATCCAGCCCTCATAGCAAATGTTTGACATCCTTGGTGTAGGGTTTTCATGACAACACAGAGATTGTTTGCCTCTGTGTATGAGCCTTAATATCCTTTATGGTCTCCCATCCAAATACAAACCAAAGCCAAACCTGCTTAGCTTCTGAGATCTGACATCAAGCTTCCTTTGACCATCTAGCTCAGGGATCAGCCTGACCCAAACAGGGTTTGTCAAGTCATCAAGAGAAGGAACTGCCTAATTCAGCTTTAGGGTTGCCAACTGGCCTGTTTTCCCCCGGCATAACTTGCCCCCCCTTTTCTGGCTTCAAGTCATAGCTGACTTATGGCAACCCAGTACGGTTTTCAATGCAAGAGACAGGCAAAGGCGCCTCTCCATTGTAACCCTGGACTTCCTTAGTGGTCTTCAAAGGTGGAATTCTAGCAGGAGCTCCTTTGCATATTAGGCCACACATCCCTGATATAGCCAGTCCTCCAAGAGCTTACAAAAAGAGCCTTCTAAGCTTTTGGAGGATTGGCTACATCAGGGGTGTGTTGTCTAATATGCAAAGGAGCTCCTGCTAGAATTCCACCCTGGTGGTCTCCCATCCAAATACTTACCAAAGCAAACCCTGCTTAGCTTCTGAGATCAGACAAGATCAGGCTGACTTGGGCTATTCAGGTCAGGACTAAGAACTTTTAAGGAAAGGCAGGGTTTTTTTTTTTTTTTTTTAAAGCAGGAACACAGTTCTGGCTGGATTGGCATCAAGGGGTGGGGCCTAATATGCAAATGAGTTCCTACTGAACTTTTTCTACAAAAATAGCCCCAAGGAAAGGAATTTGCTGCACTGTAATCTTTAAGTTATTTGCAGTGCTGTTTTATGAGGCCTTCTTCGGGACTGGATCTTCACCTGAGGGGCGAACATGAGATTCTGGGAACTGCTTTGATCCAGAAGCCTCAGCAGTGGAACCCAGCTTGACAACCACCTCAGGGAGGGACAGCTGACCTTTTACCACAGAGACAACTGTCCCTCAACCATGGAGAGGCCCTGAAACAGCAGCCCCACTCACCACCCAAGAGATCATGTGACAGGCCTTTAGAGGTAGCCTTGTGTAAGAGACCTGTCTGCTTCGCAGCCTGTTCTCCGGCAACCAGGCTACCCTGCTGTCCCTAATTAGATAGTTCCTTGAAGGATCATGGCCATACTATAGGCTTGCCAATCCCCAGGTCCCAGCAGGGGATCTTCGGCTTTCCCAGGCTCCTTCCTGCTCCCAGTCAGCTGGCCAGTGGGGAAGCCCCACCCCCACAGGACCATGTGCCTTCCCCCCTCCGGAGGCTTCAGTCTCCGATTGAAAGGCTTCCTCTTGGGATGGTGTGTCTGTGTTACTTTGAAGAAGTTGGCAGCCACTCATGAGTAGAGAGGCCAATCCCTTGCTTCAGAGTGGCCAGAAACGGGGAGGGAGGGAAACGTCTGCTGAGCACTTCATTATTCTCTATGTGAAGATCGATTCTCATAGGGTATAATGGGGAATTGATCTGGAGGTTTCAGGGGCTCTGGGGGAGCTGTGTTTTCAGGTAGAGGTACCAAATATTCAGTATAATATTTAGTGCCTCTCCCCAAAGTAACCCCCCAAGTTTCAAAACGATTGGACCAGGGGGTCCAATTCTATGAGCCCCAAAAGAAGGTGCCCCTATCCTTCATTATTTCCTATAGAAGGGAGACATTTAAAAAGGTGTGCTGTCCCTTTAAATGATGGCCAGAACTCCCTTGGAGTTCAATTATGCTTGTCACACCCTTGCTCCTGGCTCTGCCCCCAATGTCTCCTGGTTCCACCCCCAAAGTCTCCTGGCTCCATCTCCAACGTCCCCAGATATTTCTTGAATTGGACTTGGCAACCCTACCATACTAAGTCCTTGCAGGATAAGAGTGGTGGGGGGGAGAACCTTGGATAGGTGAGACTGCTTTACTGGGAGCCTATCAGTGTCTCCTGGCAGATGGTAGCTTAGCTGCTTCAGCTGCTTTGCATGCAAGAGCTAGCGTTTGGTTTCTGAAGGAGTACATCTGGCTCTGACTGGGAGATTAGAAGGCTAAGAAAAGTCCTGTTACTGAACCTTAGTCAGTGGTCCAAGTGTCTTTAGTTCCTGGGTTCTTCTCCAGTTGCAGTGACTAGGACAGAATGGGCTTCTAGCTGATTCTTACTTTCATTTTCATCTGAGCCTTTTTTGTGCCTTAAAAGCAGCTTCTCTGAAGGGTGCTGAGATATTTTCTGCATTCTCTTTTCCCCCTGATACTTCCTCAGGCAGGTAGATAAGGAAAGAATGCATATGATATTTAGATGAGTTAACATTTTGTGTTAGTTCTGCCCTTGGGCCCTAACTCTATCCCTGGTCATATTGGTTCCGTCCCTTGATCCCTCTGGGCTCAATTCTTTGAGCCCACTGATTTTATCCCTTGGTGGGGGGGCAGTTTCTGTCCCTAGATGATGGCTTACAAAGGTCTGTAGGTAATTCCCACCTTAAATTAAGACTTCTGTGGCATTGTTATTGCTTGATTGCATGTAAGTTGGTGAAGGCTTCTCTAAGAAGAGAGCCAGTTTGGTGTCGTGGTTAAATGCATGGACTCTCATCTGGGAGAACCGAGTTTGATTCCCACTCTTCCTCCATATGCACCAGTTGAGAGATGCTGCATCAGTCACAGTTCTTGAAAGAGCTCCCTCAGCTCCACCTCATAGGGTTTCTGTTGTGGGGAGGGGAGGGGAAAGGAGATTGTAAATTGCTCTGAGACTCTGAGTGAAGGGTGGAGTACAAATCCCATCTCTTCCTCCTCCTTCTGCTTCCTGAGGCTAGACTAGACCAACGAAGGCTGCCTAGTCAAGCCATTCATTGGCCTCACTACTAAGTTCTTTTTCTCCTAGTATTCCCTTCCTCCTCTATCTCTGTATTTGTATTTTTATCCTGCCCTTCTTTCAGCAATCCAAGAGTGATGTATTTGGTTCTTCACACTGTGTCGTTGTAACAATTCTGAAAGGAGGGTTAGGCTGAGAGAAAGAAGGCTGACTGGTCCAGGGCCACACAGGAAGCTCCATGGGGTTTAAACCCAGGCATTTCTCATCCTACTCCAACACATACACTATGCTGAACTCTACATATACCTTGGTTTTGCAAGTTATGTAGGAACTGAGCTTGGGCATTTAAGCATTTGCAAGCAGATGCTCCAACCTTCCCATCACTTCCACTCTGGCTAGTTCAGTGGCTGAGGGGCAGAGCACGTGTTTGGCTTACAGAAGGTCCCAGGTTCAACCCCAAGCATCTCCAGCCAGAAGGACCAGGCAGTTGGCGGAGTGAAAGATCCCCCTCTGGTGTTGTGCTGCCAGACAGTTCTGACCATTATAGATCAGTTAAGGCAGCTTCAAGAGAGCCAGTTTGGTGTAGTGGTTAAGTGCATGGACTCTTATCTGGGAGAACCAGGTTTGATTCCCCACTCCTCCACTTGCACCTGCTGGAATGGCCTTGGGACAGCCATAGCTCTCCTAGGAGTTGTCCTTGAAAGGGCAGCTGCTGTGAGAGCCCTCACAACCCCACCTACCCGGTGTCTTTTGTGGGGGAGAAGCCAGTTTGGTGTAGTGGTTAAGTGTGCGGACTCTTATCTGGGAGAACCGGGTTTGATTCCCCACTCCTCCACTTGCACCTTCTGGAATGGCCTTGGGTCAGCCATAGCTCTGGCAGAGGTTGTCCTTGAAAGGACAGCTGCTGTGAGAGCCCTCTCCAGCCCCACCCACCTCACAGGGTGTCTGTTGTGGGGGAAAAAGGTAAAGGAGTTTGTGAACCGCTCTGAGACTCTTTGGAGTGGAGGGCGGGATATAAATCCAATATCATCAATATCATCATCATCATATAGGAGATTGTAAGCTGCTCTGAGACTCTGATTTAGAGAGAAGGGCAGGGTATAAATCTTCAATTCTTCATATATGAAAAGCTGTGTTTTGATTGGGTCAGAATGGCTGCTGCACGGGGAAATGATCACCGGCACCCCAATCCTAAATTTAGATGTCTGTTTTATTAATTTCATTGGAGGCTGTTTCCTAGGAAATGTGCTGAGGCTTCAACAAGGAGTAGATTAATTTGGGGGGTGGCAGGAGTGGAGGAGAAGGCCTGCTCTCATCACTCCTTTCCACCGCCCGGCTGGTAACAACTGCTGCAGACCTAGAGGTGTCAAGTATTATCCCTGCCCCCCAAATGGGGCGTCTCTTCCTGCTGCTGTTTCTATCTTCCCACCTGGCATGCAGGGATATTCCTCATTTCACGGGTGCAAATTGATGCTTTCAGCCTTTCCAATGAAAGGTAAATTACTCTTGACGTGAAAAGCCGCAGAGCCATTCCACTTAAATATATATAGGTCGCTTGTCAATTTAATGGTGTCTATTGACTATGTTAACTGACCGTGGGATAGTTTGTGCTTTGGCTTAATCGTGAAGTATAATTTTTTAAAAAGTCAGACTTCCTCTCTTAGAAACCTGAGTTTTAAAAATGTTCTTTTAAAAAAAAAAAAAGAGGGGGGAAAGTTGTCTGCTATGAACCATGGGAAATATTTGCTGCCAGGTAGTACTTGGGCTTTTGGGAATCAGGGCTGGCTTCAGGCGTCTGACGCCCAAGGCGAGGCCCCGCCCCACTGCCTACACCCTTCCTCCTTTGCCCCCAGTGAGGGTGAGGGTGAGTGTCATGGTAGTGGTGCGGTGCCTGCACCTTAGAGCATGCATGCTGCCCAGCCGCAGTCATTCAGCCCATGCTGCCGTGCTCACCTATTTCCCTTGCTGAGGAGGTGAGGGGTGGGGGCGGCAATGTTTCCTCTAAGCTGTGGAGTGAAGGAGGTATATGCTTGTGAAGAAATATGTGAATCGGAGCATGGCAGCTCAGTTGAGAGTCTCTGGGTAAAAATAAAAGGAGTAAGAAATGACAGTGATATTATTGTGGAGGTCTGCTATAGACCACCAAGTCAGGCAGAGGACTTGGATGAGATACTCCTACAACAGATTACAAAGTTCTCCAAGAGAAGGGATACAGAGATCATGGGAGATTTCAATTACCTGGACGTCTGTTGGAAGTCCAACTCTGCTAAAAATGAAAAGTCAAATAGATTCCTGACTTGTCTTGCTGACAACTTCTTTTTCCAGAAAATGAAGAAGGAAACAAGGGGATCTGCTATCTTGGATTTGATTCTCACCAACAAGGAAGAATTGATTGAAGAAGTGGAAATAGTGGGCACCCTGGGCAGTAGTGACAATGTGATTTGGAATTTACAGTCTTAGGGAAGGGAAAGGCTATATGTAGTCACTTATAGGTTGGACTTCAGAAAGGCAAACTTCGATAAACTTAGAACTATGCTGAGTAAAATCCCATGGTCAGAAATACTTAGGAGGGACTTCCTGTTTGGCTGGAAGACAGTCTGCAGCTCCCTAACAGAGGGGGATTTTATTGTCACTGTTCAGGGTATTAAAGACCCCTGATAAGGTCTATGCTCATTAACCCTAGGCAAGGGTTAACCCAAGACGACTTATCTTCCTTTAATGCTGTTGATATCGAACTGGAGCAGTCAGGGAGCTGACTCCTTCATTTCTTGATGTCCGGCAATGGAATGTCAACCATCGTCTGCAGTGACTCTAAAGTGACTTCGGTCACTTAAGGCTGTCGGAATCCAAGCACTCTAGAAGGACTGATTTTAATTGCAAGAAAATAGCAGCCGGGGGAGTTGAGAACATCTAAAAGGTAGACTCATCATTCTTATCTTCACTCTGAGAGACTTTGAA
The DNA here is from genome assembly GCF_032191835.1 of Heteronotia binoei. Taxonomy (NCBI): domain Eukaryota; kingdom Metazoa; phylum Chordata; class Lepidosauria; order Squamata; family Gekkonidae; genus Heteronotia; species Heteronotia binoei. The sequence continues at coordinate 15,429,494 of NC_083241.1, forward strand.
TATAGTTTAAACACTGAGTGGATTAATAACAGACGAAGGCAAAGCATAATTGAATGGGAAAAAAAAACTTTTACCTTGTTAAGCTGAGCTCTGTGGCTTTGGATGTGAACAACAGCAAAAAAAAAAAAAAAAACCCTTCAAGATAAGAGTGAAAGTTGGCAATGGGAGGCTGGTGACGCAGAAGAAAGAAAAGAGAGTTGCCGTGTATATATGCCCATAAACTGCAGAACCTAGAATGAACTGAGCTGAGTGGGGGCATAGCAGGAAAAGAATTCAGCTTGTGAAAACTGAACGCCGTAAAAACAATTGCCTTCAAAGATATTTTGGAGAAAAGACATATTGTTGTGAATTTTTGTGGTTGCGGTTTCTTCATGCAGCTCAAAAAACTGCGAGACTAGACACGAGATCAGTCTAAGCTGTGACAGGAAGTGAAACTAAAAGGGGCTGGACAATAAATCAGAGCCTATAAGGACAACAAGAGCTGTGACATCCGACCTTTGAACTAGGAAGGAATTGAGTCCAAGACTCAGATCAAGAAAGACGAAGAGAGACCTCTCTAGGCTGGAACTGTACCATAGAGAAATAACGATTGCCATTTTAAAAGGGAGAAAAACTGTCAAAATTGTTAAAATTCAATATCTTTGCTCAGGAAGAAGGGAGAAAAACGAAACTAGTCTCATCTGAAAGAACTGGCTCTAAGCTATTGGATTGGATGCTAAATTTTATGTGGGGATTTTTTTAAGGTTTGGTGATTTTTTATATGTCAGTAGAAAGAACAACACGTGCAAGAGCCCAATCATTTGACAAGATGCAGTCTCAATTTGACGCTCTGGAGGCAAAAATGTTAAAAGCTATGGACAAATTGCATTTGGCAATAAAAAAAGATATTAAAAAAGAAGTTGGAGACCTTAAGAAGGAGATAGAGAATTTTAAGGAAGAGACTCAAAATAAAGTGAAAGAGGTAGAGATGAAAGTGGATACACAGGCCTCTGCCTTGCTAAAAATTCAAGAAAAGGTCATAATACACGACTGTAAGTTGCTGGAGTCACAAGTGCGTCTAAGAGGGGTACCTGAAAAAGAAGATACAGACTTAAAAGGCTATATGGTGGATATCATCACTGAGTACATAGAAGAAGACCCTGACAGATTTAAGAGTATGTTGGAGGGTGCCTACAGAGTCAACTCAGTTTATGCGAAAAATAAAGGTCTGCCAAGAGACATCGTCATAAGATTAAGATCAAAAGAAGTGGCAGAGAAAATTTTGAGGAAAGGGTACCAAAAAGCCTGGGCAATAGAAGGGAGCAGAGTTAAAATAATGAAAGAGCTACCAAGAGAAGTGATCAGCGATAGGAAAAAGTACAAGAAGCTAACCGATCAGTTGCGTGCAGAGGGCACAAGATATAGATGGATAATACCAGAGGGTCTTGGATTTGAACAAAATGGCAAAAGGATTACAATAAGAAGCGAACAAGAGATGCATAGCTTTTTTGAAGAAAATAAAGAACCAACATCATAATGGAGTACAAATTACTATCTTGGAATATAAATGGACTAAATTCACCACAGAAAAGAAGGAGAACATTTCATTGGATTAAAAAGCAAAAATGTAATATAATTTGTTTACAGGAAGTTCATATACAACGCAAGGACAGTAAATTTTTGTGGAATAGAAATTTGGGGTTGGAATTTTTTTCACTAGCAGAGCAAAAGAAAAGAGGGGTGGTTTTTTACATTAAAGAACAACTTGACCCAAAATTAATCTTTAAAGACAAAGAAGGAAGATACATTGCTGTTGAGGTGACGATAGAGGCGAAAAAAACGTTACTACTAGGACTCTATGCACCCAATGGAGCGAAAGACAAATTCTTTAAAGACATAAATAGACAAATGGACGAAGAGACTTATTTATTTATTTATTTATTTATTTATTTATTAATTTCATTTATATCCCGCCCTCCCCCACCTTGGCAGGCTCAGGGCGGCTAACAGCAATCCATAAAAACACACCATAATAAATAAAACATTAGAATTACATTATAGAACAATAAAACATTAAAACATTAAATTAAAAACCAGTCTAGTAGATACAATTATACTGCGGTATAGATCTTTGGACCGCATTGGCGGATCTTTAATTACCATTTTTCTTAGCAGTCCGAATATGCTGATTTAAAAAGGATGGTCTTGCAGGCCCTGCGGAACTGTTCAAGGCTCCGCAGGGCCCGCACCTCCTCGGGGAGTCGGTTCCATAGGGTAGGGGCCGCGATCGAAAAGGCCCGTATTCTGGTGCTCTGATATTTAACTTCCTTCGGCCCAGGGATAGTCATTAAGATAGTCATTATGACCAGGTATTGATGATGGGCGATTTTAATGGGACAATACAAAACAACCTTGACAGATCAAGTCCAAAGAAGAATGATAAAGAAGGGAAGCTGCCCAATTCTTTCTTTGAGTTGATTAAACAGGAAAATCTAGAAGACATTTGGAGAAAGTTCAACCCTGAGGTAAGAGACTATACATTTTTCTCAGCAAGGCATAATTCTTTTTCCAGAATTGACATGTTGTGGGGTTCCCAAGGCTTGGGCCTCATAACAAAAAAAATTGAGATTCTTCCAAAGGTTTGGGCGGACCATAATCCAATATGCTGGTCAACAAAATTGCAAAGAAAATCAAGAAGATGGAGAATTAATGAGGATTTACTACAAAATAAAGACACTGTATCATTCTTAGAAAAGGAGACTGCAGCATTCTTCCAAATAAATGAAACGGATGATATGGAATATCCAACAGTATGGGACACTTATAAAGCAGTAATGAGGGGTATATTAATTACATTGAATAATAAAGACAAAAGAGCAAGAGAAGAAAGGCTGTCAGCACTGCAAAATGAAATAGATAAAAAAGAAAAGGACTTAAAAAAAAGACCAGGGAAGAAAAAATTAATAAAAGAAATTACGATATTACAATCCCAAGTTAAACATTTGCTGAATAAAGAACTAGAATGGAATTTAAAAAATTTGAAACAGAAATCGTTTGAAAGTGCAAACAAACCTGGTAAATACCTGGCCTGGCAATTAAAAAAAAGGAAAGAAAATAAGACTATAAATAAAATCATGGCAAATGGGAAAACAGTAGTGGATCAAGAAGGAATTAAAAGAGAATTCTTTAAATACTATGCAAATTTATTCAAGGGTGTGAATGTAAGTAAAGAAAAAGTGGAAGAGTATCTACGAAACATTCAGGTGGCACCTTTGACGGAACATATGAAAAAGATATTAAATGACCCAATAGAGAAAATTGAAATAGAAGCAGCAATAAAAGCAATGCAAGAGGGTAAAGCTCCAGGGCCAGATGGATTCACGTCAAAATTTTACAAATCTCTCAAGGATGAATTAACACCCAAACTGTTGAAGTTGTTAAACACGATAAGAGAAGAAGGGAAAATCCCAAAGACCTGGAGGGAAGCTGTAGTCTCTCTGATTCCTAAGGAAGATAAAGATAGCACAAACGTAAAAAATTATAGACCAATCTCATTGTTGAATAATGACTATAAGATCTATACAAGAATTTTAGCAGAGCGACTGAAACAATACCTGACCAACTTTATAAACAAAGACCAAGCGGGATTTCTTCCTAAAAGACAAATAAGGGACAATGTAAGAGCTGTTATTAATGTTGTGGAATACTATGAAAAGCACCCGGAAAAAGAAGTGGCCTTATTTTTTGTTGACGCAGAGAAAGCCTTCGACAACTTAAATTGGGACTTTATGTTTGCGGTAATGGAAAAAATTAATTTAGGGGAACAATTTATAAAAATGACAAGAGCAATATATACAGATCAGCATGCAAAATTGTGTATAAATGCAGACCTTACCAAAGAATTGAAAGTGAGTAAAGGAACAAGGCAAGGATGCCCGCTATCACCATTGTTGTTTATAATGACTCTTGAAATTTTGTTACAACAAATTCAAAAAGATGAAAAAATAGAAGGTCTAAAAATTAGAAGATTCTCTTATAAATATAAAGCTTTTGCAGATGATATAGTGTTCATAATGGAGAATCCGGTTCAAGTGTCACCACTGCTGTTAGCTAAGATAAAAGAGTACGGAGAACTAGCAGGATTATACATAAATAAGGAGAAATCGAAATTCCTCTGTAAAAACATGCAACCAAATAAAACAAACGAACTACAAAAGGTGACAGGTTGTGAAGTCACAACCAAAGTTAGGTACCTTGGAATAGAGATAACAATGAAGAACATTGATTTATACAAAAACAATTATGAAAAACTGTGGTGTAAGATGGACAAAGATTTGATGAAATGGAATAAACTCAACTTGTCCTTACTGGGCAGGATAGCTGCAATCAAAATGAATATTTTGCCAAGGATAATGTATTTGTTTCAAACCATCCCGATTGTAAAAGAAGCAAAACAATTCAACAAATGGCAAAGGAAAATCTCTGATTTCATTTGGGCCGGAAAGAAACCAAGGATAAAGATGAAGATCTTAACGGATGCCAAAGAGAGAGGAGGTTTTCAACTTCCCGATCTAAGACTATACCACGATGCAGTTTGTTTGACATGGATAAAAGATTGGATAATGCTGTTAGATAAAAAACCTTTGTGGTTAGAAGCTCACGGAAATAGATTCGGCTGGCATGCATACATGTACTATGGGAAGAATAAAATGGATGGTTTTTTCTCTCACCACTATGTCAGAAATACATTACTAAATACTTGGATAAAATACAAGAAATACGGGGACGAGAGAAAACCATTATGGATAGTGCCAGCAGAAGTAATAAAAATAACAGCTGATTCTGAAGAAAAAAGAGAAATGTCATATAACCAACTGCTTAAGATTCAAGGAGACAAAATTGAATTAAAAACCTCAGAAGAGCTAAATAACAATTATGATTGGTTTCAAATGCAACAAATTAAAAGTTTGATGGAAAATGACATAAAATCAGAGGGGATTAGACGAGAACAAACAGAACTGGAAAGAGTCCTGTTAGGTGACAATGAAAAATTGATATCAAAAGTATATAAGTTATTATTGAAATGGTCTACAGAAGAAGAAGTAGTAAAGTCTCAAATGGTCAAATGGGCAATTAATGTGAATAGAGAAATACAAATGGAAACATGGGAGCACCTCTGGAAGAACTCAATGAAGATATCAACTTGTCAAAGCATTAAGGAGAACTGTTTTAAAATGATGTATAGGTGGTATATGACTCCGAAAAAATTGGCTAAGATAAGTAAGAAAATGTCGGATAGATGTTGGAAATGTAAAAAACATGAAGGTTCTTTCTTCCATATGTGGTGGACATGTGAAAGAGCGAAAGAATTCTGGAAGATGATACAACAAGAAATCACCAAAATTTTGGGCTATGATTTTAAGAAAATTGCAGAGACGTTTTTACTTGGATTACAATTAGAGAAATACCCAAAAGAAGACAGGACTTTAATTTGGTACCTGTTATCAGCTGCTAGGACTTTGTACGCGCAGCTTTGGAAGCAAGAAAAAATACCAGAGAAATGGGAATGGACCATGAAAGTTTTATCGTGGTGTGAAATGGACAAATTAACCAGAACACTAAGAGACTATGATTTAGAGATATTCAAAAGGGAGTGGAGAAAATTTAAAGGATATATGGAGAAAACTTGGAAAGTAAAGAAATATTGGACATTTTTTTAGTTGTAAGAATATATATACGGAACTTTGAGCAATCAGAAGTGCCTTTAGTATGGATTTGAACTTATAACCTCGGGGAAGTCAGCATTGGAGGGAGGGGGGATGGAAATGTCATATGGGTTAATGTGAAAAAAGAAAAAATTAAGAAATAGATAAGCTTTGTAACCATATGCTACCAATAAATTGTTTAAAACACAGAAATACTTAGGAGGAAAGGGGTTTACGAGGGGTGGGAGTTTCTTAAAAGCGAAATACTGAAAGTGCAATCGCAGATGATTCCTATGAGAAGAAAAAATGGAAAAAGCCTAAAGAAGCTGAAGTGGCTCCATGGACAACTCTCTAAAGACTTGAGAAATAAAAAAGACTCCTTTAGGAATTGGAAGGAGGGCCTTATAACCAAGGATGAATATAAACAAATCACCAGTGCTTGTAGAGAAAAAGTTAGGAAAGCTAAAGCTCAGTATGAGCTTAGGCTGGCCAAAGATGCTAAAACAACAAAAAAGGGGTTCTTTTCTTATGTTCAGAGTAAGAAAAAGAGCAAGGACATGGTAGGCCCATTGCGAGGGCAAGAAACTGAAATTGTAACAGGTAATGAAGAGAGGGCAGAACTGCTCAATTCCTATTTTTCCTCAATCTTCTCTTCTGAGGGAAACAGTGCTCAACATGGCAAAAACAGAACATATAAGAAGGGTATGAAGTTCCAGCCTAGGATCAGCATAGGAGTAGTACATAAACACCTAGTTTCTTTAAATGAAACGAAGTCCTCAGGGCCAGATGAATTGCATCCAAGGGTTCTAAAAGAGCTTGGGAATGTAATTTCTGAACCTCTGGCTAGTATTTTTGAGAATTCTTGGAGAACAGGAGAAATGCCCAAAGATTGGAGGTGAATGAATGTTGTCCCCATCTTCAAGAAGGGGAAAAAAGATGATCCGAGTAACTACCAATCTGTCAGCTTGACATCTATACCTGGAAAAGTTTTAGAACAAATCATCAAAGAGTCGGTCCTGGAGCATTTAGAAAGAATGGATGTGATTACTAAGAGCCAGCATGGGTTTCTCAAGATCAAGTCATATCAGACTAACCTGATCTCTTTTTTTGAGAAAGTGACTATCTTGCTGGATCAGAGAATGCTGTAGACATTGTTTATCTTGATTTCAGTAAGGCTTTTGTTAAGGTTCCACATACTATCCTTGTTGACAAGTTGGTAAAATGTGGTTTGGATCCTGTTACCGTTAGGTGGATCTGTAACTGGTTGACAGATCGCACCCCAAAAGTGCTTGTGAATGGTTCCTCATCCTCTTGGAGAGGAGTGATAAGTACAGTGCCTCAAGGATCTGTCCTGGGAACTGTTTTGTTCAACATTCTTATCAATGATTTGGATGAAGGAATAGAGGGAATGCTTATTAAATTTGCCTATGATACTATATTGGGAGGGGTTGCAAATACAGCAGAAGACAGAAACAAGATTCAGCATGACCTTGACAGGCTGGAAAACTGGGCTAAAAGCAATAAAATGAATTTTAACTGGGATATATGTAAAGTTCTGCATTTAGGTAGGAAAAACCCAATGCATGGTTATAGGATGCAGGAGACTTGTCTTAGCAGTAGTATGTGTGAAAAGGATCTAGGGATCTTAGTGGATAATACGCTGAACATGAGTCAGCAGTATGATGCGGTGGCTAAAAAGACAAATGCAATTTTGGGCTGTATCAACAGAAGTATAGTGTCCAGATCACGTGAAATGATGGTATCGCTTTACTCTGCTCTGGTAAGACCTCACCTGGAGTATTGTGTTCAGTTTTGGGCATCACATTTTAAGAAGGATATAGACAAGCTGGAACGGGTCCAGAGGAGGGTGATGAAGATGGTGAGGGGTCTGGAGACCAAGTCCTTTGAGGAAAGGTTGAAGGAGCTGGGGATGTTTAGCCTGGAGAGGAGGCAGCTGAGAGGTGATATGATCACCATTGTAAGCCAAAATGCCCTCAAAAGAGGTTGGGGAATTGACAGGTGGGCACCTTTGGCTTAAAAAGGATCTAGAATCTATGTGTACAGGATTCCAGTTCCAGAAATTATTGCTAAATTTTCCAAGGACACTAATTAAGGGAAACAATCATGAATTTATTACAGAAAAATATAAAGCACACACATACAAGACAATAGACTCATATAACATACATACAGACCTAATAAAAATAGAGAGAAATGCATAAAGGTAACATAAAGAGGGACAAACAGGGTGATAATTACCGATCGTAGTCTTCAAGGAAGGCTCCAATGGCGACAAACGAGGACGATGGGGAAGGGGATCCTCAACTGGCCAAGAATCGGGGATGTATCTAAACAGCAGGAATGGGGTACTGCTAGATGCACACCTGTGGGAAGCTGGGTCACAGGTTATAAGGACTACCTTGAGCCCTTAGGGGATGGGAGGTGCAGGGGTGGATGAGAGGTCAGCTGGTACATGACCTCAGAAAAAGGGGAGGCTCCGCAATGACCATAAGGGCTGGCCTTATGTGGTAGCCAGTAGCCAGTTTACTGCTTGGAAACCCATACCTGGCCAATGAGCAGACTTGGCCCTGGTTACCTGATTGGACTTCCAGGTAACAATGGGAAAAAGGGGGAGGCTCCAGGATGACCATTAAAGGAAAGAATGGGAGAAATTATCGGCATGGAGGTGATTAAAGGCTATCAAAACTTATCTAAAAGGTGACAATAGATGGCCAAATTGCTACCTAAGGTAACACCCGATCTATAAAAAAGAAACTTGGCTCTGGGTGAAGATGTTCTTCCTCTTCTTCATTCCTCTACTGGCACCATCCTTTGTCTTGGGTTCCGTTGGACAAAGGCTTAGGCAGTCTGACAGGATCCACACCTAAAATAAGCTTGATTGCCTTATGCATAGGTGACATCTGTTGAGTACGTGAGCCTCCCGCTTCGCTGTAATGGAGTCTGGCACTGCAGGAAGATAGCTGCTGGTGATGTTAGCCTTCCCATATGGATTCTATGGTCAAGGCTGGAATCCGCTTGCCTGGACAGTTTCTGGTGGCGCAACTTCTTCCGCTACAACCGCCGAGATGGTGAGCGCACGGAGCAACTGGAAACCCATCTTTCCTCCTGGTTGTGGCTGTTAGTACTCACATAAGTCCCTTACAGTCTGGTAGACAAAACCCACGTTCTCCTGGCAGATGTGTGTGAGTTGAGTCTCCAGGCACCCTGGCAACCAAACGGGTGACTACGATGATCTGAAATTAGGGGTCTTTTTCTCACACCACCTTCAAGTACTTGAAGGGCTCTCATATACAGGATGGTGTGGAATTGTTTTCTGTGGTCCCAGAAGGGAGGATCAGAACCAATGGGTTGAAATTAAATCAAAAGAGTTTCCAGCTCAAAATTAGGATGAACTTCCTGACCGTTAGAGCAATTCCTCAGTGGAACAGGCTTCCTCGGGAGGTAGTGGGCTCTCCTTCTTCTCTCCCACCCAACAGAGGCTAGGTGGCCATCTGACAGCAATGAAGATCCTGTGAATTTAGGGGGAGGTGTTTGTGAATTTCCTGCATTGTGCAGAGGGTTGGACTGGATGGCCCTGGAAGTCCCTTCCAACTCTGATTCTCTGATTCTATGATCAAAAATTCTACTTTGTGAGCTATTGGCATTAAAGTTGTGAACTATACGAGAACTCATGGACATTCAATGAAATTGCTGAGCAGTCGGGTTAGAACAGATAAAAGGAAGTACTTCTTCTTCACCCAAAGGGTTATTAACACATGGAATTCACTGCCACAGGAGGTGGTTGCGGCTGCCAGCATAGACAGCTTCATGAGGGGATTGAATAAATATATGGAGCCAAGGTCCATCAGTGGCTATTAGCCACAGCATATTGATGGAACTCTGTCTGGGACAGTGATGCTCTGTATTCTTGGTGCTTTGAGGGGGGCACAGTGGGAGGGCTTCTTGTGTCCTGGCTCCACTGATGGACCTCCTGATGGCACCTGGTTTTTGGCCACTGTGTGACACAGAGTGTTGGACTGAATGGGCCATTGGCCTGATCCAGCATGGTTTCTCTTATGTTCTTACTATTACTAGTTTGCTCTAGGGACATTTTCCCTGAACTGAGACAAAAATGTGTGAGCCGCAGTCTTAAAAATTGTGAGCTAGCTGACACAAACTCAGTTTAGAGGGAATGCTGGTAGGGGGAGGGGTCAATGTTATTGTATCTTTGGTTTTAGCTGGGGTTGTTTTAATTATTATTGTAACCTGCCTTGAACCAAGAGGAAGGGTGGGATAGAACTGTTTTAATCAATAACTAAACAAAATTTGTTTAATACAAAGACCAATACTCCCTCGAAGCTGCGGAGTCTTGTGAGTAAAAAATCTACTTTGTGAGCTACTGGCATTAAAGCTATGAGCCCCTGCATAAATTAGTTTGCTCTGGGGTAAAATTGGATCACATCAGTTGAGAACAATTAAATAAAAATAGTATAATGCAGGGTTGGGGTGGGGGGAACTGCCTAAAATGTTTGTAGACAATTAAAAACTACCCCCCTGCTCCTGATATAAAGATTGCTCAGCAACAGTGGAGTCTTCTAGTTACTCGAAACATGTCTGGGCAGAGTATTGCTTGGCCTGGAATAACTGTGGGAGATACTCTTAATAAGATACATCAGTCCAGTTCCGGCAAAGTTTATCCATCTTTGACTCAGCAGGCTGGCTCTTTCAGGGTTATCCTGCTTTAATCCCACCATCCGGCCTTTGCAAGGTTATCGTGCTTTAATCCTGCAGTCCAGCTCTTATTCTGATTAATTATAATTAATGAGGGGCTATGGAAACAAATAGAGCTGGAGGCGAGGAAGCCGGTATGAGGAATATTTGCATGCCTTTTCTAGCCCCAGAATGCTCTGGTAGGAGAACCCTTCCATCTGCAGCACAATAAATCTATTTTAGACGAATGTCCAAAGAAGCTGAGCTGCTTTTTTTGTCTGCGTGAAATTCTTCTTGCGCTGTCAAGTCGCTGCTTTGACGATCATCGTGGGGCTTTGGGTCCCTCTCTTGAGGCACACTTGCTTTGATATTTTCTAGACGATCCGTGGCCTGTTTCTGTTGATGTTAAAGCTGTTGCTTTCCCTGCCCTTTCATTTCCCTCTGTAGTTTTAAAAACTAGAAAGGTGTGAGTGCGTGTGCGCGCGCACACATGCAGGTGCCGAAAGAGAGAACCCCAAGTGACAAAATACAAATGGAAAGCAGACCAACGACCAGAATATCTAGTAAATTGAAATGATGACCAAGCACTTTGGAATGCCTCTACATCAGGGGTGGCCAACGGTAGCTCTCCAGATTTTTTTTGCCTACAACACACACACACTCATAGATAGATAGATATACTGTGGCTAATAGCCACTGATGGACCTCTGCTCCATATTTTTATCCAATCCCCTCTTAAAGCTGGCTATGCTTGTAGCCGCCACCATAGGAAGTGGTGGCGGCTACAAGCAAGAGGGGATTGGATAAAAATATGGAGCAGAGGTCCATCAGTGGCTATTAGCCACAGTGTGTGTGTGTGTGTGTGTGTGTGTGTGTATATATATGTGTGTGTGTGTGTATACACACACACACACACACATATATTGGTCATTGTGTGACACAGAGTGTTGGATGGGCCATTGGCCTGATCCAACATGGCTTCTCTGATGTTCTTATGTTCTTAACTCCCATCAGCCCCAGCCAGCATGGCCAATGGCTGGGGCTGATGGGAATTGTAGGCCAAAAACATCTGGAGAGCTACCGTTGGACACCCCTGGTCTATATGGTACGTTCTGGGATACTGTTTTTCTTTTGTAAAATTGAAAAAAAGAAGCATAATTGAAATTCTGTACCCGAGGAGTCTTTGTTGTCTCAATGCTGAATTTCAGACAGCTTGACCCCAGTGCAAGAGAACGAAAGCAGTAAAATTGATGCACCCCCCCCCACAGATAAGGTCTCTAGGTTTTGGGGGAAAACATCTGTGTGCCAAGTGCTGTCATGTTACAGCCAATTTATGTTGGCCCCAGAGGGCTTTCAAGGCAAGAGACATTCAGAGGTGGTTTGCCATTGCCTGGCTCTGCATAGTGACCCTGGAGCTCCTTGGTGGTCTCCCATCCATGCACTAACCAGAGCTAAGGTTGCCGAGTCCCATTCAAGAAATATCTGGAGACTTTGGGGGTGGAGCCAGGAGACATTGGGGGTGGAGCAGAAGCAAGGTTGTAACAAGCATCATTGAACTCCAAAGGGAGTTCTGGCCATCACATTTAAAGGGACCACGTACCTTTTAAATGCCTTCCCTCCATTGGAAATAATGGATAGGGGCACCTTCTTTTGGGGCTCATAGAATTGGACCCCCTTGTTCAATCCTTTTGAAACTTGGAGGGTGTTTTGAGGAGAGGCATCAGAGGCTATGCTGCAAGTTTGGTGCCTCTGCTTCCAAAAACAGCCCTCCCAGATCCCCGCAGTTCAATTCTCCATTATACCCTAAGAGAACTGGTCTCCATAGGGAATAATTGAGTGCCTGGCAGACATTCACCCCCCCCCCTTGCTTTCTGATGACCCTGATCCTCCAGATCAGGGGATCGCCTGCTCCCAACCTGGGGATTGGTAACCCTAACCAGGGCTGGCGTTGCTGAGCGCTTCTGAGACCTGCCGGAGCAGGACCCATTGAAAAGAACATGGTTGTAAATTAACCCCAATATAAAACCTCAGCATCAGGTCGATGGGGATTTTAATAGTTATTGAAGTCATGACATGTTGAAAGCAGTTGGACTAAGGATATGGGGATGGCAGCAAGAGTAACATTTGCAGCAAAGCGGAAGGCAGAATGTTGCCTAGAGTGGAATGAATGGATGAATAAACTATATGGATATGTGATAATGGCAAAATTAACATCTTATATGCACAATAAACTGGCTTCAGGATTTCAAGGAAAGTGGAAAGTATGTTTTGATTAGATAGCTGAGAATCAGAAATAATTTCAAGTTAAAATTGAAAACTGAATATCATTATATAGAATAAAGGTATTCATATAGAGGTGAAAGTCAAGAGTATATATAAATAAACTCTAATAAGTACATATATTGTATGATTTATATAATTGTAGTTTATTTTTAAGATATGATTGTTGTTTATTGGAGCACTCCCTGGAGAAGACCCTGATGCTGGGAAAGAGAGAAGGCAAAAGAAGAAGGGGACGGCAAAAGATGAGATGGCGGGATAGCATTACTGATGTAACTAACATGAATTTGAGTAGACTTCAGAGGATGGTGGAAGACAGGAGGGTCTGGTGTGACTTGGTCCAGGGGGTCACAAAGAGTCGGACTTGGCTGTGCGACTGAGCAACAGCAAAGATTATGGTAGCTGATCGTTGTAGATAGCTGTATGTATCTATCTATGTTTTATGTATTATTTAGATTATTATTATCATTTCTAGTTTACATTTTTGGTTTTGTGTTTAAACTGAAATAATTTTAAAAATGAAAAAAAAGAAAGAAAGTAGTTTGACATCACTTAAAGGGAAAAGGGGAAGAGGGAAATTAAATGCCACTTCATAATTCAATAAAATTGTAATCTACCACAACAATTATTGTTGATATCACCTTGCTTTTAATATGCTGAATTACCCCTTTTTCTTTCAACTTTCTGTATTGTTTGTAGTATCTCATGTCTCAGGCAGCTTCTTGCTTGCCTTGTTTTATAATTAGTACTGCAGTCCAAGCTCTCTCTTCACAGCCAGCAAAAGCTGGGTTCAGGTAGCCGGCTCAAGGTTGACTCAGCCTTCCATCCTTTTGAGGTTGGTGCAATGAGTACCCAGCTTGCTGGGGGGAAAAGTGTAGGTGACTGGGGAAGGCAATGGCAAACCACCCCGTAAAAAAATCTGCCATGGAAACATGAAAGCAACGTCACCTCAGAGTCAGAAACGACTGGTGCTTGCACAGGGGACTACCTTTACCTTTTAATCCTATCCTAGTTCATAGTTCGTTGGTTGCTTTATGCTACTTTATTGCACTATTTTATATTCTTTATAATCCAAATGAAAAATCCAAATTTTGCAGCAAACTAGGTGAATTCTGTAAGGTGCATAGGTAAATGTGCCAAACAGCCAACATATTGCAGACTTAATTCTGCAACCCTTTAGTTTTGTTAGCCACAGAGAAGGTTACTTGTCAGCTCTCTACTTATTTTGCTGCTGTGTGTGATCCTTCCCATGTCTGCTTGATGGTACGCTGCACATCTCTGTGAACCTGGTATGATCACAGCAAGGTTTTCATTTCTGTGCAACATTATACAGATCGGTGGTCTTGTGCACTAGAAAAACACATTAAAAAACTGTTAATATAACCATATCCATACACCCAATTACAAGAAGATTATGTTTTGGCAATGTTTTATCAACATTCAGTGTTTGGAAAACAATGCAGTGAAGTCTTCATGATGCAAATTGTATGTTGAAATAACATCGTGTTTTCCCTCCAGGTATTTATTAGTGCACACAATGTGTAATGTACGGTGGGGAGAGATGAACACACCAGAGAAACTGAGAGGTATGCCAAATTCTGCAGCAGCAGCTCCTACGAAATTTTGTGTATGTGATGTTCTGTCAAGTCACTTCCAACTTTTGGTGAACCTACAAACTGGTGACCTTCAGGGCTTTTTTGTAGCAGGAACTCCTTTGCATATTAGGCCACACACCCCTGATGTAGCCAATCCTCCAAGAGCTCACAGGGCTCTTAGTACAGGGCCTAATGTAAGCTCTAGGAGCATTGGCTATATGAGGTGTGTGTGGCCTAATATGCAAAGGAGTTCTTGCTACAAAAAAGCCCTGGTCCAAAACCTCATATCACTGCTAGCCTAGTTCAGGTCTTGCAAACTGAAGACCATGGCTTCCTTTATGGATTCAATCCATCCTGTCTTGGGTCTTCTTCTTTTTCTTCTTCCTTGCTGTCTAAATTTTCCTTGCATTATTGTCTTATTGTCTTTCCCAATGAGTCTTGTCTAGAGTGTTTAAAAAATGGAGAAACCCCAATGCTTCGCTACTTCAGAAAGAATGCTGGGCAATTTGGAATGCTTAATCTAAGGAGACATCCAGATCATAGGACGTCTAAGAGTGTCCATATTGTTTCAGATATGGAGGCTAAAATATAGTGAGAAGGAAAGACTTTGGCGGCTGAAGACCTTGTGGTGCAGTGCCCTGCTCTCAGAATGAAACATTGCCCGTGTTGAAGAAGTGCCTCTTTTGCCTTGACCTTCATTTTGCTTAGGTATTTGAAAATAAAACAAATATTACCCCTCAAAAAGGCCTTAAGCAACCATTGCTTTCATGACCAAAGCAAACAGAGGGAACTATCTTGCTGGCAGAGTCAAGTTATTTATAGTAAGAAGGGCTATGGTTCAATGGTGGGGTATCCGCTTGGTATGCAGAAGGTCCCAGGTTCAATCCCCACCATCTCCAGTTTAAAAAGATCAGGCAGCAAGTGATGGGAAAGACCTTGGCTGGAGACCCTGGAGATCTGCTGCCAGACAGAGTAGAAAATACTGACCATGATGGACCAGGGTCTGATTGACTATAAGACAGCTTCATGTGTGATCCCAGGGGTTTTTCAAGGCAAGCAATTAACAGAGGTGGTTTGCCATTGCCTGCCTCAGCACAGTAATCCTATGCAGCACTTAATTCAGGAAAATATATTGAGGACTCCTGCCCTGGTCCAGTATTGCTACCTCAGAATCCGTCGCCACTCATAGGAGCAGGGAACCACTGGGACTAGAAACTTGCAATTCAAAAAAGGGAAGAATGTGCATCAAAATTCCTTCCTTCCTTCCTTCCTTCCTTCCTTCCTTCCTTCCTTCCTTCCTTCCTTCCTTCCTTCCTTCCTTCCTTCCTTCCTTCCTTCCTTCCTTCCTTCCTTCCCTCCCTCCCTCCCTCCCTCCTTCCTTCCTTCCTTCCTTCCTTCCTTCCTTCCTTCCTTCCTTCCTTCCTTCCTTCCTTCCTTCCTTCCTTCCTTCCTTCCTTCCTTCCTTCCTTCCTCTGACATTCATGTCTTTTAGCTCTCAAACATCTGACATTTATCCTCTGTGGCTCTTACATTAAGCAACTGTGGCCACCCCTGTTTTATGTCATTGTTTCAGTGCTTCTTCTGGCGACACGGACACATCTCTGATTCCATTTCCTTGCACAGTGGTAGTTGTGACGTCCTTCAAAGGCTTAGTCTTTTGCACCGGCGATGAAATCGATTTGACCTTCGCGTGTTGGCTGGAGCTTTGAGCGGAAGGGCCAGAGCCAGCTCTGAAGGTGATGGTCTCAGAGAGACCTGAGTGAGCGGATGCTCTTGGTGCCAGTTGGCCGCCTCTCCCTGCCTTTGTGGCGAGAGCAAAAACCGCTTTGTACTTTCTAGCTTTGCTGATGTGAAGAGAACATTTTGAACTGCCGGAGCCTTCTAACCTGGCTGGTGGATGGGCAGCGGTTCATGGCTGCAGATTGCAGTGAACAGGAAACCAAACGGTGAATTAAAAAGGGGGAATTTAAATGTTAAGCTGCTCAGCTCGGCAGGAGGGAGAAATGGGGTGCTTGCCTCATTCCAAAAGCTGATTGAGTCATAACAAAGAGGCATAATAGCACCATTTGTCCGTGTTCTGTTGTTGGGTCACATTAATCACCTTGATTCAAGCTCCAGACGTCATCGCTGGTTGTGTTTTTTGATTGTGAGTCTTATGACTCAGGAGCAGCCCAGCCACCGGCTTGTACAGTGGCCACACGGCTTCTTGTGCTCCCCTCCTTACAGCCTTGGACCTCACTTCCTGGAAACCCATAATAGGTTTGAAATAAATCCCACTTTTCAGTCAATTGTGGTACATTTTCCTGAATCAATGCCGAGTCAATCAAAGTAGTTTGAATTTGAGGAAGCGGGGGTATGGAATAGGTTGAGCGAATTGGGTTCAACACAGGCTCAGTTTTTTACTTTTCATGAACAGATTTAATTTGCAAAGTTTTGTTGTAATGAAGGGTGTTGGGGAAACGGCTACAGCTTAGTGGTCAAGCATCTGTTTGGCATGCAGGAGGTCCTAAGAATATTAACTACAACAACCCATTGTAGGTGATGCAGAAGCAGGCCCATAGCTAACCAGGGGCCCATGGGGCCTGACCTCTAACAGTATGGGGGCCCTCTCCCTCCTGCACAATTTAAATCATATGGGAGGGGCCCCAAGCAGCAGCCGCTGCACCTCCCATGCCGTTGAAAGGGTCGACAGATCAGCTGATTGGTGGGGTCCAAATCATGAGGGAGGGGCGGCAGGAGCAGTCACCAGCCTCCTGCATGATTTAAAGGGCCCCCACAGCCCCTCCCCCATGGCCCCTCGCTACGGGGCTGTGCAAAAGACTTCAAACTAAGACTTTGGACAGCCATCTACAAAATGACTGTGGCAGGAGGTGAACACAGGGGAAGCCCAAGTGTAGGGGAGAAAGAGGACATTTTTTTTTAAAAGTACACTGGGAAAGAGAATAAAAACAACATTGGTAGCAGTTGCTGCTGCTGAAACAGCATTGTTTTAATCTGCACAGCCAATCAGATCTCCAGTTGCGAATCAGAAGCCCTGCTGGGAAGGAGCCCCACTTGGCACCTCTCACTTTCTGCAGAAAAGGAGGGGGAGGAAGAAACAAACCTGAAGGTTCACTCCCACTCAGGTGACATCATCCCCTTGTCAAGAAGCAGTAACTGGCCACCCACTGGAGGACCACTACAGCCGTCGCCTAGCAACCACATGACTGTGCGGGAAAAGGGGCAACCGCATCCTAGAGAGATGGATAAAGATAAAAGGCATCACCTTTCTTCACAGCAATGTCCTCCTCCCTGTCCTGCTTATGTTCCATTTCATCCTGAGCTGTCAAAAGATGGAAGCCTGAGGGACATGGTGATCCTGCAGCATTTATCCATGCAGCCGTGAGCAAGGCCATTGCCTCTGTCCAGAGGCTCAGAAAACATAATTGGAGACCCTTTAAGCCAGGGGTGTCAAACATGCTTCCTGGAGGCCAAATCAGACTCCCAGAGAGCTCACATTAGGTCTCCGAGCAACTGGCTGTCATCTGTTTCCTTCTCCCTCTTTCTTCCTTCTGCATCACAGCTTGTTTTTCTAGGCTCACTCAATCACACAGGAGCTATGGAGCAAAGCCTCTATTTTCTCAACTGGCTGAGACTCCTCTCCCTCATGGTCCCCTGGGGAAGGAAGGAAGGAAGGAAGGAAGGAAGGAAGGAAGGAAGGAAGGAAGGAAGGAAGGAAGGAAGGAAGGAAGGAAGGAAGGAAGGAGCCAGAGCTTCCTTTGCCCAGTTCCCTGGATCCCATGGGAGAGATACAAAGAAGAAGAAGATATTGGATTTATATCCCGCCCTCGACTCCAAAGAGTCTCAGAGCAGCTCACAATCTCCTTTACCTTCCTCCCCCTCAACAGACACCCTGTGAGGTGGGTGGGGCTGGAGAGGGCTCTCACAGCAGCTGCCCTTTCAAGGACAACCTCTGCCAGAGCAATGGCTGACCCAAGGCCATGCTAGCAGCTGCAAGTGGAGGAGTGGGGAATCAAACCCGATTCTCCCAGATAAGAGTCCGCACACTTCACCACTACACCAAACTGGTTCTCCTTTAAAACCAACGAGTGTGAATGTTGGAAGCATGTTTTATTTTAAGTCTTTTTAAAATCTTTAATTGTGTTTGTCTGCATCTTTTATAAAGTTTATACCTCCCCTACCTGGCATTACATTTTATGACAAACATGGCTGGCCTGACAAGGTCTTATTTACGTCAGATTCAGCCTTCATAACAAATTAGTTTGACACCCCTGCCTAAGTTCTTGTGGTCATGGCAAGTCTGGCACAAGCCACCTAGGGTTCCCATCATCTTATTACTAAGGATGCTGTTTTGGCTCACATCCTGTTTGCTGGTTAGGAACAGAAGGTATTTCTTTAAAGGAGACAGTCATCTTTAATCCATTCGTGGCTGTTCAGCATGGGGTTTCACTGTGTTCCTTCCTAACACATAAGTCCACAGCAATTGGCTTTTCGAGCATTCATATTCTCTCACATCCCAGTTGAATTCTAGTCTTCACCGCACCCCTTGTTGCATTGCTGCTTCAATGGTGAGGCAGTCACATTGGTCACAAATCATATAAATCAGTCAAATAAATAAAAACCATGGGTTGCTTGTGCTAGAGCACTTGCGCAAGTGGAAACACAAGGGAAAGACCATGGTAGCTGCGTGTGCCAAGTCAGATTTACTGCATCCCTATTAGTATCTTCAAAAGCAGAGTGGCGCAGTGTGGTCAGCTGCATGTCAGAACTTGAAGAACTTCAAACGAAACCCGTTACTTTGTTGCAAAAGTATAGGACGTTTATTGAGAACTGTGTTCAGAGAAGGCACAAGTTGATACTGATAACAGACTCAGCGATTGATACATTCTTTATGCAGTTGTTACAAAAACAATAAAACCATTTCTCACACTCTGGGAGACAGTTGTCAGTTCTCAGGGTTTCTTATCAGTCAAAGGGAGGAAGGAGTCCTGCTGTGAGATTCTAGCAGGACAGCTTCAAAGGACACCTGCAGATGTTTTCCAGAGGCTATCTGTCACCCTTCAGTGGTTACAGTTTGTTTGAAATGCAAAGCATTTAGTTAGTGGCTCTAGTTACAATGACGCAGGGTTAGTATACAATTACAATATGGAGTCGGTTAGGCTAACATTACCAAGCTTGGCAAGCATAGTAGTTACAAGTTCTGACACTGCAGTACTGCAATCCAAGCTCTGCTCATGACCTGTGTTCGATTCTGGCAGAAGCTGGGTTCAGGTTGCTGGCTCCAGGTTGACTCAGCCTTCCAGCCTTCCGAGGTCGGTCAAAAGAGTACCCAGCTTGCTGGGAGTAAAGTGTAGATGACTGGGGAAGGCAATGGCAAACCACCCTGTAAAAAAGTTGATCTGGAAAATGTTGTGATGTGACATCTCCCATGTGTTGGTAATGACTCCGTGCTTGCACAGAGGACTACCTTTACCTTTATTAGCATCTTCACTTGCACAAGATCTTGTTCCACTCATTTCTGGGTCCATAATGCATATGGAGGAGAGTGCTGGGTATTGCGCAAGATCTTGTTCATGTTTACATGCGCTTGTGCAGCACTGCATCCGTCGCGTTATTAATGGCTGTTGATCTGTTTGGTTGACAGCATTTTTTTGTATGCAGAGTTCTTTTTTAAAAAACAACAACAACAACATGCAAACATATTTGGCAGGTGTTCAAGTGGCAAAGTATTGAACCAAACTGATCTGGCTTTCAGCTCATGACTGATTGTTGCAACCAAACCTATGTTTGATCGTTGGACACATTTGATACAATTGTGCAACATCCCTCATGGAAAGTTGGATGCTCACACTAGCCTCAGGTCTGTATCCAGTGCCGGGAAGGCTATTTACAGGACATATTCCCAAGGCTTTATTTTTTTTTAGCAGGAATACACAGGAATGCAGTCCCAGCTGGCTTGGTGTCAGGGGTGTGGCCTAATATGCAAATGATTCCTGCTGGGCTTTTTCTACAAAACAAAAGTGCTGGATATCCCAAATGCCATAAAGGGCATTTATTCCTGGATGGAGATGGATGGAATCTTGTGATTTCAATCTCTGCTATTCTGACATGCGAGTTCCCATTTTGATTGCACTTTCTTGCATCAATTAAATCCGCAATTCTGAATGTCCTGTTTCCGATCCCCTTGCACTGTTTTTATTATCCCCCATGTGCATTTTTCACTGTGTGCCAAGAAATCAGCACGGCACATGATACGGATATGATTTGAATAATAAAAAAAATACAATATGTCACACAATCCCAATGAATTTGAAGAAAACCAACCCTTAAAACTGGAGAATGGAAAGAGACAGGACTTTGTTTGTAGAAAAAGCCCAGCAGGGACTCCTTTGCACATTAGGCCACACCCCCTGATGCCAAGCTGGCTGGAGCTGCGTTCCTGCTCGGAAAAAAGCCTTGGGAAGAGCTGACGAATATATGAGCACAATGCAAATTTGGAATATTTCCCTTCTCCCAAGACACCCGACGTACCATTTGGCTAATGCTTTGAATTAACATTGTTGAATCCCATGTGAAGATGGTCAGAATCCTGTTGATAAATTTCCCTGTATAGCAATGTATTGTATAGTCTTGTTTCACTTTAGGGAATCTTCGGTGGCAGCTAATTGATTGCCAATTGAAGGGGTGCAGTGGGGAAAAAGACATTCTAACAATATCAAAACTGGCAGGAAAAGCTTTTTTGAACAGACGGCAGTAAGAGGCCCTGCTCTGAAGACCACGGAGAGTGCTGTATTACATTTTCAAAAAGGAAATAACTGCTTTTAATTAACATGTAACGACACCCATTTGTGTTGTCCTTAATGAGGCCCCCAGGCGATGCACCCTTTGAAGTCTTCCCCCTTTGGCTCATCAGCTCCTCCCCAGCCTACACCCAATTAACAGCCCTTTCTGGTTTTTTGGAGAAAATCTCTTTTTCCTCCTCCCCTTGATTTTCACAAGCCAGGAAGGTGTGCCTAGCTGCCTTATACTGAATCATACCACATGGGCATCTAGCTCCATATTTTCTACACCAACTGGCAACAGGTGCCAAAGGTCTCAGGCTGAAGCCTTCAACAGCTCTAGTTACAGATTATCTTGCCCACTGGATCTTGGTGCCAGATCCAGTGGAGAATGCAGGCATCAATCTTGCTGCCGTTTGAATGCTAAGGAAGGTTTATAAGGCTAGCTTTCACTGACATGGCCAGTTGCCTGATCAGGAAAGAATAGGATTTTTTTTTTAACTTCCTTATCCAGACTAAACATGTCATTTCCACCAGTTCTACCTTCTTGAGAGCCAGTTTGGAGCAATGGTTAAGAGCGATGGAGTCTAATCTGGAGGTCTGGGTTTGATTCCCCCCTCCTTGACATGCAGCTGCTGGATCACAATTTTCATAGCAGTTCTCAAGAGCAGTTCTCTCAGAGATCTCTCAGGCACATCTGTCTCACAGGGTGTCTGTTGTGGGGAGAGGAAGGGAAGGAGATTGTAACTGCTCTGAGACTCCAAGTGAAGGGCGGAGTATAAATCCTCCTCTTCCTCCTCCTCCAGCCCCATTCATTGGAAGAAGACATTGGGTTTGTATCCCCCCTCCACTCAAGAGTCTCAGAGCGGCTCACAATCTCCTTTCCCTTCCTCCCCCACAATAGACACCCTGTGAGGTGGGTGGGGCTGGAGAGGGCTCTCACAGCAGCTGCCCTTTCAAGGACAGAGACTCAGAGCGGCTCACAATCTCCTTTATCTTCCTCCCCTGCAACAGACACCCTGTGAGGCGGGTGGGGCTGAGAGAGCTCTCCCAGCAGCTGCCCTTTCAAGGACAACCTCTGCCAGGGCTATGGCTGACCCAAGGCCATTCCAGCACGTGCAAGTGGAGGAGTGGGGAATCAAACCCAGGTTCCCTATCCCCCATATCTCCCTATCTTTCAGGGAGATATGTGAGCGGTGGGGGTGGGGCTGAGATTCCATTCCACAAATTGAAAGTTTAGTCTGGATCCAACTCTGTTACTTATTTCCTTCACCAACAGAACTCCAATCTCTTTCGGGTGAGGTCAGAGTTGCCTTCTTCAGATGCCCAGACATCAATTCTCTGGCTGGGAAGCCGCTATGTCTTGATTTGCCCTGACTTGGACAATCCAGCCTGATCTTGTAGGCTCTCAGGAATTAAGTAAGGTTGGCCCTGGTTAGCACTAGAATGGGAGACCCACAAGGAAGTCCAGGGTTGCTTGCTGCATAGAGGTAGGCAATGGCAAACCACCTCTGTCTGTCTCTTGCCTTTAAAAAACCTGCAGACATCATAACTCAGCTGTGACTTGATGGTACTTTCCACCATCACATCTTGATGTCAGACACTGGAATGCTTTACTGTCATAATATATATGATGTGTACTGAAACTGTAATGAGATGCTTGACCTAACCGACTCCATTTTCTAACATTTGCTACTAACCCCAAATAGAAGTCTTGCATATCAAAGTAGAAGTGAAATTGTTGCTAACCCTGCTGTGAGTTCCTGTCCTTGGTACTAACAAAGACAACAACACTTTGAAGATAAAATGCCTCAGGGGCAGCTAGCAGAGCTGTTCCTGTGAGAGAGGGAACCACAATAGATAAGAGGGAGAAACGTGTGAAATGTATCGCTGTAGTGTGGGAATGTAGATTTGTTTAGAAAGCCTTTGATGTACTCCTAGTTAAAATATCTATGCTCCAAGGAGAGGGCATCAGTTCCAATGTATCCCTGTCAGAACCTTTGGATTATCAAATAAAGTCTTAACATTGTAACCAATGGAAGTCCGTTTACTTTGAAATTCCACCGTCTGACACTTGATTCTAGTGTAAAATACAACAGAGGGTAATCACAGTAAAAATCGGTAACATCAAAGCAAGAGTCTAGATTCAGTCTTCGTTCATTGAAGAGATGTTGCCTGTTGTGCTTTGAACTGAAGCCTTACCAAGGAACACGTCATACCCTGAGTGAAGAGATAAAATTCAGTCTGTGACCATGGAAGAGATGATGCCAGATTTATTATGAACTGAAGTCTCATTAACATACAGGGTTTTTTTGTTTTTTTTGAGCAAGAACACAAAGCTGGCTTGGCCTCAGGGGGTGGGGTCTAATATGCAAATGAATTCCAGCTGGTGAAACAATGGTGACATCAGGGGTTGGCCTAATATGAAATGAGTTCCTGCTGGGCCTTTTCTACCCAAAAAGCTCTGTTAGCATATATGGTTTACTCTGAGTGAAACTGAGTCATGTGAAGTTGAGTGGAATTATCCCTGATGAAGGAGAATATTGTTCCGAGACATGCCTGATATCTGGACTACGTGTCGATATTGCACACTATTACATTGTTGAAATTCATATCGTTCTAGAGAGCTGTCTTCATTCAGTTGTACTAATAGTAGTGGTTATTCAATAGTGCTTCATGAGCACAGGTTTTGCTTTGAAATTATTGATTCTAGTGCATGCACAAGTCTATGTATGCACATGTCATTTGAGTAAAACTTTCTAAAAGTGCCACCCAACAACTGGTAAGATCAATAACTTCCCCTGCAAAAGTAGCAATTGTGATGGCTTCTACCTTGTGGAATGTCCTTCTTCATGTCAAAAAGGCTCCTTAAAAAAAAATCAAGTCACAAATATATAGAAATGAATTATTCAGGAGGGCATTTTAGAAGAAGAAGATGATGATGATATTGAATTTATATCCTGCCCTATACTCTGAATCTCAGAGTCTCAAAGTGGTCACAATCTCCTTTACCTTCCCTATCTCCCCCAAACAGGCACCCTGTGAGGTAGGTGGGGCTGAGAGAGCTTTTTATAGCAGCTGCCGTTTCAAGGACAACTCCTATGAGAGCTATGACTGACCCAAGGCCATTCCAGCAGGTGCAAGTGGAAGAATGGGGAATCAAACCCAGTTCTCCCAGATAAGAGCCTGTGCACATAACCACTACACCAAACTGGCTTTCTAGAGGGGACACAGTGATAGTAAAATGGAAACCTTATTCCTGAGGAATTGTTCTAAAGTACACTTTTTCTAATCAAAGGCATAGGCTTATAATTTTAACATCTGAAATCTGTATAAAGTTGTTTCCCTTTGGAATTTTCTTGGATGGATTATACCGTTTCATATCATTGTGTACTCTATTTTATTAAATCAGTTTTTCATATAGCGGTCTTTGTCTGCCTTTGTTTCTAATTCTGTAATCCGCCTTGAAGCTCAACAAAAATGGTTGTCTATAAAGGAAGTAAATCAATCAATCTGTCTTGAGTTTCATTAAGAACTTAATTATGCT
This sequence comes from Heteronotia binoei, assembly GCF_032191835.1. Classification (NCBI taxonomy): domain Eukaryota; kingdom Metazoa; phylum Chordata; class Lepidosauria; order Squamata; family Gekkonidae; genus Heteronotia; species Heteronotia binoei. The sequence continues at coordinate 15,454,089 of NC_083241.1, forward strand.
ATAGGGCAATGAGGTCTTTCTGGTTTCGCTTTTCTCCAGTGGGAAAACCCACATCCGCATCCTTCATTGCTTTCAAATGGAACCCAGGCTGGTTGTCACAAAATTCAATCCTGCTGTTGCTGAATGTATTTTCAGATGAAATTCTTTAATCTCACAATGTATCTGGTTGCATTTAAGCAGTCTATTAAATACTCACCTTTTCTACAGTCATGCAAAAGGAAGGTCTTATAGACTCTGCTTCAGAAACCAGTAAAGGCCAAGGTAAATAAATACCCAACAGAGAAAAAGCATAGTCTTTCGCTGTGATGGAAGGAGTCTTGCCGTGACTATACAAAGAGAAAGGGTTGTTTTATCTAGTACATAAGAATTTCTCTATTGTCCTTTATGGAATGTTGAACAATAATGAAGTTTTTGACTGTATTATCGCTAGAAAGTATTGCCTCCTTCTAGGGCTGCTATTTGACTGCTTTGTTTCTTTCATTTTTGTTACAAACTCCAAAAGGGATTGTTCTGTTACTGGGGATATTTTCATATGGCTTTGCTGTTGTTTCTTTCGTTATTATTTCATTTTCATAATTCAGTTTCATTATCTTTTCTCACCGGTTTCAATGGAGCCTCCCCTCCCCTTTCCTTGGTCCGTACCTTCACGGTTTCCCACCCAAAGTGATCAAACCCCTTGGGATTGTAGCATTTCCCTCAGACAGATGCGCACCTCATTTCGAATAGATGGACTAAGCCCCCCTCCCTTTTTTTTCAGGCAATGAAAACCACCCCTGTTTAATATCAGAGTCTATGGAAGAACTGATGGGAGAGATTCCAAACATGCAGCATTCAGGAAGGGCTTTTGACACAGCAGCTTAGTTTGAAGGAGAACAGCATGAGGAAGAGGCAGACTGACCAAGCGAGGGCCTCCAGTGGCACAAGGGGGGCGTCTGGAGAACAGGCAGGCAGCAGCAGGAGGACCTGGAGATAGATTTGCTGGAACAAAGGGTGTGGTTTGGAGAGCTGTAGGCAGAGCCGGCGGATGGGAGTAGGCGGGGTAGGTGGCTGCCTAGAGTGCCACCCTGCCTAGGGGCACCACTGGGTGCCCCCTCTCTTCCCTGATGAGCCGGGCTCAGGACTTGAATACCACGCTCCTTGCAGGAGCACGGTACGCCAGCCTCGGCTCTCCTCACCTCCGAACAGGCTTCTTGCTTGCAGGGGGAGGGGGGGGCTTGTGTACCATCCTCCTTGCAGCCTCGGCTCTCCCCATCCCCGGCCTGCTTGATGACGTCACTTTTGACTTTCATTTTCCTGAGGGAGCTGGGGGGTGGTTCTTCACAGGGGACTGCCTTGAGTGGCAGAACCCCTAGCGCCGGCCCTGGCTACAGGTGGTCAGGGGAGTGCAGACTGAAAGGGGAAATTCAGGCCAGCAGGGGAAGAACAGAGCTGTGGCTCACTGGCAGAGCACCTGCTTGACATGCAGAAGGTCCCAGGTTCAATCCCCAGTATCTCTGGTTAAAAAGACCAAGTAAGAGATGATGATGAAGAAGAAGACTGCAGATTTATACCCCACCCTTATCTCTGAATCAGAGACTCAGAGCGGCTTACAATCTCCTGTATCTTCTCCCCCCCTGTGAGGTGGGTGGGGCTGAGAGGGCTCTCACAGCAGCTGCCCTTTCAAGGACAACCTCTGCCAGAGCTATGGCTCATCCAAGGCCATTCCAGCAGGTGCAAGTGGAGGAGTGGGGAATCAAATCTGGCTCTACCAGATAAGAGTCCGCACTTAAACCGCTACACTGAACTGGCTCCGATGTGAAAGATCTTTCACTGCCTGAGACCCTGGAGAGCCACTGCCAGTCTGAATAGACAATACTGGCTTTGATGGACCAAAGGTCGGATTCAGTATAAAACAGCTTCACCTGTTCAGAGTAGAAGTCAAAGTCCTACCTTCAGGATCGGAATGTCTTCACAAGTAGGTAATCTAGGGTTGCCATCTCTGGTTTGGGACATTCCTGGAGATGTCGGGGAGCATAGTATTGGGAAGGCATGGTTTGGAGAGGGGGGACCTCAGCAGGGTATAACGCCATACAGTCCACCTTCCAAAGAAGCCATTTTCTCCAGGGGAATTGACCTTTTTTACCTGGAGACCAGCTGTAATTGCAGGAGATATCCAGACACCACCTGGGGGATTGCAACCCTAACATTGGTGGCTACAATTTGCAGCCCGTCAGAAGAGCTCTCTTCCCCTTCCCCTTAAGGAACACAGCTGATGTCTTTATTAGGGAAATGCTGGTCGTCTAGTAAAAGTGAAACCAGCAAAGTCAGAGAGTGGCAAGACTTCAATAATGAAAAAGGGAGCAGAACAAAACAACAACAAATTACAGGGTCATTTGTTACAGGCTGTTTAGACAGGACATTTGTTTCATTTTCCGTGTTAATTATGAAAATTGCAAAACACCCTATTTTCATAATTATTGCAATTGCTTACAAAAGGAACTCACCCATCTAGTTGCCAAAGGGCTTGCCTATGCAGATTTTCTTACAAGTCTGAGCACACCACCCACCAACTAGTCGCCTACTATGCAAAAAAGTACAAAAAAGCCCTGTGAGAAACAATGGCGTTGTCAGGGGGTGTGGCCTGCTATGCAAATTAGTTCCTGCTAGGCTTTTTTCCTACAAAAAAGCCCTGCGTGAAACAATGGTGATGTCAGGGGGTGTCGCCTGCTATGCAAATGATTCCTGCTGGGCTAAAAGCCCTGCGGCATGTCATGTCACACCAGAGCTCTTCAGGGGTAGGGCTCCCCCTAGTGGCCAGCTCCTTGTGGCAGGTTGGGGCCACCAAAACTGGGGGACAACCCCACCCCTGGCGGAAGGCTGGGAAGCCTATTTGTGTACAGTTCTGGCATGGGAAGAAACATGAGGTGAAATTGAACCAGGAACTTTGGAAAGTGGGAACATTCTCTGCTCCTTATGGAACATTGGAAATGGTCAGAGACACACTATATACTATGACTAATTAGAGCAGAAGGTACTTCAGAAGAGCCCAGGAAACATCACCCTTGCATCTGCTGATAGCACCCGTAAGAAATATCATAGGAGGGTATCTGGCTTGCAACACCTCATTTGATTGATTTGTGTGTCATTGTTTAATTCTCCTTGCCATTCATAATGGGAACTCTAAATCATAGAATCATAGAGTTGAAAGAGATCTCCAAGGTCACCTAGTCCAAACCCCTGCACAGTGCAGGAAATTCACACATTCCTCCCCACTCCCATACCTCCCAGTGACACCTGCTCCATGTCCAGAAGATGCAAAAAAAAAAAAAAAACCCTTCCAGGATCCCTGGTGAAACTGGCCTGGAGAAAATTGCTGCCTGACCCCAAAGTGGCAATCCAATTATTTCCCTAAGTGTGTAAGAAAGGACCACAAGAACTAAGTACTGATGCAACCCTTCCTGCCCTCGGTCTCATGATCTACCTCAGTTCACAGAACCAGCACTGCTGTCAGAAGGCCATCTAGCCTCTGTTTAAAAACCTCCAAGGAAGGAGAGCCCACCAGCTTCCAAGGAAGCCTGTTCCACTGAGGAACTGCTCTAATGGTCAGGAAGTTCTTCCTAATGTTTAGCTGTAAAATCTTGATTTAATTTGATCCTGTTCATTCTGGTTCGACTTTCTGGGACCACAGAAAACAATTCCACACCCTCCTCTATATGACAGCCCTTCAAGTACTTGAAGATGGTGATCATATCACCTCTCAGCCACCTCCTCTCCAGACTAAACATTCCCAGCTCCTTCAACCTCTCCTCATAGGACTTGGTCTCCAGACCCCTCACCATCTTTGTCACCCTCCTCTGGACCTGTTCCAGCTTGTCTAGATCCTTCTTAAATTGGGTGCCTATGTCATTCATTCATCTATGCATCTATATCAAGACCTAGAAGTGAAAGAAATGATGAGTGAAAAAGGGTATAAGGCCAGGTTCCCAGTATTTAGATCAGGATGGGCAATCCATAGGCTTCAGATAAACTTTGTGTGTGTGTGTGTGTGTGTGTGTGTGGCAAGTGCTGCTAAGTCACTTCCACCTTCCCATGGTATCCATAAAATGCTCCTCTAATACCACCTTTCAAATGCATCAGCTTTCTTCCTGTCTTTTTTCTTCGTTGTCCAACTTTCATACCCAGTCAGATAAATTGCCGTATTTTATCTACTGCACTTCTCAACTTAGCCACTGCATGACATTCATAGTTCAGTGATCCTTAACATGAAGAAGAAGCATTGCAGATTCATACCGCACCCTGAATCAGAGACTCAGAGCGGTTTACAATCTCCTATATCTTCTTCCCTCACAACAGACACCCTGTGAGGTGGGTGGGGCTGAGAGGGCTCTCACAGCAGCTGCCCTTTCAAGGACAACCTCTGCCAGAGCTATGGCTAACCCAAGGCCATTCCAGCAGCTGCAAGTGGAAGAATGGGAAATCAAACCCGGTTCTCCTAGATAAGAGTTTGCACACTTAACCACTACACCAAACATGGTGTCCATTGTGTGTTTCTTGGTGCCCATTTGGTCTTTTTCCAGAACAAAGCACCAATTCTGGCTTCCTTCCTTCTAATTAGATCAGAAGAGTCTAGGAAACATCACCCTTGCATCTGCTTATAGCACCCCTAAGAAATATCCTCTATCACAGCAGGGTATCTGGCTTGCAACACCCCAATGTTCTGTGATCAGCTCCAGCACACCGTGGGAGCCATTTTGTGATAGTCCTCTTTAGCAACTGTTTTGTGGCAGCACCCACTCCCCATTCACATGGGCTGACATAGACAGAGAAAAATTAGAGTGACCCAACATCACAGTCTCGATGGCACTTCTTCTAAAACCGGTTTCTGCAGCTGAATATATCACTATAGAGAATTCCAGACCTAGAACAACATAGACAACTGTAACTAATAGCAGCTTTCAAATTTCAGTGGAAGTTTAGGCTGTGTATCAGTCACATCCTTTTCTATAACCCTTGGGTAGATTTCATCTCAGTTAGCAGTTTACTGGATGTCTGATGCAAGCCATTGGCTCTCTGCCTCAACCCCAGATCAGCAATGTGGTGCAATAGGATTGACATAATTAAGTCAAAAATAGGGGATTCCTTCAGTATTATATGATGTGCTTTGAGCACTCAAAGGGTGCTGTCTATATTGCTACAGATGACTAATTTGTGACCAATTTTTTTAGCACAATTTTGCTGACAGCTTCCCTCCCCCCCCCCCCCCCAATTAAGGCCATACACACCGTGAGAGAACTGTTGTAAGCCCAGCTGAACTGGAAAAGATTCAAAGAGCATCAAAAATGAGTTACAGGTGCTGAAGAGTATGACTTACGATGAAAGATTGAAATAACTAAATATGCCAGGCTTGGCAGGGAAACGACTGAGGGTGGGGAGAGGATAAATGTCTCCAAATATTTGAAACGTGTGATGTGCCAAGAGAGGGGAAGCGTTGTGAAGGGTGATAGAAATAAGCAGCGAGACAGTAGAAGCAAGGAAGGTGCGGAGGAAAAAAAACCATTAAATGGGGCAAGAAGGAAATGCGACCTGACAATGAAATAGACCCTTTGGAACAGTCTCCTGAGGTACGTGGGGAGAACTGCCTTCAACGGGATGCTGGAGGCAAAACTTGACATTATTCTCGACAAATCGTATTACCATAAGCTCTGTTAACAAGGGCTCAGCAGTGCTTAGTCAGGTGGTTGTGTATCGGGCCTCTTGTTGCATTCAGATTCAATTCAGCAGTTCCAGTGTGAGTTTCCCTCCCACTGCTTGGCCAGTCGAGGGCCACAAGTTGGGAAGGACTGGTCACGTCAGAGTTGCTGAACAAGGGCCTCTCAGTATCTACATGGAATGGCCCATTTCAGAGGTGTCTCTCACATGTCTGGCTCACGCTGCCCTGCAGTTCTCTATGACCCTGCCTGTGGCTCTCACTCACTTGCTCTCTCTCTGTTTAGCCTGGAGAGGAGGCAACTGAGAGGTGATATGATCACCATCTTCAAGTACTTGAAGGGCTGTCATCTAGAGGAGGGTGTGGAATTGTTTTCTGTGGGCCCAGAAGGTAGGACCAGAACCAATGGGTTGAAATTAAATCAAAAGAGTTTCCGGCTCAATATTAGGAAGAACTTCCTGACAGAGCGGTTCCTCAGTGGAACAGGCTTCCTCGGGAGGTGGTGGGCTCTCCTTCCTTGGAGGTTTTTAAACAGAGGCTAGATGGCCATCTGACAGCAATGAAGATCCTGTGAATTTAGAGGGAGGTGTTTGTGAGTTTCCTGCATTGTGCAGGGGGTTGGACTAGATGACCCTAGAAGTCCGTTCCAACTCTATGATTCTCTCTCTGCTCCTATGTGCAAAATCCGCACATTCAGTTCAGTATTTACGGTTCAGCTTAGAGATCAGTTTTCAGTTTAGGAAAGAGATGATGAAGGAGTGCAGGATATGATAGAGGTTTACAAAATTATGCATGGGGTGAAAAGAGTTGGCAAAGAAACAAATTTCTCCACCCAAAATAGAACTGGAGGGTGTCCACAAAACTGATGGACAGTAGATTCAGGATGGACAAAAGGAAATATTTCTTCACTCAATGAATGATTAAATTGTGGAATTAACTGCCAGAGAATGTCATGATGGCCACAGGCATAGATGGCTTTAAAGGGGGTTTCCTGGAGGATGGGTCTATCAGTGGCCATGGTAACTAAAGGAAGCCTCTACAAAAAGAGGCAGCAAACTCCTGAACACCAGTGCCAGAAAGCAGCATCAGGGGAAAGCCTCGGCCTCTGTGCCCTGTTTGTTTGTCCTCCAGAGCAGTGGTCCCCAACCTTTTTGACCCCAGTCACTGGCCCCAGGGCCGGCCAGTTCACCACGGCCCTAGGGCCGGCAGGGTGGGGCACCAAATTCAGCCTTGCCCCCCCCCCCCCAAAGGCACTGCGAAGCCTCACCGCCCCCTGCCTCCTCCTCCTCCTCCCTCCATTTTTACAATATTAAGGCTGGGGAAGGCATGAAGTGCCTTCTGGGCTCTGTAAAGACCAACCCACCCCCCACCCCGCTGTTCAGCTGATCGGTGGGGAAATTGCAGCAGCAGCAGCAGCAGCCAGCGGCTGTTGAAAAAGCCACATTGCCCTTGCCTCCTGTTCATGCCAGTTTGGTGTCGTGGTGAAGTGTACGGACTCTTATCTGGGAGAACCGGGTTTGATTCCCCACTCCTCCACTTGCACCTGCTAGCATGGCCTTGGGTCAGCCATAGTTCCTGGGGTCAAAAAGGTTGGGGACCACTGCTCTGGAGGACAAAAAAACAGGGCACAGAGGCCGAGGCTTTCCCCTGACGCTGCTTTCTGGCACTGGTGTTCAGGAGTTTGCTGCCTCTTCTTGTAGAGGCTTCCTTTAGTTACCATGGCCACTGATAGACCCATCCTCCAGGAAACCCCCTTTAAAGCCAAGGTTGTCCTTGAAAGGGCAGCTGCTGTGAGAGCTCCCGCAGCCCCACCCACCTCACAGGGTGTCTGTTGTGGGGGAGGAAGGGAAAGGAGATTGTGAGCCGCTCTGAGACTCTTCAGAGTGGAGGGCGGGATATAAATCCTATATCTTCTATCTTCTTCTCCTTCCCACTTCCTTCCTGGGTGGGGGAAGGAGGCAAGGGCAGTGAGGCTTTTTCAGCGGCCATTGGCCACCCAGCTCTAGATGGTGGCAGTTAGCGAAGAGCAGTGAGTTCAAAGGTGACAGCATGAAGCTTCTTTTTGTTCACACACAGGTCTCCTAGCAGATCCTGCACTTCTTTTGCAAGAAGGCAGGTCAGACTCAGCGCAGCTCTCCCCAGTCACACAAGCGTATCTTCCGGCAGGCTTATTGGCTGCCCCTGCTGTGCTCTGAGCTCCGTCAGCATGAACAGCTCACTCAGTCATACCCAATAATGCCTGTTTGGAGAAACCCCAGTGCAAGAACTCCCCCAAATAAAATGGCCCATTAAATCAAGCTGAGAACAGCACTGGCATTTGCTTGTCAGCCAGCCGGAGCTCCCACATGGGACCTGCTGACTAATAAACAGATTGTTAACTTCTGGTAACAACTAATTCCTCAAAGATCTACAGTAAACGCTCGAGCCTCCACACAGAGCAGCTGGGGGGCTGGTTTTCCCATTAGGAGCGGAGCTGTTTAGAAACAGACAGGGCAGTGTTAAGTAACTGCAGGTAAAAGGTACTCTTTTCCCTGTAGTAGTAATATACGTTTCAAGCTGTTTTCACAAGAGAGGATTATGCTGGTTTTTAAGTACTGGCTCCACAGTCAGAGGGGCAATTGACACTTTACTAGAAGAATTCTTAACCAAAACATCACCTTCATTCAGATCAATACACACAGTTGAGCTCATGCATTTGGTCTGGGCCTCAGTTCCCTTAGGTTTGCCAATTTCTATGCTTCAGTGATTGCAAGATTGCACATTCCCCTATCAGGCTGCAGTCTGCTGACAAGCAACTTGATTCCCCTTGGATTTGGACTTTCAACACTCCTGCCAGCCTACACTCAGAGTCCAGTGCTCAATTCCAAATGGTGGTAAGGGCAAAAATGGTCCTCAGTCCTACAGATAGTGGGGACTGGGCTTCTCTGTCTACCCTTCTGTCACGATTCAGGGGTGTATTACCAATTGCTGCCACCACTCTGGGTTAAGGGTTCCCCTTGAGAAGGCCCAGAGGTCCCTCCCAAGCCCTTCAGGCCTCCTGTAGCTTAGGCCAAATAATAGGTGTGAGGACCAGGCAGAGTGAGCAAAAGGGAAAAAAAAGTTTAATTTAAAAGTCAGTGCAATATAACAAACAAGGTGCATAAACAGTAAAAGGGTGAAGGGAAAATAAACAAATGCACTAATGCATCTATCTATACAGTCCCTACTCTAATACCAACCCTGACCCCCTTGGGTAAGGGAACTTTCCCCTGCTGCAAACTCTCCAGGCACAGCCTGCCTTCAGCTCAGACTTCCAGGGAACGAACACCCCCTTCCTGGGCTTGGGCCTTTTATCTTCTCCTCCCATGCCCCTGAGCCAGTTTCCCTCCAAAACCTGGCCACCCAATCAGAGGGACAGGAGGGATCCTGGGAAATGTAGGCTCTTTCCAGTAATTCCTAAGCAGGCTACCCTAGGGCCTGCAGGCCTCGCTAGGTCCAGGATCATGACACCTTCATTTGGGTTTCTCAAACCTAGTCACAAAATTCATTAGAGCTGGAGATACTGCAATATAATCTACAGTGCTAGCCCTACAAGTTGCCACATAGGTAAAAGTACCACCAGTTAAATCAAATGTGGTGCCATGCAAAATATGTGGCTTGGTCAACAAGAGACGTTCCAGCAATTTCAGACCAAACATTTACAGTTAGGTCCTTTGAAGAACGATTGAGGTGAGCATGTGATGCTCTCTGTTTGTTTATACCATCCCTCACCTCTAGGTGACTTGGCCCTGTTCTTGCATTAAAATCACCACATAAAATAACATAAGCATTTGGGAAACGTACAATTAATGATTCCAATGTTTCCGTTAGTAAGTCCCATATGCTTCCACCTTGCTGGAGGGGTAAACCCTTAGGGGGGATATACACATTTATACATAAAAGACTTCTAAAATAGGTTCTTTTTAAAAAAAAAGTCTGAAAGTTATTGGGACAGTTGTTCTCCAGGACTTATATATCCACTTTTAAGTCTACTGAAACCAGAGTTACTAAACCACCACTTCCTCAGCCCTTCGAATGTATTCTAGTTGCAGGAGCTGAATAGGTTCTATAGCCCTGTGTTCATCATTTTTGGGGGGTGGGCACAAACCACATTTTTGCAGGAACCACATTTTTTAGCTACGAACTGATAGGCAGGTTTGCGAACCAAACCAGTTTGTACTGGTTCACGAGCCATTTTAAGTTTAAACCCCTGCTTTCTGCTCCCTGTGAAAAGCAGTAGGGAACAGAAAACAGAAGTTTAAATAGTTTGGAGCCATTTATACCTCTGCTTTCTGCTCCTCATGGCTTGTCATGGGAAGCAGAAAACAGTGATTAATTGGCTTCAAACCATTAAAACCAAATAGCTGAGTGGTGGGGAGCTGTGTTTCGTGAAGAGCAGAAAGCAAGGTTTAAATCACTCAGGGTGTTTTCGCACTCACCTTCAGCCGGCGCCGCGACCCTCTTGACGACGGAGGATCTGTGCTGATTTCCCACACGAAGCGCTGGAGCAACCAGAAGAGCCGCCAATTTCCGGCGCGAAGCCCGCTCAAGCGTTTTCCTGCTTCTTGGCGATTTACGTTTGAGCGGGCTTCGCGCCGGAAATTGGCGGCTCTTCTGGTTGCTCCAGCGCTTCGTGTGGGAAATCAGCACAGATCCTCCGTCGTCAAGAGGGTCGCGGCGCCGGCTGAAGGTGAGTGCGAAAACACCCTCAGACTCATTTAAACCCCTGTATTCTACTCTTTATGAACCACCACAAATTGCCATGAACTGCATCAAAGTTTGTGGAAGCGCTTCAGTTTCCAAACATGGCTTTGGGAACTACGAACTGGCCAAAATTCATGATGAACTTTAGTTCATGAGCCAGTTTGTGCTCACCTCTAATCGTTTTACAGCTGAGATCCCTATCTCTAGCTTCCCCTACAACTCAGTCCTTCTTGTCTGCAATCTGCCCCTGTGTGAATCTTAGTCTCAGTCAAATTGACTAGGTTCCTTTCCCTAACAGAAGCTGGATTACAGACTAGTGTGTTCCCTTGGCAACTGATCATCTCCAAACCAGCTCACCCAGTCAGTTTCAAAGGCTTCACCACCAGAGCTATACAGCATAGATTCTTCCCTTTCCTGGTGACCCACACAGCAGAGAGCAACATAAGATGCCTCTACTCTGTGTGCCCTTGTTCTCACCAGAAAGGATTCGTTTTTAGGTATGTGACCTCTCATAAATCTATCTGATAGTGGCATAGTGACACAGATGCTTCTGCGTGATGTCATGCTGGCCATGTGACAAGTTCAGACATCTCTTGGATCTTTAGAATACATCATAACCTCTTTTGGTATATGGGAAAGAGTAGGGACCTTAGAAGAAGAAGACGACTGTAGATTTATACCCCGCCCTTCTCTCTGAATCAGAGACTCAGAGCAGCTTACAATCTCCTATATCTTCTCCCCCTACAACAGACACCTTGTGAAGTAGGTGGGGCTGAGAGAGCTTTCACAGCAGCTGCCCTTTCAAAGACAACTCCTGCGATCGCTATGGCTAACCCATGGCCATTCCAGCAGCTGCAAGTGGAGGAGTGGGGAATCAAACCCGATTCTCCCAGATAAGAGTCTGAACACTTAATCACTACACCAAATTTAGGGAGGGGGAAGCCATTTTCAGACCTTTATGCGATTTACTTTACAGTCTGGGAATTTGACTTGGTCTCGGAATAGGGCAGATAAAGCTGGATTCCTCCTCAATTTATTATTCGCTGTATATATTACACAACTTTATAGCATGTTAGTTTCAGAGAGCAGCTGTGTTGGACTGCAGTGAAACAATTTTGAGTACAGGCACTCTTTTGAGACCAAGAAGAGTTTCATGGTAGAAACTTTCGAGAGTCCAAGCTTCCTTCATTTAGAACATTAATTTTGTAATCCCATTTTATCATGCTGCTGAATGCATATATATTGTTTCTAGCGAGTCCCTGGAAGAATTGCAGACAATAAAGGAAGTAAATCTAAATAACCAGGACCCTTTTTGTAGCAGGAACTCCTTTGCATATTAGGCCACACTCCCCTGATGTAGTCAATCCTCCTATAGGTCTTGTTCTAACAGCCCTGTAAACTCTTGGAGGATTGGCTACATCAAGGGTGTGTGGCCTAATATGCAAAGGAGCCCCTGCTACAAAAAAAAAAGCCCTTTTAACCACTACACAACACTGGCTCTCCAATTGCACATAAATGATGCTCTGTGATGTATAAATAAGAGAAACTAATTAGGAACACCAAGGGTGTGTTCAGACGTACCATTAGCGGTGACACAGCTCCGTCTCGCTGACGGATTAAATATGTTCGTCCAAACATCCACATCTGGCAATGGAGCATCATCCGGGGTCATCCTGGCTTGCTGTGGATCAATGCCACGTTAATTTGATAGTGCAGAAAGTCCAGCCCTTTTTCACAGAAGCAGCACACAATCGGATTTTGCATGTTTGGACAGCTCACGCACGATACTACCCCTTGGAATGTTTACTGCCCCTCCCACCTTTTTTTCCCCCTGATGTAGCCAATCCTCTAAGAGTTTACAGGGCTGTTCTTACAGGGCCTACTGTGAACTCTCTTGGAGGATTGGCTACAGTGGGTGTGGCCTAATATGCAAAGGAGTTCCTGCTATTAAAAAAGCCCTGTAAATAACCAACCAGGATCTGGACCAGACTGGGTCAGTAACAGCAGTACCAACAAGTTGCAGGCTCTGCACTAGCAATGACTTTAGCAGAATCACTTTATACAAAAAGATGGTTACTTTCTCATTTTTTATAACCTGTTCTTCTGAGATGGCCCTTATTCCAGTTCTGTCGAATCAAATGGCATGGCATCGTTTTAGAAGTTCCCCTCAGAACATTAAAGAATCTGCTGATTCTAGGATAAATTTCACCAAGCTATTGTTATTCCCATTATTCCCTGTGTGGTAATTTGTCTTTTCAAATAAACCAGAACTGAAACCCTCCCTTAGCCCCCTTAAAAGTGTAAAGCCTTTTGGAGGAAATGCAGAGTAGCAAGTGTGGAAGTAGTGATTTATTGCCAACTGTTCCTTATTTCCACGAACAAAAGCCTCTTGTTCCTGGGATTTTTTTTTTTTTACAGACCCCAGAAGTTGGGCTGTGATAGCTGAAATACTAAGCACCGAGGTGTCTTTAAGTCAAAACGGACAGAAAGGTACAACTTCCGAACAGCTGAGACAGACAAAACTCAATATCTGCAGCAAGGATGAACTGGGAATCTGGAAAGCTGAGTATTGGGCCATTCAGTCACTTGCTTCTGCTTCCTTGGCCTGCCATCCACATATGACTGAATGTTCTGTCATTGTTCTGCAATAGCAAATAGTTTGTAAGTGAAATGGAGAAGAGAATCCAGTTGCAGATCATGGCTATTGTCCATGTGCAATAACCAGTGATGTATGGATACAGCCCGTTTATGGGCCATGCCCCTAATAAATCACTGTCATGAGGGGAGAGTGCCTTTGGGTCATGCCTTATTAACAGTTACGAGCATGAAGTTCTAGTGCTCCTTCCCAGGGTCTCTAGGGATACAGACTGGCAGTTTGGGGGTGGTTGGTTGGGAGGCATTCCAAATTGGCTCAAAAAGAGCCATTTCCACACGCTCTCCAGGGAAGCACCTGCATCCTGTCTGCCAGGCAGCCTCTAGACATGGAGGCTCCTCAGAAGTTGGATGGCTCGTTCTTCCCCAACAAGTTAAGTGCTCAAGCACTCCCAACAGTTTTTAAGGGGGGGGGGGAGGCAGAAGCAGCTTGGGGTGGCTTGGCGCTTTCACGCAGTCAAGTTGCCTCACATCCGCCCTGCCACTTCTGGACGCAGACTGGGTGACTGACTGTCAGCTCAGAAATTTGCTACCACTTTGGTAGTGGTAGCTTTTTGAGCCGGCCCGTGGAGGCTGGAGGATGGGGTGAGGACAGGACGGGGACGGGAGGCAGGTGTTTGTGTGTGGAAGGATTTTTGGGGTTGATTTCAGAGGTGCCGGTCTGTGATCACCCTAGAAGTCACAATCTATAAGTCAGGTGATAGATCTACCTTGTCTCCTGTGACCATCCATGTAAAGCCTCAACCCCAGTCTTACCTGGGACTGCTACAGCTGCAGGATGAGCCAGGATGGTTTTAGGCATCGGTCTAGACCAGGGGTGGCCAACAGTAGCTCTCTAGATGTTTTTTTTTGCCTACAACTCCCATCAGCCACAGCCAGTATGGCCAATGGCTGGGGCTGATGGGAGTTGTAGGCAAAAAAACATCTGGGGAGCTACTATTGGCCACCCCTGGTCTAGATCCAATTCTTTTCTTTTTTGGAAGGAGGGGGACACTGCACCTGTGTGCCCACCTCCCTCAGGTGGGGACTCTCTAAGAGTCTTGGAGGTGGAGCCAATGGATGGCATCCACAGTTTGGAGTGGTTATGTTTATATTATGTTTATTGGATTTATATCCCGCCCTCCCCGCTGAAGTGGGCTCAGGACAGCTAATTGCAGGGTTGCATTCACAGGTGGCAAGGGACCCATGCAGAGGTGTATGCCCATGAGGGTTCCACCCACTTACCATTCCAGGTTTACCCCAGCAGGTGGTCTGGGGAGGGGTCTCATTGGCCAACAGCTGATGCCTGGAGCCATGCCTTGTGCGGCACCAATGCTCCTGCCGCCGTTATCAATAAAGCTGTGACCTCTTTCAGCCCATCTCTGTCTCCGCATGTCTTTGTGTTTCACACTTTCTGCACTCCAGGCCCTTAGGATCACACTGCAGGTATATAAATACTAAGGCACTGTGCAAACATACTGAGGTTGCTGAAGTGTACGTCGAACCACCGATGACAACCTAGAATAATAGGTTGGCAATATTTTTCAAGTAATTATTTAACTATACTTATTTTCAGATAATTATTTAACCACTCAGCTCATACACCCATGGAGGATAAACGATAGTGGAAGAAACGAAGACTTCCCTCAAATGATGCTGGTCCTTGAGTGTTACTAAGGTTGTATGAGAATCCAGAAGTCTCCCCCCCTCCCATGTTGTCATTGTGATCTTGGGGTGCGGTCACACGTCACATTAAAAACGGGTGTGTAGTGCTCAAATTTGAACCGCTGAATATTGATTTGATGCAGGGCCAATCAGACGAGCATCCAAGAATGTGACTCATCCTGCTGTTGAGCAATCAGACATCCAATACTATCACGCTCTTTTCTTGGTGATTCTGGGGGGGGGGGGGTGTCCATTGAACATGTGCCCAACTGTTTGGAGGTGGGAAATCAAACGTTGCTTCAGAGGCAGAAGGGGAAGGGGGGGGAGTTTCCGGAATTAACGTTGCTGATTAAGACCAGGGAACTGCCTGGAACTACTTCCCTAGAAATTGGCAGTGGCAATGATATCTGGAAATCCTCCATGTTGAAAAAAAAAAAGATTTTTTTCCTGTTCTGAATAGTGGAATAACCTTCCCCCCCTTTGATCTTGTGTTGATCGGAAAAGCAGACGCATCATATCAGATTCCCGGATGATCTGGCCATGCACATGTCTGCTGGGGCTTTTTTTTTTTTTTTAAAGGTGGGAGGGGCAGTAAGCATTCCAAGGGGTAGTATCGTGCGTGAGCTGTCCAAACATGCAAAAACCGATTGTGTGCTGCTTCTGTGAAAAAGGGCTGGACTTTCTGCACTATCAAATTAACGTGGCATTGATCCACAGCAAGCCAGGATGACCCCGGATGATGCTCCATTGCCAGATGTGGATGTTTGGACGAACATATTTAATCCGTCAGCGAGACGGAGCTGTGTCACCACTAATGGTACGTCTGAACACACCCTTGGTGTTCCTAATTAGTTTCTCTTATTTATACATCACAGAGCATCATTTATGTGCAATTGGAGAGCCAGTGTTGTGTAGTGGTTAAAAGGGCTTTTTTTTTGTAGCAGGGGCTCCTTTGCATATTAGGCCACACACCCTTGATGTAGCCAATCCTCCAAGAGTTTACAGGGCTGTTAGAACAAGACCTATAGGAGGATTGACTACATCAGGGGAGTGTGGCCTAATATGCAAGGGAGTTCCTGCTACACCCCCCCCCCCCCCGACTAGACTAGCATCTGAGATACCTAGGTTTGAATTCCCACTTTGCCTCGGAAGCTCACTGTCAGACGTTGGAGCTTCAAAGTAAACAAACCATCATTTCTTGCAAAAGTAGTAGCATTTATTTGATATCCCAAAGTTCTGGACTGGCAGTCATTGGAACTGATAGCAAGCATTGAAACATACATGGGTTTTAAGGCCTTACATCAAAGCATTCATAAACAATCCTACATTCTCACACTCTACTGTCAGAAGTAACACTTTCCCTACTCCTTATCGCTTGCGGCTCCCTTTCTCACGGAGGAGCCCTGCTGGCTCTCCTTGAGACTTGCTATCTTCAAAGGCCTATTGCTTTGTTAGTATTATGCAGAGGAGTTCACAGCATGGGTTAGTAACATTTCTAAGACCGTTTGATATGCAAGGTCTTCTGCTTCACAGTTAGTATTAGGAATTCAAAATGGAGTTAGTCATGTCAATGAGCAGGTTACAGAATACATTTAGCATAAAAACGCAGTGATGCTCTCCAATGTCTGACACTCACTGGGTGACTTTAGGTCAGCTAGTCCCCCTCTCTCAGCCTCACCTACTTCACTTGCTTGTTGTGAGGCTAAAGGGGAGGAGAGGAGGAATGAATGTATGCTGCTTTGGGACTCCATTGAAGAGAAAGGTGGGGTACAAATGAATAAAATAAAATAAAATGGATTGAAAAAGAAGCATCATCAATTTAAACAATGTTCTTTTTAGTAGGGCTTTTTAATTTTTTTTTTAATGTTGCATTTTCATTTAAGCAGGGGAATCCTGTCTCAGAAACTGGCAGTGCGATTATAAGAACTATTTTTCCTAGAAGTAAGCCCAGCTGAGAAGACCTGAGTAGGACTGCTCTCATCAAGTGCCAATCTGGATATACTTCCTGTGAAATTCCTCAACTGTTTCGACTGAGAACTACTAAATCTTCCTCAAAATTTCATTTTTGGCAAAAATGGGTAACAGTTGTTTCCAAGGCGGAGAAGAAGAGATTGGTTTTTATACCCCACCCTTTCTTTTCCCCTTACCACAACAGGCACTCTGAGAGGTAGGTGGGACTGAGAGAGCTCTGAGAGAACTGATCTTCCATGAATAGCACTGAGAGAACTTGTGGCTGACCTAAGATCACACCAGCAGCTTCATACAGAGGAGTGGGGAATAATAATAATAATAAACTTTTATTTATATCCCGCCCTTCCCGCCGGAGCAGGTTATCCAGATGAGTCTGGCTCATAAGCACTACACCAAATTGGCTCTGCTTCATTGTCCAATTTTCCCTTTGAACCTAGCCTCTTATTGGCTCACCTTCTGCCATGGTTCCTGTGATTGGTGTACGGCCTAATTCAGTTTGGTCCTAAATTATTCCAGGCCAAAGACGTTGAACAGAACGCCTCATTTCCATTCATTGCTATGGAGAGATAACCAAACGCATGGCCGATTTCTCTAATTAGAGTAGCGTGTTCCCTGCGGGTCTTTCGTTCGTGCCAGTCATCCTTGCCTCTTCGCCAGGCTTGCTGTTCTGTTTGCTCTCTTCCCTCCCTCACTTTCTACTTAACAATCTCTTTACTGCACTTATGTACACAAGGATAACTACAGATAACAGCCTCTTTTTGTTTGTTAATTGATCATGATGCTTTTGTTGCAATGTTATGTTCCAAATCCATCTTTTAATTCCCCCTTCCTTTGTGCAAAATTGCTTAATTTCATTTAATAACCTTACTTGTTGAGTGTTCCCCCCCCCCCTCCTTTAAAAGATGCCTCTTGAATATTTATATCTGGCTCCCCTTGGCTTCTCCTGGTTGCCGTCTGGCCATTCGCTGTTTAATTATAACCAGACACATTCGGAAAGGGAAAGTAAGAATGGAAACGGGAACGAGGCGTGGGTGGTGCGCCATCCTGCCCTTCCACTGGCTGCAAAAGATAAGGATAGGGAGTCTCCGCCTGCTCATTCCGTCCATTATCCCCAACACTCAGATGAGCATTAGGAAATGGTGGGGAAGAAAAGGGACCTGGAACCTGATGAGAATGCAGAACCAACTCTTCCCTCCTCTCGTTGCCGACCAGCCTTGGAGGAAATACTGGCAGAGTCTAGCTTTGTTGGAGAGGAAGCTGATTATGAGGGGAAGTGTCAACTGCTGAGGAGTGGCGCAAAGAGATAATCGGAGTCCTCCAGCGCTAATAACCTGCACCCCATAGAAGACCTTGCTTGATTCACATTGCTAAAAGAAAGGAAGAAGCAAGCCTGTAGCTAGGACTTTTCATTTGGGGGTGGGGGGTGGGGCCCACAGCCAGGATTTTCATTTAGGGGGGGCACATTTTTGTTTCAATATATTATACCTAAAATAATCAATAATGCAGATAAGTCCACTGATCACTCAAAAGATGTTGGAAGTTTATTTTAAAAATGCTAACCATTACTTATATCAGGGGTGGCCAACGGTAGCTCTCCAGATGTTTTTTGCCTACAACTCCCATCAGCCCCAGCCATTGGCTACGCTGGCTGGGGCTGATGAGAGTTGTAGGCAAAAAACATCTGGAGAGCTACAGTTGGCCACTCCTGACCTATATAATGAATACTACTATTAATGTCTCTGGTGCATCACTAAGACACTAACCATTACAGATATTTATTTATTTATTCGACTTATATCCTGCCCTCCCCGTCGAAATCAGGCTCAGTGCGGCTATATAATGAAGACAAGTAAAAATGTGGGGCCTGTATTAGTATGTTCCTCCAGTGGACTGGCAACTGGCACTGTAGGTCCCCTCCCTTTTTCTCACTGACTCAAGATTGAGCCTGTGGCCTTCAAAGCTGATAGATAAGGATTGTATTTCTTTAGCATGGGGTTTATTGCACCATAGACAAGTTTATTGTCTTTGCAAACTAGCCTCAAACTCATGCAAAACATCTCTTGCTAGGTGTGGGGACTGAAAGGGGGGGGAGGGTCGTAATTGTTTCAAATATATTTGTTTGGTAGGGCCAGTAACCCTCAGGCCCACCCTCTCGCTATGGGCCTGGGAAGAAGTCTCTCTGAACTGCAAACAGAATGACAGATTTGCTGGAGCTCACAGAGGGAAGGAACAGCATTAGAAACCAGTGGCAACAATGCTGGTGGGTCAGCTAACGGTGTGTCTCTTCCTGCACCATCCCTGTTGGGTATTACTGGTCCCCCTCATGGAGGTGAACTCAGTAAACCTGTGCAGTACTGGCTTACAATGCCACAGAAGGAAGCTTACAAAAGGAAGCCAGTGAATGTATGGCTTTTGCCTGGTCCCAACCTTTTGAAACTTTAGTCGTCAAATAAAGATAGGGTTGCCAGGTCCAATTCAAGAAATATCTGTGGGCTTTGGGGGTGGAGCCAGGAGCAAGGTTGTCACAAGCATAATTGAACTCCAAGGGGAGTTCTGGCCATCACATTTAAGGGACTGCACTCCTTTTAACTTAAAGGGCCCTGTGGCGCAGAGTGGTAAAGCTGCAGTACTGCAGTTGAAGCTCTCTGCTCACAACCTGAGTTCGATCCTAGTGGAAGCTGGGTTCAGGTAGCCGACTCAAGGTTGACTCAGACTTCCATCCTTCTGAGGTCGGTAAAATGAGTACCCAGCTTGCTGGGGGGGAAAGTGTAGCTGACTGAGGAAGGCAATGGCAAACCACCCCATTAAAAAGTCTGCCATGAAAACATTGTGATGTGACATCACCCCAGAGTTGGAAACAACTGGTGTTTGAACAGGGGACTGCCTTTACCTTTTTTACACCTTTAAAATGCCTTCCCTCCATTGGAAATAATTAAGGATGGGACACCTTCTTTGGGGGCTCATAAAATTGGACCCCCTGGTCCAATCTTTTTGAAACTTGGAGGGGATTTTGAGGAGAGGCATTGGATGCTATGCTGCAAACGTGGTGCCTCTATCTCAAAAATAGCCCCCCTCCAAGGCCCAGATACCTGCAGATCAATTCTCCATTATACCGTATGAGAATCAGCCTCCACAGGAAATAATAGAGTGCCGCTTTTAGAGGGAATGCTGAGAGAATGGATTGAAGAAAAAGGAGTTAAGGTTCAGCCTTAAGAAATAGAAAGAGCCCATAGACTACAGAGGAGAAGAGAGGGAGGGGCTCCAAGGGATGTTATTATTAAATTTAGAAGAGAGAAGCTACAGCAAGAAGTTTATAAAACTTTGAAAAAGAAGAAGGATTTGTCCTTCAGAGGCAATAAGGTTTGGGTGAGAGAGGACTTCTGCCAAGAGACTATTAAGCAGAAAAACCTAATGAGACCTTATGGGAAAAAGCTATATGACAACAAAGTAAAATTTTCATGGGGGTACCCATTTACAATAATAATATTTAAAGATGGGAAGAGGATGATAGCTAGTAACCCCAAGGAGGCAGAAGAACTTTTGAGAAGATTGGGACTTGCCACAGACGACTTGTGTGTACACAGAGAAGAGGAAACCATGGAGACACCTGATGATTCAGGAGAAGGAGCATCAAGCAGGCTCGATAAAAGGTGAAGGACGGCTTCTCTTGAGGATATCTCATAAAGGGAAGTATACAAGAGTTTAATGAGCTAACTATCTGGAAGGATATGTAGGGGGAGAATTAGGGATGCATACACTCTGGAAGGTGGGAGACAGGATGATGTTTTCATCCACATTTCTGTCTCAACCACAGGGTAGGGGGGGAAGGGACGGTATTTCCTAATATATATAAATAAACACCCATAGCCAGGGAGGCCAATGAGTAAAAAAAATAAAGAAAATGGATAGGTCATTAAGAATACTTTCACTGAATGTAAATGGGTTAACATCAAATCTTAAGAGATATAGGTTAACTAAATTAGCTAGAGAACAAAATATAGATTTGATGGGTCTACAAGAGACACATAAAAAAAAAAAAGAACACCGTTAATAAAAGATCCGTATTGGCAGGTCTTAGCAGAAGCTAGAGGGACTTCCAAGGCCAGGGGGGTGGCAACCTTGATCCATAAGAACTTAACAGTAGAGGATACTGAAACATTAACGGATAAGGAAGGTATTATTAGTCAAGTTTAAAATGGAAGGTAAATGGTTACCCTAGTGAATATTTATGCACCAAACAAAAAATAAAAGAATTTTCTAATTAAGGTCTTCAAGAAGATTCAACAATTCTCAGAGGGTGAATTAATAGTTGCAGGGGACTTTAACATGGACATAACAAAGAATAAAAATATTAAGTTGGGAGAATGGGGATTGAAAGAAGCACATGAATTTACAAGTTCTAGACCTAAGAACATAAGAACATAAGAGAAGCCATGTTGGATCAGGCCAACGGCCCATCCAGTCCAACACCCTGTGTCACACAGTGGCAAAAAATGTTATATACACACATACACTGTGGCTAATAGCCACTGATGGACCTCTGCTCCATATTTTTATCTAAACCCCTCTTGAAGGTGGCTATACTTGTGGCCGCCACCACCTCCTGTGACAGTGAATTCCACATGTTAATCACCCTTTGGGTGAAGAAGTACTTCCTTTTATCCGTTTTAACCTGTCTGCTCAGCAATTTCATCGAATGCCCACGAGTTCTTGTATTGTGAGAAAGGGAGAAAAGTACTTCTTTCTCTACTTTCTCCATTCCATGCATTATCTTGTAAACCTCTATCATGTCACCCCCGCAGTCGACGTTTCTCCAAGCTAAAGAGTCCCAAGCGTTTCAACCTTTCTTCATAGGGAAAGTGCTCCAGCCCTTTAATCATTCTAGTTGCCCTTCTCTGCACCTTCTCTAAAGCTATAATATCCTTTTTGAGGTGCGGCGACCAGAACTGCACACAGTACTCCAAATGAGACCGCACCATCGATTTATACAGGGGCATTATGATACTGGCTGATTTGTTTTCAATTCCCTTCCTAATAATTCCCAGCATGGCATTGGCCTTTTTTATTGCAAACGCACACTGTCTTGACACTTTCAGTGAGTTATCTATCATGACCCCAAGATCTCTCTCTTGATCAGTCTCTGCCAGTTCACACCCCATCAACTTGTATTTGTAGCTGGGATTCTTAGCCCCAATGTGCATTACTTTGCACTTGGCCACATTGAACCGCATCTGCCACGTTGACGCCCACTCACCCAGCCTCAACAGATCCCTTTGGAGTTCCTCACAATCCTCTCTGGTTCTCACCACCCTGAACAATTTAGTGTCATCCGCAAACTTGGCCACTTCACTGCTCACTCCCAACTCTAAATCATTTATGAACAAGTTAAAGAGGATGGGACCCAGTACCGAGCCCTGCGGCACCCCACTGCTTACCGTCCTCCACTGCGAAGACTGCCCATTTATACTCACTCTCTGCTTCCTATTACTCAGCCAGTTTTTGATCCACAAGAGGACCTGTCCTTTTACTCCATGATTCTCAAGCTTTCTAAGGAGCCTTTGATGAGGAACTTTATCAAAAGCTTTCTAGACCCACACACATATCTAGTAGGCATAAAACGGCATCATGCATAGATTATATAATCCTGGAAAAGCATAATAATATGTCTGTAAAAGAAATTATAACCTTCCCAATCTGGATATCTGACCATGCTCTTTTAAGTATTGAGTTGGAGTTAAATTTACCAATAACAAATAACAAATATACCCTGGAGATATAATAATTTAATAATGTCAAAAGAAGAGGATAGAAACTTTATGAAAACACAGATAAATCTATATTTTAAGGAAAACAGAGGAACAGTTCCCACTAATATATTATGGGATGCTGCCAAAGCAGTAATAAGGGGGCATTGTATAAAGAGCGAAAAGAGGATGAAAAGAGAATGGTACGAAAAAAGACAAGCCAAATTTCAGGAACTGGAGAAGTTACAAAAGGAACAAACGATAAAAAATTGCCCTGCAAAACAGAACAAAATAAAAGAGATCCAAAAACAGCTGGAGGCACTAGACATAGCTACAATATGGAAAAAGGAAACTATGGTAAGGAATGATTTTCAGAGGAATAGTATTAATATGGCGAAAAGATTGGCGAATTATTTGAAGATTTAAAAAGCAAAACAGAAAGAAGTATAAAAATTAACAAAAACTCAACACAAAGCCCCAAGGAAATTATTAAGGCCTTTGAGAATTTTTATAAAAATTTGTATAAGGAAAAGCCAATAAAGGAGTTCCAGGAGTCAATTAGTCTTTCTTTGGAGAAAGAGAGGATCGAAGCATTAGAAGGCGATATTTCAGTCCAGGAAATAAAGGATGTAATAAAAGGTTTAAAAAAAGGCAAATCACCAAGGCTAGATGGCTTTACAAGTGAATTCTATAAAGAAATGATTGAAATTATTGCACCTGAAATGCAAGCAGTTTTCAATGAAGTGTTGGGAGGAAAGAATGCCCCAGATACGTGGAGGGAATCAGAAATAATATTAATTCTAAAACCTCAAAAGGACCCGGAAGAGGTAGGTTCATATAGACCAATAAGCCTATTAAACCAAGACTATAAGATTTTTGCAAAAATATTGGCTAATAGACTTCAGAAGGTCATTTCGACAATCATTAAAGGGGACCAATATGGGTTTATTAAGGGGAGAAACATCACACACCCCATTAGAAATATACTCAATGTCCTATATCATGGTCAGAAGGAAAAAATAGGGTTACTAAAACTGGTCATTTATAAAGCTTTTGATACTCTATCTCATGAATTTTTATGGCAAATATTGAGGAAAATTGGGATAGGGAAAAGGTTCTTACAGGCATTTCAGGAGATCTATAAAGGAGGAAATGAGAAAGTAAGAGTAAATAATAACCATACACAAGCATTTCCTATACAAGGAGGAGTAAGACAGGGTTGTCCTTTATCTCCTCTCTTATTTATAATAGCAATGGAACAACTAGCGGAACGGATTAGAAATTCGGGTAGAATTGAGGGCTATAAGATAGGTAATGAAGAGATGAAGCTTAACCTTTTTGCAGATGATATTATCGTAATTATGACTAACCCTAAAGAGGGTGTTAAAGAGATTAAGATTATTCTAGAAGACTTTGAAAAGCTAGGGGTCAGTTTGGCAAAATCAGAAATTATTTATTTTAATGTTAACAGAAAAGAAAGGCATGAGATAAATAGGTCTACGAAAATAGGATTGGCGGTTAAGAAATTTAAATATTTAGGTATAGTTTTGCATAAAAATATTGATAAAATGATAAAGGAAAACTATGATAAAATATGGGAAAAAATTGAGAGAGACATGAAAAGATGGAAAAATAAAATGTTAGGGTTATCTTCTAGAATAAGAAGCGCTAAAATGTTTTAGATACCAAAGTTAACATACCTATTTCAAATGTTGCCACTGGGAACAAGGAAAAATAAAATTGAACAATAGAATAGAGCATTAAGAGAATGGATATTCAATAGAAAAAACTGCAGATTCCATAAGCAAATAATATATAATCATAAATCAGAATTTGGATGGGGAATTCCGGGCCTAAATATTTATTATGAAGCCTTCCAACTAAAACCATTATTAGAAATGGGTGAGGAAAAGTCTCAGAAGTGGGTCAACTTTGAGAATGAAATAAATAATAATATAGGTAGATCAGGCATTTTTTCTAAAGTTACGAATAAAGACTTACAATTAACAATAGGCCCTAGAAGAGCTTCATTAGAGGTTTGGAAGAAATGGCAGCCGCATTGGTTAGGAAGAATTTCTAGATGGGCACCCCTGGAAACTGTCAATGAGGAAGTGCAAGAAACTAATTGGTGGGAAAGGTTAAATCTCAAAAGATTATTGCAGAGTGGAAGACATGTTTCGAAGTGGAAATCTTAAACCCTTACAGGAAATAACAGAAGAAATAGGAAAACAATATTGGTTAAAAGTAGCTGGGCTATACTGAAGCAGGGCTGAAATAAAAATATATTAAATAATAATAATAATAAGATACTGGATTTATATCCCGCCCTCCACTCCGAAGAGTCTCAGAGCGGCTCACAATCTCCTTTACCTTCCTCCCCCACAACAGACACCCTGTGAGGTGGGTGGGGCTGGAGAGGGCTCTCACAGCAGCTGCCCTTTCAAGGACAACCTCTGCCAGAGATATGGCTGACCCAAGGCCATTCTAGCAGGTGCAAGTGGAGGAGTGGGGAATCAAACCCGGTTCTCCCAGATAAGAGTCCGCACACTTAACCACTACACCAAACTGGCTCTCCAACTCTATGATTTTATGACTCTATGTTTTTCGAATGACCTACATTTGGTGTTGTTCAGTCATCTGAGGGTTCATGTGACAAAGGTTACCTTGACCACCTAGACTAGCCCTTGTATATTGTTTCTTATTATAATTTGGTTTTTAAACCACCTACGTGGTTGCAAGATACACTACTCTTGGACAGGCATCTCAGTCTCAGGCCAAGGCAATCTATGCCAAAGCACCCCCAGGAATCTGATGTTAGGACATAGGGCAGTGTCTCTGTTGCCCCTTGCAGGGAGCTGGTCCTTCAAGCCCAACGCCAAGCTCCCAGCCTTTGCCACTTAGACTTCACCCTTGCCCCCTTCATCGGATAAGACCAAAGAACTCTAGATCTATGGGCTCCCCCACAGAGAAGTTCTCCAGAAGCAAGTCCCCTGCCTCTGGCCAGCTTGCCACCTCAGAAGAAATCCCTGTCAGCCATGTGATGCCCCTCCGGCAGATCCAGGGTTCCCAATTCCTGGGCCATGATGGGCTACAATTCATTTTCCTTCCACTGTCCTCAAGCGAGATGCCAACAGGGAGGCTCCCATCTGCCTAATCCAATATCGGCAAGCACTATTAGCAGGCACGAAACCCAGTAACACGTGTGAGGTAGCAGAAGTCCTCCAGAAGCCAGATGCCTTTTTGGAGCACCTATGTGAAGCCCACCGAATCTATTTGCCCACCAACCACGAAGTCGCAGGTGCTCAGCCTTTGCGGCTCAGTCGGCTCCAGATATCAAGTGAAGGCAGCAGGAGGCTGAGTTGAGCCTGAAGGAGATGAGAGTTGCTGTTCAGCCAGTGAGATGGAGGGCTATGGGCATCAAGCCAAGCAGCTGGCCCAAGAAGTGGAAGGCCTGTGGAGGAAGCTGTGGGCTGAAGTGCTTCCCTCAATAGCATTTTCCTGTGCAGTTGCTGCAAAAGATAAGAGGGGATACCCTGGCAGAGGTGCAGGTCCCGATGTATGAGGTGTCTGAGCTCCTAGCTGTCTATGAGAAGGCCAAGCAGCTGGCAGAAGATCGAGCAGATTCTCAAAGGGAAACTGGCTGGCATCAATAAAGTCTCGTGCTGAAGCTGAAATTGCCCCAGAGAGAGATGGCCAAGGAAACAGTAGAGGCACAGAAGAAACAGCCAGAATGTGGTGTGTGCCTACAGGAGCCTTCCGAAGGAAAAGAAAGCCCCAATTGCCAAACCCTTGTGTGAAGTTACAAAGGGGGGGGGTGAGCGAACACCCTTTAAAGTGAGACACTAAGTAATGTCAGACCTTAAAGAAGTTAAAAGGCTGTTGATAAAACTCCGGTCCTAGAGCTACCGATGTCAGCGAAGCTGACACCCTCCTCATTTCTGAAAATATGGGACTGCAGTTGGAGTTTCGAAGTGGAAATCTTAAACCCTTACAGGAAATAACAGAAGAAATAGGAAAACAATATTGGTTAAAAGTAGCTGGGCTATACAAGACAGTAAAAAAGATTAGTGAAAATGAAGATTTTTTGGATAGACACACCAATGGAAGTACTATACAAAGAAATGGCAAAGCAGAAAAAGGGTTTGGTAGGGAAGATATATAGAAGGATGATAGAAAACAAGGAAAAAATAGTAGAGTATTTACAGAGGAGATGGAGCCAGGAGGGCTGGATATCAGAGAGGATGGTGGAAAAAATTAAGAAAGGAATAGAAGAAATCAAAGTAACTAAATTTAAAGAACTATAAATTTCTTACAAAATGGTGTAAGACCCCAGCACAATCAGCTAATATGATTCCAGGATTGAGTCCGCTATGCTGGCATTGTAAACTTTCTAAAGGTTGGTATGCTCATATGTGGTGGGAATGCCCGGTAGTAAAGACCTTTTGGAACAAAATTATCGAAATAATCAGAAAAGTATGCAATATAACATTAACCAAAGAGTTTAAGTTGGTAAGCACAATAGGTGGCCCAATAATAGACAGGAGTATGCAAAATTTAGTCAAGGCTATGGTATTGGCGGGTAAGGCGGTCATCGCTTTGGGTTGGAAGGACAAAAGTAAATGGACAGTAGAAATCTGGCACAATTATTTGTTTGAATTTATACAGTCAGACATCGTGGCGGTACTTAAGAAGGAGACAATTTGGGATGTGAAAACCAAGGAAATTACGACCAGATGGAAGACCTACCTAGAATGGACAGCGATAGAAGGAAGGACGGACATTCAGTGGAAGACTAAGACTTTGTGCCCATGGCTGGGGGGAAGAGACTAGGAGTAAAGGGTGGGGGGGGGGGGGAGGGAGGAAGGGCGTGTTGGAAATACAAATATTTGTCGCAATGGACTAAATAGAATAACAAATAAAGACTATTTATATAAAAAAAGGAAATAATAGAGTGCCCAGAAGTCATTCCCGCCTCTGCTTTCTGATGACCTTGAAGTGGGGGGAGGGCCTCCAAAACAGGGGACCCTGTGCCCCCCACCTGGGGATTAAAACCCTGACCTGGATGGCCCAGGATAAC
The DNA here is from genome assembly GCF_032191835.1 of Heteronotia binoei. Lineage (NCBI taxonomy): Eukaryota > Metazoa > Chordata > Lepidosauria > Squamata > Gekkonidae > Heteronotia > Heteronotia binoei. The sequence goes on from NC_083241.1 coordinate 15,481,585, forward strand.
GATTGTGGAAGCTGTGCAGGGTCAGCCATTATTAGTATTTGGATGAGAGACCATTAAGGAAGTCCAGGGTTGCTACACAGAGGCAGGCAATGGAAAATAGCCTCTGTTTGTCTCTTGCCTTGAAAACCCTATGGGGTTGCTAGAGGTTGGCTGTGGCTTGACAGCATGTTCCATCACGTATATCCCCTAGACACTTGAGGAATAGCTTTTATACTTTCTGATTTATTAAAAAAATGGACACCTTATATACCTGTCTGCAGAGAGGAGAACAAACTCAGCAAGACATTATTCAGTTACTTCTAACTAGCAGGATCTCTCCCAATTCCATCCCTGTCAATCCCCCAATCCCCTTTCTTTCTACTATAACCTCTCAGCCACCTCCTCTCCAGGCTAAACATCCCCAGCTCCTTCAACCTTTCCTCATAGGACTTGGTCTCCAGACTCCTCACCGTCTTTGTCGCCCTCCTTTGGGCCAGTTCCAGCTTGTCTATATCCTTCTTAAAATGTGGTGCCCAAAACTGAACACAATTCTCCAGGTGAGGTCTTATCAGAGTAGAGAAAAGCGATACCATCACTTCAGATGTTCTGGACGCTATATTTCTGTTGATACAGCCTGAAATTGCATTTGCCTTTTTAGCCACCACATCACACTGTTGACTCATGTTCAGAATTATGCTAATGAGCTCTGCCACCTATTTTCTTTTAAAAAATGACCCCTGACAGTAAGTATGGCTTAATGCAAGCAGGTATCAGAGCATTTTTTGTGTTTCTACTTGTGAAAGACTCTAGCACAAGCAGAACATTTGTGCCGTATCCAACCCATTACATTGAGATTGTGAGTATCCGTCTGCCTGGTTAAACACAGCACATTAAACTCCAGTCCAATCCAGAAAGGCATCTTCTGCTCTGACGTTCTAAAATGCTTCAAACTTCTAATGGCCAGAGAAACAGAAAGAAAGAAAGAAAGAAAGAAAGAAAGAAAGAAAGAAAGAAAGAAAGAAAGAAACTGTTCTAAACTGTTTTTCTTTCAGTTTTTGCTACATCCAAGAGATCTGTCTGCCCAATTAGACATTCGTATTTGTTCATCTTGCTTTATCAATTCAAGAAATTGAACGTGACTAAGAGTGAAATTAAAATGTTTTGTTTCTCTGAAGTTGAGAGATTTTGCTCTGCCTGGGAAGTGCGATCGTTAAACGGTAAATATTTGCAGCTATAAAAAGGATTTTTCATTTGCTAGTAAATCCATTTTCTTGATTCTTCTCATAGCATAAACCATTTTTGCTGCTTCTAAACCAGAACAAATCCAATGTTTCAGTATCTTATCAGCATTGTTTAAATGTCAAGCAAGCTGGGTGCCAAGTGCTCAACTGCTTTGCTCTAGTGCTTGATTTGCTTTTCTCTCCTCTAGTCCTCCCTGGGTTCTTTGATTTGCTTCTTTATAAATGAAGTTGTCTCAAGCAAAATAACTTACTTAGTTTGCTATTGTGAGCTCAGGTGGTTAGAGGCAGGGATACCTGTGAAAAGATAACTCCTTAGAGCCCTGGGTGACATTTTGAATGGAGTTCACATTTTTCATCCCTGCTAATCTAACCCATTTCTTTTTCTTTTCCTTCTTGTGCAAACCTGTGATTCTTTATTTCTCTGCCATTCTGTCTTGCACCGATTTCTCCACAAAGCTTTGCCTTTTCAGTGTAGTTTATGCTAAATATAAACATGTACATTGAAATCAGACAGCATGCACATGTGGGTGACATAAATCCAAAAATAAATGACTATGAAAAACAGAGAACCAGAACCCTTGACTAGTCTAGGTGAATGATTAGGTCAGACTCAGGATACCCAGCATTGTTGAAGCTGAGGGCACGCAGTGGGAGCCCCTACAAAATGGCTGCCCTGGGGATTGTCCTCTTCAGTGACAAGATGGCTGCCATTTGGATCACAATTGCAAAATGTCAGGAAGTTCCAAGCCAAGCATCCTCCTATGGTTGAGGCAGAGATTTCTGAATGGGTACTCTGTGCAAACCCAAAGACTATGGCTCTTAGGTTTAGGGTTGCCAAGTCCAACTCAAGAAATATCTGGGGACTTTGGAGTGGAGCCAGGAGCAAGGATGCGAGAAACACAACTGAACACCAAAGGGAGTTCTGGCCATCACTTTTAAAGGAACCACACTCCTTTTAAATGCCTTCCCTCCATTTGGAAATAATGAAGGATAGGGGCATCTTCTTCTGAGGCTCATAGAATTGGACCCCCTGGTCCAATATTTTTGAAACTTGAGGAGAGCCACTGGATGTTATGCTGCAAATTTGGTGCCTCTACCTCAAAAACAGCCCCCCCCAGAGCCCCAGATAACTGATCAATTCTCCATTAAACCCTATAGGAATCGGTCTCCATAGGGTATAAAGGAGTGCCCAGCAGACATTCCCATCTCTCCCCGCCCCCTGCTTTCTGATGACCCTGAAATGAGGGGAAGGCCTCTGATGTACAAACCATAATTTTAAAAACATTGGTCATATAAATTAGTACTCCCTGGTGCAGAGTGGTCAGCCTCAATACTGCAATCCAAGCTCTGCTCACGACCTGAGTTCAATCCCAGCAGAAGCTGGGTTCAGGTAGCTGGCTCAAGGTTGACTCAGCCTTCTAGCCTTCTGAAGTCGGTAAAATGAGTACCCAGCTTGCTGGGGGTCAAGTGTAGATGACTGGGGGAAGGCAATGGCAAACCACCCCGTAAAAAGAGTCTGCCAAGAAAATGTCATGATGTGACGTCACCCCATGCGTTGGTAATGACTTGGTGCTTGCACAGGGGACTACCTTTACCTTTTACCTTTTTAGGCAATAGCAAACAATATGGCCGAGCCTTTCATGCTTGGTTTAGTGTCAGCTGATGAGCAGAGATGAGAGGGTCAAGGAAAAGGGAAAGGGAAAAGAAGATGGGCCAGAATGAAAGCTCAAGACCAATGATGTTAATGGGCTTAGAAGGATGTAACTGTGCTTAAGATGGCATTGCTAGTTCCTTTCACCAGCCTAAGGAATCCCCACACACACATATGCTGTTTCAGCCTTTTATTTTATGAAAACTAATTTCTTTTGTTGAGATTAATTCACTTTTAGTCAATCCCTATCCACCTCCAGCTGCAAGGATCTGACACACAAGAGAGACCCTCCAGCTATTGTATGTCACACATCCCATTTCAAAAACTCCCAAAAGGAATTACTCCTGCCCGCAAAGAAAACTAGAAAGGGGGCAGGGGCATTAGAGGAACAGGAAGAGGCCCATTCCAGTGAACACCCACAAATGTGTCTTGCAGGGGTTTTTTTGTAGCAGGAACTCCTTTGCATATTAGGCCACACACCCCTGATGCAGCCAATGCTCCTGTAGCTTTACAGTAGGCCCTGTACTAACACCCTTGTAAGCTCTTGGAGGATTGGCTACATCAGGTGTATGTAGCCTAATATGCAAAAGAGTAAGAAGGTGACTGTACCTGGAATGAGAATTAGCTATAGAGAGTACAATATAGGAAGCTGCATCATTTCCAGCAGTGTTATTTATTTCTTACAAAAAAAATAAAGAAAATACTCTTGTGTTTGGTGCAGCTTCCTTGATCCATCAAAGTTTAAGTATTGTCTATTTTGGCAGTATTGGCAGCAGCTCCCCAGGATCTTAGCTGGATCACCTCCCACATGATCCTTTTAACTGGAGATGCCAGGGATTGAACCTGGGACCTTCTGCATTCCAAGCAAGTGCTCTGCCACTGAGCCATAGCTGTCTCTACAGCCTTTCTCCTTGGCAGCTTCTTTAACATTGTTTGCATGTGTTGCAATGGTTGTCTGTGTCACTCAGCATTTTCCAGTTGACGTTGCTTTGGGCTGCTGTTATCCCTGGGGGAGCATCCAGGCAATTTTCCTTTGCCATTTATAACAAGCAAGTTGTGTGCTGTAGTGAAGAGGTGGCCTGGAACAACACTGGAGTTAAGAAGAGTTTTAAACAGAATGCTTCACATTTGGAGGAGAATCTGAGGAGAACTGCCTTTTGAAACTTCCATCTTTAAATGGTTTTCAGGGCAGCATCTATAGTTATTCCACTGTATTCTCACAGTAGCTTGGTAAGATATTTAACACTTTATTTAACTCACACTTTATTTAGTATCCTGCACCACCTCTCGAGAGAACCTGATTCAGGTGCCTCACAATGTAAAGAATGATAAAATCACAAAAACAACCTTAAGACATCATTAAAATGAGCAAACTATTAAAAACCCAGTTGGAACATCAAAATAGCACAAAAGATATTTAGTGCGTCTGTGCATGGGAGGGTGGGAATACTCATAAAAGAGTTCTCAAGCTAGAAGCAGGAAGAGAGCCAGTTTGGTGACGTGGTTAAGTGTGCAGACTCTTATCTGGGAGAACCGGGTTTGATTCCCCACTCCTCCACTTGCAGCTGCTGGAATGGTCTTGGGTCAGCCATAGCTATTGCAGAGCTGTTCTTGAAAGGGCAGCTTCTGGGAGAGCTCTCTCAGCCCCACCTACCTCACAGGGTGTCTGTTGTTGGGTGGTGGTGGGGAAAGTAAAGGAGATTGTGAGCTGCTCTGAGACTCTGGGATTCAGAGTATAGGGCGGGTTATAAATCACTATCTTCAATATCTTCTTCAGTTAATGCAACTGAAAAGTCTGGGTAAAGAGTTAACTGGGGTAGAAAGAAAAGTTTTGACATGGCATTTTAAAAGAAAGCAGGGTAGTTGCCAGGTGAGCCTCAAGAGAGAATTCCATTTGTCAGGTGCCATCACTGAAGAGGCCCGGTTTCTGGTTTGCTGACAGAGGCATAGAGTGCCAAGCTTGTGTGGAGGAACTTAGAAGTTGGGCTGGGTAGTACAGGAGGAGGGTGTTGCTGGGTCTGGACTGGTAAGCCCAGGATGAGAAGACGGGATTGAGGCAGGGAGAACTGAGAAGAGATGAAAGGATGTTTTTGATATGGCTTAAAATTGTATCAGCAAAACCAGAAATGACACCATATGCCTCTAGCACCCCGTCAACAGCAAGAGGCTGCTCCGGGAATTATATAGACTCCTCTTGGGAAGAGTAAGGGGGTAGGAGGTGCTTGGGAAACACTAAAGCTCAAGAAAGCTAAAGCTGCAAGCCATCCAAGACAAGAGGAAGATGGACAGAGAAAGCCCTTGGAGACCAGCCCACTGGAAGATGTTTAACCCCCCCCCCAAAAAAAAAAATAAAAATAAATAAAACCAGTGGAGGGACAGGATCTGAGCAGGTGGAAGAAGAAGCAACCCAGGGGCAAGATAGCAAACACAGAACTGACTCCAAAAGGGCATGAGGCAGTCACCTAAGATGGGCATTCATTGCGAGTGGGGTAACCTGTTCCACCTACCACCAGCCAAATCCCTGATTTATTGTTACAGCCTCCTTCTCATTTTTGTGTTGTATTTTAGGTTGCCACAGCAATCCAAAATAGTGCCTGCTGAGTACTGTTGGTTCATTTATTTGCAATGTCTGAGCAGACACTGTTATTCATTTGGTGGAGTCGTCCCCAGGTTGGGTTCCTTCTTTAGTTATGTTTGATCCCCTCCATCCAAATTGGGGTTCCCCAAGGTTTTCAGAGCCCTGAGTGATAGTCCTCGCTGTGGACTTACATCGACTTGACTATCTGGGGGGGGGGGCTAGCTTTTCATTTCATTTATTCCATTTATATCCCACCCTCCCCGTGAAACAGGCTCAGGGCAGTGAACAAGGCCTTAGTCTAAAACAATTAAAACCACCATTACAACAACATGAAAAGTGCTATGATCAAGATGGAGGTAAGAACATAAGAACATAAGAGAAGCCATGCTGGATCAGGCCAACGGCCCATCAAGTCCAACACTCTGTGTCACACAGTGGCAAAAAATGTTATATACACACATACACTGTGGCTAATAGCCACTGATGGACCTCTGCTCCATATTTTTATCTAAACCCCTCTTGAAGGTGGCTATACTTGTGGCCGCCACCACCTCCTGTGGCAGTGAATTCCACATGTTAATCACCCTTTGGGTGAAGAAGTACTTCCTTTTATCTGTTTTAACCTGTCTGCTCAGCAATTTCATCGAATGCCCACGAGTTCTTGTATTGTGAGAAAGGGAGAAAAGTACTTCTTTCTCTACTTTCTCCATCCCATGCATTATCTTGTAAACCTCTATCATGTCACCCCGCAGTCGACGTTTCTCCAAGCTAAAGAGTCCCAAGCGTTTCAACCTTTCTTCATAGGGAAAGTGCTTCATAGGTAAGCGTCTCTTCTTCAGAATACCTTTTCATTTTTTCCAGGTACAGGTCGGATCCAAGGCCAGCACCACGGCGATAGTTTGATTTGTCCGATTTATCAGTTTGATTTGTCCAGGCAACAGTACTAGATCTAACAATGAAAGGCTTGGTGGAAGAGCTCAGTCTTACAGGACCTGTGGAATTGTAAAAGATCCCGCAGGGCCCTGTCGTCCTCAGGGAGCTCAATCCACCAGCGTGGGGCTGCAACTGAGAAAGCCCTGGCTTATGTTGCAGCCAGCCTGGCATCTCTGGGATCAGGAACTGAAAGGAGGTTTGGAGACCCTGACTGTAGTACTCTCTTTTCACAGTTAGATTTATTTATTTATTTAATCATTGGAACAGGCTTCCTCAGGGGGTGGTGGGCTCTCCTTCCTTGGAGGTTTTTAAACAGAGGCTAGATGGCCATCTGACAGCAATGAGGATCCTGTGAATTTGGGGGGAGGTATTTGTGGGTTTCCTGCATTGTGCAGGGGGTTGGACTAGATGACCCTGGAGGTCCCTTCCAACTCTACGATTCTATGTGACATGGTGACATAACTTCCAGTTTTCTGGGCAGAAATATGCCATTTCTTCTGTCTCCACCTGCCCCCCTCCATCCTCCCCTAGCTTGCCAGATAACAACCTTAATGCATTCCTTCAGGGACATTTCAGGTCAGGAAAATGATAAGAAGGAGGTTGAATCCAATTCCTTCACTTGAGTGTATGTGATGATCCTAGTCCCAATTGGACCCATGCAACAAGGAAGCACAGAACTTCAGAATGTGACTCTCCACCCAATCTGAGGAAGTCCCTGGGCAAAATATCACATAGTTAGGCACTCAGTTTGGTAGTTATGGAAGGTATTTGTGAGCTTCCTGCACTGTGCAGGGGGTTGGACTAGATGACCCTGGAGGTCCCTTCCAACTCTATCATCCTACAATTCTATTTCTACTCCACCTTTCTCTCCAATAGGGACCCTTAGCAGTTTACATCATCCTTCTCCGTTTTATCCTCACAACACTTCTCTGAGGTTAAGTACAGCAGAAAGAGTGCAACCGGCTCAGGGTCATTCAGCGAGCTACCGAGTCACAAGTGGGGATTCGAACCCTAGTCTTCCAGAGACTAGTCTGACACTTTCAGCCACTACACCGCACTGCCATCTGCATCAATCGGAGCAAAATGCGATAGGTTGTATAAAGGTGTGAGGAAATTACCCAGCGTTAAAGCTAACCTCTGGCACTGTTACCATAAATCTGTCATCCTTGAGGCTCCTACCATGAGCATTAATCCCGCTAGAGCATCGCATAAAAGGAGATCAGTTAGCAGAAGGCTGTCCTATATGTCTGAAATACTGTACATTGCGTCAAAAGCACTGAAAGCGAAGTTTAATATATGTGGCAATATCAGAAAGGGAAAAGAGAGAGAGAGAGTCACTCTTTTATGAAATCTTTCAAAGCAGAGCTGTTTTGCCCCCCCAGTCGAAAGAACGAGACAACACGGTATATGGGTGTAAAACAGGGCAACTTTATTGAACCAACAGCCTGGGGCAACCTAAACTGACCGGGCAGGCGAAGGGAACTCCAACACCCTTCCCGTACCCGATGGGCGAGCCACCCAGCCCCCAGCAGCAGCCAGATAAACTAGCTGCTGCCAGGCCGGCAACGGTCGGGTATAACCTCCAAATGGCGCAGCCCGCCTCCCAGGGACGGCTCGCTAAATGAGGTGACCCTGTAGCGGGAGAGACAGCAGAGGGCCGTTTTAACCCAGCTGCCGTCCCTCCCCCGCTACTTCCCTTAACGGGAAAACCATGGGTGCTCACCAAAACAACCTAACTTCAATTCCCGCCCATAAAGTTACCTAAATCATAAGCCCAACCTCAAGGCAGCAGTGCAAGGTAGGCGAAAAACATCCCAGCTCGGGCCAATTAGCTGGGATGAAAAAATTCCTACCTGGCCCCGATAAAACGGCGACCGGAGAAGCCTGCACTATTGCCGGGTGGGAGGGAGGGCCGAAAAACGGCCAGCAAGTGCGTGGCCGGGGGCGCGGTCCGGCTTAAAAAGCCCCAACGACCGCCCACAGCATCCCCGGATGACAAGGCCGTTTGCCTCGCTTCATCCGGGGAGGCAAACTCGGCCCCCGCCCTAAAGCCGGCTCAAGCCGGCGCGGGCGGGAAGGGGCCGGATTGCCCCCCCAGTCGAAAGAACGAGACAACACGGTATATGGGTGTAAAACAGGGCAACTTTATTGAACCAACAGCCTGGGGCAACCTAAACTGACCGGGCAGGCGAAGGGAACTCCAACACCCTTCCCGTACCCGATGGGCGAGCCACCCAGCCCCCAGCAGCAGCCAGATAAACTAGCTGCTGCCAGGCCGGCAACGGTCGGGTATAACCTCCAAATGGCGCAGCCCGCCTCCCAGGGACGGCTCGCTAAATGAGGTGACCCTGTAGCGGGAGAGACAGCAGAGGGCCGTTTTAACCCAGCTGCCGTCCCTCCCCCGCTACTTCCCTTAACGGGAAAACCATGGGTGCTCACCAAAACAACCTAACTTCAATTCCCGCCATCACAATGCCAAGCCTCAGCTTAGGCACTTGGGCCCACCGGCAGGCCCAAAGCCAGCCGAAGCCCCAGCTGTAGGTCCAACAAAAACGCCCTGTTGCCCGCCGCGGACAGGTGGACACCGTCTGGTCGATACAAGTCCGCCTTATATGACCGAATGACCGGGTGGGGAAGGTAAATGCCAAGACCCCCAGCGAGCGCCCTCCGCATCGCCCTGTTAGCCTTGCGTCGAGCCCTCTCGACCCCGGCAGGGTTCAAGGCAGCCCTCCACACCCGCCGTGGCAAAATGGCGGACCACAAGATCAACACCTCGGGCCACCTGCTCCGCAACACCCGGAGGTCTTCGATCGCCTGACGTGACAGGGCCCTCCCCTGCACCAGGCCCAAATCGTTACCCCCGAGGTGAATCACCAAGATCCGAGGCGGAGGGCCGTCCCTCCCCTGGAACAGAAGTGGCAAGAGGCCGTCCCACCGTAGGCCCCGACGCCCTTGCCATTCCACTACTGCCCGCTCGCTGAGGCCCAGCTGCGAACCGAAGGGCGATCGCCGAGCGAAATGGGCAGCCCAAAAAATCATGCTGTGGCCGGCGATCAAGATCCTCGTCCTCTCGCCCCGCGCCACAGCACCTGAAACAAAGAAAAGTAAACCATGAACTTTTGTCAACCAACACCCTCAATGGGTAATAGGGCGAACGTAACCCTTGCAAGCCATGGACCTCCACCGTCCCACCTTCTGAATGGCAGGCCCAGGATAACCCATGGCAGCCGCCGTCGATGCCGCCCCAATACGAAAAGAGTGGGTTCCAAACCGCACCCCTCCCAGGCCCAGCTTATCCAAAGCACGGCTGGTTATGGACCAAAACTGAAATTTGGTCAATGGCGACCCATCGCTGTGGCAAAATAAAGGCCCGGCCTCGTCGCCTCGGAGAGCAATGTAATCCTTCAAGGCGACCACCGGACAGATATCCGCATCCTCACACAAGCCCAAGGTGATGCACGTACCTCGCTGTCTCTGATCAGTCTTAGACTTGCGTATGGAAATGACCACGCTGTCCCCTTGAATCTTTACATCGCCCGACTGTAGGGCCCGCTGGGAGTGGTCCTGCCGAGAGCTGACCACCAGCTCACTCACCCTAAGTGCTCCGAAAAATGCAATCATCGATGCTGCCTGAAAAAGCGCAGACTCGAAAATGGAAAAACAAACTGTAGGCCAAACTGACCTAAGCCCCTTCAACACAGCGGGGGAAAAAGGTTGCCTAGTATCGGCTCGCGGCCCCTGCTCGCGAGCCCAGCCCTCCAGCATTTTCCGCAGTCTGAAATCGTCGGTCCTGTCAGGCAAGCCCCTGCTTTTTGCCTGAAAAGCGAGGGCTGCCAACTTGGCTCTGATCGTCTTAGCAACAAGCCCCTTACCTTTCAGATGCACACAAAACTGCATAAGATGGGCCACCGGGACAGGCCACCTGTTGGCCAACCCAGCTTGCTCCCTAAAGGTCCGGAACTGGAGCACCGAATGATCGTAGGCCTTCCTGGTAGAAGGCGCCAGCGCTAGCTTCATTGCTCGGTTGGCCTCGAGTCTCCAAGCCGCCACATCTCTAGGGGCATCCGAGCCGGCTGGAGGTCGGCCTCTGGTGCAAGCAGGCGGAAGCGCTCCATCTGCCGACGAGACAGAGCATCCGCAACTCCATTGCATACTCCAGGCACGTGTTTCGCCAGAAACAAAACATTTAACCGTAAACAACTAAGAACAAACGCCCTGACCAGGCGCATAACCGGGACAGACTTGGAGGACAATGTGTTAATCACGTGGACAACAGCCAAATTGTCACACCAGAAGTGGACAACATGGTTGGCCAAATCCGGTCCCCATAACTGCAGCGCCACTACTATGGGAAAGAATTCCAAAAACGTTAAATTTCTGCAGAGGTCGCCAGACAGCCACTCGGCGGGCCACTCCTCCGCGCACCAATGCCCTCGAAAATAAACACCGAAGCCAATGGACCCGGCGGCGTCAGATGTAACCTGGAGCTCAGCTTCCAATTTTAGCTCCTCACGCCAAAACGACACCCCATTAAAGTTGGCCAAAAAACGCTCCCAAACCTGCAAATCCTGCCGCATGCCGTGGGTGATCCTGACTCGGTGGTGAGGGCGGCGCAAACCCGACATAGCGTCACACAATCGCCGCAGAAAAGCTCTCCCAGGGGCCACCACCTTACAGGCGAAGTTAAGGTGGCCCACCAGTTTCTGGAGCTCTAGGAGCGACAGTTTGCGCTGGCCCATGGCCGCAGTCAACATCTGCCTTAACCGGGTAATTTTTTCCGCCGGCAACCTGGAAGCCTGCTGAACAGAATCCAATTCAATGCCTAAAAAAGTCAATTTAGGAACCGGGCCCTCAGTCTTCTCGTGGGCAAGCGGCACTCCCAACTCAGACGTCAAACCCCGGAAGGACTGGAGCAAATGGGCACACTGGCCCGACCCCCGACGGCCCACGAATAAAAAATCGTCAAGGTAATGAACCGTGGAGGCGGAACCAGACCGCACACGCAAGGCCCATTCCAGGAAAGTGCTAAAACGCTCAAATACTGAGCATGATATAGCGCATCCCATAGGTAGGGCCCGGTCCATATAAAACTTACCTTCGAACGCAAAACCTAGGAGCTCAAAATCGTGCGGGTGCACTGGTAGCAGGCGAAATGCCGACTTAATGTCGCATTTCGCCATTTCAGCCCCCACGCCGCAGCTCCGAACAATCCTAACAGCCTGATCGAATGAGGTGTATCTCACTGTACAGAGGGAATCAGGGATGGCATCATTCACTGACCCACCCCTCGGGTATGAAAGGTGGTGAATCAAGCGAAACTCCCCAGGGGCCTTCTTGGGCACCACTCCCAAAGGGGATACCCGTAAATTGGGAACTGGGGGTCCATCAAAAGGGCCTAAAACTCGGCCCTCCCTGCATTCCTTCAGGATTTTGTCCCGAACAACCGCTTCCATTCCTTTAACAGATTGTAAGTTCTTAGCCATGCAAGGGCCCCTGAGCCCTTGAAAAGGAATACGGAAGCCGTGGGAAAAACCGTCTAACAAATAAACTCGGTCGCGGGCGCGCGGGTAAACGGCTAACAACTTCTTAAGGGCCGTCACCTTGATGGGGCTGGGACCCTTTTCCAGCAGCCTGGGAGTTGCCACTGCTCCCCGACCTCTTGGCCCCGCCTCGAGGCTTCGTTTTGCTGCATGAGGAAAGGGAATGGGAACCGCCACACAAGGGGCATTCGTGCTTATATTTACACGGCTTCCTACTGCAACCCCCTTGGGACGAAAAATCCCAACACAGCAGCCGGGGTTGAACCGGCTGCCCCGCCGGAGTGCGGGGACCTGACGTGGATGCATGCCTGTTAATGAGGTGGCCGCTATCCGACCTGTCACCCAAATTAGGCTTGGCTGGCGACATAAGCTGTAACCACAGCTGTTGGTGAATGTGGTCCCAGGGGATGGTGGGGTTCAAGGCCGCCCTCATTCGGAACTCCTCGTCGTACTGCAACCAAGCAGCACCGGAGAAGTCCGTGTAGGCCTTATAGATGATATCTATGTATTGAAACAGAGGTGATGCCCTTGAAGGCTGAGCCCGCGCAATAACCCCGGCATAGATCAGGAAACCGGGCAACCAATTGGCCCAATTCCTGTCTACCTTACGACGCTTGATCTTTTCCTTGTCCTTTTCGTCTAATTCGTCCTTGTCCTTCTTTTCCAACTCACGGTAAAGAAGACCAAAAACATCGACATATTCACCCCGCAAAATTTTTTCCCGGGTGGCTGTCGTGAGGTGATCTCCTAGAGGCATGGCCGTGTCGCCAAAAGGGCGACAATTGAAAGGCACTGAGCCCAACCAACTCGGAGGGCAGCCCCAGCCCCCCCATTGTGAAACCGGCCAACCGGTTGGCGGAGTGCTGCCCCAAAGGTGCCCCCAGGGCAGAGAACCCAAGGGGGCCTTTTGACTAGACGAGTCCGAAGGGGCTGAAGGGGTAGGCACAGGGCTAGAACCAACGGGGGGAGCCCAAGGTAAAATCTGCCCTTGCCCCAGCGAACCGGACAAAGCTGCAAGGTTGGGCATCAAAGCCGAAGAAGCCATGGACCCGTGGCCGAAAATGGCCGGTGTGCTAGCCACATTCACCGGGAGCCAGGGATTCCAACCACCCCACGGCCAGGAACCTGGATTACCCGGCAACCCCTGCTTACCATCCGGCTCCCCGCCTGCAGGTGTCTCGACTGGAGCAGCACCACCTGCGCCGCCTGGGCAGGCAGGCACCTCTGGGGCGTTACCTTCATCCGAATCCGAGCTGTCGTCCCGAGGCTCCGGTCCCGGTCCTCCCGATGGCCCTGGGAGGGCCGCCATTTCCTGCAAAGAAGATAGACGAGCCAGGACTTCCTGTTCAAAGGCCCTAGTGGAAGTCCTGGCAGCCTTCCGCCCTCGTGCAGGGAGGGAAGACCCGGGTTCAACACCATGGTGTCTTTCCAAAGCCTCCAGGCTGGCAACAATAGCCTGTCTAGTTTGAGCTTCCTGCTCAGCCCCCGGGGGGGGCGCTGGAGTGGGCCTCTTCTGTCCCGCCCTTAAGGGCTGTTTGCCCTTGGCTTTTCCTTGCCCTTTTGGCATGACTGTCCAAAGGCTGCTGCCCTGGCCAAGGTCTGCTTACCCCTCAAACCCAAGCTGCCTCAAAGAAGAGACAGGGAAAAAAGGGACGGGCCCACAAAGGCACTCCCCTGGCTAGCACACAGGTGGGTAGGGGCAAACCAGGCCACTGATACCGGCCAAAATGCAACGACAGCCACCCAAACCCGGGAGAAACTTTGCCGCTCGCTGGCCCCAGGAGCGCCGCGCGATACCCCCCAAGCCACTGAAGGGAGGGGGGGGGGGACCCGACGCCGCCAAGAAGCCGCTGGTGGGGCGCTAAGCCGACTCCACTCCTCTTCACCACGCGAGGCCCGGGAGGAGCGTGAACAGGATCAGCCGCTCTCGGCCGGAAGGCCAAGCGCCGCCTCCAGAAGCGGCCGAAGCCGCAGGCCCTCAGCCCCCGCGTCGCGCGATCCCCAGCTACTGAAGGAGGGGCGGGGGGGGGGGGGAGAACCTGACGCGGCCAAGAAGCCGCGGGTGAGGCGCTAAGCCGGCTCCGCTCCTCTTCAGCGTCGTCGCGATCGGCCGCTCACGGCCGGAAGTCCGCACGCCGCCTCCCGAAGCGGCCGAAAGCCGCAAGAGTGCTGCCTACGCGCCGCTGGGAGCCGCTTGCCTGCGGCGCGCTAACCGCCGCGGCAAAACAACAGCTGCTCCCGGCCGAAGGCCCTGCTGCCGCGCCTCCAGTAAGGCAGGTAGGAAACAAGCTCCTCTTCCGAAAAACGGCCAGCAAGTGCGTGGCCGGGGGCGCGGTCCGGCTTAAAAAGCCCCAACGACCGCCCACAGCATCCCCGGATGACAAGGCCGTTTGCCTCGCTTCATCCGGGGAGGCAAACTCGGCCCCCACCCTAAAGCCGGCTCAAGCCGGCGCGGGCGGGAAGGGGCCGGATTCCTTGCTCTTTAAAATATATGGGTACCACTTATGTTGGTGACACCACATCTTGAATGTGTTAACTTCTCTGCCATGTTCAAAATATATCATGCCAGATTCATCATCCAAAGTTCAAACGGTTCCTTTCTGTGTTAGCAAATGTTAATGATGGGAGGGAAACAGCCTTTATGTTATCCAGAGTTAGCATTTGGTATCGTTATTTGCACTGGGATTAAACAATTTTTTTTTAAAGAAAACTATTGTTGATCCTCCTCCCCTCATCACCAAAGTTAATGGCTGAAATTTCACTTATATCAAGAACTCCTTTGGTTGCTTTGAATAAGGCACTACAGTTCGTGTTCAAAATCATAAGAATATCAAAAAGGATATTATAGCATTGGGAAAAGGCCAGAAAAGGGCAACTAGAATGATTAAAGGTTTGGAACACTTTCCCTATGAAGAAAGGTTAAAACGCTTGGGGCTCTTTAGCTTGGAGAAACGTCGACTGCGGGGTGACATGATAGAGGTTTACAAGATTATGCATGGGATGGAGAAAGTAAAGAAAGAAGTACTTTTCTCCCTTTCTCACAATACAAGAACTTGTGGGCATTCGATGAAATTGCTGAGCAGTTGGGTTAAAATAGATAAAAGGAAGTCCTTCTTCACTCAAAGGGTGATTAACATGTGGAATTCACTGCCACAGGAGGTGGTGGCAGCTACAAGCATAGCCAGCTTCAAGAGGCGGTTAGATAAAAATATGGAGCAGAGGTCCATCAGTGGCTATTAGCCATAGTGTGTGTGTGTGTGTATATATATAATTTTTTTTTGGCCACTGTGTGACCCAGAATATTGGATTGGATGGGCCATTGGCCTGATCCAACATGGCTTCTCTTATGTTCTTATGTAACATAAGAGAAACCATGCTGGATCAGATCAATGGCCCATCCAGTCCAATACTCTATGTCACACAGTACCCAAAACCCAGGTGTTATCAGGAGGTCCACCAGTAGGACCAGAACTCCAGAAGTCCTTCCACTGTGCCCCGCCTCCAAGAATACTGGAGCATCACTGTCCCTGGCATAGTGTTTCATCTATACCTTGTGGCTAATAGTCACTGATGGACCTGTATTCCATATGTTTATCCAACCCCCTCGTGAAGCGATGCTTGCAGCTGTCAAGCATCAATATTTCTCAATAATCAGTCTTTTGTTATTTAATCAAAAGTTGCTTTATTGTAGAAACTCCATAGCTTTTCCAAGGACAGAATCCTTGGAAGTAATGATGTATACAGACAGACATAGATACTTTATAGGATATCTTCAAAGAGTAGCATAAAGATGCAATTTGAGTCAAAGGTTCAAAGGTTACTACCTAGTACTTCTTCTACTACTTAGGAATGCAGGCTGTTACAAACATCTCCCTTTCTCACACTTTCTCTGAGAGCAGATAAGACCTGGCTGTGTGAATCTGGGGGAGAGGCACATCGCACCGTTCACAGCAAGGCTAACCTAAACATCCTTGGACCAGATGGATTTATTACTTGCCCTAGGTTGCAAAAGCAGGAAAAGTGTGTGTGGGGGAGTGTGCTCTTTGTCTTCTGGTCTATCATGGCACACAGAAATATGCATGCTTGACAGCAGCCACCACTGCTCCTATGGCGGTGAATTCCACATGTCAATTACTCTTTGGATAAAGAAATATTTCCTTTTATCTGTTCTAAACCTACTGCTCATCAAGTTCATTGAATCCTCACAAGAGCCAGTTCGGTGTAGTGGTTAAGAAGAGCAGCAGACTCTAATCTGGACAACTGGATTTTTATTTTCCACTCCAACTCCACAGCTCCACCTCTCAACTCCTTCTCCCTCACAGGGTGTCTGTTGTGGGTAGAGGAAGAGAAGGAGTTTGTAATCTGCTCTGAGTCTCTGTGTGAAGGGTGGGGTATAAATCCAACCTTCTCCTCCTGTGGGAGCACTTGGCTAGTTTGGCTCACACTCTGCTCACCAGTTGTGAACATCAGGCCGGATTTTCATCAAGAGGTTTGGCCATTTGTGAGCAGCTTGTGCCAGTTTGGCAGGTTAATTTTGGAACATTTGAGCAGTGCTGTACATAGTTATCGGCCTCATTTCATGCATGCACAATGAGAGCCTGGTTTCCTCACAATGGTCCTGTCATCACTGTATCCCAGTCTATCCCCAATTGCTTCGATAAAGAGTTAGCAAATCAGCCAGTCATTTATAACAGTTCCTCCCCCACTGCAAGGCTCACCATTTACAGCTGATTTTATGTCTGTGTTGTCAATGTTATTTCACACACGCACCCCAGGGTAGGATTACTATTTTCCTTCTGTGTGTTGGGAACCCCCTTGTGGCACTCCTCTGTCCCCCACTGGAAGTCAGTGGGGCAGCAGGGGGTGAATGGGGGTATGATGTCATTTTTGGTTGAAAAACGATGGGACCATGGTGCACAACCCTCTAGACCAGGGGTGTCAAACTCATTCGTTATGAGGCCTGATCTGACATAAATGAGACCTTGTCAGGCCGGGCCATGTTGAGCTGGGCCATGTGTGTACCTATTTAAGATTAGGTAGCAGAAATATAAACTTTATAAAAGACACAGACAAATGCAATTAAAGGGTTTTTTTAAAAAAAACTTAAAGGGTTTTTTTTTTAAACTTAAAATAAAACATGCTTAAAACATTAGCACTTGTTGATCTTAAAGGTGCTTTCTTTGTATCTCTCCCATGGGATCCAGGGGACTGGGCAAAGGAAGCTCTGGCTCTTTTCTGACTTCCCTGGGGATCATGAGAGGCTTGACTCAGTAGCTCTGCTGTGCAATTGCGAGAGCCTGGCAAAGCAAGCTCTGCCTCCCCCCTTCGTCCCCAAGGGAGGAGCCTCAGCCAATGGAGAAAATACAGGTTTTGCTCTGTAGCTCCTGTGCAGCAGAGCAAGCCTGGCAAAGCAAGAAGGAAGCAAGAGAGAAGCAAGAGAGAGGGATAAGGATATGCAGAAGGAAGCAAGAGAGAGGGATAAGGAAGCAGATGACAGCCAGTTGTTCAGGGGCCTGATAGGAGCCCTCTAGGGCAGGGGTGGCCAATGGTAGCTCTTCAGATGTTTTTTGCCTACAGCTCCCATCAGCCCCAGCCATTGACCATACTGGCTGGGGCTGATGGGAGCTGTAGGCAAAAAAACATCTGGAGAGCTACCGTTGGACACCCCTGCTCTAAGGACCTGATTTGGTCCCTGGGCCACGTTTGACACCCCTGCTCTAGATATATTATTGAGATCATTGGGCAGAGGAGATTCCTACAGCATTAGAGTTGACTGAAGAAGTGGAAATAGTGGGCACCCTGGGCAGTAGTGACCATGTGATTTTGGAATTTACAGTCTTAGGGAAGAGAAAAGCTATACGTAGTCAGATTTACAGGTTGGACTTCAGAAAGGCAAACTTCAAGAAACTTAGAACTATGCTGGGTAAAATCCCATGGTCAGAAATACTTAGGAGGAAGGGGGTTCAGGAGGGGATGAAGTTTCTTAAAAACGAAATACTGAAAGCGCAATCACAGACGATTCCTATGAGAAGAAAAACTGGAAAAAGTCTAAAGAAGCCGAAGTGGCTCCATGGACAGCTCTCTAAAGACTTGAGAAATAAAAAAGATTCCTTTAGGAATTGAAAGGAGGGCCTTATAACCAAGGATGAATATAAACAAATCACCAGTGCTTGTAGAGAAAAAGTTAGGAAAGCTAAAGCTCAGTATGAGCTTAGGCTGGCCAAAGATGCTGAAAACAACAAAAAAGGGTTCTTTCCTTATGTTCAACATAAGAAAAAGAGCAAGGACATGGTAGGCCCATTGTGAGGGCAAGAAAATGAAATTGTAACAGGTAATGAAGAGAGGGCGGAACTGCTGAATTCCTACTTTTCCTCATTTTTCTCTTCTGAGGGAAACGGTGCTCAACATGGCAAAAACAGAACATATAATGAAGGTATGAAGTTCCAACCTAGGATCAGCATAGGGGTTGTACATAAACACCTAGGCCGTTTTCGCACTAGCGTTTACTCCGGCGTAGCACCCCATTTACCTCCGGATCTTTTCCTGGTTTTCGCACCTGTTGCTCCGGCGCTGCGTCTTGCTCCGGTGCTGCAGGGGTTTCACGCCGGAGTATCTAGATCCACCTCCTTCCGGAGTTTTTGAAAACCTCCGGATCCACACCGGATCCACTCCTCGGAGTTTGCTGTGGGAAATCCATCCACGCCGGATCGACTGCTTTGTGGGCATCACCCTCTCCCTTTCCGTCCTCCCACCCCATCCACCCCCTTGGCCAATCATCAGCCGTTCGCGGCGCTTCCCAAAAGTGCCCGCACGGCCATTTTTTTAAAAAAACTTCATCTTTCTTGCGTAATAGCGATATTTCGAAATTAACAAATAGAAAAAAAAAACCCTCCTGAAGCGGCGGGTATGTGAGGTTGCTTTTCCGCTGTTGCGTTATTTCGCAACTTCGAAATTGCATTATACATTATACATTGTTGGGGGGGGGGGAAATCTAGTGCCGGCGTGGGCCAAAGCATTCATGTGTGTGTGTTTTAAAAAGGCAATGCCTCCCTCAGCTGTGCCACCAGCATTTCTGGACCTGCACAAAATCGCCATGTATAAAATGGGAAGTTGGAGTCCTGCATTCTCTTCCCTGGCTACATTCCGCTCGGTTAGAAAACAGACGCGAGCTCGCTCTTCACACGTGCCACAGAAGGGGGAGGAGAGAATGGGGCGGGGGGGGGAGCTCTGGCAGCAGGAGTCAGTCAGGTCCCCGTTGCAGCTGCAAGCGCCAGCCGGGGAGGGGGAAGAGCGCGGAGGAAATCCCAGCTTCACCACCCGGGAGGGAGCGAGGCTGGGAAAGGAAGAAGCTGCCACATACACACACACACGCAACTCTGGAATTTGTGTTGGGGGGGGGGGAATCTAGTGCTGGGATTCTCCACTGTGAATGCTTCTGTTAATACATAAAGGGCTGTGGAGGATACTACAGCTGCAGCCACTCCATAAGCAGAAGCGGCACACGTGATGCGGTTTACGTTGTTACGCAATTAGACTTGCGCTTAAAAAAAAAATGATTGACAGGGCATCGAACTCAAGTCGATGCTAGTGCAAAAACGATTTGAGCCGGGGCTTCATGGAAAGCGACTCCACTAAAGAGGCAATGTGCGAAAACGAGGAAAATGATCCGGACATAATTGCGCCGAGGAATAAGGGGAGCAAACGCTAAGTGCGAAAACGACCCTAGTTTCTTTAAATGAAACTAAGTTCTCAGGGCCAGATGAATTGCATCCAAGAGTTCTAAAAGAGCTTGCGGATGTAATTTCTGAGCCTCTGGCTATTATTTTTGAGAATTCTTGGAGAACAGGAAAGGTGCCGGAGGATTGGAGGCGGGTGAATGTTGTCCCCATCTTCAAGAAGGGGAAAAAAGATGATCCAGGTAACTACCGACCCGTCAGCTTGATGTCTATACCTGGAAAAGTTTTAGAACAAATCATCAAAGAGTCGGTCCTGGAGTATTTAGAAAGAATGGATGTGATTACTAAGAGCCAGCATGGTTTTCTCAAGAACAAGTCATGTCAGTCTAACCTGATCTCTTTTTTTGAGAAAGTGACTACCTTGCTGGATCAGGGGAATGCTGTAGACATCGTTTATCTTGATTTCAGTAAGGCTTTTGTTAAAGTTCCACATACTATCCTTGTTGACAGGTTGGTAAAATGTGGTTTGGATCCTGTTACTGTTAGGTGGATCTGTAACTGGTTGACCGGTCGCACCCAAAGAGTGCTTGTGAATGGTTCCTCATCCTCTTGGAGAGGAATGACAAGTGGAGTGCCTCAAGGATCTGTCCTGGGACCTGTTTTGTTCAACATCTTTATCAATGATTTGGATAAAGGAATAGAGGGAATGCTTATTAAATTTGCAGGTGATACTAAATTGGGAGGGGTTGCAAACACAGAAGAAGACAGAAACAGGATACAGGATGACCTTGACAGGCTGGAAAACTGGGCTAAAACCAATAAAATGAGGGACAAATGTAAAGATCTGCATTTAGGTAGGAAAAATCCAATGCATGGCTATAGGACGGGGGAGACTTGTCTTAGCAGTAGTATGTGTGAAAAGGATCCAGGGGTCTTAGTGGATCATACGCTGAACATGAGTCAACAGAAGTATAGTGTCCAGATCACGTGATGTGATGGTATTGCTTTACTCTGCTCACCTCACCTGGAGTATTGTGTTCAGTTTTGGGCACCACATTTTAAGAAGGATCTAGACAAGCTGGAACGCGTCCAGAGGAGGGCGACGAAGATGGTGAGGGGTCTGGAGATCAAGTCCTATGAGGAAAGGTTGAAGGAGCTGGGGATGTTTAGCCTGGAGAGGAGGTGGCTGAGAGGTGATATGATCACTATCTTCAAGTACTTGAAGGGCTGTCATATAGAGAATGGTGTGGAATTGTTTTCTGTGGTCCCAGAGGGTAGGACCAGAACCAATGGGTTGAAATTAAATCAAAAGTTTCCGGCTCAACATTAGGAAGAACTTCCTGACCATTAGAGCGATTCCTCAGTGGAACAGGCTTCCTTGGGAGGTGGTGGGCTCTCCTTCCTTGGAGGTTTTTAAACAGAGGCTAGATGGCCATCTGACAGCAAATGAAGATCCTGTGAATTTAGGGGGAAGTGTTTGTGAATTTCCTGCATTGTGCAGGGGGTTGGACTAGATGACCCTAGAGGTCCCTTCCAACTCTAGGATTCAATGTGACATGGTGACATAACTTCCAGTTTTCTGGGCAGAAATATGCCATTTCTTCTGTCTCCACCTGCCACCCTCCATCCTCCCCTAGCTTGCCATATAACAACCCTAATGCATTCCCTCAGGGACATTTCGGGTCAGGAAAATGATAAGAAGGAGGTCGAATCCAATCCCTTCACTTGAGTGTATGTGATGATCCTAGTCCCAATTGGACCCATGCAACAAGGAAGCACAGAACTTCAGAACGTGACTCTCCACCCAGTCTGGGAAAGTCCCTGGGCAAAATGTCACATAGTTAGGCGCTCAATTTGGTAGTTATGGAAGTGCCTGTTGATGATGAGGAAATCAGTGATACTTCATCCACTTTTCTGGTGCCCTCTGAGAGCATGGCCTTTTCACCTAGCAAGGAAGGCTAACTACAACCTTGTTGTGGGGCTGTGGCTTAGTGGTAGCACATCTGCTTTGTGTGTAAAAGGTCTCAAGTTCTATTCCCAGCATCTCCATCTAAAAGCATCTGGTAATAGCTGAGGTGAAAGTCCCCTGCCCTGGACTCCAAAGAGCTCTTCTCTCTCCCTCATTTCCCTTCAGGCAATTAGAGGGACGGAATAAGCTCTAGCGGTTATACTTAACGGTTTTTAGTAAATATTATCCTGTTCAAATTGCAGTTTGATTTTTAAAACTATGTTTTATTTATTCACATAATTTCAGCTAAATAACCATTATTATATAATTATGAGGACTTGGTATTATATGTGTGTGTTACATTATAGATTTATTTGAAGCCTGTTGGTGAAATGAGTAGGGGATATTTAGTATGTATGTATCACACACACAAACAAACACACACACACACACTAATGAAACACTTTTATTTTCTCCTAGACAGTTAAGAGTAGGATGAGCCTTACCTGGACATACGCTCAACCTGATGTGGTATAAAAGCATCTTCATGTATTCCTGAGCCAGTGTGTAGAAGCGCAGGGGTCAAGATAGGCAAGAACTTGGGAGATTCATAACCTGTTCTTCAAATGCTTAATAGAAGTTGGGTCAAGCATTGATTCAGATTGGGGTGAAGGGGAAGAGAAGAAGAAGAAGACCGTAGATTTATACCTCACCCTTCTCTCTAAATCAGAGTCTCAGAGAGGCTCACAATCGCCTATATCTTCCTCCCCCCACAACAGACACCCTGCGAGGTGGGTGGGGCGGAGAGGGCTCTCACAGCAGTTGCCCTTTCAAGGACAAACTCCATGATAGCTATGGCTGACCGAAGGCCATTCCAGCAGCTGCAAGTGGAGGAGGGGGACTTAACTCTCTGGGAAAGGGCTGTGGCTCAGTGGGAGAGTATCTGCATGGTACATAAGTCCCAGGTTCAATCCATGGCTAAAGAAAGAAAGAGCACAATACTCCCTACAGCTAAAGGAACTGGGTAAATGATGGTATAAAGACCCCCACCTGAGACTTTGGAGAGCTGCTGCGATTCTGGGTAGAGAAGCCTTACCTTGATGGGCCAAGGGGCTGATTCAAAATAAGACAGGTCCACATGTTTATGTGTACCTGGCAGGTACAAGATGCAGGGCTGGAAGCCTATGCATTGACTATTAGGACCCATCAAAATGGTGTCCAGTATGCTGAATATCCATTGCCAATGAACCCGAGATTAATACAGCATTAAAATCTGAACTACATCTCCTTGCAAGATCAGAGCCTGCAATAATTCTTGGAATTAGTTCTTTAATAGGAATCAGAGTGAAGAAGTGCTAATAATGAAAATAAAAAGAAAACATTGGTGCAGCTGCAAGAAGGCACCGAAAGATAATTAGTTAATAGGCAAGATCCGTCCTTAGTCAACACTTCATTGGCTTCCCCCAGAATGTGCTTTATCTTCACATTGTTAAAGCACTTAACAGTAGAAGGGGGAAAATGTTCGGGGTGCTTATTATTTTGCCAGCATTATGAGTATTAATAAACACTGTGGGAGATGAAAGTTTGCTCTGGCTTAAAATACAAGCCTGCATTCATTTCATTGGCTTTGCAAAGCAGCTGAAGAAAATGGGCTGATCAGAAATCTCTGACGGATGGGACTACCTGTTTAGACACCCCTAGAGCTCAGTGGACAAACAGACCACCTCGAAGTTACCACCATGTTTGACCAGGGGTCATTTTGTAGAAGAAAGAGGTGCTGATGCTCATTAGTACAACTCCATTGCATATGCAACAGACCCCTGATACCACCGGAAGGTGTACTAAATTATATCAACTCAGCATCTACCCTAAGATGCTTCTTGAATTATAATTGTCATAATAAAACCTTATTCCCATCATACTTTTAAAAATACTTTCTCCTATGTGGCCACAGTGGTATGATGAAGATTTCCATCTGTCTGCTTTATATGTTTTGGCTATTTCCCCATTTTTTGTGTGTGTGGTGAGAAATATTAGAAAGTTTGTTAAATCTTAGAATTCAGCAAAATTATCACAGGGGGTTTGAACAATGGAGCCCAGTAGCAAATATTTGGGGTGGGGTGGGGGTAAGAATGAAAGAGCACAATAAAATGTAGAAGTTCCAGAGCACTGCTCCTTTGAGTTCCTGCCCAAAATAAGGCCTTTGTTTGACACTAAAAGAAAAAAAAAGTCTGCACCCAGGAAAACTAAACATCATAGCCACACATTCTCAAGCACTGCCAAATGCCAACTGTCATTAAAATATGGGAGACCCAGGTTCAAATCTCTGCTTTGCCACAGAAGCTTGGAAGGTGCCCTTGCGCCAGTCACACAACTCAGCCTGACCTGCCTCCCAGACTGATGGTGAAAGTTGTGAGAAAAAGGAGAGAGTGATGTTGTAAGCTACTTTTGGTCCCCCTTGTAGAGGAAACCAAGGTATACATATTTAAGTAAATAAATCAGTTCTTATTCAAACAGCAGCTATGAAAAAACAAATACCATTGTATTTATTTATTTATTTGAATTTTTGGCAACCCTTCCCAATAACCAGGCTCAGGGCAGTTCACAAGAGATTACATTTTAAAATAGATTAAAACTAAGTTAATAACAATAAAAGCAGTACAGTTCTTTAGAGTAAGATGGCGTCTAGTCTAGATTGTTCTATTATCTCGCAGGGGGGAGTGGGAGTGGGAATGCCAGATGTAAACTGAAGCTGTCCTCAACTAGCCAAGTAGCAATAACAGGAGTAATATACCACAGAGATTTCCTGGCAGATAGGACATCTAAACTCTAGAGGTGACAAATTAAAGTTTGGAGAGCCAGTTTGGCGTAGTGGTTAAGTGTGCGGACTCTTATCTGGGAGAACCGGGTTTGATTCCCCACTCATCCACTTGCACCTGCTGGAATGGCCTCGGGTCAGCCATAGCTCTGGCAGAGGTTGTCCTTGAAAGGGCAGTTTCTGGGAGAGCCCTCTCCAGCCCCACCCACCTCACAGGGTGTCTGTTGTGGGGGAGGAAGGTAAAGGAGATTGTGAGCCGCTCTGAGACTCTTCGGAGTGGAGGGCGGGATATAAATTCAATCTCTTCTTCTTCAAATACCTGGTGGAACATCTCTGCCTTGCAGGTGCTGTGGAATGCTAGTAGTTCCCATAGGGGAATTGGAAGAAGAAGAGGAGGAGGAGAAAGAGGGGGATTTATAACCTGCCCTTCACTTGAAGTCTCTGAGCAGCTAACAATCTCCTCTCCTTCTCCTCCTTACAACAGACACCCTGTGAGGTAGATGGGGCTGAGAGAGCCCTGAGAGAACTATTCTTGAGAAGGCAGCTCTTTCAAGAACTGTGACTGACCCAAGGTCACTCAACAGGTGCATGAGGAGCACTGGGGAATCAAACCTGCTTCTCCCAAATTAGAGTCCATGCATTTAACCAATAATCCAGACTAGGTGCACTGGCTGGGGGTGCGGCAGAAAAGGCTCCGGCCCTAGCTGAGGGCAGTGAGATGTTGATCATCGGTACAAAATGTCCACTAACATCCTTAAAATGTTTGAATATTCAGAGCAATACCTGGTGGATATTCTGCGTCCTAATTTGGAGGGGAAATTTTTGAGAAGAATTTAAGGGTGTGAGGGGAAAAAAAAAATCTTCAGTACCATATTGGCCCATTTCTTTCTTTGAAAAAACCAAACACATGAGGATCATGCTGGAAAGAGAGCCACAGAAGACGACTAGCCAAGTAGCAATAACAGGAGTAATATACCACAGAGATTTCCTGGCAGATAGGACATCTATACTCTAGAGGTGACAAATTAAAGTATTTTAATCCAATTTATCCAGAAACCATCTGCTAATACCAAAGCCAGCAAGGTCGCATCTGTTCATATCATCCTCATCAGCATCCGACCTGTGATTGACCCTCAAGCTTACAAGCAAAATGAGAGAGGGAAGGGCAGAAGAGAAGGAAAACGCGGCACAAAGACTGGTAAGGGATCGTAGCGAGAGAATGGAAAGGTGTGCCGTAGATGATGTCTTACTTGGGTCCAATTATTGAAGAGCCATAATAGAAATTTTATCAGCTGTCAGTTCGGAACAACTGCAGTAAATAGTCTTCAGCTCCCTGTGGAATACTGAGGGAAAGTGTTGGTAAAAAGTCCCTCAAACTTCCTCTCATGCTTTTAATTTACAGAGGAAAGGAGTGGGGACCCCCTGGAGAGAGAAATGCAGTTAAATTCTTACTCTGGCTGCCCACTTAACAAGATAAGGGAGGGAATTGTATTGAATTGACAAATGAGAAGAGTGAGCAGATTGTATGTAAATTTATTTTTTGTGCGCCGGTGCAATCTAGGCAAAGAGGACTTCTGATACCAATAACAGCAGACATCTATATTTAAACATGCTCTCCCAATAACTTCAGATTAATGCAACAACCGCCCCCCTCCCCTCAAATGAATATTCTGCCTTGTGAACTTCTTACCATTCAGAAGTGGCACTCTCTTTTTACGCAAAGAGCTCCAAACCATTTAGCGCTGCCCTTTGACTGCTCCCCCCTTAAGGAAGTGGAGTGTGTGTAACATTATTAAGGAAGAGAGTCTGTCATTAATATTGCCCCCAGCAGGAGAGCTGGGGATGAGGAAAAGTGACTTTCCTATAAGGCCCCTCCATAGCTGCAAAACCACTTGGTGTTTTTGTGACGATGGTGGCACTGAAGGCGTGAGCAGAATAAAGCTGAACATCTTATCACGCAGCACTCGCCGGCAATGAAATGGATAGCACAACATTGCAAAGACAGGATATTATCTGGCCTCTTCTCCTCTTCCGGCCGAAGGCAAAGAAAGGGGTTGGTTTGCTCTCAGCACCGTCCCATAATGAAATCCGTGTGCGAAGGCCGTGTGTTTATATCATGTTCTTTTTCAATACTTTTCAATATTTTAGATCGATTTGCATTTTAAATGCTTTTCTAATGACGGGAACGTTGCAATGCCTTAATGTTTGCCACCAATGAGGACCCTGTTTTGGGCAGAAGGGTGGCATAAACCTGTTTTAAATTAATTAATGAAATAAATCATGTTCACTTTGTGATCCCTCATTGGCTGGGACTGCACAGTGGGAAAGATAGATGGTCTAAAATGTACACTATATCAGGAATCAGGGCTTTTTTTGTAGCAGGAACTCCTTTGCATGTTAGACCACACACCCCTGATGTAGCCAGTCTTCCAAGATCTTACAGGGCTCTTCTTACAGGGCCTACTGTAGGGTTTCCAAGTCCAATTCAAGAAATATCTGGGGTTTTTGGAGGTGGAGCCAAGAGACATTGGGGTGGAGCCAGAAGCAAGGTTGTGACAAGCACAACTGAACTCCAAAGGGAGTTCTGGCCATCATATTGAAAGGGACCACACACCTTTTAAATGCCTTCCCTCCATTAGAAATAATGAAGAATAGGGGCACCTTATTTTTGGCCTCATAGAATTGGACCTCCTAGTCCAATCTTTTTGTAATTGGGGGGGGGGTATTTTGGGGAGAGGCACTGAATGCTATGCTGAAAATATAGTACCTCTATCTCAAAAAACAGCCCCCTCAGAGCCTCAGATACCTGCAAATCAATTCTCCATTATATTCTATGGGAATGGATCTCCATAGAGTATAATGGAGTGCCCAGCAGAGATTTCCCTCTCCCCCCCCCTGCACTTTCTGATGACCCTGAAGCGGGGGGAGAGCCTCCAAACCAGGAGATCCCCTGCCCCCACCTGGGGATTGGCAACCCTAGCCTACTGTAAGCTCTTGGAGGACTGGCTACATCAGGGGTGTTTGGCCTAATATGCAAAGGAGTTCCTGCTGCAAAAAAAAAAAAGCCCTGATCAGAATTATGAATAGGCATCAAGGGAATGTGAAAGACCATCTTACATGTCAGAGATAAGGGGATTCCCATTCCCCTTGCAGGTATACTTTCTGAAGCCCAGCTTGCACCTCGCAAGAATTCAGCTCAGCACTACTCTGGTGCTCTGGCTAGAAAGGCCTTTGTGATTATATCAACAGGAAAACCCCAAGGAAGCTGCAGAGAGAGTGCTGGAATAAATGGCCTTGCCTCGGATGCTGGGGGCAATAATGAGAGATCAGACAGGAAATTATTACCACCAAAAAATTCCCCATCCACATGACACTGCTGGAACAGGGAGGGGAAGCAGATTAAAATGGGAAATAAGACTAATTTAGACCACTAATTATTATCAAGCAGGCTTTGTGCCAACCCTCCGAGCTAGAGCTACCCGTGCATCATTAGAAGGGGGCACCCTGTGGTTCTAGTCAAGAAAGAGGGATTAACAGACTTAGTCTGGAGCATGGAGGCAGCGGAGGAAAGGAATGACAGGATCCTCTGGCACTAATGATCTCCCTTAGCGCCCAGTCCTTTTGCACAGCTTAAAACCATAATTGGGAAAACAATAGCTGCACAGTACAGTCTGCTTTCCCCCCTTCCTCCCGTTTACTCTCTCGGATATTTCCTAACCTACATTATGGCTACCTTCTTTAAACAGAGACCGTTAATCTTACCTTTCACGACATCACTAGGGGCTTATTCGGGCCACAGACCTTTCTCATGGACATTGTTAACAAGGAACAAGGGTGAGATTCAAGGTGCCACATGGGGAGGAGACTTAACTCAGCGGGAGAGATCTGCTTGGCTTACAGAAGGTCCCAAGTTCAAGCCCCGAAGGCTCAGGAAGTAGAAGATGGGAATGATTTCTGCTTGAAACCCTGGAGAGCTGCTGATAGGTAGAAGAGACCAGGCAAATATAGCTGTGATCTGATAGGGCAGCTTCTATGCCTGTGTGCCCACTAAATTTTGGCTGCAGCAGAATTCAAGGGCACGCTCTTCTGGGAGAGATCTGTTTAATTTCAAGGAAAGATATCCAGTGACTGCGTTTTAATCCTGCTGCTCCTCACAGGTGCTCCAGGGGATAGTCATGGTTCTCTACCCCGTTTGCCTCCACAACCATTTTGTGGGGTAAGTTAGGCTGAGAAGAGAGAGGGGTGCAAGCAAGACTTCCTCTAAGCTGTGGAGTCTTGTGAACAAAAATTCTACTTTGTGAGCTACTGGAATTAAAGTTGTGAGCAACGCATAAAATAGTTTACTCTGGGACCATTTTTCCAGAGCTGAGACAAAAATGCGTGAGCTCGAAGCTAAAAAACTGTGAGCTAGCTCACACTAACTAACACAGCTTAGAGGGAACACTGGGCGCAAGGTCCATGTGGGCATTTGAACCCTGGCCTTTCAAGCATAACTCCAGCATTCTAACCACTACACCACCTTAGCTCTCCATTTATTTGGAGCGCAATGAGCAAATTCCTCCACAGGGTATTGTGCATCTTTTCATTTACTATCAAGTTTCATGTGAAAGATTGCTATTGTTTGTTCTTATACCTCTTTTTCTTGTAAGGATCTGAGCAAGCATTTGTCATTTTTTTAATTTGTTGGTATTTTTGTGGCTCTGTTCTCTGGTGCTCATGCTTCTTTCATGGATTCATTCATGTTGTGAATGCATGTCATCACATTTTTATGTATGATGCAGAGTATTCAGATACACCATGTATGTTCTTTACACTGTTAATATGTGTGTGGATTTAAATAAAACAAAGTGGGAGTCCAGGGGCGCCTTGAAGACCAATGCAAAAACTCACACTTTGAACAAAGTTGGTGCCCCTGGACTCCCACTTTGTTCTCTTGCTTCAGATCAACATGGCTGCCCACCTGGATCTCTGTGTGGAATCGATAAAGCTGATTTATCCATGCTCAAATCAAATGGCTCTCTCTTGATACGCACATTAGCATGGTGAGGGGGTTTGCGTGTATCAGCGAAGCTGAGAGCAATACCAATACCGTAAGGGGTTTAGGCTTTTAGTAGACTCACTCAGGACGGATGGTCACAGATGAGACCACAGCCTAAGATCCATCCACCACCGTCAGGAATCAATGGCCATATCAGCAGAAGAGAATGAAAAATGATGGGGTAGGGATCCTTGAAAGTTAACTACTGGGCAGCAGCAGTAGTGGAAAGTGATACAATAGAGAGCCAGTTTGGTGTAGTGAAGTGTGTGGACTCTTATCTGGGAGAACCGGGTTTGATTCCCCACTCCTCCACTTGCAGCTGCTGCAATGGCCTTGGGTTAGTCATAGCTCTGGCAGAGATTGTTCTGGAAAGGGCAACTTCTGTCAGAGCTCTCTCAGCCCCACCCACCCCACAGGGTGTCTGTTGTGGGGGGAGAAGGTAAAGGAGATTGTAAGCTGCTCTGAGTCTCTGATTCAGAGAGAAGGGCGGGGTATAAAACTGCAATTCTTCTTCTACAGGTGGAGAATCTTTCACAGCCAAGCCAACCCTAGTTAGTACTATGCAGAAGGTGCCAACAGCAAACCACTTCTAATAATCTCTTAGCTCAAAAACCCTATGGTGAGGCAATCCAACAGAAGAAAAGACCAGCCAGATGGTCTGATAGGGCAGCTTCTGTATTTTATCCTGTTGTGCTTGTTTTGATTGTTTTATTTTTTTTATTGTTGGATTTTAACTGTTATTTATTATGCCTGCCCGTTATGGGAAAGGGCAGAATGTAAATTTACTAACTAACTAACTAAATAAATACATGCATACATACATACATAAATAAAATAGTCTGGGAGACGGAACCCCCAAGTTGGATCAGCTACTGTTGAAGAACTGGGGACAACTATTAATAGCACTATTCTTAATGATGCAACTGTACTAAAGAGGGTTGTTGACATGAATGGATGCAGAAGGAAAATCCAAATTCAATAATATGGATTGGCTTAATTAAGGAATCCACGGACCCTGGTTTGCAAGACCTGTGCAAGGCTGTTAACAATAGGGCATTTTGGAGGTCATTAATTCATAGAGCTGCCGTCAGTCAGAAGCAACTTGATGGCATTTCACACACACACACACAAATAATGTGGGACAATGTGTATCCTCTATGTCTGGATCTGGACACCACACTGTAAAAGCGGGGAGGGGATGAATGCATTTAGAGCTATTTGTTGGGGAGCTAGAAAACAAAGTCCTATGAGGAAGGGTTGAAGGAATGAGGTCTGTATATTTAGGGAAGGTGGTGGAGACAGGGCCATGCTTTTCAAGAGTAGTCTCTGGTGTTCCAGAAGGCAAGACTAGAGCAAAAGGGCGTCTCTTATAACTGTAACATTTTTCAGTTAAACATTAAGAGGAATTTCCTGATGGTTAAAGCAGATCAACAGTGGGACCAGTTACCTCCTAGGCTGGGTAGGGTTCCCATGGATGGAGGTCTTTAGGCAGAAACTTGGCAGCAATCTGTCAGAAACAATCTAGCACTGGATTTCCAACTCTGGGGCTGTTTTACTTGTGGTAGAAGGTGGGAACATTGCAAGGGAACACAAATGATGCTAAAATAATCATGGGTTCCATTCACTCACAGAAGAAATTAAATAAATGTCTAGCAACAAAAAATGATGCTAAAATAATCATGGGTTCCATTCACTCATGGCAGAACAAAAAATGATGCTAAATAATCATGGGTTCCATTCACTGATGGTAGAAGGAGGGGATGAGGTAAGGGAACAAAAAATGATGCTAAAGTAATCATGGGTTCCATGCACTCATTGAAGAAATTAAAGCAACGTCCAACAAAGAAGACATTCAAAACCATTCCTTTTTTCAGAGCTCAGGGTGGCTTCTAGATACAGCCTTAAAGTAAATTACAGCATCAATCCATTGAATCCAGCACTGTCTATTTTGGGGACTGGTGGGACTGACCAATGTTTCTGATAAATACTTGTCCCATCCATGCTGAGTTCTCTGAAAGTAGAGATGTGAGGAAGCTTAATAAGAAATAAAATAGCTTTGGTTACGTTCTCTCCCACACACCAATATTCTCAGGAACATTTAGAACATTCTTAATCTGCAGTTATAGGACACG
Organism: Heteronotia binoei; assembly: GCF_032191835.1. Classification (NCBI taxonomy): domain Eukaryota; kingdom Metazoa; phylum Chordata; class Lepidosauria; order Squamata; family Gekkonidae; genus Heteronotia; species Heteronotia binoei. The sequence continues at coordinate 15,513,119 of NC_083241.1, forward strand.
TAGGCAGGGCCTCAAGTCCTTTTTATAAAAGGACCATAAGACTCACTCTCCAGAAGTTGTGCTAATTTGCTGCTTGGCATTCCTCCTGCCTACCTAGAATTGCCAGGTAGACCCTGGCAACCACCAAGGAGGGCTAGGGGTGGGGGCATGGGGGTGGTGTGATGCTGATGAGGTTCCTGATGTTCTTATGTCACTTCTAGGTACTTCTAGGTGGCAGACTGGCCAGGGTGTCAGCTTGCCTGGTGGCAAGTGGGCCCCCTTAAACATTAGACAATATGTTAAAAATGTCAATGTCCTTTTAGTAGCTTGAAAATATAATAGAAGTTCAAGTATTATTACTGTAATGCAGCTAAAATTGACATTGTATTTAGAGTTGCCAGCCTCCAGGTAATCTCCCACTTTTACAACTGATCTCCAGCCTGCAGAGATCAGCTCCCCCGGAGAAAATGCAATCTGTATTTACATTTATTATCTACTGTATAATGCCAATAATATGTACAATATATGTACACTGTAATTACTAAAATATATATATATTGCAAAAGTGTTAATTGTACCTTTTTTCCACTTACGTATTTTTTGAAAAAATTATTCATTTCTTATAAAAATCAAAGGATAACTTTATAGTTGTGGATGGGCCCCCTATGTCTCCTGGCAACCAATATTTTTGACCCATTGGTGGGTCACTCTAGGAATTCCTGGAAATGATCATGTTCTCTGAATCTAGAGGTTTTAGCAATTTCTTGCGCTACTCACTGTCATTTCCAGGTTGTGCCCAAAAGTGACATAAGAACATCAATGACATCACTATATTTTATTTTTTTCCTCTCCTTATGCTTCTTTAAACAGAGGAGAGGCCTTGAGCTACAGCAGGATGCCTGGTAAACCTCCTGTCCCACCCCAACCTCATGCAGACCTGTTATTGCCATCAGACAAAAGGGTTGCTTCAGTAACAACATTCGCAGCAAAACAAGAGCAGTTGTGGCCACGATTCCTGTCACCCAGTCAATTTCCCATAGGCCGGAGCTGTTCTGACATCACAAGCCAGTACTGTGATATTCCAAACTAGTTTAACAGTCCCAAAGGGGTCATTAAAAACTAGCATAGGTTGCAGAGGTCCTCAAGTTGTTTGTAAACCGTCGTGCTTTGAGGTGCATGCCATGTTTCCGCTCACAGAGAAAAAGGTTAGGGAGACATTTCCCCTCAAGGCACAATAGCCCTTTACAAGGTTTCTTGCATCACATTGTGAGGTAACTGAAATGTGCCATAGCTGAAGACAAAATGTGTTTGTTCTTTCTTGGCTTTGGCAGAGTAAAGGGAAATTGGGGTAGGAGGGACAATTCCCTCTATGGGAGCATAGGGTTGCCAGGTCCAACTCAGGAAATATCTGGGGACTTTGGGGTTAGAGGGAGAAGCAAGGTTTTAAGTTGTAACAAGCATGATTGAACTCCGAAGGGAGTTCTGGCCATCACATTTAAAGGGGCCACACTTTTTCAATGCCCTCCCTTCACTGGAAATAATAAAGGATGGAGCACCTTGTTTGGGGGCTCATAGAATTCAACCCCCGGGTCCAATCTTTTTGAAATGTTGTGGTTATTTTGAGGAGAGGCACCAGATGCTATGCAGAAAATTTGGTACCTCTACCTCAATAAACAGCCTCCTCAGAGCCCCAGATACCCATTAATCAATTCTCCATTATACCCTATGGAAACCTGTCTCCATAGGGTATAATGGAGCACCTGGCGGACATCAACCCCTCCACTGCTTTCTGCTAACCCTGGTGGAGGGCCTTTAAACTAGGGGATCTCCTGCCCCCAACTGGGGATTGGCAACTCTATGGGAGCAGCTTTTTGGGACAAAGTTTCAGAGGCCTCACTCACACAAAGAGCAGAGGAGATGGCAAAACTGTTCCTAGACAGTGCCAGCTTATTTTAGAAATGGAGGGAAAAAAGTTGAAATGCCCAAATGCTCTTCCATAATAAAATGCTCTTCTGTTACAATTCCACAGGGCCTGCAAGACAGAACTGCTCCACTGGGACTTTGGATGAGGCGTCGGGCATCCAAACCCAGCTCAGCCTCCCCTGGGGTGCGGTCACACCTCACATTAAAAGTGTGTGTGTAGCGCTCAGATTTGAACAGCTGAATATTGATTCGATGCAGGGCCATTCAGACGAGCATCCAAGAATGCGACTCATTTTGTTGTTGAGCGTTCAGACATCCAATACTATCACGCTCTTTTCTTGGAGCATGTGTGATCAGGTGGTGATTTCTGGGAGGGGAGGGGGTCCATTGAACATGCACCCAACTGTTTGGAGGTGGGAAATCAAATGTTACTTCGGGGGGGGGGGAGTTTCCAGAAATCCTCCACATTGAAAAAAAGATACTTTTTCCTGTTCTAAATAGTGGGATAACGTTCCCCCCCCCCCTTCCGATCCTGTGTTGATTGGAGAAGCAGAAGCATCACCTCAGATTCCCGGATGATCTGGCAATGCGCATGTCTGCTTGGGCTTTTTTTTTTTTTAAAGGTGAGAGGCAGTATCGCGCGTGAGCTGTCCAAACAGGAAAAAGCTGATTTTGTGCAGCTTTTTTGAAAAAGGACCGGACTTTATGTGCTGTCAAATTAATGCGCCATAGATGCGTAGCAAGCCAGGATGACACTGGAATACGCTCGATTGCCAGAGGCGGATGTCTGAACAAACACATTTAATCCGTCAGCAAGACGGAGCTGTATCGCCGCTAGTGGTACGTCTGGCTGCACCCCTGCTGACATAAGAACTTAAGAGAAGACATATTGGATCAGGCCAATGGCCCATCCAGTCCAACACTCTCTGTCACACAGTGGCGAACACACACACACACACACATATATACACACACTGTGGCTAATAGCCACTGATGGACCTCTGCTCCATATTTTTATCCAATCCCCTCTTGAAACTGGCTATAGTTGTAGCTGCCACCACTTCCTGTGGCAGTGAATTTCACATGTTAATCACCCTTTGGGTGAAGAAGTACTTCCTTTTATCCGTTTTAACCTGACTGCTCAGCAATTTCCTTGAATGCCCACGAGTTCTTTATTGTGAGAAAGGGAGAAAAGGACTTCTTTCTCTACTTTCTCCATCCCATGCATAATCTCGTAAACCTCTATCATGTCACCCCGCAGTCGACGTTTCTCCAAGCTAAAGAGCCCCACGCGTTTTAACCTTTCTTCATAGGGAAAGTGTTCCAAACCTTTAATCATTCTAGTTGCCCTTTTCTGGACTTTTTCCAATGCTAGAATACTGTCCGAATATACAATGCGGTCCAAATGGAACCAGCCCAAACTGCATCGCTTGCTGTCGAGCCAAATCCACCCTGACTGGATTTGCTTTGTGTTTTAACTGAAATATGGTTTTAATGATCTAAATTCCTATTTTTATCTCTTTGACTTGTAACCCGCCCTGAGTCCAATCGCAGGGAGGGCAGGGTGAAAATCAAACAAAACAAACCAACACACAAATATCAAGAGTTTTTGACCAATCCCCAGGTGGGGGCAGGGGATCCCCCGGTTTGGAGGCCCTCCTTCTGCTTCAGAGTCATCAGAAAGCGGGAAGGGGAGGGAAATGTCTGCTGGGCACTTCCATTATTCCCTATCAAGACCAATTCCCGTAGGAAATAATGGAGAATTGATCAGCGGGTATCTGGGGCTCTGGGAGGGCTGTTTTTTGAGGTAGAGGCGCCAAATTTGCATCATAGCATACAGCATGTCTTCTCAAAAGACCACCCAAGTTTCAAAAAGATTGGATCAAGGGGTCCAATTCTATGAGCCCCAAAAGAAGATGCCCCTACATCAAGGGAAGGCATTTTACAGGTGTGCGGTCCCTTTAAATGTGATGACCAGAACTCCCTTTGGAGTTCAATTATGCTTGCCACAACCTTTCTCCTGACTCCACCCCAATGTCTCCTGGTTCCATCCCCCAAGTCCCCAGATATTTCTTAAATTATACTTGGCAACCCTACCAAGCACTGGTAAGAAATAAAGTTTGTTCTTTCTGATTGGCAATCACCGCAAGCAAGGAAATACAGAGGAAAAAAGCACTGCTTGGATCTTTACCAGTTTTCTTATGCATTTCAAGAGAGGCTCAGTTCTGGTGGTATTTTGACAACTCTTTCACTCCCGGTACCCTGTCATGTTTATGATCGCAAAGAGTACTGAGAGAGTGGACTTGTAGTTCAGCTAGTTGAGTCAGCTCTGTCTTTGGCTTCAGGCTTGCATGTTGAAAACGGAAGCCTCTTCCTAGGAATAGTGTTGCCAGTTCTGAGTTCGGGAATTCTTGGAGATTTGGTGGTGGATCCTGGGATGGGCAGAGTTTAGGGAGGGAAGGGACCTCAGCAGGCCTGGCATGTGAGAGTAGGCCAGGCAGGCAGCCTCCTAGGATGCCACCTGGCTGCAGGGCCGGGCGGCCGCTCCCCCTCTGTTGGGTTTTTGATGCAATTTCACTTCCTGTTGTCATGAGCTAATTGTTTGTATATGCATGCTGATGTTTAGCCAGTGAGATTGGTAGAGCCAGTGAGAATGTTTGCATGTACTTCCCGCCAAGGCTAGGTGTCTATATGCATAGTGACCATTGAGGGAGAGCCCTAATAGGCTAATCCATATATTTGGGTGGTGGTCTAGGGGAAAACATTTGGTCAGTTTTATTGCCCTTTGTGTTAAGCCTTTAGATCTCCATGCAGTTGAAGTTAAGACTCGAGAGAGTCGAGATGTAGTTTAGAAGCTAGATAGGATATTGAATCCTTTCTTGTTTTCTAGAAATCCCAGTCATCCCTTTCCTCATTAGTAAAGTAAACTACTTTTTCTCTTAAGCTAAACTGTGTGCCTGGCTGTTATTTGTGGTTCTCTCCACATTACTCTGCTAATCGTATATCTAAACCCGAACACCCTCCCCACCTCCCAGGCCAGCAAATGCTATCCCCACTTCAGCACAGATCCAGAAGGGGCTGAGCAGGGGAGGGGGTGGGCTGCACACAATGTTGGAGGCATCTGGAGCAGGTCCAAATGTCTCCAATGGGAACGCGTCACACAGTGCCCCCGTCCAGCCCCTTCTGGGTCTGTGCTGAAGCTGCTCTGAATGCATCTGACTCGAGTGAACACACCCTGATCCCAGGTCAGCCCCCTCCATGTCGGAGGGCTGGATGGGGGAGTGGAGCAATGCATGCCCCACCCGCTTGCCTGGAGCACCAGAAACTCCAGCACTGGTGCTGGACCTCAGTGTGATATAATGCCACAGAGTCCACCCTCCAAAGCTGCCATTTTTTCTCCATGGAAATGATCTATTTCAGCTGGTAATCATCTGTAATTCCAGTCCCCAGCTGGAGACTGGTGGCCCCAGAATAGACATATGCAGTGTCTGTTATGTTCTGTGTAAGGCTGAGTTTTAAGCATGCTTATATTATTTCATTGGATCCTGATGCTTTCGGGCTGATCAGCTGCCCTTGGAAAATGTCCAATCAGAATGAAGGGCTCTCCTATTGGCTATGCTAATGAAGGATCCTAGGGAAACCAACGGGTTTGTTTGGTGCCTAAAAAGGGGGCATGTTATGGGTTACTGAAGAGTATATATGGAGCAGTAAAATGTTGGGGGTTGTTGTTGTGCTATTTGCAATAAAGAGCTGTTGATCACTCTGGCTGTTGAACTCACTATTCTTCAGTGTGCCAACATCACTTCCAGTAATGCAACCGGAAATGGCATCATCTTTCACCACAACACTAGCAATATTCCAGATCTCTGTGGTTCACCTAAATTCCCCACATTTTTCTCCCACTAAGCAGGAATTGGAAATGGGAGTCTGGGGGTGGGGCTGCCAGCTCCCAGTTGGAGACGGGGTTTCTCCCAGTTTGGAGCCCCTCCTCCTGCTTCAAGGCTATCAGAAAGCAGAGGGAATGGCCACAAGGTGCTCCTTGTCACCTGGGAATGACCCCCCTCCCAAACAGACAAGAAGCTGGAAATAACGCAAAGTGCCTGGAAGTGACATAAATACATCTGTGACTGGGGGCGGGGAGGGGGATGCTCTGTTTTTTGGCAAAACTCTGTGGTAGAATTAACTTCATAGAATTTTGCCCCAAACCATAGAGTTTTGCCCAAAAAACAGAGCATCACCTCCCGATGCCCCAACACGCACATGTCACTTCTGGGTGACATGGGTGACATTGAGGCATGTCACCTCAGTGCTCTGACATACCTACATCACCCAGAGGTGACATAAGCATGGCACGTCTCTTCTGTCCCCTTTACTGGAGTGTCCTGGTAAAACCCCTGCTGGCTTATCTTTCGGATCTGCCAATTTATATATTCTCGCTTTTTTTTGTAGGCCTGATAAGAAAGGCATTTTCATCTGGCCCTTTCTGGTGCACCTCCTTCCTGTGCAGAAGAGGAAGCCAGTGGATGACCCCTGTGGATCAGAGCTTCTTGGCAGGCTCATACATATAAGAACATAAGAGAAGCCATGTTGGATCAGGCCAATGACCCATGCAGTCCAACACCCTGTGTCTCACAGTGGCAAAAAAAAATAGTGCCATCAGGAGATCCATCAGTGGGACCAGGACACTAGAAACCCTCCAACTATTGCCCCCTCCCCCCCCCCCAGGCACCAAGAAAGCAGAGCATCACAGCCCCAGACAGAGTTCCAACAGTACACTGTGGCTAATAGTCACTGATGAACCTCTGCTCCATATGTTTCTCTACCTTCTCTATCCCATGCATAATCCTGTAAACCTCTAGTCTTGTAAACCTCTAATCTTGTAAACCTCTAGAGTGCCAGTTTTGTGTAGTGGTTAAGTGTGCGGACTCTTATCTGGGAGAACTGGGTTTGATTCCCCACCTCCTCCACTTGCACCTGCTGGAATGGCCTTGGGTCAGCCATAACTCTCATAGGAGTTGTCCTTGAAAGGGCAGCTTCTGAGAGAGCTCTCTCAGCCCCACCTACCTCACAGGGTGTCTGTTGTGGAGCGGGGGGAGGTAAAGGAGATTGTGACCTCTCTTGAGACTCTGAGATTCAGAGTATAGGGTGGGATATAAATCCAATATCTTCTTCTTCTATCATGTCACTCTTCAGTCAACATTTTTCCAAGCTAAAGAACCCCAAGCGTTTTAACTTTTCTTCATAGGGAAAGTGTTCCAATTCTTTAATCAATCTAGTTGCCCTTTTCTGGACTTTTTCCAATGATATAATATCTTTATTGAGGTGTGGTGACCAGAATTGTACACCACACTCCAAATGAGGTCGCACCATCAATTTATACAGGGGCATTTTTTTTAAATGGAAAGTATACTGTAATTCTCCCTGTGTTATGGCTTCTTCATCTCTATATACATGAATGCAAACAAACACCCCTTTTGCCTTCATCACCTGCCCTTCTGTTTTATTGCCTGCATTAGGCTTTGCGTTAATCTTTTAAACATATAAATGAAATTAATCGCCAGCTCCTCCACACACTCTTGACAAAATACACACACATGCACACACACACCCTTGATCTTTCAACAGGAAGTTCTGAGAGCAATTACCATTCTTCCTCTCTCTCTCTGTCTCTCCCCCTCCCTCTTTTCTTTAATTGTTATGTTCGCACTTTCAATGAAGTGTGCAAGTTGAGGGTTTAATTTGGATTTAATGGGATAATTATTGCATGACAAATAAATGCCAAATAATTATTAACAATATTTCTACTCAGTTTTTAGGGAGTTTTTAACAGGATATCTGTCAGGTAGTTGGTGCTTCTGTCTTGAGAAATATGTGCCTGATAATTGCAGACGTTTTAGTGTCACTTCATGATCTGGGTGTCTTATTCTCAGAGAACCGAGATCCCAGATTCAAAATATCAAACAAGTACCTTCTGAAAAGGTTTTGTGTTGTCCACAATGAAACGTTTGGCCACCAACCAAGGGTGGCCCGTCGTTTCCATCAGACTTAGGAATGGGAATCTTTTTCTCTTTAGAATTCTGAGCAGAGACTAAGGCTGCCAAGTTCCCACCCGGGGCAGGGGATCCCCCAGTTTGGCAGGCCCCAACCTGCCGGCAGGGAGGAGGCTGTTGTGGGGATCCCTGTCCCCCAGAGTCCTGGAAGAGACATATCACACAGGGCACATTGTGTGGGGGCACTCTAGGAAATCTCAGAAACTTTATACTTTCATGAGGGATGCTCAAGCAATTTGGGGGGAAGCTCTATGGTACCACTTCCAGGTGATGTCATTGTGCTGTGCTAGATGCGCGCGCATGAAAAAAAGTCCCCCGCCTACAGCTGGTGGGGACTTGGCAACCCTAGTAGAGATGCTGCAGTCTTCACAAACAATAGCTTGGATCCAGCAATGTGTACAGCTGCTAGATCTGGCTTGGGACATACCCGGAGAAGTCAGAGGTGGAATATGGGGAGGATGGGATTTTGGGAGGGGAGAGACCTCAGCATAGAGGTGCCATAGAGTTGGGGTTGCCAGTTGGGCAGGGGACTCACCAGGAAGTTCTAGGAGAGGGGAGGGAGGCTCTGGGAGAGGAAACTCCAAAGTGAGTTCCAAGTGAGCTACCATTACATTTAAAGGGACCACATTCATTTTAAATGCTTTCCCTCAATTAGAAATAGGAGGATGGAGGCATCTTCTTTTTGGGCTCATAGAATTGGAATGGTGAGGGATCTAGAGACCAAGTCATATGAGGAAAGATTGAAGGAGCTGGGTATGTTTAGCCAGGAGAGGAGACAAATGAGAGGTGATATGATCACCATCTTCAAGTGCTTGAAGGATGGTATGGAGTTGTTTTCTGTTGCCCAAGAAGATTGGACCAGAATCAATGGGTTGAGATTAAATCAAAAGTTTCTGGCAAAACATTAGGAAGAAACTGCTGACAGAGTTGTTCCTCAGGCTTCCTTGGGAGTTGGTGGGCTCTCCTTCCTTGGTTTTAAAGCAAAGACTAGATGGCCATCTGACAGCAATATTGATCCTGTGAACTTAGAGAGATCATGATAGGGAGGGGGAGGCACTTGTGATTTTCCTGCATTGTGCAGGGGATTAGACTAGATGACCTTGGATGTCCCTTCCAACTCTATGATTCTATGATCCCCTGTTCAATTTTTTTAAAAAAACTGTGGGGGGGTGTTGATGAGAGGCACCAGCAGCAATGCTGAAAATTTGGTGCATTTACCTCAAAAAACACCCCCCCCAGCCCCAGATACCCACAGGTTTATTATACCCTATGGAGACTGGCCTCCACAGGATATAATGGAGTGTCCAGCAGCTATCCCCCCCCCCTGTTTTTTAATAGCCCTGAAGTGGGGGTGAGCCTCCAAACCAAGGGATTCCCTGCCCCCAGCTGGAGATTGACAACCCTAGAGTCCACCCACTAAAGCAGCCATTTTCTCTAGGAGAACTGATCTCAGTCATTTGGAGATCAATTGTAATAGCAGGAGATCTCTAGGTGCCACCTGGAGATTGATAATGTTGGGTCTGGTCTAGGATGGCTGGACTGGCCAGACAGCTATCCGCACCCTCACCCAGCAGAGTGCTCCTTTCTGAGCCTCAGCACAGCAGCATGGCCCAGTCCAATGGCCACCATACTATCTCACAAACTGCACAGAGAGCCTTTGCTTTAAGCTAAGAAACCACAACTGGTGGATTTATTCAAAGAAACATAACAAATAACTGTAGCAGAGAGAAAGAGTGTCTAAAAACTATTCTAGCTAACTGGATGGCTTTGGATTGTAGTAGGCCATCTGTTTAGTTCCGATCAGGGGGAGAGACACTATGCTGTTCCTCCTGATACATGCAGGAAAGAAGAAAGAAGGGGAGGAGAACAGGAGAGAGAAGTTCCCTGAAATTACATTCTATTGTTTAGAGAAAGTGTGAAAGCAGAACCAGACAGGAAGGAGACTGATATGAACCTAGCTATCTAGCTTGCTCTATGGTGTTTGCAGTCTTTGAGAACTGAGGAAGAGCTATTGCCAGTCTGTTCTTCTAACAGATAAACTTAAACGATGTGTAAGGAAAAACATAAATTGATTTAGTGCAGTTCCACTTGCACAAGATCTTGTGCAACGAGTGCTTTTTTTTGCACAAGTTTTTGCACAAGTAGAGACAGAAACAGGGATACAATAATTCAGACCTAGTATAAGCAGCTACCGCAGGCTTTTTCTTGCATTTCAGTTTGAACAAGACCTCTAGCAGATGTGGAAATTTTGAACTGGGTGGAACCCTTCTGCTTGCAAATCAAATATGCTCGGCTCACAGAACCCATTGAGCAAACCTGTACACTTGCCCCTATGCAATTATTTATATACATTTATTTTTAATTTACATTATTATTTCTAGTCTCTCTGAGGCTCAAGGCTGATTATGCAGCACAAGTCAACGCGATTAGCAGGACATCCAATAAGCAAAGTGATGGAACAGGATTGTGGAAACCTCAAACCAAGCAGAAATCTGAAACCAAGCATAAGTATCAAACTTTACACATTAAACAATGGAGACATTTCTTAGTATGGTAATGTCAAGTCAAAAGCCTTTATTGGCATATATCAGATTATAAATAAACAGATACAAAAATAACAAAAATAACAGATTAACATGATAATCTGAGTACTGTTGAGTTGTCTGTTTATAGAATGTTTTTATAGTATTTTATTGTTTTATCATACGTTGTACTCCGCCCTGAACCCTATGGGCGGAATAGAAATATACTAAAATAAATAAATTAATTCAAAAACATCATGTGCAGCTATACATTGGACAATCAATCCTTGATTACCAAATTTAAGAATAAAGTGACCTTCTCAGTTATTTCAGATGACAAATCATTCAGAAGATGACAAACCTTTACAGCATCTGAGCAGCCTGTCATATTGGACAAAATTGGATCCGGAAACCTAAGGCGTATACTATAATATCATATAGGGGACAATAAAGAAGAATATGGGACAATGAGTCAACTTGTTTTAAATTACATATATAAAGTCTTAAAGAGAGTGGAATTTTTTTATATCTACCACAGGTGACTGCTGATTGAATAGTATTGCATCTGGCAAGGGTAAATGCTAGCTTGGTAATACCTACAGTGGCAGATTGAATATACCAGGAGTGGCCAACGGTAGCTCTCCAGATGTTTTTTTGCCAACAACTCCCATCAGCCCCAGCCAGCATGGCCAATGGCTGGGGCTGATGGGAGTTGTAGGCAAAAACCATCTGGAGAGCTACCGTTGGCCACCCCTGGTATATACCATGCACAGTAGCACAGTCTAGAGTTCAATGCAGGTTTACCAGATTCCTGGGATACCATGTGCTCCAGGACCATCATGGGCAGATGATATACAATCAATCACAATTCAAGTGTATGTGGTGCTTTTGTGCCTGCACAGATGGCAGCATCAATCATGTTGGTTCACTTACCAGAACTTACAGTTCCTGAGCGGCTCTGTGCAAATGAACAGCATATTTACAGTCCAATATTGAACACTTGATTAACACGAACGCAGTCGGCTTTGGGAGATGGACAAGCACCTGAGACCTCTGACACCCATATTGAATATCTAAGGAGGTACAGCTGCAAGAAATAAGAACCCACTTAACACAGGCAAGGCTTGAAAACAAGGGAGATGTCATATAGCACTTCTCCCCAAAAGACTGAGGGAATCAATGAAATCATCTCTGTTGTGAGTTAATATTTCTTGCTGTCTACTGGAAAGACAAGAGGTAGAAGAGGCAACAGCTGTAGGAAAGCTGTTTGTGAACAGCTGAACTGTCAAAAGAAAGATAAGCTCCATATTTGCAACCAGCAAACAGATGCATGTGTGGCCATCCCTAGCTGAGCTTACATATGTTCACCTCAGGATTGTCAACTGCCTCAACAAATGTCAGGCAGTGCTGAGTGTGGATTTTGAAGAAATATGTCATCACTTCCAGGCAGGGGTCATTTTGTAGAGAAATAGGTGGCGGAGTTCATTAGCATACCTCATTAGCATATGCCACCCCACCACCAGCCAAAAGCAACACAATGCAAGAAAGGAGAGCCCATTTCTCCATTCTGTTCTTGAAGTTCCTTTGCAGTAAAACAGCTACTTTGAGGTCACTCATTGAATGCTCTGGAAGGTTAAAGTGTTCCCCCACAGGTTTCTCAGTTCTGTAATTCCTGATGTCAGATTTGTGTCCATTTATCCTTTGGCAGAGGGTTTGTCCTGTTTGCCCTATGTAGAGAACTGAAGGGCATTGTTTCCCAAGCTAATTCAACCCAGATCAAAGGTTTTCTGAATTTGTTAATTTTACTATTCTGCTATTGGTTTTTAACTTGGCATTCCAAACCCCACCAGCTATATATGGTTCTGCTTACTGTACCTCATTCCTCGGCTGAAGAAGTGTGCATGCACACGAAAGCTTACATTCTGAATGATTTTATAATTTATGGAGATATAATAAACTCACAAGATGTGATCAAGACATGACAAGAAATCAAAGAAAAAGGAAAGGGAATAAAATGGTGGACATATTTTCAAATTTCTTCTAGACTTAAAAATGTTATCTGTACCAAGAGAGGTGTTACTAAAGAATGGACTGACTTTGAAAATATTGTTTCACAATCTAAAGACCATTTATTAGGACAAATTTACAAACTATTGCTTCAATATGACTCTGAAGAAGAGGTTAAACCCTGCATGATCAAATGGATGTAACATTTCAGTGAAGAAATACAGTTTCAGTGTTGGAAAACCTATGGACTAAGCACATTAGATTAATTGCTAGTTAAGCACTAAGAGAAAGCTGCTATAAGATGTTCCACAGATGGTACATTGCCCCAAAAGACACTGGTCATTTTCGCACTCACCTCCAGCCGGCGTGACCCCCCTCTTCACCGCGCAGGATCTGCGCGGATTTCGCACTAAATGCCGCGGAGCAGCCTTTTGCGCCAGAAACTCCCGACGCAAAAGCCGCTCAAACGCCAAACTGCTTTTTGGCGATTTACGTTTGAGCGGCTTTTGTGATGGGAGTTTCCGGCGCAAAAGGCTGCTCCGCGGCATTTAGTGGGAATCCGCGCAGATCCTGCACGGTGAAGAGGGGGGTCGCGCCGGCTGGAGGTGAGTGCGAAAACGACCCTAGAAAAGATGGATAAGAATGATAAAGGATCTTGCTGGGAATGCAAAGAAGCAGAAGGCACCTTTTACCATATGTGATGGACCTGTACCAAAACAAAAAGATATTGGAAATATATACATTGTAATGTACTGGGGTCGGTGCAGTAAGAGACCAGAGTCGGAGAGTGATTTCAGCAAGCTTTACTTCAGGAACACACACACAACACACACTGAGCTTTGTTCAAATTTCCCGCTCTTTTATACAATTCTTGCCTGCTTCTGATTGGTCCTTAACTATCTACACGGATTGGCTATTTACAGGGCCCTAAGGGCCTATCAGGGTACAGTATGAGCCTGGATGTTGATTGGCTACTTATGTTTCAATCCTTCCCCTGATTGGGCACGCTTAGGCCTTCTCTGGAACCCTGGTGTGGAGTTCAAGCTCTGGCTTGTTCGGCTTCCCTCCAAAAGTAACAGTTCCCTCCAAAAGTAACAGTTCTCCCATTTGAGCCTAGGACACAACATACATGGAAAGATCCAATGTATTTTAAAAATCAAATTCTTGATGAAACCAGAGGCTATGCTGTTGGTAGTCTTGCCAGACAATGTAGAAAGAAAATCACAAAACTTAATCAGATATATGTTGATAGCTGCCAGAGTAACATTTGCAATGAAATGGAAGACAGAAGACTGTCTTACAATAGAGATCTGGAAAGGAAAACTAGCTGAATATGCAACAATGGCAAAACTAACATTATATAAATAAATGGCCACTGAAAAAATTTCAGCAAAAATGGCAAGCATACTATTCATATTACGGGAATAAATATCTTGATTCTTGAAACTATTTGCATATTATATCAAAGGCAATGAAGATATTGATTACAGTTTTAATTCTTTTTATTATTCAGTATTCCACTAGCATTTAACTATTTAGTAAGAATAAGACTTAGAAATTGTTAAATGATTATGACAATTTCTAGGTTTTTAGGATGGTTTAAACTTAGCACAGAAATTTGTCTAACTGTAAAAGATGCAATCCTTTTTATTGTTGATGGAATACTGCAAATAAGAAAGTTCTTGTGTAGTGTATCAAGAAATGTCATGCGACCAGACGGGGGGGGCAACTGGGCAGCCCCAGGAGCCCCAGCGCCGGAAGCCAGTTCCCCGCCTATCTCCAGCTGTGGCGGGAAGTTCAGCAGGGCAGGATTGGCCCGACCAACCCAGTAGGCTGTACCCGGGATTGTATATAAGCGGGACCCGGCCCGCGTGTTCCCTCTCTTGTTACGTGCTCCCAATAAACCATGTTGCCCTACTCTCGTCTCCGTTTCGAGTACGTTACACTGGCGACGAGGGTGGGATACTAGCCTCAGCGGCTACGACGGAGATCTGGGCAACAAGCGACCGCCGCCGCCATCATGGCCAACCAAGGAGGAATCACCGGCTACCTCGAGCCCTTCGACCCTACAAATCCAGAGGGATGGGAGTCCTACGCGGAGCGGGTCGAGTTCTACCTCCGGGCCAACAAGATCACGGACGCCGGAGCAAAGAGGGACGTTCTCATGAGCGTCTGCGGGCCTGCCACGTTCGAGATCGCCAAGGGTCTCTCGGCACCCGCCCGCCTGGCGGAGAAATCCTATGACGAGATCATCCGACTCCTCACGGGACACTTCTCACCACAGCCCTCGCGGGTGGCTCGCAGGTTCTTGTTCCACAAACGGGACCAGATCGCGGGCGAGTCCGCCGCGGACTACCTGGCGGCCCTCCGCAAACTCGCCGGGAACTGCAACCTCCCCCAACTGGAGGAAGCCCTGGCGGACAGATTCACGTGGGGCCTCCGCGACGAAAGGCTCCAGCAAAAGCTCTTCGCCAAAGAAGAGCTTACCCTCCAGGCCGCCTTCAGCGAGGCGGTGGCGTGGGAACGAACCGCCTGAACGTTTCCCCGGGCCAAGATGGAAGCCGCCCACCACGAAGAGCTGGACCACGACGGCCCCGAGGAGGAGGAAGCCCATCAGCTACGCCGCCCAGCCGGGCCACCCAACAGAGCGACCCAACGCCCCCGAGCGACCGACCGACCACCAGCGTCGGAGAGAGCCCCGGCCACCAAGTGCGCCAGCTGCGGCGGCCCCCACGAGAGGAGAGACTGCCAGTACCGGACCTGGGACTGCAGGAGCTGCGGGAAGACCGGCCACATCGCCAGGGCTTGCCGAGCCAAGCCCAACCGCAGGAAGCCGACCACGTACCACGAGTCCGCGGAGTCCCACGCGATAGACTCTACGTCCCTACAGGTACTGAACTTGCCCCACGATTCCCCCGATAAAATCAAAGTGACGGTCCTTATCGAGGGGAACCCCTGCCAAATGGAGGTGGACTCAGGGTCCTCCATTTCCCTCATAGCGGAGGAAACCCTAAGAGAACTGTGTCCCTGCCAGCGGCTGCAACTTCGGCCGGCAGACTTCATACTCCGGGACTTCCAGAAGAACCCGGTGCAAATTGCAGGGTGGGCACGGGTACAAGTCGAGCGGGGGTCCTTCCACGGCCCGCTGGACATCCTGGTGGTAAAGCGCCAGCTGGCTACCCTGCTAGGTCTGGCCTGGTTCAAACCCATGGGAATCCGCGTGGAGGGGGTGGGGCAGACCTTAACGCCCCGTGGGTTCGGGGAGATTTGCAAGGAATTCCCCGAGGTATTCGATGGGTCCCTAGGAAGCTACCGGGGGCCGGCCATCTCCCTGCCCCTAGACCCCACAGTCAGGCCGATTCGGCTCAAGGCCAGGAGGGTCCCGTTCGCCTTGAAACCTAAGATTGAGGCAGAGCTAGACCGCCTCACGGCACAAGGCGTCCTTGAGCCGGTGGACTACGCCACTTGGGAAACCCCCATCGTTACCCCCATCAAACCAACCGGGGAGGTGCGGATATGTGCCGATTATAAATGCACCATAAATAAGGCTCTACAGGACAACCCCTATCCGGTGCCGGTAGTGAGCCACGTCCTAGCCGCCCTAGCGGGGGCTAGAATATTCGGGAAGCTAGACCTAGCCCAAGCCTACCAGCAGCTCCCGGTAGACAGCAAGACGGCAGAGGCCCAAACGATCGTGACACACAGAGGGGCCTTCCGCGTAAAGAGGCTGCAGTTTGGGGTGAGCGTCGCTCCGGGGATTTTCCAGAGCATAATGGACTCCCTCCTTAAAGGAATTCCCGGAGTCCAGCCGTTCTTCGATGACGTGTTAGTCGCCGCCCCGGACCCCGAAGAATTTGGCAACCGCCTCTGAGAGGTGCTCCGCCGGTTCCAGACCGCGGGGCTCAAGGTCAAGAGGGAGAAATGTTTGCTGGGGGTTCCACGGGTGGAGTTCCTAGGGTTCGCCGTAGACGCAACTGGAATCCACCCCACGGAAGAAAAGACCCGAGCCATCGTACAAGCCCCGGCCCCCACGAGCAAAGCGGAGCTACAAAGCTTCTTGGGGGTGCTCAACTTTTACCATTCCTTCCTCCCCCACAAGGCTGCCCTCGCGGAGCCCCTTCACCGGCTTCTGGACAAGAATGCCCCTTGGGTTTGGGGCAAACGACAGGCCGCCGCGTTTCAGGCGGTCAAGGACGTCCTGGTGTCCAATGCGGTGCTCCACCATTTTGACGAGGCCCTCCCCGTCATCCTGGCATGCGATGCGTCGCCGTATGGGGTGGGGGCAGTCCTGGGGCATCAGCTGCCAGATGGGAGGGAGGTACCGGTCGCATACTACTCCCGCACGCTCACCCCAGCCGAGCGCAACTACGCGCAGATCGACAAAGAGGCCTTGGCAATCGTGGCGGGGGTCCGCAAGTTCCATGAGTACCTATATGGGAGACGGTTCACAATTGCCATGGACCACAAGCCCCTTTTAGGTCTACTAGCCCCAGACAGACAGACCCCCCAAATACTCTCACAGCGCGTGTTGAGGTGGAACCAATTCCTCAACTCATACACATACACACTGGTGCATAGGGCCGGCAAGGCTATGGGCCACGCGGATGCGCTCAGCCGCTTGCCGCTCCCGGAGACGGGTCCGGACCCCGCACCCGCACACCACGTCATGATGATAGAGAGCCTCCCGGAGCCGCCACTCCACGCCGCGGAGGTGGCCAAGGCCACTCAGAAACACAAGACACTGGCACGGGTGCTCGACTGGGTGGTGAGGGGGTGGCCAGAGGGAAACATGGGTGAGGAATTCAGGCCTTACAAGGCGAGGAGGGAGGAATTAGCCGCACACAAGGGCTGCATACTATGGGGCAGTAGGGTAGTGATTCCGCCCCTGCTCCAAAGGCGTGTTTTAGAATCCCTACACGAGACTCACCCCGGCATAGTGCGAATGAAGGCTCTGGCCAGGAGCTACGTCTGGTGGCCGGGCATGGACGGGGAGATCGAGGGCTGGGTCCGCAGATGCCAGACCTGCCAGGAATCGCGGCCCGAGCCGCCCAGCGCCCCCGTCACTAGGTGGGAGTCCACCCGGAAACCATGGTCGAGACTCCACATCGACTTTGCGGGCCCATTCCAGGGGCAAACCTTCATCATAATAGTGGACTCCTACACCAAATGGCTGGAGGTCATCCCCGTAGGGTCCCCCTCGTCCACAGCCGCGGTCAGAGCTCTGCGCAGGGTCCTATGCACACACGGCATCCCGGACACCATAGTCTCTGATAACGGGGCCGCCTTCACCTCAGCCGACTTCCAGGCGTTCCTGCAAAGATATCTGATCAGGCACATAAGGTCGGCTCCCTTCCACCCGGCCACCAACGGCCAGGCAGAGCGGATGGTCCGCACAACAAAGGAGGCCCTCGGCCGAATTGTACAGGGGGACTGGGACCACAGGCTGGCCGCGTTCCTCTTCGATAATCGGATCACACCCAACCCGGTCACAGGAGTCAGCCCGGCTGAGCTCCTCATGGGACGCAAACTCATAACCAGGCTGGACCGGCTGCATTCCGACCGAGCTTCAGACACCCGCGGGAGTCCCGAAGTCCGAGACACCGTCCGGGGCTTCTTCGCGGGCGACCCAGTCTACGCCCGAAACTATGCAAGGGGCCCCGATTGGGTGGCGGGGCGGGTACTGAGGGTAACCGGGTCCCGCCACTACGACATATCGACTGAGGGGGGCCAGGTGCTACGGCGGCACATTGACCAGTTGAGGCGCCGCACTCTCCCGGAGGCACCCGCAGACACAGACGAGGCTATATCCCGCGAGGAGCCAAACGGAGACCGCCTAGAAGACGCGATCCCAACATCCGGGATGCGGGCGCCAGAGGTACCGGGGCCGACCGAGCCCGAGGGATCCGCAGAACCGAACGGGCCGCCCCCGTCCACGCCAGGACCCCCCGAAGCACCATCCCCGGCGGCCGCGCCGCCTCCACCCGAAACCCCCAGACGGTCCACCCGGGAGCGCCGGCCCCCCGCATATTTACAGGACTTTGTACATTAACCAGGGGGGGAGGGGTGTAGTGTATCAAGAAATGTCATGCAACCAGACGGGGGGGGCAACTGGGCAGCCCCAGGAGCCCCAGCGCCGGAAGCCAGTTCCCCGCCTATCTCCAGCTGTGGCGGGAAGTTCAGCAGGGCAGGATTGGCCCGACCAACCCAGTAGGCTGTACCCGGGATTGTATATAAGCGGGACCCGGCCCGCGTGTTCCCTCTCTTGTTACGTGCTCCCAATAAACCATGTTGCCCTACTCTCGTCTCCGTTTCGAGTACGTTACATCTTGTTTATTCTTTTAGATAGAGAATTAACTTCAAATAATACAATAAAGATGTTTTATTATCCGCTCTCACAGTTGAAATATGTATTTTTACTAAAACAATTGATTTTAGTTGCTGTATGTAACTATTCATTGATGAATGTACATTTTCCCCTTCCCTCTTTTTACCTTTTGCACCCCATCTTTTTCTGTAAAAAAAAATAATCACAAGAGTGGGGGATTTGGTGGCCAATGGTGATTGGTTTACCTGCCATAGGTGGGCAGAAAATCACAGGTACTTGCAGCATCCTGAATCCTTTGTGCACTTTCTATTGAACCAGTTCCAAAATTCATATTAAGGTTGCCTCTGCTACTTTTCATTGTTTCTGGTTTTGGTTTAGATAGAACGGTATGGTGGGACCTCCTCTTCCATGTTGCAGAACATTGACTTTCCTTAATTTGGCCACATTCATCCCAGACAACACTATGGATTTCAGTACCTCAAAAGCAGCTGGAAACCCACTGAAAGCCCAGAGGGCCCTTGTGTAAATGTCAGTGCAGTGCTTGTGATGTACAGAGCGGGCTGCAACAGAACCTGGTTTGAACTTGGCTGTTTGCAGATTAATCTGTCCCAATAAGGTCTCTTTTCACAACACATTATTTATGAAGGAAGGTTATCTCCTTGTCCTCCCACACCCCATGCAGCCCCCTCCAGGCCTTGAGTCTTTCTTCTTTCCCATCTCATTTAATTTAACCCACAGCAATTAATGTCCTTGACTGGCACTGTTCAAATAGCAAACAATTCCACCCCTATCTGAGGTAGCTTGAAGCCCAGCATGCAAAGAGGCCTCTGGTGATGACATCAGACTGTATTTCCTAGTGACAGCCATCTGTATAGGAGGCGCGTGTTCTCTCCCGAGTGCTGCAGGTCACAAATCTCTCTCTTGATGGATATTTTCATTCCCTCCCCCTCCCTCTGTCAAGGAACTTCAGCCCAGAATTACATCTTTCAATGAGTCTTGACTGCATCCTTCCTCGATCCAGATGGTTGGTGGTAACTTTGCCTTCTCCCCTTTTTTTCAAATGACATTTTTTTAAATGGGTTGTTTCTGCTTGCCTTTGTCCTGGCTGCTATGCTCAGAAAGATATTGTTCTGGCAGACTATCTCTAGTATAACATGATGAATGGTATCAAATTGACCTTGAAGCACTGTGTTGGTAACTAGTTCCCTTGGATGGTCTTGTTTTTGCTCTCCTTGTCAGGAGATGCGTGGCTAGCACTGGCAATCTTTGCAGCAACAGCACATCGCTAGCATTTCTTACTGATTTAGGATTACCAGCCTCCAGGTGGGGGCTGGAGTTCGCATAGAATTAAAAAAGTCAAGGTAGTCCCCTGTGCAAGCACCAGTCGTTTCCGACTCTGGGGTGACTTCGCATCACAACATTTTCATGGCAGACTTTTTACGGGGTGGTTTGCCATTGACTTCTACAGATCTACACCCCCCCCCCCCCAGTAAACTGGGTACTCAGCTCATAGAGTTACACAGGGCTTTTTTTTTTGTAGCAGGAACTCCTTTGTATATTAGGCCACGCCCCTCTGATGTAGCCAATCCTCCTGGAGCTTACGGTAGGCCCTGTAAGAAGAGCCCTGTAAGCTCTTGGAGGATTGGCTACATCAGGGGGTTGTAGCCTAATATTCAAAAGAGTTCCTGCTACAAAAGAAAAAGCCTTGAAATTACAATTCTCCAGTCAGGGAAAATGGCTGCATTGGAGGGCAGACTCTATTGTTGGGTTGGGTACACCATAAAGTCTAGGAGAACTGGAAGTCCCTCCCCAGGTACTGCCTGTATATCTCCAGAAATCTTCCAGGCAGAGTTGGCTGGCTCCTGCCCCAGTACTTTTAACAATAGCTTACCTGGCTTGAAATGGATAGTGAGCATGTTTATCCCCTTGCCTTGAAAACCTTCCTTCACCTGCCAGTGTTTGCATTTCAAGCTGTTGCTCAAGATCCAGAAACATAACGGGCCAGTTTCGATCCTGATCAGTTGGCAACCTGAGCTCTAGTCTAGAGTGCTGTGCCCCCCCCCCCTTTAAGATTTATGAAGAGCTCTGGAGCACTCAAAACTTTGCAAACTGTTGTGTGTTGTTTTGGTTGGACTCAATTAAAGGGCATGCATGGGGTTCAGGTTTTCCTGTGGACTGGCATGGCTTAGGGCTGCCAGCCTCCAGGTGGGACCTGGAGATCTCCTGGAATTACAACTTATCCAGATGAAAGAGATCAGTTCCCCTGGAGAAAATGGCTGCTTTGGAGGGTGGACTCCATGACATTGTACCATGTTGAAGTCCCTCTCCTCCCCAAATCCTGCCACCCCCAGGACCCACCTCCAGAATCTCCATGAATTTCCCAACCCAAATCTGGCAATTCTATGACTGTTTATCTCTAAAAATAATTTTGATACAAATTTCAAAGCTGATCTTGTCTTGCTTGGGAGCAATACGAAGGGCAAGATACGAAGCCACATAGAGACAAACAGAACTTAAGAAAACAAGAAGAGCCTTGAGAGATCAGACCAGTGATCCATCTAGTCCAGCATCCTGTCTCACACAGTGGCCAACCAGTTCCCCCAGAGGGCCAACAATAGAACCTAGAGACCGAGGCCTTCCCCTGATGTTGCCTCCTGGCTCTGGGACTCAGAGGCCTAGTGCCTTTGAATGTGGAGGTTCCCCTCAGTCACCATGGCTAGTAGCCATTGACAGACTTATCCTCCATAAATCTCTCTAATCTCCTTTTAAAGCTTTCTATTCCTGTGGCCATCACTACATCCTCTGGCAGCAAATGCCACATTTTAATCACTCTCTATTGTATGGGTGGTAGGTTACCAGGCAGTGATTACTGAAGGCAGAAATCTGTGCTGGAGATGCTGAAGGATCACTTGGAATCTAGTATTCAGTTTACAGTATCTATTTTCTTGTTGGGGCCATTGATATCTCAGACAAAAAGTAGGTTAGAGTGGGGGGTGGGTGTCACAGAAATTCTTGTGAAAAAAAGGTTTCAAATGTAAGTACACTGTTCCGGGTGGTTCCCGATTAAAAAAATAGTTATGCACTTAAGAATCCCTAAACATCTAGTTAGCTTTCCTATATCAGATCATTTAAGTTCTGGCCAGAAGTACACCTCAGTAACATTTCAGATTAATTAATTGGTATAGTATGCAAGAAATCCCTATTAGAGAACCTCTGGTTCTATTTTAAACTTTTATTAAAACATAACTATTCCTTCTTAACTTTGACTAAATCGACAGAAAATAATACCATCCATTACTCTTACCTAGCTAATTTAAAAAGAACAATTACATGAGTCCATAAAAGTTTCTTACTCCAAAACTCAGCAGGTCACAGATGAGAAGCACCTTTTGAGATGAAGCGCTCAATCAATTCAACTTCCTTCATTTATTGGATTTTAACATTGTTTCCTAGCCATAGCTAACTACCCTCCTTGATAACAGTGCACATTCTTGGCTAACTCATTATAATTTCAGACACCATGTGAGGTTATTAGTACTTAAAATGTCCTCTTTATAAACCTTATTCGTTCATTCTTGCTAGTTTTTATCTTAGTCTGTTTAAAAGTAGAGATTACAAGTTCCCCATATATATGAATATCTTTTGGCCATCAACCAACACACCCATCTTTGAACAATATCTCCACTTCCATGAAGTTGGACATTCCTGCCATCTTTAAACACTCAACAATATCCATTTATGTGAGTTAGATGGCTTGTAATCTATGCAAGGCTTCATAATTGTGCTACTTTGTTTCTTGTCGCTTTTCAATGCTATTCTATTCTGGATCTCTCGATTTCCTTTTGGGCATTTTTTTCACTCAAACTTCAAACTAGCTCTGTTTTTAGAAGAACTATACATGATCTAAATCCATAGCTCCAGCCGCTGGCTGTTGACTGATTGAAAGACTTCCATATGGGAAGTCTCACAAAGGATGTATGGACAAGCAAACATCTGGGTCATGGAAAACATTTCATCCATCTTTCTATCTCAAAGCTGAGCTTCCATCCTGTCCTCCACCAAGCCACAAAACCATTCAAGATTCTGCTCATGGAGTCTCAGCACCAAAATGATTTTATGAAATCCCCAGGTCTCAAAATGATAGCACAGGCAGGTTGGGTGCAATGAGGGAATGCAGCGAGGGAACAGGGGTTTTGTTATCCCTGGTAACATTCAATATTTCCCTACATCAGAATATAAAATATAGGCTCATGTATTATTCAGCATCCTCCCATCTTGTATTTCACCTGCTGTCAATTTTTGTAAGCCTGCTGTGGTCTCCTGGGCATCCTTTTTCATGAAGTCAGATGATACTGATGGTGCTGGAGACAGGTGGAAAGACTGATGACCAACCTTTCCTTTCCCAGACTGGTGAAGTTATGGTCAGGTTTACAAAATGATTCCTTTTAAAGGAAGAGGCATCTTTTCCACCCAGAAGCAACTCCCTTCTTTTTCTAAAATGGGTATGGAATCTTATGTTAGTGCTGCTACAATCCCTTTCAGGAGGGAAAGTGGCATGGTACAACCCAATCTTGTCAGATCACAGAAACTAAGTAAGGCCAGAACTTGGATGATGGGCCATCAAGGAAGACTCTGCAGAGGAAGGCAATGATAAGGCACCTCTGTTTTACACTTGGCTTGGCCTCACCATAAGTTAGTTGCGACTTGACAGCATATTGAGAGCCAGTTTGGTGTAGTGGTTAAGTGCCTGAACTCTTATCTGGGAGAACCAGGTTTGATTCCCCAGGCCTCCGCTTGCACTTGCTGGAATGGCCTTGGGTCAGCCATAGCTCTCATATGCATTGTCCTTGAAAGGGCAGCTTCTGAGAGAGTTCTCTCATCCCCAGCTACCTCACAGAGTGTCTGTTGTGTGTGTGTGTGTGGGGGGGATTGTAAAGGAGATTGTGACTGCTCTGAGACACTGTGATTCGAAGTAAAGGGCAGGATATAAATCCAATATCATCATCTTCATTATGTACATATGTACAATTCCTTTCACATGCTGTGTGAATTAGAAGAAATATACATGATCTAAATCCACAGCTCTAGCCACTGGCTGTTGACTGATTGAAAGACAAAACCATATGGGTGTTTCACATTCATTGTATCAGCTATCAGAGTTGGTATGTGGGCTCAGTGGTACAGTACTTGCTCTGCAAGCAGAAAATCCCAGGTTCAATCTCTGTTATCTGCAGTTTCAAAGATTTGGTTTTAAGTGATATAAAAGACCTCCACCTAAGACCCTGGAGATCCACCACCAATCAGAGTAGACAATAATAGCCTTGATAGACCAATGATCTGATTCAGTTTAAGATGTACTTGTTTTCTGACCTAAGGGCCTGGCAGCCATTTTGTTAGTTGGAACGTATTTCATAGGTAGTACCTGCTTTTTGAGTGGCATCATTGAGATAAATTTTAAATTGAGCAAATCGCTCTGAAAATGGCATAATGAGTGCAGATACGTTAGTCAGTAATTTTTGTTCCATCTTGTTAAAAAGAGCACTTGCAGTTGGGGAAGTGGCGGGCTTACCAGAGATCGTTCTGTCGCCATATTGTCAGTTTCCTCATCATTCTGCCACCGCTGTGATCTTCAGACGGTTGAAGGTAGAAGTCAGGGATTTGTTTAGAACTCTTTAAAGCTGATCCCAGCTTATCTGTTCTCTTATTGTCCATACTATTAACACTAATAAAACTGTCAGGTTGAAGATATTGTGGGTTCTAAAGAGGCTGAGGAAGCGGAGCACTATTTTAAGTGTCCATCATCATCAGTGCTGATGTCATGTCCCCCCTCCCTGAATAAATAAAAAGATACATCAGCTGAAAACAGAAGAAAACCAGCTGGAAAAGGAGCAGCCAGGAGCCTCCGGACGCCATATGCCTCCTCCCCGGAACAGCTTCCAGAGTGCTTGTGCGCCTGTCAGATGCTCCCCAGGCTCTTGCCAGCCATCCAGATAGCTGGGGAAACACCTTGGAGGCACCTCAGAATTTAGGTACCATTTAGGACTTCCGGGGTTGGAAAATGCCAAGCTGAACTGCTTCTCAGAAGGGTAGCGGGCTGGAACTTCTGTTCGGGGTAGTGGAAGGCAATCTAATGCCTACTGCCTACTTTTCTCAGTCAGAGATTAGTCCAAGATATGCACAGGAAACTTTGAGGAGATTTACTTTGGCTAAAAGGGAGTCCCGGGGGGGGGGGGGGGGCTCCTTTGAGGATCTCCGGAGACGAGTTGCATTTTCATCATCTGCAGAAGTTTCCAGAGTCATTTATTTGACTTTAGCTTGACGGGATCCTAATCTTCTTTGATACTACTAAACATCTAAAGCTATACAAGACCAGTGTTGATCTGGATAACTACAGAAAAGGTACAGATCGCTATCTTTCATTCCAGGACTAATTAAAATTAAACAAAATAAAATCAGAAGGTGGGAAATTGAAATCTAGAAAGCTTGGAAGAAGGGGAGAAGGGACAAAATCTGGACTTTGTAAACTTAAAGGAGAGTGTTAAAAATTGGAAAGGAATTTATTGTTTGGTGTACTTGCGGTTTTTGAGAAAAAGCCCCATAGTCATATAACTGCAGCTCCCACAGTCAACACAGGAAATAAGTCAAGCATCGTGAGATCTCTCTACCAGCAAAAATGGGATTTGGTGGCAAGTAAAGCAGGAAGTATTGGATGAAAAAGGGAAATCATTGAAGCAGCCAGCTTACTCTAGGACTATAATATCATAGAAAAACATCGGCGGCCATTG
This sequence comes from Heteronotia binoei, assembly GCF_032191835.1. Taxonomy (NCBI): domain Eukaryota; kingdom Metazoa; phylum Chordata; class Lepidosauria; order Squamata; family Gekkonidae; genus Heteronotia; species Heteronotia binoei. The sequence continues at coordinate 15,538,710 of NC_083241.1, forward strand.
CAAGGAGGCCAAAATTTAAATAAAACTTTTAAAGTGTTTGGGACATTGAAAATTGGTGGAGCTGACAGAGGTGACAATTATAAGGTAAATGCTATTGGACATTATGTAAGAGAACCCACTCCGGCATTGAGGTGTGGAAAGAAAGATTTAGGAGACAATAAAAATTCCGGGAGACGTCTGACTATAGGAAAGGGGTGCGCACAAAGGTTGAGAGGGCATCTGTAGTCTTAGAAGACTCCTCTCAGAAGACTCCTCCTGCCTCTGCACTGCCCTCATAAGTCCATTAACAGATTCAGCATAGGGTTCTGTGGCACCTTGGCTTGTGTTAGCAAAACTAGCCAAGGAATTCTCATTAGCCTCTGGGATTTCTTTATAGGCCTTAGTGACAAGTGAGGACAATTGAGAGAGTGCTCCATCCGTCAGCACTGCCTGCTGTACGGCTGCGATACCAGGTACTGATTCCTCCAGCTCATTCAGAGTCTGGAATGTATCAAATCTGCCACAAACAGCTAGCTGTCCTCCCACACTTGAGCCTTCTGGGAAAACAACTTCAGTTTGGCCTTGATGTTCTGTATGTGGGCCTCCTTGGATATTTTCATCCCCCTCCTCCAGCACAGCAGCTTGGAGATCTGTAGTTAATTGTGCTGGCCTCTGCATTTTTGGAACAAGAGCAATGCTGTTGAGTAGCTGCTCATTCGATTCTGAGCCATCTGGTGATTTAGGGGGTAGATGAATTTCATCATGGCCAGAAGATGTAACACAAAACCCTGAAGGCAATGATAACAGAATCTGAGGTAAGACGCCAAAAAGCATTGCTTCAGCCTCTGTCTGCTGATTAAATAGAATGTTGGTGGGCTTAAGCCCTTCTAAACAAGCTTTTACTTTGCCCCAGGTGCACAGAACTTTGGCTGTGATTTTTGGATGATCCTGAAAGGCATTCCCTATTTTTTGCCAGTCTTGTATTGTTAAAGTTCTACTCTCAGGAAGCCACAAACAAATATCTGTTATAGCTTTCACCAAATCAAAAACATCAGACTTTTTAACAACAAGTCCTTCTTTGGAAAGAAGACAGTGTAAATCTTTTCTGAGGCTGGCTGGGCCAGCTGATAAGGAACAACCCATTTTTTCAGGGTCTGTGTGCTCTTTACTTGACAAATCACTCTCACTGTCGGGATCCTTGTCCAGATGCATAAAATGTCTTTGAAGCCCTTCCTCGGGCGGAGTGGAGTGATTTTCAAGCAATAAATCAGCCTGAGCAGCACATAACGTAGACCCCATCTTCACTACAGTGTGTGTGTGGTCTAACTTGACAAGCCAACTCACCCCGGAACCTTGACCAGGTAAAATTCGACGTCGTTGCCCTCGCCGGGCGCAGGGTGTGAGTGATGATCAATAAATCAGGTTATCTTGTCATGCTATCTCTTCTGAGCCTCGCTGAGGGGCACCAAAATGTAAGAGAACCCGCTCCGGCATTGAGGTGTGGAAAGAAAGATTTAGGAGACAATAAAAATTCCGGGAGACGTCTGACTATAGGAAAGGGGTGCGCACAAAGGTTGAGAGGGCATCTGTAGTCTTAGAAGACTCCTCTCAGAAGACTCCTCCTGCCTTTGTCCGTCCAGCTTTTATTGAAACCATGACCTCACATCATTCCACCAACATTAGCCAATTAATTATATGTGTCTGGTCAACGTAACCACAGATAACGCCTGCGCAGATCACACAAACAGCACGTTTCCTTATCATAACATAACAAAGCTTCAATACAGTACATTCTGTGGCGCAGTTAAATTCTCTGCTGTTAAAACTGAATCCCTACACATTATTGTTAGTAAACATTTTAGAAGCCTCTAGAGGAAAAAAGAAAAAAAATAAAGTGAAGCATAAAGTTGTGACCGCCATTTTGGAAAAAAATAAAAACTTTAAAAATTAATATCTGATCCCAGGAGGCTCTAAGGACAATGAAATTAGGCTTATTGAAGAAAGCAAGCTTCACTCTTTTAAATCTGATAGCTGAAATTTAATTTGGTGAGGTCAAATTTTTCGGTGTTTTTACATGTCAGACCACAAGCAAACCCATGCAAGGACTGCTTCGTTGGAGAAAATGCAGGACCAATTGGATGCAATGGAAGCCAGGATAATGAAAGGGATGAAGCAGATGATTTCTTCCAAAAAAAGAAATAAGAAAAGATATTGAAGAGCTAAAAAAAGATATAGAGGATCTCAGAAATGAGACTGTGGTAACATCAAAGAAAGTGCAAGAGGTGGAAGGGAGAGTGAAAGCACATGATTCCACCTTGTTAAAAATACAAGAAAAAGTGGCAATTCATGACTGCAAATTGATGGAGACTCGGATACATCTGAAAGGAGTACCTGAGGATGAAGAAACTGACTTGAAAGAATATATAATAAAAATAATTGCAGAATTTCTGGAGGAAGATCCTGAAGGGACTAGAAACATGTATGACTATATGTATAGAGTGAATTCACTTTATGCTAAAAAAAATAATCTACCAAGAGATGTGGTTATAAGATATATGACAAAAGAAATGGTGGGAAAAATTATGAATAAAAATTTTGAAAGGACATTGATAGTGGGAGGCAGCAGAGTAAGAATTATGAAGGAGTTGCCAAGACAAGTGATAAATGACAGAAGAGCATATAAGAAATTGACAGCAAAATTACGCAACAATGAAATGAGGTATAGATGGATAATACCTGAAGATTTGAGCTTTGATCTTCAAGGAAGAAGGATTACAATTACAAACACACAGGAACAGCATAGATTTTTTGAAGCACACAAAGAATTTGCACCATGATGGATTACAAATTATTATCTTGGAATGTAAATGGACTAAATTCACCACAAAAATGAAAGGCAACATTTCATTGGATTAAAAAGCAAAATTGTAATATAGTTTGTCTACAAGAAGTACATATTAAACAAAAGGATTATAAATTTTTATGGAATAAGCAGTTGGGACTAGAATTTCATTCATTGGCTGAACAGAAGAAAAGGGGAGTGATCTTTTATATTAAACAAGAACTGGACCCGAAATTAGTGTTTAAAGATAAAGATGGAAGATTTGTAGCTGTAGAAATAATATTAAATGCAACCCCCCCCCCCCCCCCCGTTGTTATTGGGACTGTATGCACCAAATGGAGCAAAAGATGTTTTTTTAAAGACATTATACAACAATTTGATGAAGTGACATATGATCAAGTTTTGATAATGGGGGACTTTAATGGAACAATTAAGAATACACTGGATAGGTCTGGGGGTAAAAGAAATAATAAGGAAGGAAAATTGCCAAAGTGTTTTTTTGAATTGGTCAAACAAGAAAATCTGGAGGATATATGGAGAAAATTTAACCCTGAAGTGCGGGACTATACCTTTTTTTCAGCAAGACATAATAGTTTTTCCAGAATTGACATGTTGTAGGGCAGTAAGGATTTAGGCCTTATAACAAAGAAAATAGAGATTTTTCCTAAAATAGGGACAGATCATAATCCAATAATGTGGCTTACAAAATTGTCTAAAAAGTCGAGAAGATGGAGATTAAATGAAGATTTACTACAGAATAAAGAAATAGTGACATCTCTAGAAAACAAAACCAAAGCTTTCTTCCAAATAAACGATAAAGAAGATATAGAATTTCAGATGGTATGGGATGCTTATAAAGCAGTAATGAGAGGAATATTGATTACTTTGAATAATAAAGATAAGAGGGCAAAAGAAAAAAAGATGCTGGACATTCAAAATGAAATAAAGAAAAAAGAAGGTGAACTGAGAAAAAGGCCAGGGAAAAAGAAAATTATGAGGGAGATTACAATATTGCAAACACAAATGAGACATTTGTTAAATAAAGAACTGGAATGGAATCTGAAAAGATTGCAGCAGAAATCTTTCAAGGGAGCAAATAAACCTGGAAAATATTTGGCCTGGCAACTGAAGAAAAAGAGAGAAAGCAAAATTATTAATAAAATTGTGGTTGATAGAAGAGAGGTGGTTGATCAAGAAGGAATAAAAAGAGAATTTTTTAAGTATTATTCCAAATTATTTAAGGGTGTTAAAATAAAGAAAGAAAAGATGGAAGAGTATTTACAAAACATTAAAATAGCACCTTTAAAATATGGGAAAGTTTTGAATGATCCAATTGAAAAAATAGAAATTGGAGCAGCGATTAATGCAATGAAAATTGGAAAGGCACCTGGGCCAGATGGATATACAGCTTTTTTTAAAAAAAAAAAACTTCAAATAAATCCAATATCTTCTTCTTCTTCTTCTTCTTCTTCTTCTTCTTCTTCTTCTTCTTCTTCTTCTTCTTCTTCTTCTTCTTCTTCTTCTTCTTCAAAGAGGAGTTAATACTGAAACTTCAGAAATTGATGAACATGATAAGAACAAAAGGGAAAATACCAAATACATGGAAGGAAGCTGTTATTTCGTTGATTCCAAAAGAAGATAGAGATGTCACAAATGTAAAAAATTACAGACCAATCTCACTATTAAATAATGATTATAAAAGAATATTAGCAGAACGGCTTAAACAACATCTGACAAATTTTATAAAGGAGGATCAAGCGGGGTTTCTCCTCAAAAGGCAAATAAGAGACAATATTAGAACTGTTGTAAATATTGTAGAATATTATGAAAGACATCCAGAAAAGGAAGTAGGAATTCTTTGCGGATGCAGAGAAAGCAAATGATAAACTGGGACTTTATGTTTGCAGAAATGGAAAAAATGGAGTTGGAGGAAAACTTTATAAGGATGATAAAAGCAATATATACTGTACAATGTGCAAGGCTATGTATAAATGCAGATCTTACAGAAGATATGATAATTAGCAAAGGTACAAGATAAGGTTGTCCGTTTTCCCCACTGTTGTTTATAATGACTCTTGAAATCTTATTGATGCAAATCCAAGAAGACAAAGAAATAGAAGGATTAAAAGTTAAATACAAGAATATGAAGAATTGGCGGGACTTTATATTAATAAAGAAAAATCAAAACTTCTATGTAAAAATATGCAAGTAAATAAACAAAAGGAATTGCAGAAACTAACGGGTTGTGAAGTTACCGCAAAGGTAAAATATCTGGGTGTGGAGATAACAATGAAGAATATTGATTTGTTTAAAAACAATTATGAAAAGCTATGGTGTAAAATGAATGAAGATATGATAAAATGAAATAAACTTAATTTGTCATTGCTGGGCAGAATAGCTGCAATTAAAATGAATATTCTGCCAAGAATAATGTATTTGTTTCAAACTATTCCGATTGTGAAAGACAGTAAACAATTTAATAGATGGCAAAGAAAAATCTCAGAATTTGTGTGGGCTGGGAAGAAACCAAGAATTAAAATGAAAATTTTAACAGATGCAAAAGAGAGAGGTGGATTTCAATTACCAGACTTAAAATTATATCATGAAACACTTTGTTTAGTGTGGATAAAAGAATGGATGATGCTGTTAAACAAAAAACTCTTACTGTTGGAAGGTCATGGAAATAAATTTGGCTGGCACGCTTATATGTATTATGGAAAAAAAAGATAGATGGTTTTTTTCTCAGCATTATATAAGAAACAACCTGTTAAATATGTGGATGAAATATAAGAAATATGGGGATGAGAGAAAGCCATTACGGATAGTGCCAGCAGAAGTAATAAAAATAACAGCTGAGATGGGTGAAGAAAAGTGGTTGTCATACAACCAACTATTAAAAATACAAAGAGGCAAAATAGAATTGAAAACTGCTGAAGAACTGAATAATAAATATGATTGGTTTCAAATGCAACAAATAAAGAGCTTGGTGGAAAAGGATATTAAAACTGAAGGAATAAGAAAAGAGCAAACAGAAATGGAAGAGTTCTGCTTGGAGATAATGAAAAATTAATTTCAAAACTATATAAATTACTTCTAAAATGGTCTACAGAAGATGAAGTAGTGAAATCTCAAATGATAAAGTGGACAATTAATGCAAATAAAGAAATACAGATGGAAACTTGGGAATATTTGTGGAAGAATTCTATTAAGCTTTCGACATGTCATAGTATTAAAGAGAACTGTTTTAAAATGATGTCTAGATGGTATATGACTCCTAAAAAGTTGGCAAAGATGAATAATAAGATGCCAGATAGATGTTGGAAATGTAAAAAATATGAATGTTCTTTCCACCATATGTGGTGGACTTGTGAAAGAGCAAAAAAGTATTGGCAGATAATTCAGCAAAAAATTTCTAGGATCTTGGGATATGAATTCAAGAAAGTTGCAGAGACTTTTCTATTGGGATTATAAATGGAAACATTTCCAAAAGAAGATAGAACTATAATCTGGTACTTGCTTTCAGCTGCGAGGACATTGTATGCGCAGTTGTGGAAGCAAGAAAAAATACCAGAGAAATGGGATTGGATTGTAAAAGTTATGACATGGAGTGAAATGGACAAATTAACAAGAATTTTAAGAGACTATGATTTAGAAGTTTTCAAGATGGAATGGAAAAAGTTTAGAAGATATGTAGAAAAAGAGTGGAAAGTAAAAGGACATTGGACAATTTTTGATAATGATTAAGTCTTAGAAGGAAGAAGGATATTAATCTTTGTTTTTATTAGTTAAGGGTACCTTTAAATATTAGTATTTTAAGTAAATAACACTGGCGGGGGTCAAGTAATGGGGGGAGGAGTGGTTATAAAGTAACATATGGGATAGATAAAAAGAAGTTATTAATGATGCAAGAAATAGATATTGTTACAATATGTTACTAAATAAAAATTGTTTTAACCAAAAAGACAAGGAAAAAAAAAAGAATTTAGGTACCATTTTGACAGTGGCACCTTTCTGAGGCAGCTTCAGTCTGGCCCTGTATGAGCTCTGGATGAGGACAGGGATGGCAGGCAGATGTGCACATGTGTACGCACTTTTTTGAGCTGCCTGCCATCTGTCTCCGGGTGACTTAAACCACCCATCTGTTATCACCTATCAATTTAATACAAAGTGCACTGTAAATGTGGATGAAAAACATAGATAAAAACCACAAGGTAGTGAGTAACTCATTACATCCACATATTAGGGTTGCCAATTCCAAGTTGGGGGCAGGAGATTCCCCAGTTTGGAGACCCTCCCCCTGCTTCAGGGTCATCAGATATTGGGGTGGCCGGTGATGTCTGCTGGGCACTCCGTTATTTCCTATGGAGACCAATTCCCATAGAGTATAATAGAGAATTGATCCATAGGTATCTGGGGGGCCCTGTTTTTTGAGGCAGAAGTACCAAATTTTCAGCATAGTATCTGGTGCCTCTTCTCAAAATAACCACCAAGTTTCAAAAAGATTGGACCAGGGAGTCCAATTCTTTGAGCCCCAAACAAAGGTATCCATATCCTTCATTATTTCAAATGGAGGGAAGGCATTTAAAAGGTCTGCGGTCCCTTTAAAATGTGGTTGCCAGAACTCCCTTCAGAGTTCAATCATGCTTGTCACACCCTTGCTCCTGGCTCTACCCCCCAAAGTGTTCTGGCTGCACCCCCAAAGTTCCCAGTTATTTCTTGAGTCAGATCTGGCAACCCTACATAGCGTACCGCAATACATGTCAATTGCACATACAATAACTAAGACCAAAACACTGGTTACACAAAAAAACCACTAGACTAAATGTGATTTGCCCAGAGAGCTTTCTTCAATGGTCTAAATAATGACAACACACATTAAAAATATAAGTATAAAATATCGGTTCCAAATCAGGAAGGCTGTGTGTGAATTTAAAAAGGTCACAGACAAGATGGAACATGTCCAGAGGAGGTCAATGAAGATGGTGAGGGTTCTGGAGACTAAGTCCTATGAAGAAAGGCTGAAGGAGCTTGATATGTTAGCCTGGAGAGGAGATGACTGAGAAGTGATGTGATAACTATCTTCAAGCACTCGAGTGGCTGTCATATAAAGGACTGTATGGAATTGTTTGCTGTTGCCCCAGAAGGTCAGACCAGAACCAATGGTTTGAAAGAGTTTTTGGTTACACATTAGGAAGAACTTCCAGACAGATCAGTTCATCAGTGGAACAGGCTTCCTCGGGAGGTGATGGGCTGCCACTCTCCTTCTGTGGAGGTTTTTAAACAGAAGCTAGATGGCCATCTGACAGTAATGCAGATCCTATGAATTTAGAGGGAGGTATTTGTGAATTTCCTGCATTGTGCAGGGAGGTTGGACTAGATGACCCTGGAGGCCCCTTCCAACTCTTATGATTCTATGAATCAACTAAATAGTGTAGCTCCAAATAATGAAATATTGATATCAGTCAGGCCTGAACACATAGAGGAACACAGTCATAAACTGAGCACCTATTGATTTCTGTGGAAGAGATGTAGGACTGTGGGTTATGATTTGAAGTACAGAGTTGGATCATGCCCTGAAGTTCTTATCTATTTATTCTTTTCTGAAGAAGAACATCAAAGGCCTTGGTGCATTCCCTCCAGCACCTCTCCGCTTTAAAGAATAATAATATGCCACAACATGTGATATAATTTAAACATCACAAACTTCACAGGACTTTTAGGTGTTTAAGAAATTCCCACAGCAAGTAGCATATGGCAGAGAGAAATACACACTCACACCTGTAGCAACAACATCATTTTCCCACCAGTGCGGAATGTGACTCGTAAGTTGTAAGCATGTCACAATACCATCTGTTTCTTTGCAAATTGCCATCTTAAAAGTCTAACATGTATAGAAGCTGTTGCAGTCTACACAGTCACACTGAAACAGGTGCTTCCATGCATCTGAGGTTTGTTTTTCAAGCATTTGAAGAGAACACTCACAAAAAAATGAGTGTGAATTGAGGAGAGTGGAGGAGACTATGTAAGCAGTGTGAAACTGACTGCCAGATTTCTGCTTGTGTGAGCAAATTTCTCTTGCTTATGTAAGGATTTAATTGTTATGCTCTCTGAACCCAAGATGAAACTTTCTGCCTGGTATACGTTGCTTTCTTGATGAACTGAAGCAAAGACCTTTCACTACCAAAAAAAAAAAAAGTCAGTGGCCATGTTTGCGTATTTGCAAATTGTTGTGATAGTAACCCATTGGTGAGCAGTGGTCTCCTCAGCATAACTTCTTGTTGTAGGTGGAAAGTGGTGTCAAGTCACAGCTGACTTATGGCAATCCTGTAAGGTTTTCAGGGCAAGAGATGTCCACAGGTGGTGCCCCAAACTGAACACAATACTCTTTTTGTTCTTCAGTCACACAGTCAAGTCCAACTCTTTGCAACCCCATGGACTAGGTCACACCAGGCCCTCCTGTCTTCCGCCATCCTCCGAAGTCCGCTCGAATTCATGTTAGCTACATCAGTAACACTGTCCAGTCATCTCATCTTTTGCCGTCCCCTTCTTCTTTTGCCTTCTGTCTTTCCCAGCATCAAGGTCTTCTCCAGTGAGTGCTCCCTTCTCATTTAATGGGCAAAATATTTGAGCTTCAGCTTCAGCATCTGACCTTCCAGGGAACGGTCTGGGTTGATTTCCCTTAGGACTGATTGATCTGATCTTCTTGTAGTCCAAGGGACTCTCAAGAGTCTTCTCCAGCACCACAGCTTGAAAGCATCTATTCTTCTGCGCTCGGCCTAGGTGAGGTCTAACCAGAGCAGAGTAAAGCAACACCATCACTTGAACATGAACATGTGAAGCTGCCTTATACTGAATCAGACCCTTGGTTTATCAAAGTCAGTATTGTCTACTCAGACTGGCAGCAGCTCTCCAGGGTCTCAAGCTGAGGTTTTTCACACCTACTTGCCTGGACCCTTTTTAGTTGGAGATGCCAGGAACTGAACCTGGGACCTTCTGCTTACCAAGCAGATGTTCTACTACTGAGCCACCGTCCCACTTCGTGTGATCTGGACACTAAACTTCTATTGACACAGCCAGGGGTGGAATTCTAGCAGGAGCAACTTTGCATATTAGGCCACACCTACCAGATGTAGCCAATCCTCAAGAGCTTGCGAGGCTCTTTTTTGTAAGCTCTTGGAAGATTGGCTACATCAGGGTGTGTGGCCTAATATGCAAAGGAGCTCCTGCTAGAATTCCACCCCTGAATATGGCCCAAAATTGCATTAGTCTTTGCTTAGTTTTTGGGATCTGACATGATCAGGCTAGTCTGGGCCATCCAGGTCAGGGTGTAGCTTCACACCATGCTTTAAATAATTCCAGGCATTGTTAATTCAACAAACTCGCTGACAATGTAGTGAAATAGTGCAGCACATTGCATGCATGCACTTAAAATATCAGCTTCCCACCAGTTATTAAGATCCTCGCCTTTACATGGTTTCTCTGTTTCTTCTGGTAGAGCAGAAAGGGCTAGGAGGGATCCCCAAGCGCTAACATGCTTTGGCAGATAAACCAGAGTTTCAGTAATGGATGAAGCTCCGCACAAAACTGGCAGAGAAACGCGTTCCCTCCTGCTGTGTTTTATATGCTTAAAAGAAACAACAACCCTGTATCAGATTTAGCCATTGCTTTGTGGAAAGGGAGGAGGCATAAGTGAAAGGGAAGAGGACTAAAATGCCCCGAATCAGATATAATGGAGGTTGACACCAAATGAAATAATGATGAGCCCAAAAGCCAAAGCTGGATGCATTAAGCCTGTACAGACGTCTCCTTGTATATTGAGCACACACATCTCTGAGTGCCTGTTGAGGTAGATCAGGCTTGAGGCTGTACGTTGCCAAAGTCAATTCTGCAAAGTTCATATTACCCTGTGAATCGCTCCCTGGTGCATTTTTTTTAAATATTAATTCACTGCAGGTGGTTAATCAGCTGGAAAGCAGAAGACTTGATATATAGGTGATGCAGAGGAGTGAACGGTTCCTTCATCTTTGCAGATGGAGACAGCACGGAGGCCATTAAGTGTATGAGGAAACCCTCCAGAGGTGCATTGCGTTTCTCTTTTTTGCTCTCCTCAAAAATTCTTTGGATGTTTTGACCAAGCAGGGTCCTAGGGAGTATATCGTTCTAGTCTTGTTCCATCTGTGGTCACTCCCAATTTGTTTCTGGGCTCAGTTCGAGGTGCTGGAGGGAGGACCTTATTGGCTTGGAGTGAGCATAACTGAAGGACCACTTCCCCCTTATGAACCTATACAGTTCATTTTGAAGGCCTTGCACTGGGTGCCTTCACAAGCTCCATCATCTATCAAAAGGGAGAGCGCAGCCAAGAAATCAGAAAGAAGAACTGGAGATTAAACCCTGCCCTTCAACCTGAATCAGAGACTCAGAGCGGCTTACAATCTCCTATGTCTTCTCCCCTCACAACAGACACCCTGTGAGGTGAGTGGGGCTGAGAGGGCTCTCACAGCAGCTGCCCTTTCAAGGACAACTCCTGTGAGAGCTATGGCTGACCCAAGGCCATTCTAGCAAGAACAAGTGGAGGAGTGGGGAATCAAATCCGGTTCTCCCAGATAAGAGTCCATACACTTAACCACTACACCAAACTGAGAAAATGACTGAGACTGGGAAGGAAGCCATGGAGGAGCTAGAAAAGATTCTTAAGTGTAAGAATGAGTTGCTTGTGACAAGATAATTCATACCACAGTAGTCCCCATTTCTGTGTATGCAGGGCTTTTTTTGTAACAGGAACTCCTTTGCATATTAGGCCACACACACCCTGATGTAGCCAGTCCTTCTGGAGCTTACAGTAGTCCCTGTACTAAGAGCCCTGTAAGCTCTTGGAGGATTTACTACATCGGGGTGTGTGGCCTAATATGCAAAGGAGTTCCTGCTACAAAAAAAAGCCCTGTGTATGTGTGCGGAAATGGGTCATGAAGAAAGCTGACAGGAAGAAAGTTCATTCATTCGAAATATGGTGTTGGGGGAGAGTTTTATGGCTACTGTGGACCACTAAAAAAGACACATAAGTGGGTTCTAGATCAAATCAAGCCTGGACTCTCCTTAGAAGGTGGTTGCACTTTGGTCACATGATGAGACGACAAGAGTCACTAGTGATGTGGGTAGGTGCAGGTCTCTTGTGCACCACACCTAAGGAAAGTCCCTTAGAAAAGCACCACACTATAAAAATGCCCTGCCAGAAATTGCTCATCTATGACACCCAAGGAAAATACCTAGTCTTACTCAAAAGCTATGACTGCAAATAGATTATTTTCCTTTTTCCGCATGTATTAACCATGCATGACACAGAGGGCAAGAAATGTCCATATAAGGGTAAAATAAGAAACTAATTTCGGTCATAGGCAGATTGGGAGCCTTTCGCGATGGCCCTGATTGGCCAGAGGGACAGATAGGGGACGTGGCGTTGGGAACCTTAAATTGAGCTGGGCTGCGACCCAGACTTCAGAGACCGCACCTTGAGTGCTTCTCTCCTTGCTTGCAAACATGAATTCCAAATAAAAACCTGCTTGTTGCTTGTCTTGGTGTTTTCCTGGTGAGACGAAAACAATCCATAACACTAGAAAAGACAATAATGTTAGCAAAGTTTGAAGGCAACAGGAAAAGAGGAGGAAGAAGAAGAAGATATTGGATTTATATCCTGGCCTCCACTCCAAAGAGTCTCAGAGCGGCTCACAATCTCCTTTCCCTTCCTCCCCCACAACAGACACCCTGTGAGGTGGGTGGGATTGAGAGGGCTCTCCCTGAAGCTGCCCTTTCAAGGACAACCTCTGCCAGAGCTATGGCTGACCCGAGGCCATTCCAGCAGCTGCAAGTGGAGGAGTGGGGAATCAAACCCGGTTCTTCCAGATAAGAGTCCGCACACTTCACCACTACACCAAACTGGCTCTCCAACCTGACCCAACATGAGATGGATGGAGTCCATCAAGGAAGCCACAGCCCACAGTTTGCAAGACTTGAGCAAGGCTGTGAACAAGAAGCTGTTTTGGGAGCATTAATTCATAGGATCAGTCACCATGGCTGGTTACAGATGGGTGTTATAAGCTGTCCTGGGGACAGCAGGTGAACACCCCCCAAAAGTGCATCCAGATGTGTAAATCTGCCTGCTGTCCCGCTCCCGCCCTCAGCCTGTCCCTGACTTACTGAGAGCCAGCTTTTCACTGGGGCGCCTCTGAGGCTCCTCCCTGGCTGTCTGGATGACCGAGGAGAAGAAGAAGATTTGGATTTATATTCCGTCCTATACCGAATCTCAGAGTCTCAGAGCAGTCACAATCTCCTCTACCTTCCTCTCCCCCCACAACAAACACCTTGTGAGGTAGGTGGGGCTGAGAGTGCTTTTACAGCAGCTGCCCTTTCAAGGACAGCCTCTATGAAAGCTATGGCTGACCCAAGGCCATCTCAGCAGGTGCAAGTGGAGGAGTGGGGAATCAAATCTGATTCTCCCAGATAAGAGTCCGCACACTTCACCACTACACCAAACTGGCTCTCTGAGAAGCACCTGGAAAGCACCTGGGGAGCTGTGGACAGGGAACGTGAGTGTTCTGGATGCTGTCAGGGATGTTCGTGGTCCGTCCCTCTTCTGCAAGCCATCAGGAAGCACCAGGGCACTCCAGTTTCTGCTGGCTCAGTTCCAGGGCGACCCGATGCCGCCCTGAGCCGGCAATCTGTAAGCAGCCCATAAGTCAGAAACAATTTGACAGCACTTCACACACACAAGTTGCTGCGGGACTCAAATCTAGCTTTTTATCATAGCTATATGGCGAAGTGATTTAGGCTGAGAGAGAGCAACTGGCCCAAGATTACCCATCTGGCTTCATGGCAGCACAGGGACTTGGACCCCGCTGAGCTGATCTGACTCTCTTGCCACTATGCCATCCCTGCTCTTTAGATAAAACTCTCTCCCATTGTCATGTTCTCTTCCCCCACCCATACTGCTGTTAACTTTACGAAACAGGAGCCTTGTCAGATGGAGGCTGTTTTATGATCAGATTCTAAGCACAGCATTCCTGGAACTCTTAAAGATTAAAAATGTAGCAAAGTATAAATATTTGAAATCCCCTGGAGCTGGCATATGTACTGTCTTTAAACAGACCTTTTGATCCGGTATCTGTTTTCTCTAGCACAACAAGAGACTGATTTCTCTGGGAAAAAAATTCTCTCCCACTGGCAGCAGAAGCCTCAGTGTCTTGCAACAGCGAGGCTAAAAGGTGCCTGCAAAGTCCGGCTTCCTTTTTCTTGGGGTTGAAAGTCTTGATATGGAGTCCCCCAACACTGAAGGTTCTTCTCTCATGTTCAAGTTCTGCTTAGGGGATCATCAGACTGAATTTTGAAAGTTGTCCATCTCAGTGTAAATATTTTCAGAAGAAGGAGGAGGAGGACTGTCACTGATTGCTTTACTTGGGGTCATTTTGTAGAAAAATAGGTGGTGGAGCTCATTAGCATAACCATTAGCATATGCTGCCCCTCCCCAGCAAGAAAGGAGAGCCCCGGGTGAGTGAGGCCTGCTTGGGCTGGCTAGAGATGAGAGCTGCTGGGGGTGTGGCAAAGCCCCTGGTGGCTGTATGGCTGCCTGCTCTCCTAATCTAGGAATTGTTATGCAGCTGCACCTCCTACTCAGTGGAGAAAGTAGGTGGGAAGGAGGAGGGAGGGGCTGTCAGAAAGGTTCAGGAGCTGTGCTTCTGTGAGCTCCTGCTGAATTCAAGGCCTGGTTTTTCCTGTTTTATTGTTATGACGTTTGTGATTTTAATAATGTTTTATTATATTTATGAAATTGTAATTTTGATGACATTTAATGTTATCATTATTGTTGAAAGCCACTCCGAGTCATTTGCAGGAGGGACAGGGTATAAATTAACAGAAATGAATAAATGAATGGATGAGTGTGAAAGAGTCACATGTGGAAAGCCAGTTTGGTGTAGTAGTTAAGTGTGCGGACTCTTATCTGGGAGAACCGGGTTTGATTCCCCACTCTTCCACTTGCACCTGCTAGCATGGCCTTGGGTCAGCCATAGCTCTGGCAGAGGTTGTCCTTGAATGGGCAGCTGCTGTGAGAGCCCTCTCCAGCCCCACCCACCTCACAGGGTGTCTGTTGTGGGAGAGGAAGGGAAAGGAGATTGTGAGCCGCTCTGAGACTCTTCAGAGTGGAGGACGGGATATAAATCCAATATCTTCTACATATGGCTCCTGAGCCACAGTTTGGCCACCCCTGGTATGTACTATAGGCTGTAGCATGGTCCCCAGACACTTTCCCTTTTATCCTAGCATCTTCCTGACCATTCCATTTTCATCCGCATGTTCAGCAGTCACAGCATCCTTCAAGGAAGTTGCTTCCTTTGGCCTTCTAGAGTCACACAAATAGAAGAGCCCTGTTGGCTTCTGGCTTCCAACAGGCATGTAAAGCGAGAATGTGGCTGACTGAACAAGGGGCTCAGAAACCCTGGAAACTCGATCAAGACCCCTTTGCTGTCTGAGGTAACAAGACTGGAATGTATCTCTGGGCAAGAAAGGTAAACTTTTCCCATGGATTTATTACCTGACAGGCCAAATGTATGGCTCCTATGCTGATGTTATTATCTGCATCCAGAATGCCATTCTCCAATATAGTCTGAGACCAGCTTTGTCAGATGTACTGGCACCGAGTCAACCCTGTCCAGTATATTATCCCTAGATGGTGTTTTCTGCCAAGTTACAATGAACTCTCAGTGTCCGAGAAGACCATGTTGTTTCAAGCTGATATCATAAGTCCAGGTTTTTGGTCCCCACACTGAGAGACCTGTGCCATCAAATAATTTCCAACTTATGGTGACATAAATTAATGACCTCTAAGATGTCCTATTGTTGACAGCTTTGCTCAGCTCTTGGTAATTGAAGGTGGTTTCCTTTCCATTTCTCTGGTTCTACTGACCCTGCTTAGCCACCAAGATCTGATGAAACTGGGCTATACCATGTTGCCTTCCCTCCCCAACTGATGTACTTGGTAAATGATGTATATAGAGAAAAACATTTAAGCAATTAATTAATCACCCCTCCCCTGCTCATGTATGGCCTGGCCTTAAAAAGGTAAAGATAGTCCCCTGTGCAAGCACCAGTCGTTTCCGACTCTGGGGTGACGTTGCATCATGACATTTTCACGGCAGACTTTTTACAGGGTGGTTTGCTATTGCCTTCCTCAGTCATCTACACTTCCCCCTCAGCAAGCTGGGTTCTCATTTTACCGACCTCGGAAGGATGGAAGGCTGAGTCAACCCTGAGCCGGCTACCTAATTCAAGCTTCTGCTGGGATCCAACTCAGGTCGTGAGCAGACCTTGGACTGCAATACTGCAGCTTACCTCTCTGTACCATGGGGCTCCTTTTAAAAATATAGACTGACTTAATAGAACAAAATGGTAACTGTAGAGTTTCAAGAAAATCCTAGAGGATCCTACAATGCAGTAATGTCACCTTTGATTACGCAGCTGGAAGTAGGCTTCCCAATCCCCAGGTCTCAGCGGGGGATATCCCATTTTTACAGGCATCTCCCCGCCCCCAGCCAGCTGGCTGGTGGGGGAAGCCCCGCCCCCCACAATTACCATGTAGTTTTAGAGCTCCTGCAGGTCCTTTTAAAATATGTGCCTTTAAGGCTGAGCAGGAAACAGGAAGGGCTTCGGAGAACGGCCCCTCCCTTTGTTTTGCTTTCATTTTCAGATCAAGTCAAGTTCTGCGGGAACAAGACCCGGTAAGTATTTGTGTGTGTGAGAGAGGGAGGGGGCAGGGGATTCCCTCGTTTGGAGGCCCTCCCCCCGCTTTAGAAAGCGTGGTGGGGGAGGGAAATGTCTACTGGGCACTCTATTATTCCCTATGGAGAACAATTCCCATAGGGAATAATGGGAAATTGATCTGCGGGTATTGGGGGCTCTGGGGGAGTTATGTTTTGAGGTAGAGGCACAAAATTTTTGGTATAGTATCTAGTGCCTCTCCCCAAAATACCCCCCAAGTTTCAAAAAGATTGGACCAGGGGGTCCAATTCTATGAGCCCCAAAAGATGGTGCCCCTATCCTTCATTATTTCCTATGGGAAAAAGCATTTAAAAAGGTGTGCTGTCCCTTTAAATGTGATGGCCAGAACTCCCTTGGAGTTCAATTATGCTTGAAACACCCTTGTTCCTGGCTCCACCCCCAAAGTCTCCTGGCTCCACCTTCAAAGTCCCCAGATATTTCTTGAATTGGACTTGGCAACCCTAGTTGGAAGTGATGTTGTAGCATTGCAGGATTGTGTTTTGGCCCATTTATTTCCCCCGTCCTATGGAGTGTCCAGGTGACAGGGGCCAAGGGCAAGAGGCTGACAGCCAAAGCAGACATTCTGGCATCCACACTAACTCTGATATCCCATTCCAGAAGACTGAGCCTACCACATTCACATCTACCCAACAGCAAATCCTCCATCAGATGTTTGAGAGCCATAAGATGTGAACACGACTGGACTCGCTTTGGCTTGCCAGCTCTCAACGCGCTGAGCATGCTCCTATCAACTAGAAGGGCAACAAGAATGATTAAAGGTTTAAAACACTTTCCCTATGAAGAAAGGTAAAAACGCTTGGGGCTCTTTAGCTTGGAGAAACGTCAGCTGTGGGGTGACATGATAGATGTTGACAAGATTACTCATGGGATGGAGAAAGTAGAGAAAGATGTACTTTTATCCCTTTCGCACAATACAAGAACTCGTGGGCATTCAATGAAATTGCTGAGCAGTCAGGTTAAAATGGATAAAAGGAAGTCCTTCTTCACCAAAGGGTGATTAACATGTGGAATTCACTGCCACAGGAGGTGGCGGCGGCTACAAGCATAGCCAACTTCAAGAGGGGATTGGATAAAAATATGGAGCAGAGGTCCATCAGTGGCTATTAGCCACAGTATATATATATATATATACACACACACAAACACACACACACACACACACATTGGCCACTGTGTGACACAGAGTGTTGGACTGGATGGGCCATTGGCCTGATCCAACATGGCTTCTCTTATGTTCTTATCAGATTCACTGTGCAATTATTTATTATTAGAGAGAGAGTGAGAGAGAGACAGATAGACAGAGACAGAGAACATCAGTCAAGAATAAAAGCAGCCTTGAGCTGCTGGTACAACATTTTATTTATTTCAATTTTTAATTGATCTTTGATGGCAAATTGAACTATTAGATAACTAGAATTATTTGTTTCCAGTATTTTTTCTTGAAAGTGATATATTTTGGGCAAGAATTCACTAGCTCCCTCAATTGTAACAAATGGGAGAGAGAGAGAGACTGATTTTGCACTAGGCTTGTTCCAGGTAGAGAGCCTTTTTGCTCCCGGGGCTTCTCTTCGTTTTCTCACAAGTTGTCCCGCACTGGGATCAAAAGGGCTCTCCACTCGGGACAAGCCCTAGTGCAAAATCGGTCAGAGAGAGAGAGAGAGGAGAGAGGGAGGGGGAAAGAAAGCAATGTTAACTTTAAGTGCATTCTCCAAGTTGCTGGGCTGGCTTGGCTTGGGGAAGAAGTTTAAAGAGAGAAATGCATTTATTTTCCAAGCCAGCTGATGTTGTGGTGGGGGCTTTGAGAGCTGCACAATATGTTTGAAAAGCCACATGTGGTTCCTGAGCCACAGTTTGGTCACCCTTGTCCTCCTGAGCTGCAGTTTGGCCACCCCTGGTTGGCTAGTCAGTTAGGATGCTGTTGCTTTGGCAGGCAACCTCCTACTAATAGCCTTTCCCCCCTGCCACCGCTCTATAGAGAAGTGGCAGAAAAAAGAGGAAATTAAAACGGTGTCCATTGACACTGTGTGATATCACTTCCAGCTGCATAACCAAAAGTGTCGTCACTGTGTCATGGGATACTCTCTGTGGGTGTTTGTGCGTGGCTTATTGTCCTGTCTTTAGAGAGGATGGAGAGGGGGTGAGAAGGAATGTTCATATATTCATCTTAGATATTTATCCCACTTTTCTTCCCACTGGGGACCTAAAGTGGCCTACAATGTTTTCCCCTGACAACATCCCTGTGGAAGAGATGTTGAGAGGGAATGACTCGCCTAAGGTCACCAAATGAGCTTTTCTAGCAGAGCAGGGATTTGAATGTGGGCCTTCCAGACCTAGCCCAACACTCTGACCACTAGACTACTCTAGGTACTCTGGCAGAGGTAGGGTTGCCAAGTCCCTCTGCTACTGTGGCTGGGGACTGTTCTCTTGTGTGCGCAAAGTGCACATGGTGTGATGACATCACCCAGAAGTGACATCATCACACTGGGGACGTTGCGCCAGGGATGCTCTAGGACTTGCAGTAATGGGGATGTTCTAGGATTCGCAATAAAACTCTATGGTACCATAGAGTTTTACTACGAGTCCTAGAGTGTCTCCAGCATGGTGTTGCTGCTTCTGGGTGACATGTACAGTGCATGGCAATGGGGCTCTTTGGGGGCAGGGATCCCCCCTGGCAGCCTGCTTCCTCAGGTGGGTTGGGACCATCCAGAGGGCCTTGGCAGGAGATTGGCAGTCCTAGGCAAAGGGGAGTATTTGCTGAACTACCACTGTTTTTTAAAATCTAGGAAAGCTTTCCAAAATGCTTTTTAAAATCTTTGTATTTGTATATGCATGTGTACATGTGTGTGTGCGCGCCTGGAAGTCATGGTGACCTCTGGTGACTGACCTCTATTAGAGACCTGGAGGATATTCAGGGAGGTGGCTGAATAAAGCCTGCCTCCGCCTCCTGGCTGTTGGTATTTCAAGGAGGTCTCCCATCCAGGTACTTGCCAGAGTTGTCCGGTACAAGGTGTTGGTCACTACCTTTAAAGCCCTATATGGCCTAGGACCTGCCTACCTTAGGGACCGTCTCTCCCCACACGTTCCCCAGAGAGTACTACGCTCAGGTTCACAAAACCTGTTGGTAGTCCCCGGGCCAAAGGAGGCCCGTCTAAAATCCACCAGGGATCGGGCCTTCTCAATAACGGCACCTTATTGGTGGAACCAGCTGCCGGAAGAGGTGCGGGCCCTGCGGGATCTAGGGCAATTCTGCAGGGCCTGTAAGACAGCCCTCTTCCAGCAGGCCTATAACATTAACTGACAATGAAAATATCTTGGATGGAACAAAATGCATCTATAGACCGCCGGTTTTATTCTATCTTGTTTTTTATTAATTTATGGTTTAATTGTATTTTAATTGTATTTTTTAAATGTTTTAAACTGAAGTGTTTGAATTATTATGCTGTAAGCCGCCCTGAGACACTTAGGTGAGAAGGGCGGGATATAAATCCTAATATAAATAAATATAAATAAATAAATAAATAGACCCTGCTTAGCTTCCAAGATCTGACTAGATTGGGTTTGCTTGTGCTATCCAGGGCAGGGCATAAAGCTTTCAAAAAGTTGATCCTCCACCTGTACTATGAAATGGGGTAATGCATTCTGGCCAGGAACCTAGAAGGTTGAGCAGCTAAAATACAGAACAAAATACATCTATTCATTACAACGTGCGCAACACACTGTTTCCTAGTAATGCATTTCTGGCACCATTATCCCATTTGGCCATCTCATTTCCTGCATGTGTGAACCAGGCCTCATTCTGCATAATGTACATTTCCTTTGGCATCACACCTACACTGGTCTATTAAGTTGTCACATTTGTGTGTGTGTGTGTGTGTGTGTGTGTGGTTTTTAATCCTTTGAGTGCCTTTGATTGCCAGATGTTGGAAGACAAAGGGACTTAACTGAACCCTGCCAATGAGTGCTTGAAGGTAGCTTTCCTCCCTTGGTCGCCAAGGAGGCTGAGTTTGGGGGGTTTGGCTCGCAAAGCTGTTCTGAACACACACAGTTCATCATTGGGGCTGCAGGCAGTGGGCAGCCGGCTCATTTTAAATCAACTTGAACAATGGCGGTTGCTTGGGGAGTTAGTTTTGCATCATGGCCAAGTTCTGAGCTTCCAGCGCTGTTCCGTAATTATCAGAAATCTTCTTTTAAATGGGTCCTCCTCTGGCACCCTCAGGAAGTTCCTGCTTTTAGAAAAAGTGGTTAGGCCTGACAGTGATTTTAACCTGTTTTGGCACATGAATCCCTGGGTTTCTCTCAAGGCGTCAACCGTATGAGATGTGGTGTTATTCAAATCTGCACCTCTGCCTTCTCCTTCATTTAGAAATCATTACAGGACCTTTGGTCTCCTTGCCGGCGATCAGTCTTCTCTCCCTCTTCTACTCTACATTTTTAAAGCACGGCTATATAACGTTCCATATAAAATGCTCTGTACTTCCCTTGTGTGCAAAAATCAGGGTTGCCAAATGTCTGCTTGGACAGAAAGGAAAAACTCTCCGTGTAAAATGCAATTTTAACTTCTTGTGAATAATAAGTATCAAGATACAAAACAAATAATATCAGTGCACATCACCAAGTTAAAACCTCATACGTTACTCAATGCTCCTACTGTCCTTATGTGGCTGAAAGCCACTAAATAACATTCCGTCCAGTGTTAAAAGCAGGTGGTCCAACGGAGAACCGGTCCGCTTTTCAAGCCATTTCGGTTCTCAGATCCTTCTTCCAGGGACCATTCTTATAAGTGTAGTACAATTTCCCAGGTCCAGTAGTGCCAAAAGTATTCCTAGCTTTCTCTAATTAGCACGCATAATAGCGGGAACGCCATAGTGAGTACTGTCCTTGTCGGCAATGCTGCTCAGAAAATTTCCCTGATATCAGTGCCAGACTAAACCCTGTGGAGGCCCCTAGGCAGTCAAAATCTTGGGGCCGCCTTGCAAATTATCTCAGTCAGAGCGCTTGCCCCACTGCTCGTGGCCCTGGCTGCAGCCTGCAGGCACCTTCTCAAAAGCCCCTTTGACAAAAATGCAGGGGAGAAGCAGGGAGAGGCAAACTTGGTGAGGGTGCCAGAAGGAGCCACACCAGGCAGGTTTGGTAAAGAGCTGCTCAGTTGCTGGCTGCATGTGCAGACTGGGAGGGCTGCAAGCAGGGGGGAAACTGGAAAGGGGAGCCAGCCCCTAAAGGCAGGGGTGCCCATAGGCCAGTGCGTACTTGGCCTAATTGCTAATCTGGCCCTGTCTGATATCTGTGATTTTCACCACAGATTTTAGGGAGATCCTAGAATGTTGTGATTTGGAGAAAGGGACCTCATCATGGCCACACTCACAAGAGGAGGAAGGGTTGACTTGGAGAGACAACTCCTACATAGGGCCGGCCTGTCCATTAAGTAGCCCTAAGTGGCTGCCTGGGGCGTGGCACAGGGGTGCCGATTTGGGTCCTCCCCCCACCTTTTTGGTAAGAGAAATGGGTGATCGGGGTGGTGCGGCACCCTCACCTCAGAGCATGTGAGCTGCCTAGCTGCCATCACTCAGCCTGGCCACCATCGCTTTCAGAAGCGATGGCAGCCAGGCTGAGTGATGGCAGCTGAGCAGCGCACATGCTCTGAGGCACGAGCACCATGCGATCACCGTGGCAATCACCCTTGCCATCACCAGGGGTGAGGGAGGAAGGATGCAGGAAGCGGGGCGGGGCCTCACCTCAGGTACCAGATGCCCTGTGGCTGACCCTGCTCTTCCAGAACAGTTCCAGGCAAGGAGAGGAGTCTCTTGACTTGCATGGGGGCAGCTGAGGCAAGGTCTGATTTCTCACTAGCGGTTGCTCTGCCCCTGGGCTTCTGCTTTCCCTGGCTTAGTGATCAGTTCCCTGCCAGTCTTTGCATAGGCACATTCTGACCCACGGCTCCCTCCAATTTCCCTCACGGCTTCCTGGTCTTGTTTTTTAAAGATCCCAGTGGTGTTAATGGCCAGCTGCTACTGCTGCTATTCCATTTAAAAGGGATGTGGAAGGGAGAATATCCATTACACCCTATGATGTCCCATCCTATGATTCTATCGAACACTTTTCAGGGATTCTGCATTGATCAGGGGGTTGGAGTAGATGGCCTATATCTATGATTCTACCCACTTCTCTCCCTCAGAAGCAAGATTTTCCCTCCACTTTTCTTTACCTTTAGTGACTGAGCTGAATTCTGGTTGTCCCACCCTGTCACAGTATAATATTTTGGTTGTTTGCTTGGCCCAGGAACCTGAGGAAGGATCGGAAGCCCCCTTTAACTTGTATGACATCAGTGGAACTTGAGAAGATTTTTTAATACTCCAAATTAGCAAATTATTTTATTCAACGTGGAGGAGAAAGGTCAGGTGAAATCAGGGGTAAAATTTCTTAGGTAAGTCTGAATTAAAACAACTCTGAAGTAAAATCAGTACATGCAGACTCTAGTTCTTATGCTTTGAGCTCATGAGAGTTTCGTAAGTTATTCAGAATTACTTGAACTCTTTAAGCTGGAAGGTTTTTGTTCCAATGCTTTCCAAACACCCCAGCACACTTTTGTTGTGTATTCTTCCTTTTGAGTATCCAAACCCCTTATCTTGAAACACCAGAACTTGTCTTGAGTTTTTAACTGACTCTTAAGGTCTCTAAAGGGAATTTCTAATCACACTAGAGCAAGGATCTTTGCACTCTTCAGAGCTATTGTCCTGTTTAGACTGGGTAGGGAAATTCCTTCTTTCTTTAGATCTGTTCCTTTGTTTTGGCTCCAACAGGAGTCTTCACCTAACTCTCCAAACTTCCTTGCCAACTTTCCTCCATTCTTCTGTATGTGTTAAATTGCTCTCAGTAGGGGCTCAGTTCTGAATGAATTCTCCTCTTCAGCATTCAGCTTTGACGTTTCTCTCTGCCAATCAGATTGCTTGGAGCAGCCTCTCTATTCCTGTGAAAAATTAACCCTTTACAGTCATTTAGCTGTTTGTACAGCACTTCTAAGCTTTTAAAAGTTCAGTCCATAACACATCCTTGAAGAGAGGGATTTATTTATTTCATTTAGAACCCACCTTTCTCTCCCATGAGTAGCTTACAGCTTTCTCCCCTCCTCCGTTTTAGGCTCAGAGTGCGTGACCCCACCCAAGATCTCTCTGAAAGCTTCCATGGTAGAGCAGGTATTCAAACCAGGGTCTCCCAGGTCCTAATCCAGCACTATGCCACATTGGTTTAGACAAGCAAGTCATCCCTGATGATGGCTGTAGTCATGGCATGATGAATATGCATCTCTGAACAAGCCATTCGTCAGGGCTATAATCCCTGAACTGTTTGTTCAAGCCTTCATCCTGGTCATCTTCTGCCACAGCCATGAGATGCAGCTGCCATCTACTGAGTCAGTCCCTGGTCCTCTCAAGGCCTGGGCTGCCTGCTCTGACTGGCATCAGCTCTCCACAGTA
This sequence comes from Heteronotia binoei, assembly GCF_032191835.1. Classification (NCBI taxonomy): domain Eukaryota; kingdom Metazoa; phylum Chordata; class Lepidosauria; order Squamata; family Gekkonidae; genus Heteronotia; species Heteronotia binoei. The sequence continues at coordinate 15,562,824 of NC_083241.1, forward strand.
TCACCTTTTGCATCTACTGCCTCCTGATCCTTTTAACTAGGGATGCCTGGGATGGAGCCAGTGACCTGCTTCCCCAGGGGTGTCGAACTCATTTGTTATGAGGGCCGGATCTGCCATAAATGAGACCTTGTCGGGCTGGGCCATATTGGGCTGGGCCATGTGTGTACCTATTTATGATTAGGTAGCAGAGATATAAACTTTATAAAGGACACAGACAAGCACTATTAAATATTTCTTTAAAAACCCTTAAAATAAAACATGCTTAAAACATTAGCACTCGTTGGTCTTAAAGGTCCTTTCTTTGTATCTCCCCCATGGGATCCAGGGAACTGGACAAAGGAAGTTCTGGCTCTTTCTTTCCTTTCCCAGAGTACCAGGATGGGGGGAGGAGCCTCAGCCAATAGAAGGAAGAGAGGCTTGGCTCAGTAGCTCTGCTGTGCGATTGAATGAGCCTGGCAAAGCATGCTCTGCCTCCCCTCTTCCTTTCCAAGGGAGAAGCCTCAGCCAATGAAGAAAATAGAGGTTTTGCTCTGCAGCTGTAATGCAGAAGGAAGCAAGAGAGAGGGAGAAGGAAGCAGATGGCAGCCAGTTGCTTAGGGGCCTGATAGGAACCCTCTGGGGGCCTGATTAGGCCCCCGGGATGCACGTTTGACACCCCTGTGCTACACTTTCAGTGCCTCTGTAAAAGCAAGACGTTGCTCTACCAGCACTTCATGTGAGTTGCTATCCTTTGGTTTTGCTATCAAAGAAACAGCAACAGGCAGCGCCCTGCTTCGGAGTCCACTCATGCATTTGTAAGCAGCTCAGCTCTCCCCAGACTGGGGTGGTGAAGTTATGAATAGACTTTGTCACTTTCCGTTCAGCCCGGGGACTTGGAAAAAGGAGTCTGCTTCTTCCTAACCAAACACCCCCATTAGCCAAATTCTCAGAAAGATGATGGGTGAAAAATTAGCCCCTTCGAGGGTCTCTCTGCTGATCAGCAAGATCTATTTCTGCTCTTAGCACGTGAAGGGGAAACTTATTCAAACTCAACCCTTGCATAGATTGATAATGAAATATTGATTGATGGTATGTGATGTGTATGGATTGGGCCGCCTTTCCTCTGTCTTTTAATGGTGCCCTGAGGTTCTTGGGTGTCCTTGTTGAGATGCTGGAGAGAGACGCTGCTAACGTTCCCTTCCTATGTTCACGCTCCCTTAGCAGCGACTGGGTTGGTGATGATTATTGTAGTACGTGTTAGCATGTGTGAAAGTTTCTAATTTTCTTTGTATGCCCACGGGGCCTCACCGTGCTAGTATTTGAAAATGAGACGGCAAATGTTGAAGTACAGATTGGGGAGGGCGAGACGCAAGACGTTACAATCAATACATCAGCTCAGCCAAGGCCATCAGAACATAACTCAAACCTCATTCAGTCCTTATGTTCAAAACACCTTGGCTTATTCGTCTCCCCCTTTCCCTGAACACACTCACACACACACACACACACATGCACACACACACTTATTCCAGAACAAGAAGATAATCAAAGGTAAGCTACTATGACTGATTTGTTCATTCTTCTTTTTTTATTTCTGAGAGCAAGCTGAATGGGCTCGCATTAACAGCCCTGAAGGCTGAAGTGTTCTGATTATCTGGTGCCTACACGTCTCATCCTCTCTTTCTGAACAGTATCTGGAGTGTACTGGGTTGCCATGAAGCCATATCAGCCTGAACATCATTTGTATGCGTCGTATCCTGCTCCGGGGTTCCCTCTCTTTGTCATGCTGCAGCATGTTGCCAAAGATAATCCAGGATGAAGCTGCGCTGACACATGGGAGACAGTGTTCCCTCTAAGCTGAGTTAATGCGAGCCAGCTCACAGATTTTTTAGCCTCCAGCTCACACGTTTTTGTCTTCACTCAGGGAAAAATGGCCCCAGAGCAAACTAATGTGTGCAGTGGCTCACAACTTCAATGACTGTCGCTCACAACTTTAATCTCAATAGCAGACCAAGTAGACTTTTTGCTCACAAGACTCTGCGGCGTAGAGGGAACATTGGTGGGAGGTGTTATGCATATACTGTCAAGGCAAACGGCAGGAGTTGGGGGTGGGGGAAGGGACAGTGCATCAGCAGGAGGTGGGAGCAGTTTGGAGATGATGTAATGTCAGTTCTGAGCGATGCAGTAGGAATTTCCCCTAAACTCTTAAGACAAGAGAACGGAGACTAGAGGACATTTCCTCCCTCCCACTCTGCTGTCTCTTAAGGCTGGGAAATTGGGGCTGGGGCAGAGGGTTGCCAGGTCCAACTCAGGAAATATCTAGGGATCTTGGGGGGTGGAGCCAGGAGACTTTGGGGGTGGAGCCAGGAGCAAGGTTGTGGCAAGCATCATTGAACTCCAAAGGGAGTGCTGGCCATCACATTTAAAGGGGCCGCACACCTTTTAAATGCCTTCCCTCCTTTGGAAATAATGAAGGATACAGGCACTTTCTTTTGGTCCAGTCTTTTTGAAACTTAGGTGCTTTTTTTGTATTTTTTTGGGGGGAGGGGGGGAGATGCATCAGATGCTATGCTTAAAAACTGGTGCCTCTACCCGAAAAAAGCATCCCTCCAGAGCCCCAGATTCTCACTGTTTGATTCTCCTTTATACCCTGTGGAGATCAATATTCATAGGGAATAATTAAGTGCACAGCAGAAGCGGGGGGAAGGTCTCCAAACCAGGGGATCCCCTGACCCCAACTGGGAATTGGCAACCCTACTGGGGCAAGGAATTCCCCACTAGGCCCAGGCATAGGGTTGCCAATCCCCAAGTGGGGGCAGGGGATCCCCCGGTTTGGAGGCCCTCCCCCCGCTTCAGAGTCATCAGAAAGCGGGAGGAGGGGAGGGAAATGTCTGCTGGGCATTCCATTATTCCCTATGGGGACCAATTTCCATAAGGTGTAAGGGAGAATTGATCCGTGGGTATCTGCGGCTCTGAGGGAGTTGTTTCTTGAGGTAGAGGCACCAAATTTGCAGCTTAGCATCCAATACCTCTCTTAAAAACATCCGCCAAGTTTCAAAAGGATTGAACCAAGGGGCGGAGCAGAGGAAGGAAGAGGCATATTAGCCATTTGTCTAGGGCATGGGGTGGGGAGAGGACTGAATTCGGTGCCTCCACCTTAACGGTGACCTAGGTAAATGCCTAATTGCCTAGTTGGTGGGCTGGCCCTGGCCCCGCCCCAACAGCCACCAGGTGCCTTTAGATCTCAGGCAGGGTTAGAAGTTTGCAGACTGCTTCTGTTTTGGAAGGGGTGTTTGTGCCTTTAAATCGTTGCAAGACTGTAGCTGCACGGGGTTAGGGTAAGGAGGCAGAGCCAGGTGTAAGAGAGGAAGTGAGAAAGCCCGATCCCTCTGTTCTTTCTGCATTCCTTACAGAAGCTGTTTGGGATAGTAAAGAGATCATTTAATAAAGGATAGTAAAGAGTTAACTAGAACCTGATTATGGGATAGAGGAAAACTCCACCCCTAGACCTCCCTCTCCTTAAGTTGGTTGAAATACAGCAGATTGTTACATTCAGCAACTCCAGTGGTGAGTAAAGCTATCTACACCATTGCCCCAGAGAGATCACAAAAGTATGGGCATGGAAACTGTTTATTTTGGCTGCTTTGTGTGTATGTATTCACTTTCTTTAGCAGTTCCTGGGAAACAAAAAAAGGCAAAAAAAAGAGGAGGAGGCAATGAAGACTATTCAGGGGAACTGCACTGCTATATTTTTATTTAGTTAGGGCCTTTTTTGTAGAAAAACTCCCAGCATTTGCATATTAGGACACACACCCTGACATCATTGTTTCACACAGGGCTTTTTTTGTAGAAAAAGGCCAGCAGGAACTCATTTGCATATTAGACCACACACTCCTGATGCCAAGCCAGCTGGAACTGCATTCTTCTGCTTTCCTGCTTAAAAAGAAAGCCTTGTACTTATTTATTTGGAATGGGAAAGTCTCCTGGCTCCACTCCTAAAGTCCCCAGATATTCCCTGAAGTTGGACCTACAAGTGCTGACTTTTTTGGAGTGGGTGGCCCAAGGACAGGTGCAAGTGACAGGAGTGGGAGCCCTCTCTTTTTGCTTTCCACCATTCTGTTGGGTGTGCAGAGGCACTACCCCCCTACTATGGGACCGAATGCAGCTGCCCACGTTGCTCATAGGCTAAGCTGCTCCTGCCTACATTACTGACCCATGAAGTGATGTCACATCATGACATTTTCTTGGCAGACTTTTTGTCACACAGCGGTTTGCCTCTGCCTTCCCTAGTCTTCTACACCTCACTTCCACCAAGCTGGGTACTCATTTTACCAACCTTGGAAGGCTGAGTCAGCCTTGAGTCGGCTACCCGAACCCAGCATTTACTGTAGGTTTGCCAATCACCAGGTCCCAGAGGGAGTTCTTCCGCTTTCCCAGGCTGCTTCCCACCCCCAGTCAGCTGGCTGGCAGGGGGAAGCCCCATACCCAGAGGACCATGTGCCTTTGGAGGCTTCAGTCTCGGATTGAAAGGCTTCCTCTTGGGATAGGGTGTCTGTGTTACTTTGAAGAAGTTAGCAGCAACTCGTGAGTAGAGAGGCGAATCCGTCACTTCAGAGTCACCAGAAACGGGGGGGGGGGGAGGGAAAGGGGAGGGAAACATCTGCTGAGCACTTCATTATTCCCTATGTGGAGATCAATTCTCATAGGGTATAATGGGGAATTGATCTGGAGGTTTCAGGGGCTCTGGGGGAGCTGTTTTTTGAGGTAGAAGCACCAAATTTTCAGTATAGTATCTAGCGCCTCTTCCCAAAGTACTCCCCAAGTTTCAAAACGATTGGACCAGGGGGTCCAATTCTATGAGCCCCAAAAGAAGGTGCCCTTATCCTTCATTATTTCCTATGGAAGGAAGAATTTAAAAAGGTATGCTGTCCCTTTAAATGTGATGGCCAGAACTCTCTTGGAGTTCAGTTATGCTTGTCACACCCTTGTTCCTGGCTCCGCCCCAATGCCTCCTGGCTCCACCCCCAAAGTCTCCTGGCTCCGCCCTCAGAGTCCCCAGATATTTCTTGAATTGGACTTGGCAACCCTATTTTGCTGGTATCAAACTCAGGTCGTGAAAATAGTTTGGATTGCAGTACTGCAGCTTACCGCTCTGTGCCACAGGACTCCTTCAAGAATCCCAAAGACAAAATGGTCTGGTTTTTTAGAACAGAATTTGACTGAATTATTAGTCCACTAGCTCTTGTTTGAACAAAGCCCCTGCCTCTCAGCCGGCATCACCTTATTCTCAATGGCAGGGAAGCCCCTGTCCCCATAGCGTTTCATCACCATCCACAATATTCAAAGCACATATTTCCACCCACAACAGGCTGCAAGCACCAAGAGGGAGGGGCTGGCCAATGTTTGCAGACCTAACTTAACATCAGAGAATAAATATTTAATGCCTCTTTTTTAACAACCAGCAAATGACAAAAGCAGATAAATAAAAACACCTTTGGTGATAGTAAGAGTCATTTATACTCTGTCTCCAAAAGACATAATAATTATGAATTAATAAGACAGGCTCTCTAAAATGCATTATTTACAGCACCCAGTGCTTAACGAGAAAGTTTGTACATCTGATTTAATGAACCTGGGGAAAGAGGAATGATACACCCAGCAAAGCATTATTCTTCAATCCCAAGCCCTGCTTGTAAAGCGGGCATTTTTCAAGGGCGCACGGGGCCCGTTCCAGGTTTTAAGGCTCTTGGCAAGATGCCGTCTTCAAAGTGATATCATTGACAGGGAAGCATGCTGAAATCATGGTGCTTGGTTACAGGGCTGGGGTGCTAGGCGGTCTCTGGCTTCGCCGTGTTGCACGATGGTGCAGCGGGATTAGCATTGCATGTTGCTGCAGTGTCATTGGGTATAAAAACAGGAGGGAGGCCATGGGATGATAAATCCCCTGCTCCCTGCCTTCCAGTCCTGTGAGGGCTGGCAGCCCTAAAGATGAAAATCTCCTAGACAAGCTTTTCCATTATCAGAGATTTTCCCTCCCCCACCCCCACCCCCCACTACATACACCTGCAGTTTGAAGTGGTTCAGCCCTTTCTGCAACTTAAAGATTCTATCGCCACTCATATATGCATACGTGCGGTCAAGCTGCAACCGACCTATAGTGACCCCAGCATGGGACTTTCAAGCCAAGAAAGAAGCAGAGGTGGTTTAGCTACTTCCTTCCTCTGCAGAGTCTTCCTTGGTGGTCTTTCATTCATGCTTAAGAAGTAGTATGAGCAGTACTTACATGGCATGTCTTTTTGTCTGCATGGATTCCTACTCCACAGGTTTGAGTGTTACAATACATCCACTTTTTTTTTTTAAAGCATTCATAGAAAAACATGGTGTCAACAAGGTGCAGAAGTGTCCTGACAGTATGCACCACCAATCGTAGCCAACCTCACATTGTACCATTTTTTCTTCCTGCTGGGGTTTCCCAAACCACCTTTGAAATCAATGGGTGGCTGTTACACCAGCAAATCTGTTTCTATGCTTACTATGCATCCAAACCTTGCCTTGAACCTCAAAAGCCTCCTGTGTTGGCAGCAGCCTAATCAGTAGACATCGATGAGAGCACCTGCAAAGGAGCAAACGCTCTGGAAGATGAAGATAAAAGACCATCAGGCTTGGATACATTGGAAAAATGGGCAGATGTGAGCAAGATGAAGTTTAATAGAGATAAATGTAAGGGTTTACATCTGGGTAGTAAATACTGGATGAGGGATACACTTCTGGGTAGCAGCATGTATGAATGAGATCCTGGGGTTTTGGTGGACTGCAAACTGAGTATGAGTAGCCAGTGTAATGCAGCAGCAAAGAAGGCAAATTTGATTCTAGGCATCAACAGATGCATAATGTCTAGGACAGGAGTGTTGAACTCATTTGTTATGAGGGCCAGATCTGACATAAAAGAGAGTTTGTTGGGCTGGGCCATGTCAGATTGGGCCTGGCGGGGGAGCCCTGATTTTGCAGCCTCCTCCCCCGTTCTCCAAAAATCCAGAAGCGGGGGGGGGGGGGAGAACATGCATGTAGGCATCATGTAGTTGTAGAGCTCCTAATCCGTTTGTAAAATGTGTGCCTTTAAGGCTGCGCAGGAAACAGGAAGGGCTTCATTGGAAAGGGTTAGTAATAGTTTCCATGGAGAACGGCCCCTCCCTTTCTTTTGCTTTCATTTTCACAGCAAGTAGAGTTCTGCAGGAAGAAGATCTAGTAAATATTTGTGTGTGTGAGAGAGGGAGGGGGCAGGGGATTCCCTGGTTTGGAGGCCCTCCCCCCCTCTAGAAAGCATGGGGGGAGGGAAATGTCTACTGGGCACTCTATTATTCCCTAAGGAGAACGATTCCCATAGGGAATAATAGGGAATTGATCCGTGGGTATTGGGGGCTCGGGGGGGGGTATTTTTTGAGGTAGAGGCACCAAATTTTTAGTATAGCATCTAGTGCCTTTCCCCAAAATACCCCCCAAGTTTCAAAACCTGGGGGTCCAATTCTATGAGCCCCAAAGGATGGTGCCACTATCCTTTATTTCCTATGGAAGAAAGGCATTTAAAAAGGTGTGCTGTCCCTTTAAATGTGATGGCCAGAACTCCCTTGGAGTTCAATTATGCAAGGCATACCCTTGTTCCTGGCTCCACCCCCAATGTCTCCTAGCTTCACCCCCAAAGTCTCCTGGCTCTGCCTCCAAAGTCCCCAGATTTTTTTTAATTGGACTTGGCAACCCTAGGCCGAACCATGTCAGGTCAGGCCATGTGTGTACCTATTGAAGATTAGGCAGCAGAGAGATGAATTTTATAAAGAACACAGACAAACACAAATAATTTTTTTTTAAAAAAAAAAACTTAAACGATGCTTAAAACATTAGCACTCATTGGTCTTAAAGGTGCTTTCTTTGTATTTCTCCCATGGGATCCAGGGAACTGGGCAAAGAAAGCTCTGGCTCTTTTCTTCCTTCCCCAGAGTACCAGGAGGGGGAGGAGCCTCAGTCAATAGAAGGAAGAGAGGCTTGGCTCAGTAGCTCTGCTGTACGATTGAGAGAGCCTGGCAAAGCAAGCTATTCCTCCACAAGAGAGGTGCCTCAGCCAATGGATAAAATAGAGATTTTGTTCTGAAGCGCCTATGGGATTGAGCAAGCCTTACAAAGCAAGCTGTTATGCAGAAGGAAGCAAGAGAGAGGGAGAAGGAAGCAGATGACTCAGGGGCCTAATAGGAGTCCTCTAAGGGCCTGATTCACACCCCCCCCCCCAAACTGCATGTTTGACAGCCCTGGTCTAGGACATGAGCTGTGATGGTACCACTGTATGCTGCATTAGTCAGACTCCGTTTGGAGTTTTGTGTTCAGTTATGAAGGCCTTTTAATAGGAAGGACATAGAAACTGAAGAGGCGGATGCAGAGGGGAGTGACAAGGATTACTAAGGGTTTGTAAACTAAGCCACTGGTTGACAGCTTCAATGTCCCTGAGGAGCTGGTGAGCAGGAGAAAATATGGCTTCCACATAGTAGGGTTGCCAAGTCCAATTCAAGAAATATCTGGGGACGTTGGGGGTGGAGCTAGGAGACTTTGGGGGTGGAGCCAGGAACAAGGGTGTGACAAGCATAATTGAACTCCAAGGGAGTTCTGGCCATCACATTTAAAGGGACAGCATGCCTTTTAAAATTCTTCCTTCCATAGGAAATAATGAAGGATAGGGGCACCTTCTTTTGGGGCTCATAGAATTGGACCCCCTGGTCCAATCATTTTGAAACTTGGGGAGTACTTTGAGGAGAGGCACTAGATACTATACTGAAAGCTTGGTGCCTCTACCTCAAAAAAACAGCTCCCCCAGAGCCGCCGAAACCTCCAGATCAATTCCCCATTATACCCTATAAGAATCGATCTCCACATAGGGAATAATGAAGTGCTCAGCAGACGTTTCCCTCCCCCCCACCCCATTTCTGGCGACTCTGAAGCAAGGGATTGGCGTCTGTACTCACGAGTTGCCGCCAACTTCTTCAAAGTAACACAGGCACACCTAGGCTTGCCAATCCCCAGGTCCCAGTGGGGGTTCTTACGCTTTCCCAGATTCCTTCCTGCCCCCATTCAGCTGGCCGGTGGGGGGAAGCCCCGCCCCCCAGAGGACCATGTGCCTTTGCACCTCCGGAGGCTTCAGTCTCCGATTGAAAGGCTTCCTCTTGGGATGGCGTGTCTGTGTTGATGTGAAGATGTTGTCAGCAACTCGTGAGTAGAGAGGCCAATCCCCCTTCAGAGTCGCCAGAAACGGGGTGGGGGGAGGGAAAGCGGAGGGAAACGTCTGTTGAGCACTTCATTATTCCCTATGTGGAGATCGATTCTCATAGGGTATAATGGGGAATTGATCTGGAGGTTTCGGGGGCTCTGGGGGAGCTGTTTTTTGAGGTAGAGGCACCAAATTTTTAGTATAGTATCTATTGCCTCTTCCCAAAGTACTCCCCAAGTTTTCATATGATTGGACCAGGGGGTCCAATTCTAGGAGCCCCAAAAGATGGTGCCCATATCCTTCATTATTTCCTATATAAGGAAGACTTTTAAAAAGGTCTGCTGTCCCTTTAAATGTGATGGCCAGAACTCTTTGGGAGTTCAGTTATGCTTGTCACACCCTTGTTCCTGGCTCCGCCCCATGTCTCCTGGCTCCACCCCCCAAAGTCTCCCGGCTCCACCCCCAAAGTTCCCAGATATTTCTTGAATTGAACTTGGCAGCCCTAGACACACCATCCCAAGAGGAAGCCTTTTAATCGGAGACTGAAGCCTCCAAAGGCACATGGGCCAGCTGACTGGGGGCGGGAAGGAGCCTGGGAAAGTGGAAGAACCCCTGCTGGGACCTGGGGATTGGCAAGCCTACCACATACGGATGCCCTAGAAATTTCCCCTCATCTATTGGGTAAAAGCAGGCCTCGGATTCAGTGGGAGCTCACAGAAGTGCAGCTCCTGAACCTTTCTGAGTGCCATCTCCTCCTACTGAGAGTTCCACTTCCTTGTGCATTGGATAGTAGGTGCAGCTGCATAACAATCCCTGGATGAGCTCCACCACCTATTTTTTTACAAAACGACCCCTAGGTAAATGCCATAGAAACTAGGGGGGCGTGCAGGCTAGAAGGCCACACAGATGCAACATCACTTCCTTCCCAAACTTTGTCTCCCAAGGCAAAACGCCCCCCCTCCACACACACACACAAGCTCTCAGCATTTGTGGAAACAGTTTTGGCAATCTGAGGTGTTTTCAAAAAGTTGTACCATAATTTGCATGATGGGATTCCACTCCAATCCACTCCAGTGCTCCTTAAACAATTGATGGGGGGGGGCACTCAAATCTGTAATGAACAAATTGATTGACAAGTATTCCATGTAAATGACTGTGTGAGGTGAAGAGAGCTTGCAAAATCACCACATAGTTCACCATCTAATTACTCAACTGTGTACTGGGTCATATTCTGCTGTAGCTGAACACAACGCAAATGTGTACAGTAATCCAGTGATCTCATTGCTGGATTAAACCCTGTGGAGGCCCCTAGGCAGTCAAAATCTGGGGGGGGGGGGGGAGGCCTTGCAAATTATCTCAGAGTTGGAGCACCCGCCCCGCCACCCACGGCCCCCACTGCAGCTTGCAGGCACCTTCTCAAAAGCCCCTTTGATAAAGCTGCGGGGGGGGGGGCGCTGAGGGAAGCAAACGTGGTGACAACGCCAGCAGCAGCCACACCAGGCAAGTCGGACAAAGAGCAGCTCAGTTGGGAAGACTGCAAGCAGGGGGGAAACTGGGGGGGGGACCATCCTGGGGCCCCTAAAGGCGTGGGGGCCCATAGGCCAGTGCCTATGTAGCCTAGTTATTAATCCGGCCCTGCGTGATCTGCAGACTTCTGTGAACCAGCCCCTGATCTGGCCATGTGACTCTTACTCCCCTAGTGATCTAGAGAGTTGAGCTATTCCATATAAGGTTTTTTAAAAGCCCATTGTTCCTGGAGTGATTGGAGGGCATGTAAATCAGTAAGCACCTCTTCCCAGGAGGACTCCAGAAAGTGTGTAAAAATGATACGTCAGTATTTTAGGACTACAAGGAGCCCTTGGAAAGGAAGAAGGTGGACACTGGACACCTCACCAAGGCAGAGCAGAGCTGTAGGTCCATTCAACTCCAAGAGACTGGCTCAGTTCAAGTCAGAAGAGACTGTGAGACCCCCCCGCCCCGGTCTGGTTGGACACAACTTCCCAAACTGTTTCATGTTCATTCTTGTCAAGGTCACCAACCTCTATTAGGATTGTCAAGCTTCCAGGTAGGACCTGGAGATCTCCCACTTTTGCAGCTGATCTCCAGCTGGCAGAGATCAGCTCCCCTGGAGAAAATGGCTGCTTTGAAGGGTGGACACTATGGCATTGGACCATTCTGAGGTCCCTCCCTCCCCAAACCCCACCCTCTTCCAGCTCCATCCCCAAGGTCTTAGGTATTTTCCAACACAGATCTGGCAACCCAACGCCTTCTATTACAGCTGAGCTATCTGATCAGTTCCTCAGGAGAAAGTGGATGCTTTGAAGGGTGGGCTCTGCGGCACTAAAGTCTGCTGAGATCCTTTCCCTTCCACAAATTACCCAAGTTCCACCTCCAAATCTTCAGGAATTTCTCAACCAGAGTTGGCTTTTAAGTCTGATAGATGAAAGGAAAAAAAAGAGATGATGATGAAGAAGAAAAAGATGGTAGATTTATTACCCCACCCTTCTCTCTGAATCAGAGTCTCAGAGCGACTTACAATTTCCTTTATCTTCTTCCCCTATAACAGGCACCCTGTGAGGTGGTGGGGATGAGAGAGCTCTCCCAGAAGCTGCCCTTATACAATTACAAACTCAAAAAATTTTGTTCCGGTGGTATTTAACACCTCAGAGATTAAGCCATATGGCGATAAATCAATCCTCCAAATGTTGGAAAAATTGTGGAGAGGTGGGCACATTTATACACTGCTGGTGGTCTTGCCCGAGGGTGCAGTCGTTTTGGGCAGTAATTGTGGCAAAAATCAAGGATATCACGGGCTATAGTTTACCCTTAAGATTGGAACTCATTTTGCTTGACTGTTGGAAAGGTATTTCTATTACTTCTCTCAATAAATCCCTGATATCCCTTTTACTAGCTGCTGCTAAAATGGTGTTAGCCCAATTTTGGAAATCTCCCAATATTCCTCCAGTTAAAGCCTGGTATGCTAAAATCTGGGAGGTCTATGCTATGGACAAGATAGCAGATAGTTTATGCAATATAAATAATTCAGAAGGTAACGATTCTCTGATGTACAAGTGGCTTCCATTTCTTAAATTTTCTTTTAGTCCTGTAGATCAGATGCGTACATGTATTCCTGGTAGATATTATGACATTATTAATTTGATGTAATTAACATATGGACAGAGTACTTATTTTTTAATTCAGCTGCCATGTATGTATGTATGTGTGAATGTATGTATGTGTTGTTTTGTTTGTATTTTGTGTATATATATATATTCTGTTTTCTGCTGGTATGCTATGCTTATACACAAAGAATGATTGCAGATACAGTCATTGATTGCTTTATTTGTATGTTTACTAAATTCAATAAAAAAGTTTTTGGACATTAAAAAAAAAAAAAAAAAAAAAAAAGGACAACTCCTGCGAGAGCTATGGCTGACCCAAGGCCATTCCAGCAGCTGCAAGTGGAGGAGTGGGGGATCAAGTCCTGTTCTCCCAGTTAAGAGTTCACAGACTTAACCACTACACAAAACTTGCTTACTGTTATTTTCATTAATATAAGTATCACAAGGTGGGATCACACTATCCAAATACTTAAACTCCCTTAATTCTTTAACTGAAGATTTGTAAAAAAAAAATCTCTCTCTGAGTTACAGTTTAAGTAGAAGTTACACCAGCACCAAGGCTCACGCTTCCCTGGCAACAGACAACCTCTCAAGTGTTGAACCTGTGCGCCCATTAGGTCCTTATATGTTCCGACCACTTGCAAGATCCAGAAATGGAATCCTTGAGAGAGCTTTCCATCTTCCCCTAAAAAGGTGTGCTTGGAAAATGAATCAGCGAACAAAGACTTGGTCCCCCCCCCACCCTCTCAAACAGCCTCCTGAGCCTTTTGCAGAGTGGTTTTAATGCTGCCAAAGAGGACTAAGAATAATGGTACATCAAATGTTCTTGTGAAGATGAGGGGAAATATTCCTGTAACAAAATTGTTTTGAAAAGAGAGAGAGAGAAAGCGTACCTCTATAGCATCTGAAATATAGTATCTGTCCTCTCTCTCTCTCTTCCCCCCCTCCCCCCCTTTCTCTTTGCCATTCTCTAGGAATTCATTTTCTGGTTGGTTCTCCCAAAGGGGCAGCCTTGCCTGTGAGCAATTTGTCTTTTAGTGTAGCTAAATGAGAGATCACGTCCCTCTCTTATCCAAGCTGTGATCCTGCTGCTCCCCCTGACATAGCTTCACGGCGCTTTCTTCCTTCTGCTTGTTCCTAAGCCCAACATATGCTGTGCAGGATTGGTGCAAGATGCCCATTTTGTTGAGGTCTAAGTCACTGATGGCAAATAAAACCAAGGTGCTTTCAAGTGCCCTCCAATGTCCCGCAAATGCAGATAGGGACATTGCTGTGCTTGAGGGATAAAGAGAACCAGTGAGTTCCATCTTCTGACAAATGATAAGGAAAGATAATGCTTTAATTTTGTTGCTGTAGAAAGTAGACTGAAACCATTAAAAAGGAAAAGAAGTGGGTTAGAGATTTTGTATAGTCACATTTTCTTTCAAAGTTGAATGTTTGGGGTAGGGTGGGGTGTGCAGAATGGGGAAGGAATTTGGTGTCTTGGACTATGAGAACCAGAAAGATGCCCTTAATTTAAAACAAATCTGTCCACCCACCTCCACGATGTCTAAGATGGTGGTGAATCCTGCTGGTTGCCTTTATGAACTGTTCTACAACTGAATTCAGAGGAGGTGAGTTCCTCTCTGGAAGGAAGTAGCTTGTTCACAGGAGGATCCCTTGTGCAAGATGGTGAAGAGACCTTTTGAGCTCAGTTCCCATCTTCTTTGAAATTGGCTCTCCGAGGGTAATGTCCTCACAGTTCCGCAGGGTCTGTAAGACTGAACTGTTCAAACTTACTTTTAACAGTTAAGGGGAGGTGGCTATTGTTCCACAGTACCGACAATCTCACTGAACTAACATAATTGAAATCAGAAACCTCAGAATAACTAGAACATCAATGTGCATCTTGGACTTTTAATGACTATAAAATGTATGGAAATAATTTTATTGTCTATTTTGTTTTTTAATATTTTATGTTGCTTTTATTTGTTGTTAGCTGCCCTGATCCCATCAGGGGAGGGTGGGATATAAATCTGGTTAAATAAATAAGAAAGAGATGGGGATGTTTATTCGGGGTCCCGCTCCTGAAGCCCCCTCCAAACCCAGCTAGCTTGCCATCCAACTAGGGTTGCCAAGTCTAACTCAGAGAATACCTGGGGACTTTGGGAGTGGGGCTGGGAGACTTTGGGGGTGAAACCAGGAGACTTTCCCATTCCCTAAAAAAAAACAGCAGTGCAGTTTCCCTGACTACAGTCTTCATTTCCTCATCCCCAGCAGCTGGCTGCATTTCCACTTCCACTCTCTTTCTCTCTCACACACATACTCACACAAACACAAAGCAGCCCAAATAAACACACTTTGTGGTCTCACTGGAGCTATTTACTCACCATGAGAGTTGTTGAATGCTGTATTCTCAACCAAGTTCTTCAGACTAACACAGGGAAACCAGAGGTTCTGCTTTACTATTTACTCTCTATTTTTCTGTGCAAACAAGTTCTGGAGGGACTGTAAAACAAATGGAGAAACAGGGCCGCTTCCCTTCCCTTTCTCACAATAGCCACGTTGTTCTGCAAGCTCTCCCCACCTCCATTCAGCCTGGCTCTGGAGATTTAAAGGCACACACAGCTTTCTAAAAGCAAGCTGTTCCGAAACATCTTCTTAAGCCTTCTGAGGCGGAAAGGCATATAGCAGCTGTTGGGGCAGGGCATCCCCCCACTGGCCAGCTGACTGGGGGTGAGAAAGGGCCTGCAAAACCAGGAGCTCCCCCTCTGGGACCTGGGGATTGTCAAGCCAATCTCCAACCTCCCTGCACCTAGCACTTACCCTTGACCAGGCCTCCTGAGAGAGGAAAGCTGTCAGGCCCCTCTCTGATTCCTCTGCACGTGCCTTTTCCTCAGCTGTTTTTTGCTTAGAGGGAGAACATAAGAGAAGCCATGTTGGATCAGGCCAACGGCCCATCCAGTCCAACACTCTGTGTCACACAGTGGCCAATGTATGTATGTGTGTATATACATACATACATACACACACACACACACACACATATATACACACGGTGGCTAATAGCCACTGATGGACCTCTGCTCCATATTTTTATCTAACCCCCTCTTGAAGCTGTCTATGCTTGTAGCCGCCACCACCTCCTGTGGCAGTGAATTCCACATGTTAATCACCCTTTGGGTGAAGAAGTACTTCCTATTATCTGTTTTAACCTGACTGCTCAGCAATTTCATCAAATGCCCACGAATTCTTGTATTATGAGAAAGGGAGAAAAGTACTTCTTTCTCTACTTTCTCCATCCCATGCATAATCTTGTAAACCTCTATCATGTCACCCCGCAGTCGACGTTTCTCCAAGCTAAAGAGCCCCAAGTGTTTTAACCTTTGGAAGCATCTGCCTCCAAGGACAGCAGGGGAAGTAATGTTCCTCAGGATCTCCTGGAGGCAGCTGGGATTACAGGCACGGAGGAGGAAGAAGAATGTGCTGTTTGCAAATGGTCATGTCAGATCAGAGGCAGTAGGGCAAGACATCCCAGTCTGAAAGTGAAGTTGCAGCCAACCTATGGTGAGTGACCCTGTAGAGTTTTCAAGGCAAGAGACCAACAAATGTGGTTTGCCATGATCTGCCTCCACACAACAACCCTGACCTTCCCTGGTGGTTTCCCATCCAAGTACTAACCAGGGATGACCATGTTTTGCTTCAGAGATCTGCTGAGATTGGGCTAGCTTGGGTTTTCCAGGTCAGGGCATCACAGTACACATCTATCTGCAGTAGCCACTGTGGTGCAGTGGTTAGGATGCCAGCATAGGATCATGAACCTTGTAGGGGCCTCATAAAGCAATCAAAGTGACAAATGCACACACGCACACACACAAAACCATAAATGACCTGTCACCTTTTAGTCCACAGGAGCCTTCTGCAGAGGTAAAATAGTACAGAATGCAACATGCAACAAAGACACTGTTATACTTGTAAGGCGATCAACAATTGATATAGGATCCAAAATGGAATGCTGTACGGGGAAATAAAAACAATTGATTAATATTAGATTATGCAATTTAAAAAATCCCATCTACTATTAATGATGCATATTTTACTGTAGCCTAATTTAATACACTTACTTCCACTCTGGAATTGAATGACCAAAAAAAATGGAGGGGGACACAATTGTATCTGGTGTTGTGTCGGTAGCAATTACATATACCGGAGATAGTAATATTGCCAACAAATACTTGGAAATACAAAAAATAAAAATAAAATTCACAATGTAAAAATGTAAAATATAATAAATAAGGAAATACCTTCCAGTTTAGTAAAATCCCTTTATCGGGGCCAGTGTAACAGCAATATGTATCAATGCAGACAGACGGCATGAGCTTATATAATGTGCTAGGGAATGATGCAATATTGGTTTAATGTTAGAGGTCACAGAGAGGAAAAATGGGGGGGGGGGGGATCATAATACAAAAAAGGACTTTAAAAAACAGTACCCAAATGATGCAATGCTGGTATAACAATGGTAATGCAAAAGGATTTTAAAGAGATAGTACCCATATGACGCAATGCTAGTGCAATGTCGTGGTGGGTGGGTGGGTGGGTGGGATAGGATTTGAAGATCATGGACACCCTGCAGGGTGACCTAAGAATCATAAAATCATGGAGTTGGAAGGGGCCCTACAGACCATCTAGTCCAACCCCCTGCTCCATGCAGGATCAGCCTCAAGCATCTCCCACAAATAATCATCCAGCCACGTTTTGGGTCTGTCAAACACTCTCAGTCTGACTTGCCTCTCAAGGGTTTTGTGGGGATAAAATAGAGAAGAGAATGATGTAAACTGTTTTGGATCCTAATTGGGGGGGGGGGGGGGGGCGGGACTGGATTCTAATTAGGGGTTTAAATCTAATAAACAAAAAATATACATTTCATGCATGTGATTTAGAAGACAACGGGTCAGATCCTGCATATAATCCCCATGGATGAAAGAATCTCCATGTATGCAAGCACACTAAAGAGCTTTCCTCTCTCAGGAGGCCTGGTCAAGGGTAAGTGCTAGGTGCAGGGAGGTTGGAGGTTGGCTTGCCAATCCCCATGTCCCAGAGGGGGAGCTCCCAGTTTTGCAGGCCCTTTCTCACCCCCAGTCAGCTGGCCGGTCCAAGTACTAACCAGTCACATCCTCTTTCCTGCTGCAGCCCAAAATGCCCCATGATGGTCCTCTTGCATTATAAGGAACGATAATGAGTGAGGAATTCCAACTCTCCGTTTAAACCAGGATGGCAGAAGTTGTTTCGTTTCCTGGTGAGTTTTAATTCCATGTTGTGTATTCCTTTTGAAGATTTTCTGCTGAGAGATTTCTTAGTCCAAGAAAACCAGCTTGGGTGTTCTCTGGACTTCCTTGTCCATATTTGTGAATCCCTACAAAAGGAATACACTCTTTAAACAGAGAGAGTGTCTAAAAACCCACGGCTGTTCAGCAGAACTCTTCTCATCAGCTTTTGACATAACTGCCATATTCCGGCTGTAAAATATAATTAGAGCAGTGAATCAGAAAGGAACTGTCCATTGAACAGCACAGTATGTTCCCCGCCAAAGAAAAGGATGTGAAATTCATGCAAATTCAGTCTGGCTTCTGTACTTCCTCTGTAGGAAACTGATGTGTGACAGTCAGCAGAATGTGCTTGCATGGAGCCAGAGGCTCTTGCATGCTTTTCTGAGTCAGTCGGCACCTTCCAGCTGCGAGTGAGCTGTCTCAGTGCCCTCCACTGCCTTTCAGCCACCCATCTCTAAACAGAGTTACGTGCTCCTAAATCCCTTATAGAATCACAGAGTTGGAAGGGACCTCCAGGGTCATCTAGTCCAACCCCCTGCACAATGCAGGAAACTCACAAATACCTCCCCCTAAATTCACAGGATCTTTATTGCTGTCAGATGGCCATCTAGCCTCTGTTGGGAGGGAGAGAAGAAGGAGAGCCCACCACCTCCCGAGGAAGCCTGTTCCACTGAGGAACTGCTCTAACAGTGAGGAAGTTCTCCCTAATGTTGAGCCGGAAACTCTTTTGATTTAATTTTAACCCATTGGTTCTGATTCTATCTTCTAGGGCCAAAGAAAACAATTCCACACCATCCTCTAGATCAAGGCCAGCCATTGGCCATGCTGGCTGGGGCTGATGGGAGTTGAAGGCAAAAAAAATATCTGGAGAGCTACCGTTGGCCACCCCTGCTCTAGATGACAGCCCTTCAAGTACTTGAAGATGGTGATCATATCACCTTTCAGCCGCCTCCTTTCCAAGCTAAACAGGCCCAGCTCCTTCAACCTTTCTTCATAGGAGTTGGTCTCCAGACCCCTCACCATCTTTGTCGCCCTCCTCTGGACCCATTCCAGCTTGTCTATATCCATCTTAAAATGTGATGCCCCAAACTGAACACAATACTCCAGGTGAGGTCTTACCAGAGTAGAGTAAAGCGATAGTGTTACTTCACATGATCTGACACCATACTTCTGTTGATACATAGTCAGTGGGCTTAGAAAGATGAAACTCAGCCTTGGAGTGCACTGTTCATTTCGACCTGTGGGCAAGGGTCATTTTGTAGAAAAATAGGTGGTGGAGCTCATCCAGGGATTGTTATGCAGCTGCACCTACTGTTCAATGGACAAGGTGGGAAGGAGGAGGTGGAACTCTCAGAAACGTTCAGGAGCTGTGCTCCTGTGAGCTCCCACTGAATCCGAGGCCTTCCTGTGGGTTATGATTTGGGGAGGGAGTCACTTTGGGGGCAGAAGCAAAGATCCCAGATCCAGTTCCCCTGAGTGGCATTGCCAAGATGTACTAGAACAGCTTAACCCATGAAATGGAACCACAGCTTTGGCATCAGTTGGGCGTTATCCAGCGGTTCATCTTTCAGGTACTCAACTGGCTTGGATCACAGGAAATGGAGGACTGCAGTGTTTCATTGATTTTAAGGACATTTTTCTAAAAAAACAGAAAAGAAAAATCCCTTTCCAAAGTGTATTTTCTTCAGAACACAGTGTGTCAATGTTAACTTACAAGTTAATTGGGGTTTTAAGCACCAGCTGAACAGAGTGCATAAAAGCCTCCCGCAGAGAGGATTAGCTGGTAGCCTTTGTGGCTGGTTCCTGGGGTTGTCTGATTTAAAATGGGAGTGGGGGGGGGGGAGAATAAGGCATGAAGTCCTGCAGGGTTTCATAGCAGGTCTGCCCCCAAACAGTGTAGGGGCTCTGTCATGCATACCCAATAATAAGTATATGTGGGGGACCCACAAAGACTTGCAGGGGGTGTCTCATTTCCCCCTCTCCCACTATTTCCTTTTTCTCTTACTGACAGATCCCGCAGCTTCTTTCCCTCACTTCCTTCTCTCCTTCCCACCCACAGCCAACCTACCTTTATCTGCTCCCCTGCCTTCAGCTTTCCCTCCTTCCTTTTCCCTGGAAGCCTCTCTCTGCAAAAACTAGGGCCACGATTCACAGTCCCAGGCACTGGGCCAGGCTCAGGTGCTGACTGCTCAGCCTATCACCAGGTTTGATTCCCCACTCACCCACATGCAGCCAGCCGGGTGACCTTGGGTCAGTCACAGTTCAATCATAGCTAGGGTTGCCAAGTCCCCCATAGGGTTTTCCCCCAAAATGCTAGAGCATCCCCGCATGAAACCATAGAGTTTCCTGCAAATTCCTAGAGTGTCCTGGTGCGATGAACCCAGCATGATGTGTCACCTCTGGGCGCCATACATGCCATGCAACAATGGGACTCTTTGGGGGGAGGCAGGGATCTCCCCAGTGACTTCCTCCCTGCTGGTGGGTTGGGGCCTGCCAAAGCAGGGGATCCCCTGCCCCCAGCAGTAACTTGGCAGTCCTAGTTCTCTCAAGAGCAGTTTTTGAAAGAGCTCTCTTAGCCCCACGTACCTCACAGGGTATCTGTTGTGAGGAGAGGAAGGGAAGGAGATTGTAAACCACTCTGAGACACTGAGTGAAGGGCAGGGTATAAATCCAATCTCCTCCTCCTCCTCCTGCGGTGGGGAAACTGCAATGACTCATGGGAGCGCCTCACTTTCCTCGGAATTCTTTCCCCTCCTTACATCTTTCCCTCCTCCTGGTAATTTCCATCTCCTCACCTTTCTTTTCTCCTTCCCACCCATCAACTGAAACCACATGGAGTTTTCCCAGGGAGAGGCTGCCAAGGAGAGGGAAGGTGGAGAACTGAGAGGCAGATAAAGGTTGATTGGCTGGCGGGTGGGAAGGAGAGAAGGAAGTAGGAAAAGCTGAGAGGCTATTGAGAGCCAGTGTGGTGTAGTGGTTAAGTCAGGGACTCTTATCTGGGAGAACCGAGTTTGATTCCCCACGCTTCCACATACACCTGCCAATGTGACTCTGGGTCAGCCACAAGTTCTCGCAGAGCTGTTCTGCTCAAAAGCAGTTCTGGAAGAGCTCTCTCAGCCCCACCTACCTCACAGGGTGTCTGTTGTGGGGAGGGAAAGGAGATTTGCAAGCCACTTTGAGATTCCTTTGGCTAGCGAAGGGTGTGGTATAAATCCAATCTCTTCTTCTTCTTCTTCTCCTTCTCCTCTATAGGGGCTTAGAGGGAAGAGAAATAGTTGGCGGGGGGGGGGGGCGGGGAGAAAATGAGATGCCCCCAGCAAGTCTTTGTCAGTCCCCTGCTTTGTATCACTCCATTAATTATTACTTTGTTAATCAATATGAAGAAGTTATTATGTTTGTTTTGCATTGACCCACTGAGAATTTATTTACGAGACCCTCTTGGATCCTAAATATAGCTGCTTATTAATTCTGTGTTTGCAGATCAGATGGTCTGCCTTGAGCGTTCTTGTAGAGCTGGGAGCTATTTGCTTCCTTCATTTGTTATACTAAAGTAACCGATCAATAGGATGCATTTGATCATGTCTGGGAGAAACGTTAAAAAAGCCAAAAACCTTGCATTTATCAGACATGATTTAGCTGCATATTTAAGTCTAGAGAGGAAGCCCTACCCTTTTTGACTTCATCGTTTTCCCCATGAACTTCTAAAAAGGCTTTTTATCTTCCATAGTTTAGAGAGGAGGGATTTGTTGTTGTTGTTGCTGTTGGTGATGATAGAAGCCACCAAGGAGCCACTGTGCACATCAAACTAATCTCTGGATCTACTCGTTTCTACATCTATCTTTCCATTTCATCTTCTTCCTCCTCCAAGGAGTTCGTAGCACTGTAGATAGTTCTCCTTTCCTCCATTTGTATCCTCACAACCACCCTGTGAGGAAGGTTAAGCTGAGATATAGTAACTTGGGGTTTTAAGCTTTGATCTCCACCATCAGTGGCCAACACTGTAATTATTCCTTGGGAGGTGGTGGGCTCTCCTTCCTTGGAGGTTTTTAAACAGAGGCTAGATGGCCATCTGACAGCAATGAGGATCCTGTGAATTTAGGGGGAGGTGTTTGTGAGTTTCCTGCATTGTGCAGGGGGTTGGACTAGATGATCGTGGAGGTTCCTTCCAACTCTATGATTCTATTATTCTGTTACACCACATGGTTAGGAGTGCTGGTGGAAATACTTGTGTGTGTGTGTGTGTGTATGTTTTAAATTCAAAATGTGGTTTAATATTTACAGGTCTCTGCTTTTCTTTCCAAGTACCCTCTCTAAAACCAGATGTGTTAGAGGAGTTAGATATTTATGGGTTAAATTATAATATTGTATATTCTTTGCCAGCTAGGGTAATTTGTTGTTATGTGTGGGGAACTAAGATGTTCTGCACAGAGACTTTCTATCAGCTGAATGCTTTGTAGACCTTCCTCAGCTGGAGGGGGAAGCTGGGACACCATGGGAATCCAGGAAAAGGTTAAAATGTAACAGAAATTTGGAGCAAGAAAGTGGGCCCTGGTTGCAAGGAAGACGGAAGAAGCATTACATCCCACTGGGGAATAAGAGAGCGCAGACCATCTAAAGAAGCATCCATGTCAGAGGCATCCAAATGGAATGGATATATGTGGGACAGTGACCCCATTCTGAGGTGAATGTCTAATGTGATTCATACCACAATTAACATGTTAGCAGAGGTGCAGGAATGGGAGTCTTGAGCATATGTCTGCCAACTGTACAAGATCGAGGCTGAACTTCTGTTTCTTGCTGCAGGTCTTTTAAGGCCAGGTGTAGGCAAAGGCATTAGATTTTTGGAAAGGGGAGGGGACCCTTTCATTGTAGTCTTCAATGACCTGCTCCAGTTGAATCCTGGGACCAGTGGTGGAGTTGTAATGACTTTTCTTTTTGTTGATGATTAATTAAATTTATTTTTGAAAACTGATTTATTTCATAAAATAAAACAAAGAATCTATCTAAAGGGACAAGGCAAGAATGACTACCCAGACCATAAAATCATGTGAAATTAAGAACTCTGTTACATTTTGCTGCAAGTTCCTTTCCTTTCACAACCTTTGACCCACACTAAGTATCTCTATTTTGTAAGTAGGTCTTTTGGCCCTCAGCTTGTTTTTTGGGTGGCCCAGTTGGCTTCAAAATATTTAAACAAATACAGGTTTGATCAAATGGGCCTCAGGACTGTGGAGAGATACGAGTTTGTGAAAGAGAGTTTAGAGATTTATTTATCTGAGTAGTACATGTGTACCCTAGTCTTCTTCCAAGGAACTTGGATCAATGTAGATGGTTTGTCCTTGCCTCCATTGTACCATCTTCTGAGGGAGCGAAGGGCCCAGAGTTTCCCAGAAAGCTTCCATGGCAGAGTGGAGATTTGAACCTCGGGCTCCCAGATCCTAGTCTGGCATTCTAATTTCTACCTCACACCAGCTCTCTGACTAGAAACCCATTACCTGAACCTGAAAGTTGATCATCAACTATTAATCTCACAAGGTTGAAGATCTTTGCATCTGGTCTAGTCAGTTATATAGCAGGCCATAAAATGGAAGCAGAGTTCCATGTGATTTACAGTTTGAAGCCTTCATAAGACTGAAGGTGTTTGTCTCCAACATAACTACCTGCATAACTCATCAGTGCTGTTCCTTAATCTGTCACTCTCGTCCTGGGACTGTCCCTCGTCTATCACCTTCTCCATTACAGCAGGCCATGAGGGAAACTGGAAACTGGACAAGGCAACCTGCATATTTTTTCAGACCATTTTTTAAAAAAAATGAGAGTTGTGCAATCATTCCTCACACAACAAGCAGACGTTGTCATCATGGGAGGACTGAGGAAAGGACATTTCATGTACTCATTCCTTCCCATTCTTTCATTAGTCACTATAGCCTTTAGAAAAATCTAGTATTTTTGTGTAACTGGATCTTACTTTTCCCTCATCAAGAGCCACCATATATGTATTTTGTGATCCCATTGACCAGTTCCTCACTAGCAATTGCTCTGCCACCAGGCCTCTGTTTCCCCTGGTTCAAGTGAATGATTCCCAACCAGTTGAAATGTGGATGCATTTTGACCCACAGCTCCTTCCAGTTTCCCTCATGGCTTCCTGATCTCTAACAAAAACAAGACCAGGAAGCAGGGCCGGTGCTAGGGTTTTTGGTGCCCTAGGTGA
The DNA here is from genome assembly GCF_032191835.1 of Heteronotia binoei. Lineage (NCBI taxonomy): Eukaryota > Metazoa > Chordata > Lepidosauria > Squamata > Gekkonidae > Heteronotia > Heteronotia binoei. Next base: position 15,586,692 of record NC_083241.1, read on the forward strand.
GCTGCCCACTAGCACCCCACCCCCAAAATTTAAAAAATAGAGAATTGTAGGGAAAATGAAGAAACTTGAAATTATTTACAGTTTTAATTTACAGGTTTATCATTTTAAATTTTATTTTTTGTAAAAAAAAAAAAAAAGTGAGATTAAGCAATAAAAATTGTGAGAATACTACTTGATCCTTTTAGTTGGAGGTGCCAGTGACAAGACCTTGTGTATGCGAGAAAGATGCTCTACCACTGAGCTGTGGCTCTGTTAAAATAGAGTAGGAAAGATGAGTGGCAGCAGACAACTTCAACAGGAGCCAATTTTTAGATACTGTAATTGGCTCTTCTTCAGCTTGTTGTGGAAACAGTTAGGTCTTTTGTGCACCACACCCAAGAGGAAACACCTGGCCGTAAAAGCACCATGAAGAGCTGTAAATAGTTTATTTCCGTCTTCTGCTATTAGCCATGTGCAAAGACAGGGTCGGGGTATGCCCGTATAAGGATATGGTGAACAACCAGCGTAGGTGATAGGTAGAATGTGAGCCTTCCGCGTCGGCCAGGATAGGCCGGAGGGACAGAGAGGGGTGTAGCGTCGCGAGTCTTAAATTGAGCTGTGCTGCTACACAGACTTCAGAGACCGCACCCTGGGTGCCTGCTCTCCATGCCTGCAGACATGTATTCCGATTAAAACTAGCTTGCTGCTGACCTCCGTGTCTTGGCGTTTTCTTGGTGAGACGAAAATGATCCATAGCAAGCTTTTATAATTGGTTAATTTATCCCTGCTGGGCTCCGAGGAGCACACTGTGCAGGCGCTGTCCACTTTTGTGTTTTTTTGGGCAGCAGCTGCACTCCGTGGAGCCTGTTTTCCATTGGGGGAGGCAAGCTCCAAGGAGCACACATGCTGCGTGTGAGGACAGGGGGTGCCTGGTGGTGCTCCTAGGCCAGGTAGCCGCCTACTTGGTCTACTCCTACGCACCAGCCATGAGGGAAATTGGAGGGAGTCATGGGTCAAAATGTGCTTGCACAGCAACTGGTGGGAAATTGATTGCTTAAGCCAGTGAAAGCAGAAGCCAGGGGTGGAACAACTGCTAGTGCGGAATGGGTAATTCCTACATAGTACATGCATGTGTAGCTATGCAAAATGTGCCTGACTGCTGAGTAGGACTTTATTCATGAGCAAGCTATTACTAATGAAAAGGCCTGTCTCAAAGTCAAGCCACTGTGTGGGGACAACTACCTACCATCTACCTGACATGGCTGTCCTTTAGTTCCCCTTAGTAATAATTTCTCCACACTCATCATTTGTGCATTTCAGCCTTTGGCCACCTCCCAAATCCTCCTCAGGGGAATTTCCCCAAATTTCAAATGCCCCATAGGAAAAATTATCCATGATATAACAAGTTCCTTCTGCCACAAATAAAATAGGAAGAGTTGGAAGGTAACACTGAAACTGTTATCCCCTAAAGTGGAAACATTCCTCTAGGATAGGAACCCCTAACTTTGTTGGTCCTTTTTGCACTTCTATAATTTTGAGAACAGGAATGAGCTGTTCAAAATGGCTGCCAAGGAATCTGGGGCCACCAATCACATCATGGCTACCATGGGTTACGGGGTAATGCAAAGATATGGGATGCTGAAAGCGAAGCATTCCCCTCCAAAGAGGACCACTGTTTCTGAAGGTAGACACAAAGGTCATGCCCCCCCCCCCCCCACTGGAGTCCTCAGAAGTGCCCCTTGTTCTGGAGACATTGTGGGGGAGAAAAGAGTGGGCATCAGGAAATATGCTGGTGAACACCATGCTGCACATGATTTTCAGGAGAACAAAGTTGGAGTCCAGTGGCACCTATGTTGGTCTTAAAGGTGCCACTGGACTCCAACTTTGTTCTATTGCTTTAGAAGAAGACAGCTGCCCACCTGGATCTATGATTTTCAGGAACCACTGCTTTGCGGGGGAAAGACAAAGTACACAGCTTAAAATGTTTGAAGTGAGGAGATTCTCTTCCGTGTGGGGGGTCCTAGATGAGGGCAGACTCCAGACTAAGAAAATCCTGGCCAGTGGGTAGAATGACAGGCTTTTTATCCTAGTGGGACCAACAAACATCGTGTTTGATTTGTTCCTGGGGAAGAGAGCTGAACAGTGTCTGCTAGATGACAAAAAATTCACAATAAAGAAACTAAGTCAGCTGTAACTTAGAGCAGGGGTGGCCAATGGTAGCTCTGCAGATGTTTTTTGCCTACAACTTCCATCATTGCCTACAACTTCCATTGGCCATGCTGGGTGGGGCTGATGGGAGTTGTAGGCAAAAAACATCTGGAGAGCGTCTGTTGGCCACCCCTGACATAGAGTGGTGTTAAAAAAAAATTCAGACATCACAAAAATCAATTAAAGTTAGGCAGTTCTTTGCTGAACTATTAATCGGCTGATTGCATAGTACCCTCAAGTGCTTCTTGCTTGATAAAACTGGTAGAGATATCTGTTTGTCTTCTGATAAGTGTTCCATAATTACTTGGAAGACACAAAGGCAAGACAAATCTACCCCTATTGAAGTCTATGGTGTGTAGCCATAGTATTCAGAGTCAGGTCTATTCCTTTTGATGGCAGCTGCAGTTAGACCTGGTGTCTTGGTTGGGGTGCTCACAAGACTCACCAGCTTAGAGAGAATATTACTGGTGTCTTGGTTGGGGTTCTGTGTAGTCCTGAAGTGACGTGGTGGGGTCCTCTAGCAAGGTCTCTGGATAAATTTGGTGATAAAAGAATTTTAATGACCAGTTTCAGCTTGAGAGTGTCTCACAAGATGCTACTGGAACACCAACCACAGCAGCGAAATGGGAGACAATTCCAAATTTCTCTTCCCTGTTGTTTTGACCTGAAAATCCCAATCTCCATTTCACTTTTCCCTGCAAATCAAAACCATGATTTCTATTTTTCTAGTGGCTTTCTTTCTTTCCCCCCCTCACACTTCATATTTGTCTCATAAAACGTCTGTTCCACAAAGGCCAGCCTGACACCTGGAATGCTTGATTGCAAGGACTGAATGATATGATTTACCAGTGATCAAAATGTCTGTTTAAACAGTTGCCTGCAGAGTGGAGCAGTTATGTAGCAACAGTGGGGGAGGGGAGTGTGTGGGAATAGGAATGTGGGAAAAGCCAATTGTGCTGCACTGTGTGGTACGTAAGGAAATCGGTGAAATAACTTGACAAAACACCCACAGACAGACTGATGAATTATCTAATGGATGGCTGAAAAAGCAGGTCTCTGTTTTCAAACAGCTAGCAGGGTATGAGCTGAACTGGTGGGTATTTGAGTCTCCCTCTTCACTAGGCTTCACTACTGACCTTCTCTGTGGTTTTTAGTGTTATGTCTGTTTAAGGGCTGTTAAGTTCCCGGGTGGGGTGGGGGTTCTCCCGCTTTTGAGGTCCCCAAACTGCCAGCCAGCAGTGGGCAGGTGTGGGGATCCCCTCCAGATGTCACCGGCATGATGATGTCGCTCGCAAACGATGTCATCATGCCAGCGATGTTGTGCGCCGGCTGCTCTAGGAGCTTCTGGGAAAACTCTATGGTTTTCCCAGATGCTTCAACAATTTGGGAGGGAAACTCTATGGTACCATAGAATTTTCCTCCTAAATTGCTAGAGCATCCTGGAAAACCATAGAGTTTTCCTGGAAACTCCTAGAGTGGCTGACATGCGACATCGCCAGCGTAATGACATCACTTGCAAAAAAAAGTCCCCCACCAGAGGCTGTGGGGAACTTGACAACCCTAGTCTTTTTTCCCCCTTTTTTATATATATAGGCTATGATCACACATACTAAATAATGCACTTTCATTCCACTTTCAATCCACTTTACACCTGGATTTTACTGTATGAACTGGCAAAATCCAGTTGGAAAGTTAAATGAAAGTGGATTGAAAGTGCATTATTTAGTAATTGCAGCCATAGTTTACTTTAAAGGTTTTTAATGTTGACATTTTAATATTTGAGGTTCACCATCTTGGGGGACCCTATTAAGGCAGTAAGGCAGTAAAATGGTATAAATAAATAAATATGCATGAATCCCACTTGGATGTCTGGATTCTCAGAACTGCACTTTAAAAAATAAAATCTTATTTCACGTGTTCCTCACCAAACAATACCTCCATTCCAATGCAATAACCCCTTTCATGAAATTCATCTGGTTAATATATGAGTGTGTGCCTCTCTCCATCTCTTCCCAGTCCTGGTTCCCCAATGACTCTTCCTGCATGTCAGAAGTTCCCTCTCTGCATTTCTAATTCCTGGTAACCTGATTCATTTCATTCTTGGCTGGTTCCAACATCTGCCTCCATACTGATATTGCAGATTATTTTTGTTTCTAGCTGAGGATTAAAACACCCAAATAAATCTCTTTACACAATTTCCCCCCTGCTTCTACAAAGCTGAACCATGCAAGCGCCGTCTTTTCCTCCTAAACTGTGAGGGGCAGAGGCCAAGGGGCTTGTGGAGAGAATGCAGAATGGCTGTGATGGTATTAATCAGCTCAGAAATGTCCTTTGCCGCACCACATCCAATCAGTGCTACCTAATTCTTCCTTTTCCCCAGACACAAGTGGTAAACACTCATCGACGGTAAGATGCTTTGCCTAGCATAGTGGCCCAGAGCAACAGCTGCAGTGCTCTCTTTTAGCAAGGTAATGAGGCCTCATTGCCATCTGATCACTTCCTTGTTTTAATTTCATTTTTGCCAATAATGAACATATGAAGCTGCCTTATACTGAATCAGATCCTCAGCCCATCAAAGTCAGTATTGTCTACTCAGACTGGCAGTGGCTCTCCACGGTCTCAAGCTGAGGTTTTTCACACCTACTTGCCTTTTTAGTTGGAGATGCTGGGGTCTGAACCTGGGACCTTCTGCTTACCAAGCAGATGCTCTACCACTGAGCCACCATCCCTCCCCATTCTTCTATGTTTTATGGGGAAGGGATGGGATGGAGGAAAGAGACAGGTTATGAGAGAGTGCAAAGAATGGTAAGTTATCACAAAGGTCCCAAGGATTGTTGAGCTTGCTGGTTTGTTTTGCATTTGGAGACACAGTGGTGCGTGTCAGGGGTTTTTTTTGTAGCAGGAACTCCTTTGCATATTAGGCCACATCCCCTGATATAGCCAGTCCTCCAAAAACTTACAAGGCTCTTAGTACGGGGCCTATAGGAGGATTGACTACATCAGGGGTGTGTGGTCTAATATGCAAAGGAGTTCCTGCTACAAAAAAGCCCTGTTGAGTGCCACCACAAAATGGTCATCATGGGGGCAGGAACAATCACAAAATGGTGGCTAGCAGTCTTTCAGTTTCCTGTGGGGAAGAAAGGAAGAAGAAGATATTGGAAGATGATCAGTTCAGCTGTGGCTCTGAAAGCAGACTGAAGAGTGTGAAGGAGAAATGGTGTCCCCTCCACCCATTCTGTGATGGGGTTTGGAATACTCTATGTCAGCCTCTCATGAAACCTCTGCTATGTCCAATGGCTCCAGGATCTGCTTGAAAGTTGTTCAGGCATGCCATACTTGGTTGTTATTGTTATTTCTTTCTGCACATTTGAAGCTGCTGGAGTGAGCAGGCTACTATTTCAGTGAAAGGCAATGGAGACAGAATGGAGGAAACGAGGAAGCACTTCTTTACTCAACATGCAATTAGATTGCGGAATTCACTGCCAGTGGATGCGGTGATACTTATTAGTGTAAATGTTTTTAAAAGGGGATTAAACGGATAGCTGAAGGAGAGATCTGTCAGTGGCTACTAGTCATGATGACTAAGGGGATCCTCCACATCCAGAGGCAGTAAATCTCTGAATCCTGGATCTGGTAGGCAACTTCAAGGAAGGCCTTCTCGTCTGTGTCTTCCTGGACAACTGATTACTGTGTGAAATGGGATGCTGGACTCAATGGACCAAGGGTCTGATCTGGTGAAGTTCTTATGTTCTTATGTACTATTTGAATTATGAGATTTTGATGGGCTAGAGGGGTGGCCAACGGTAGCTCTCCAGATGTTGTTTGCCTACAACTCCCATCAGCCCCAGCATTGGCCATGCTGGCTGGGGCTGATGGGAGTTGTAAGCAAAAAACATCTGGAGAGCTACCGTTGGCCACCACTGGGTTAGATGGTTTGCATTTCATATCTCCCTGTCCGTGAAACACCAAACTAGGACGTTTTATATTTTTAAAATGCATAGATTCAGGGGGTTTGAGACTATGGCAATATCAAATGTTAAGTTTTTACCTCATGTAGAAGTGTCCAAACAATTTCCATGGTTTCATTATTCAGTGAATGAGTCAGACAAATCCCTTTTTATGCATACATGGTTTATTCAAACTACATACAAATGGCTGAGTCACTCGAAGTACTGGTTGTAGATAGATCCAGGTGGACAACCATGTTGGTCTGAAGCAGCAGAACAAATTTTGAGTCCAGTGGCATCTTTAAGACCAACAAAAGTTTATTCAGTTCAGTTCAGCTCAGTTCAGTATATTTATTGACATACACAAAAGTTTAGTCAAGGTATAAGCTGTTGTATGCAAGCACACTTCTGTTGCCCCAGATCCAACGGGTTGAAACTAAATCAAAAAGAGTTTTCACCTAAACATTAGGAAGAACTTCTTGACAATTAGAGCAGTTCCTTAACAGAACAGGCTTCCTCGGGAGGTGGTGGGCTCTCCTTCCTTGGAGGTTTTTAAACAGAGGATAGATGACTATCTGACAGCAATGCTGATTCTGTGGACTCAGGCAGATCATGAGAAAGAGAGCAGGAAGGGTTGCATCAGTGTTTAGTTCTCATGGCCCCTTTTTACACACCCATGGAAATGCTGTTTGTCCCTTTGGAGTCACGCAGCAATTTTTCTTCAGGCCACTTTGGCCAGGGATCCTGAAGGGGTGAGGTGGTTTTTTTTTTTGCCATTTCTGGTTGTGGAGACAGCATCACTGGGACCAATTTCACACTACACGTGTTTCAGGTGGAGAGCCCTTTTGCTACCAGGGCTTCTCTCCATTTTTGTACAAGTTGCCCAGGAGCTGTGAGTTGGCATGCCACTATTCCACAGCAAGTGGAAACCACTTGTCAGAGGATTCTGCTTGCTACGGAACAGTGGCACGCCGGCTCGCAGCTCCGGGGCAACTTGTGCAAAAATGGAGAGAAACCCCGGTAGCAAAAGGGCTCTGCATCCGGAACAAGCATAGTGCAAAATTGGTCTTTGTGTGTGTGTGTGTGTAGGGGAGAGGTATTTGTGAATTTCCAGCATTGTGCAGGGGGTTGGACTAGATGACCCTGGATGCCCTTCCAACTCCGTGCTTCTAATAAACTTTTGTTGGTCTTAAATGTGCCACTGCACCTTTTGTTGGTCTTAAAGGTGTCACAGAGTTACAGTTTGGAGGGCCGGTGTAGGCTGACCTATATGAGGTGCGTGGCATCACCGCAAAGTTTTATCATGCATTTTCTGCTCTTTCCTCCCAGTCAACTGAGCCCTAACTGATGCCCCCATGACATCTGTAGCTGCACAGAGATGCCTCAGAGAGACTGGTTGAAGGCAAGAGAAAGCTCAGCTCAGTCATCACTGCTGTGTTGGACACGTTTCAGCAAGTCGCCGTGAATGTCTGGAGCAACAGGGGAAGAGAGGGCAGCTGTATTGTAAGCTCTGGGTTGAAAGAACAGGGAGATGAAAAGGCTGAGCCTTCTGTTAGCGAGTTTTCCCTGTTTCAAAACGGGGCACGGGGAATTGAATTGGCCACTCGACACACGCTTCGCTGATCGCTGACAATCTCCGTCTCCTCTGGCTATGATATGAAAATATGGACGGCGAGTGAATCTTGATAATTCCCAGCTCCCCTAATCAGATTATCTTATCATTGCAATGAGAGCTGACAAGCAGAAGGTGGAAGAGAAACTGGCAGGCTTTGAGGAGGATGGTTTGGCAGCATCCTTGAAGAGGAGAGGGCAGGGAGGGGACTTGGAGGTCCCTTAATCTGCACTGGTTGCTGTCTGAATTTGGCCAAGGCACCCCTTAAGAAACACAAGGCTCAGGGCTTTTTTGTAGCAGGAACTCCTTCGTATATTAGGCCACACGCACTTGATGTAGCCAATCCTCCAAGAGCCTAAAAAGGGAAAGGTAGTCCCCTGTGCAAGCACTAGTTTTTTCCGATTCTGGGGTGACGTCGCTTTCATGACATTTTCACGGCAGACTTTTTTACGGGGTGGTTTGCCACAGAGCTCTTATTACAGGGCCTACTGTAAGCTCCAGGAGGATTGGCTGCATCAAGGGGGTGTGGCCTAATATGCAAAGGAGTTCCTGCTACAAAAAAAGCCCCGACAAGGCTACTATTGAAAATGGCAGCCCTGTGCCATTTCCCCTCATGTCTATAACTGGCAGTGCAAAATCCTGCTTCTTGCATGGGCAGGGACATCCAGCATAATAATATGAGGAAATGAGGGGCACATTACAGTACATCAAAGGTCCCCAGCGCAGCACCTACTAACATGGTTCCTGGTTCCTGTCAAGTGTTTTTGAAAGTGGGCACAGCCAGGTGGAGCTCTTGCCCAGTCGGGTATCTGATTGTCCACCTCTAAATCTGATTAGGTACACAGATCATTTAAAAGTTGCTTTAGCAGCAGCTGCCACTATACGACAAGGATCTTCACTGTGCAATTGAATGGAAGCTCTGTGTATGCAAGAAAATATTTCAAACAATATGTTAAACGTTGCTTCCATGTGAAAGAGAGAATTCAGATTTGATTTGATTTGATTAGAACCCACTAATTTTTTTGGTGGTCCATGGTCTCCATCCCCTGATCTAGATGTCCCAGACAATGTTCCCTCTAAGCTGAGTTAGTGTGAGCTAGCTCACAGATTTTTAGCCTCCAGCTCACGCATTTTTGTCTTAGCTCAGGAAAATTGACCCCAGAGCACAATAATTTATGCAGTAGCTCACAACTTTAATGCCAGTAGCTCACAACTTTAAAACCAATAGCTCACAAAGTAGAATTTTTGCTCACAAGACTCTGCAGCTTAGAGGGAACATTGGTCCCAGGCTAGCCCAAACTCATCAGATGTCAGAAACTAAGCTGGGTCGGTTGGATGGGAAACCATAAAGGGAATCCATCAAAGAAATACAGGTCTCAGGCAATGGCAAATAACCTCTGCTAAACTCTTGCCCTGAAAACCTTATTTTGGGGGTGGGGGGGGGTCTCCATAAGTCAGCTGCAACTTGATGGCATTTCCCAGCATCATGCTATCTATAAAACTTCTCCAGCATCTCATTTCAATTTTCTTCCTGTCAGGGGTCTTCACTTCTTCCTTTCTTGTGTTATGTACTCCTCAAAGGACTTCTTGTAAAACTTTTTCATGAAGAGAGACTTTAAGGCATTACTAACAATCAGCTATCATCTGAAGCCCAGTTTAGTTGCAGTGGAGTCCATCGGGGAGGAAGGAACAAATGATCGCCAGATCTCAAGCATACAGGCAGAAACGAGCTGGGAGAAGAAAAACAGATACACAAATGTAGAGCCAGAGCAATAACGAACTTAAAACACAAGTGAGATGGTTTGAAGAAGGCCTCTTGGAATTCCCTCTCCCTTCCCCTTTGATTATGGTACACAAGCAGCATATTGAAAACATTAATTTAGGCATGGAGGCAAGTGAGGATTTGGGAATAATAATTTGATGACTGTTAATGGAATGCTTTTATAGAGGAAGAATTGCTTTGCCAGGGTTCATCTGTTAGGGAGAGATGTGGACGGTTGAAAGGTGCTCAGCATCTGGTTTACAGGGGTAGACTGCCATTGAACATGGAAGGTCCACAGTGAGTGGCTAAAAGCAGTTGAAAGGCTAACCTACCACAAGCTGGGTTCTTCTAACTCTCTTTTTCCTCACGCAAAGGCCAATTCGGCTCACTCAAGATTTTCCTTCCAAATGCACGTTACCACATGGAACCTCGCTAGGTTTCCAAGGGTCCCCTGCCAAAGAGCTGCATTTGGTGAAGCACTGCAGACTGCAGAAGAAAAGGGAAGGTGGGAAAATGTCATTCTTCAAGCACAGTTCTATTTGTGGTGCTTCGCATCCAACCCCATGAATTTATGTCACTCTGTATGAAAGTCACCTAAAGTGGAAGCAAAGTGATGCCATTGAGACAGTATCCCACGTGCTATTAGAATGCTGTTACTACATCAATGTACAGCATAGCATTTTATCACCGATTCTTGGTAGTATTTTCAATTTACCTGATTCACACAAATTGCTTTTTCTGCTAAATAACACTGCTGATGATGTTGTTGAAACTGTGGCAAAGTTCCGCCAAGCAGCTCTACTTATATGTAGTACTATGGTAAATGAAGCTATTTTATAATGATTTCATTAATAACCTATTCTAGAATGGAATTGAAATTTGGAATATGTTTTATACATTTGTATGCTTTATTTCTGCATCTCCTTTTAGCCTACTCTTAGCTATGCTAGCACTTTTATAATGCCAATAAAGGAAATTGCTGTGTGCGTGTGTGTGTGTGTATGCACGCGGAAGCTACTGTCTCATTTTGTGGTAAATGAAATACGTGTTGTGTAAAGAAATGTATATGACATAAAAAGTATTAAAATTGGCATAAATATGTATTGGAATATGCATTGTGTGTCATGTGAATCCTCACCAAGTTCACAGGAATTTGCAGAGGACCATTAGAAATGGAATGGTGTGCATGGTGTGCATGAAATGGAATGGTGTGCATAAGGCACCACTCGACAAAGTTATTGCTGCAGACAATAGGACCTGTGGGGGCAAAAACCATGTTGAATGAGGCTTTTAGCAGGATGGGAATTTGAACTTTGACCTGGAAGAGACATCATGGGACATGACATCACATCCTTACCAAGATCCATCCCCAAAAATCTCTAGGTATTTCCTGAGTCAGACTTGGCAACCCCAGAATTGGATATGATTGAGCAAACATTTGACAGGATTCATCCCACATATACGTAAATACATACACACACAGAACTCAGTCATAGGACAGGGCACAGAGAACTGCCCCTTGCAAAAAGAAAATTCCTCTGATAAGCATCTGCTGCAATCCATCTGGTCATGGTTGTACAAAGACAGGGCTAAGTGGTGAGAGAGCCATAGAGATTTGTCCTTCTACAGTAATCCCATTTCAGGAAGAAGAGACAACATGACCTGTCGAATGAAGATGTATTAAATACATTCATCTTGCAATACTTACATTTTGAAAACAGTCCACTGCCTACAAGGGTTAAATGTTTTTCAAATGGGGGCAGGAGATGAAGAGAACCTGAACAGCTGATCCCTGGACAGTCCTTTAAAAAAGAAAGAAGGAAAAGCAATTGCCTCATCCTGCTTTATTTCAAATGCCAACGAAATATAAAGGACATTGTGAACAATCAAGATAGATCCAGGTGGGCAGCAGTGATGGTCTGAAGCAATAGAACAAAGTTGGAGTCCAGTGGCACCTTTAAGACCAACAAAGTTTTATTAAGAATGTAATTTTTCATGTGCAGGCACACTTCATCAGACAATGAAATGGGGTACAGTTAGCAGTGCTACATATAGATAGATAGATAGATGAATTTATTGTCATTGTTCTCAACAAAAAGAGAGCAACGAAATGAGGTGCTCTTCCACAAACATACCAACACATCAAACACACATATTCATAAACCATTTAAATACATCTGAAACCATTAAACCATTTAAACCATTAAAACCATTTAAATACATCTAAAACGGATAAACATTCATAAAACCATTAAAACCATTTAAACCCTTAAATAAACATTCATAAAACCATTAAACATTCATAAAACCATTAAAACCATTTAAACCATTAAATACATCTAAAACAGATAATCCTTCATAACCCTGCATTTAACCTAACCACAGCACTTGGATAGAAACTGTCCTTAAATCTGTTTGTCCTAGCCTTCAACACTCTATATCGTCTACCTGACGGTAAGATCTCAAAAAGCAAATGGCCCAGATGTGTATGGTCCCTTAGGATCATTTGTATCTTCCTTTTACATGCCATATTATACAGATCCACCAATGAGGGGAGAGAACATCCACAAATCTTTTGTGCTCTTCTCGTCACTCTTTGGAGCACCCTTCTCTCTGCTTCCGTGCAGCTCCCAAACCACGCGCAGAGGCAATAAGATAAAATGCTCTCAATGGAACTACGATAAAAGGCAACCAGCAGACTCCCTGACAGTTGTAGTGATCTTAAGAGTCTTAAGTAGTATAGTCGTTGCTGGGCCTTTTTCTCTAGAGCTAAAGCATATAGCTTATGGGCAGGGCTTTTTTGTAGCAGGAACTCCTTTGCATATTAGGCTACATCCCCCTAATGTAGTGAATCTTCCTGGAGCGTACAGTAGGCCCTGTAAGCTCTTAGAGGATTGACTACATCAGGTGGGTGTGGCCTAATATGCAAAGGAGTTCCTGCTACAAAAAATCCCTGCTTGTGGGTAGTGGTTAAGTATGTAAAATAGTACAAAGTTAGACTCCAATGGCAAAATAGTGAAATCAACAAATTGAAAGAAAACCAAATTTGGTCTGGATAGTATTAGTTGTGTGGGAAAATAGCAAAGGCAATAAACGTCAGAATTGGAGAATGTTGGTGAGAATCCACCATCACAAGGCAGTAAATGTGGAGTCTCAAGTATGAGTTAAACTGAGAACATCTTTTTCTCAAAGGTGTTTCTGCCCACCTAATTTACTTTTTGACATGTAGCATAGCATTATAAATATAATTCCGGTTTGCCAATACAAAGAAGAATACATTAGAATACAGTGGAAGATGGGTTTAGCATATGCAATGAGATAAACAACCAATATCCCTTATTCCAATTTATCAATACAAAAAAGACACTATTCTAAAAAGAAATACCTTGGAATAAAGTGGATGTATAGCCCTACTTGGTGAGAATGGGTTTAGCATATGTAATGAGATAAGAAACCAATATCCCTGTTCAGTCCCAGGATGGTGTTTGTTCCAAGTTTCAAAATAACTTGTAATTCAGCAATTTCCCTTTTCAATCAAAATGGGTGACATCATTCTTGGCCTATATTGCTGTTGAGAAGGCCAATGAGGAGGTCTGAGAGAAATGATTCCTGCTTTCTGACATATTGATACAGGGTGTGAAAGAATTATTCCACAGCTGTTCTTTAATAGGGAGTCAATGCTGTGTGGTGTAGTGGTTAGATGATGCAGGCTATGAGACCACCCCGGTTCAAATCCTCATTCTACCCTGGAAGCTGTCAGACACTGGAACACTATTATGGTAACTGCTTAGCATAACTGACTCCATTTTACTAACACTAATACTAACCGAGAGAAGGCTTGCTGCATATCAAAGTAGTGGTCACAGAATGTTACTAACAGTTGGTGTGAACATTCGTTTCCCTGATGCTGTCCTTTGAAGATAAGAGCCTCAGGGCTGGCAATTCGGCTAAACAAAGAGATAAAGAAGAAGTACCCGTGTGAAAGTTAGCACCTAGACTGGGCAATGTTTAGATGTGTGGGTTTTTGCATACCAAGCTTTGATGTAGAATTCTTTAAGTTGTGTGCTCCAACGCAATAATGTATCAGTTCCAATCTCTATCGTTCAGATGTCATGAGTTCTTTAATAAATCCTATACTTTGTAACCAAACAAAGTCTGGTTGATCTGAAGTTCCATTGTCTGACAGAAGCCTGCTGGGTGACGTTGGGCCAGTCCGTCCCTCTCAGCCTCTCCTCCCTCACAGAATGGTTGTTGGGAAGATAAAATGGAAGCAAGAGAATGGTCTTGAGCTCCTTGGAGGAAGGGCAAGTTAAAAACATGCTACTTCTTTCCACACATGAAATCACAGGGGGATATCCTAGAATGCACTCTTCATTCTTTTCTAGTGATGAATAAAGACCATGCATATCCATTTGGACCTAGATTCGGGAAGTTCACACTCTACCGTTTTGAGATTCCAGGACCTGGTGAAACTTGTCCCCAAACCCTGGAATGGAGACACAAGATAACAACATAAATTAACTTTATGAAGGGCATAATTCTTAATACATCCCTCCCTTCTTAGGATGGGCAGCCACTCAATGGCCCAGGCTAGCCTGATCTCACTGGGTTTCAGACTCTCAGAAGCTAAGCAGGGTCAGCCCTGGTTAGTGCTTGAATCAAGGACATTCAAGGTCATTGTGCAGAGGCAGGCAATGGCAAAACCCCTCTGTCTTTTGCCTTGAAAGTTTATGGGGTTGCCATAAGTAGGCTATAACTTCATGGCACTTTACCTTATGTTTATTTGATTTATATCTCGCCCTCCCTGCCCAAGCAGGCTCAGAGCTTCTGGTGACCTCCAGCAGGTGGACAAAATGTTTGCATGCCAGAACAAGATCTTCTAACCATCAAAGGGGAAGCCATCCTGTGATTATGGGTCTCAGCATACCACACTTCGACCACCCTCTTTTTTGATATTCCAACCCCAGCAGTTGCCACCATTGCCACTAAAGAAGAAGATATCGGATTTATATTCCGCCCTTCACTCTGAATCTTAGAGGCTCAGAGCGGCTGACAATCTCCTTTACCTTCCTTCCTCACACCCTGTGAGGTAGGTGGGACTGAGAGGGCTCTCACAGCATCTGCCCTTTCAAGGACAACTCCTGCGAGAGCTATGGCTAACCCAAGGCCATTCCAGCAGTTGCAAGTGGAGGCATGGGAATCAAACCTGGTTCTCCCAGATTAGAGTCCACACATTTAACCACTACACCAAACTGGCTCTCTAGTTATGCCTCACTCCTCACTAAATATTCCATGCCATGACGGCTAGCTACCAATCAGCGCAACTAGCCCCATGCACTACAGCAAAATAAGATGGTAGAATTCTGAAATGAAAAAATGGGCTTTATCCACATTCAACTGCAGATGGAAAGAACCATATTTTAAGTGTCCATCTTGGAAAACTAATTGCAAACTTCTTTTTTTTGGGGGGGGGGAGCACATTAGGAAACAACATACTGTTGAGGCAGGAATGGAAGGGAAAATATATTTTTTTAAAAGGTCAAGCAGTATTAGAATTGTACCCACACGAAAAGACAGGTGGTGAGTAGAAGGCAGCAGAACCGCCATGATGCGATAGATGCTACTCTTCAGTTAAAACAGGAAATAAGAGCCGAACCGCAAGGAGTTAGAAAACAGGAAATATGCACGATATGCTATGCTTGAGCAGAGAGTGGCAAATGCTGGCTGCCCGCACTGGAACTTGTAGATGTAAGAGAGTAAGATGAAAAGCTATTTTAACCTGCCTATGCTGACATTTGAAGGTATAAAAACTCTGTGTAGCCCTTAAAGGGGTGCTTGGCTTCTTTGGGTCACTAGATCTGGCTGAGTCTATCAGTGCTATAATAAACCAGTCTGCTTCACCTGTTCTCGGAGCTGGTCTGTGTGTGTTTTTCCTGCAACATTTTCTGGTGCATTGTGCTGCCGGGAAAGGGGTCCAGAAGCCACCACAGGCGTGCGGGTTCTTTAGACCCCCTTGGCCCTCAGGTCCGCCGGCCTTGTGCTGCGGTACTCCTGGACCTTGACTAGGCGCCACAGTTCTTTTGACAGAGTCTGGCTCCCCGAGTTCTGACGGTCCTACACCGCTGCCTTGATCGTCCAACAACCCTGGCAGGAGGCTGAACCAGACCCCTGGGAAAATCCTCTGGAAGTGAGTATATGTAACTGGGTTTCTGGCTACTCCTGTTTGGAGTGAAAAGGGGCTTGATCATCCCTTATATCCCAACTTTGAATAATAATAATAATAATACTTTTTATTTATATCCCGCCCTCCCCGCACAAGCAGGCTCAGGGCGGCTCACAACGTATAAATGCAATACAATAAAATCATACATAGCAATAAAATCATCATAAATCAATTTACAAATTACATTAAAATTAACATTAAGGTGCTATAATAGGTCTTTCATAAGTTCAGTGGGAAAAACATATACAGCGACACTATCTTAGCTCGGTATGGGTGAAGGCTATTTTGAAGAGGTAGGTCTTACAGGCCCTGCGGAATTGGTCTAAACATCGCAGGGCCCGTACCTCCTCCAGGAGTTGATTCCACAGCAGTGGGGCCACAATGGAGAAGGCCCGATCCCGGGTGGTCTTCAATCTGGCCTCCCTTGCTTTCCAGCTGACCTCAGCACTCTCTGGGGCTCATATGGGGAGAGACGGTCCCTCAGGTAGGCGGGCCCTCGGCCATATAGGGCTTTAAAGGTCATGACCAGCACCTTGTAACAGACTCGGTACACCACTGGCAGCCAGTGCAGTCTGCGCAGCCCTGGCTGCATGTGCTCCCATCTTGGGAGCCCCAATAGCAACCTAGCCGCCGCGTTCTGCACCAGCTGCAACTGCCGAGTTCGGCACAAGGGCAGCCCCATGTAGAGGGCGTTGCAGTAATCCAGTCTCAAGGTGACCGTAGCATGAATCACCGTTGCCAGGTCCCGGCGCTCCAGGAAGGGGGCCAACTGCTTTGCCCGCCGGAGATGAAAAAACGTGAACTTGGCAGTGGCCACTATCTGTGCCTCCATTGATAATGAAGGCTCCAGAAGAACCCCCAAGCTCTTGACCCTGTGGGCCGCTTTCAGCGGCACACCGTCAAGAGCTGGCAAGGGGATTTCCCTTCCCGGGGCACCGCGACCCAAGCAAAGGACCTCCGTCTTCGTTGGATTCAACTTCAGCCCACTCAGCCTGAGCCAACCAGCCATGGCCTGCAATGCTAGGTCCAGGTTTTCTGGGACGCAGTCAGGTCGGCCGTCCATTAATAGATAGAGCTGGGTGTCATCTGCATATTGATGGCACCCAAGCCCAAACCTCCGAGCAATCTGGGCAAGGGGGCGCATGCAGATGTTAAACAACATCGGAGAGAGAACTGCCCCTTGTGGCACTCCACACACTAGTGGGTGCCTCTGGGACAGCTCTCCCCCAATTGCCACCCTTTGTCCCCGACCATCGAGGAAGGAGGAGAGCCACTGTAAGGCCGACCCCCTAATCCCTGCATCGGCGAGCCGGCGGGCCAGTAACCGATGGTCGACCGTGTCGAACGCAGCCGACAGGTCTAACAACATCAGCACTGCCACGCTGCCTCGATCCAGATGCCGCTGGAGGTCATCCACCAAGGTGACCAGCACTGTCTCCGTCCCATGGCCTGGACGAAAGCCGGACTAGCAGGGGTCTAAGGCGGAAGTGTCATCCAAAAAACTCTGTAGCTGTAGCGCCACTGCCCTCTCAATAGCTTTACCTAAAAATGGTAAGTTCGAGACCGGTCGGTAATTCGCCAATTCGGCCGGGTCTGCTGTACTTTTTTTCAGGAGGGGGCGGACCATAGCCTCTTTCAATGATGTTGGAAATTGCCCTTCCAAGAGGGATCTATTTATGATATCCCGTACAGGATATCTAAGTTCCCTCTGGCAAGATTTAATTAGCCAGGAGGGACATGGGTCAAGATCGCAAGTTGTAGGGCGCACAGTAGAGAGAATTCCGTCGACTTCCCCTAGGCTAAGTGTGTCAAAGTGGTCCAAGGTAAGATCAGAGGACAGGCACGGAGCCTCGGGTTCTTGTACTGCATCTAATTTGAGGGTGGATCAGAGGGATCTTGCTCGACTGGCAGTGATAAGGTTTTGGGTTTGGTATTTGTGGCTTGTGTGTGTGTGAATGAGAGGCAATCTGATTGCCAAGTAAGTCTGGACTCCTGATTTACTGCATTTCCCAACCGGGAGACCGTGTCTGGGTCAGAAAAAGGAGGAAGCGCTTGGAAAGGGCATTCCTTGTGTTCTGGGGTACCAGAGCCCTTAATGGTATACAACCACCCTTCACCCCTTGTGTTCAGTTGTCTTGTCTGCCTGGTACCATGGGAGGGAATCAGTTAGGACTCATGACTCCATTGGAGTAAATGATTGCTCATTTCAAGGAAATTATTTGGAAAATTTTGTGCTTGAGACCAACCTCTAAAGATTCAGAGCACTTAGACCCTTATGTGTTGCCCCAGGAAAAGATGAGGAAAATTAGTAAAAAGAAGAAAGAGATGCCATGTATTTTTGAAAACCCTGAGACCCCTGAAGCTGATGACTCAAGGGCGTCATCTCCTTTTGTCCCCATTTAGCCTTTGTTTTCTCAGACTACTGGGCCAGTTGCTGACATCCAACTGAGTGTAATAGTTGTCAGTTTTTAGATGGGCTGGGAATGACTCATGGATGACTTCTGTAAACATGATTGGGGGGTTTGGACACAGAAGGAGAGATTCGAGGCATTAGTATGCCCTTGGGTAGCAACAGAAGGAAAGCTATCTCTTTGCTGGGAGGGGAACTTGTGCCCTAAATATAGGTTCTAACTCTGGAAAGGAATCGATCAAGATACAACAGCTTGGATGATTAGAAAACAAGGGAAAACATGGAACGAGGATTGGAGGGCCTGGTGGAATAATTTGTATTTTCTTAGGCAAATCAGTAACGACTACATTCGGGTGTGGGAAATAACTGACACAAGGGCTGAAGAGGAGACCACCAATTATACAGAAGGGTGGGAAAATCAGATTATATATAATATTCCATATTGAAACAATTTCCACTAAAGTAATTGTTTCCAGTGTGGAGAGGTGGAATTACGTATAGGAAGTTCAGCTGAATCAGACATGTCAAGTTCGGAAAGGTCAATATATTCTGTGGAGTATTGGTGGGAAGAAACCTTAAACCAGGGGGTACATTCTTGGGAACCAGAAGACGTAGAGGCAGTGCAGGAGGCCTCTTTGTTTATAGAGGAAGAACTGGTAGTAGTTGAAGAGGTTTCAGGGGGTAACGAAAATGGAGAAATAGAAGTGGAATATTGAACCATATGTTTGCCTTTAGCCCCCAAGACTTTGGACAGGAAAATGACCTGGGGTGGTCCCCAACTTGGCATTGGGCCATGTTTGGTTGTCAGTTTGAAGACCCCCTCCAACATCCGTACAGTCCAATAATTATTGAATCAGGATATCTCTGTCCTTGGTTTAAATATAGAATTTGGCATTATGACAAAGGGAGAGCAGGAGGTTGGAGTAAGGTAGAATACAAAACCCAACTGCTTTCCCACATAAATTTGGAAGACTCATTTTTATTTTCAACACAGACTGGGAAAGCCTGAAAGTTCTGGCTATTCAGGCAGATATCAGATCTTCATCCATCAGAATTGTTTTTTGGCTCAGGAAACATCCAGCCCAGTAATCTCTCCTGAAGAAAAATTAATAGATAAGGCAGGATTACATTCCCTAAATTGTCCCAAGTGCATGCCACCACCCACACAGCTGCTATCCTCACAGGGAATCCCTGACTACCCCCTTTCTGAAGGAGAGCATGCCATGAAATGATTCCAAAGGGGAATGTAATTGGAGAACCAGAGCAACAGGAGACATGTATATATATACTGGTTCCTTTTAAAATTATTTTTGCTATACTTGTTTGGATATAAGACACCTATTGGCCGTAGGAGTGGATCCCCCAGCTTCTCTTGAGAGGAGGACGAGCCTTCCCACAAGTTATAAGAGCAGATTGGAAAGAAGGGAATTTTGGCTCCCTTCCCCAATATAGAACAATTAAAAGAAAACAATGAGTGCTGAAGAAGAGCCAAACATCCAGCCTTATAAAGATGACAGAGGCCCAAACTGCATGTTAATTCCTAGTTAATATTAAAATGAAGAAACTTAATAGAACAAAGAAAATTAAGTAGTGGTGTTAAATGTTTATGCCCTGAAGTCAGAGGAGGATGTAAATGCCCGGGTGGAATGGGAAGTCAAATATACTGCAGCCAGCCTGAATTAAAGCAACTGTTATGCTTAATGTATCAGGCAGGCTAGTAGCGCAAGTGATTCCCTTCCCGTTGGGACACAATAAAGACCACAGCACAGCATGATCTTACCTTTACATCAGCCAAAGGCAGCCTGGAGCAATGAGTCGTGTAAATCTCTCCCTCATTGCTCTCTGCCATCTCTTAAGAACAGGAACCTGGGGTACCCCCTGCATTCACAGAGGCCTGTGGTAATCACTCTGTTTGCCTGAAGAGGTGAAGAATTAATACACCAAAGTTGTGGGCACTCTGGGAGTGGATCCTTGGAAGCACAGAGGTGAGAGCAGAGGAGAGTATTTGCTCCCGGATGGGAGACCTTTGGGCTGACCTGTAGTGATGTTGTGGAGGAAAGTGTTGGGGTATACTTTTCTGTCCAACTGGTCTGAAATCTGTGCATCCAATTGGCCATACCTTCCACTCTGGCATTTAAACAAGAGTCTACGCCTAAATAAAGTGAATGAATTATATTACCTATTAAATGGTAGGTACACACTTATAGGAATATAACTAGAGGCAAAAAGCCATATGAAGTGTTTATAACTGGGAATAGAGAAAATAAGTTTGCTTGCTTGTTGGGGTTGCTGAGGCAGTTTGGCTAAACATACATTTTGCTAAAGTTTCACTGAGATTGTTAGGATCAGGGGACACAACATATGATACTCTATCATATGAGGAATCTAGTAAATGAAAGTCAGGGGCCAAACAAAGTAAGTAATGAGAGATTGTAAATAAAGAAGAGACTTTTTGTAATGTACTTAGGTGTCCCGGAATAGCCTGTGAACTCCAAATGGAGGAGGGAACTTTTCTGGCTGGGTAGGAGATCAAAGGTTTAAATCTTGACCCATTGAGTGTGCCTACATTTTAAGAATACCTTTAAAAGCCTGAAGAGCCACAGCTGAGAAAACAGTGAAAAATGTGCTCCAGTTTGTGAACCATTTGTCAGTAACCCAGCTAGTTTTTATTTTTATGACACCCATATGAACAAAGGGGGGAGTCGCTCCTTAGAAAACATGATGTCCCCTCTAGCCCAGAGAAACTAATTTTTCTTGTGTTTTTGGATTTTAATCTAAGGATGATCCATTTTTAAATCTATCAGTTAGAATAAGTTAAATTGTATCTAGATGTTTCACTCAATCACCTTGCACTGAACAGATTTTCTGGCATAAGAAAATTTGTTCAACCATATTTCTGGCATGTGGCATATTCCAACCTGCAAGGTGTATACATATAACATATATGCATCATAATGGTCTGATCCACATAGTAAGGTTACCCATGGAAATATGATAAAATGAGCTTTCCAGAGGATGGTGTGATAGTAAACTGCTAAGCTGTAACCCATTTTCAAGCGATAGGTATGCAGACTTGATACCATTTTGTATGTTTAATCATTGTCCATCAGCCATGTGCAGCTTTACTCACTGAGCCCCATCTCAATCATCTAACTTACAGGCATACTTACCAGCATGGGGTGGAATAGGAGCTCAGAATGGCTGCGCCAAGTTCCTTTCCTAATTCTCCTTCCTGCTATTGCTGCAGAAAGTGGCGCTGGGACACTGCTTGGTTGGGAAATTTGTGCAGATGGAGAACTGGACCTCACCTTTGAATGCTTCAGTCAATTTGCAGACCAGCTAGATGGAGATATTGCCCTAATTTGCCACTTGTCAGGAATGGAGGAATATTTAAATATAACCCCCATCCATTTCATTTTACGTTATGATGGCAATGAGCATGTGTGCTCAGTGGAAAGCCACCTGGAATGCAAATATTCTCTTAGAGGCAATCTCATTCTGTTAGAGCCTGCCTGACAATACAAACAGAACAGCAATGTAGACACTGCAAAGAACTGCAAATCACTTACATCATTAAGCCTGATGCGGTGTTTGACTTAAAAATCACACACCAAGAAGATGAAGATACTTATCTGGTTCAGTTCTCCATTCCTCATTCATCACAAAGCTATTTAAAGAATTCTCTAATATACAAGATAGCCTACTGGCCTGAAAGCACCAACTGGACAACAAGTGGCAGGACCAAGGCATTTCAACATGTTCCATTAACCCTTCTGAAATGGTTATGCAACCAAGCATAACGTAAAAACTAAAAGTTTGGTCCAAGCCCAATGACCACTTTTTCAAAGGCTCATGGAGCAAATGGAGCTCTCTTGCCTACATCCAGACTGCACAGGGAATGCCAAAGGAAAGAGATAATAAAATAGTCCGAATGGCCTTCCTGATGCTGCTTATTCTAATTTCTTTGATCCTAATATTTTGGAAGAGCAAGATTAAACCCATTGTGTGGCCAATCATTCCTAGCCATGAGGAAACTCTGGTTGAACTTTCAAAATTGGGAAAGAACTCTGAGGTAATCGTTTTTAACCCAGAGAGTGTAGGGGATGGTCACATCCACTAGGTCAAGAGCATTCAAGCCAAAGCAGAACAGCAACAGTCTCAACAGTTGCGGCTTCCTATAGATATCCCTGAGACAGCTGGGAACAGCAGCAGCGATCAGTTCATCAATGCCAATCCACATACCCCTTGCCACCCAGTGTACACCCGCAGTCAAGTTGAGGACACTTATGTCAGTCCAAATGTGACGCTTGCCTGTCAAATAGAAGGTCAAAGATCTCCCCCTTCGAGGCAATGTTCGGTCATCCCCCTTACCCCTGATTATTAAACCAAGGGGGGTGGGGAGCTAGAACAGTTGGACAATTTAATCACACAGCCAGAATTACAAGTATTGGGTAGGGCTATAAATAAGATCTCAAACTATGTGCAAGATAACCTCCCATACCAAGTGGTCACCCCTATGCATTCTTATTGACCAGGAGATTTTGTTTGGTTCAAAAATTGGAGAACACAATCCTGGCAGTCTAAATGAAGGGTCCCTTACGTGGTGTTGTTAAGTTCCCCCACAGCTGTTAAGGTTTCTGGAATTGCTGCATGGACCCACTGGTTTCACCTAAAACCAGCTGCTAAATCCTGGGCAGTGCATACTGTTTGCTATATTAGTAGTCATTGCAGTTGAAAAGAGAAAGGGAAAGTATATATGTAAATACAATAGACACCGAATATCTGATGCCCTTTGGGGATGATGAACCAAGTAATGGAAATCCATGAGCCCATAAAGCAGGGCAACCGGACTCATCTCTTTAGATCCAGAGAGAACTCTGGTGTTCCAGAGAGAACTCTGAAAGGGGAGGATGAGGCAGGAATGGAAGGGAAAATATATTTTTAAAAAGGTCAAATAGTATTAGAATTGTACCCACGCGAAAAGACAGGTGGTGGGTAGAAGGCAGCAGAGCCGCCATGACGTGATAGATACTACACTTCAGTTAAAACAGGAAATAAGAGCCGAATTGCAAGGAGTTAGAAAACAGGAAATATGCAAGATATGCTATGCTTGAGTAAAAAAAGCTGTTAGGTAGCAGGGAGTGACAAATGCTGGCCGCCCGTGCTGGAAATTGTAGATGTAAGAGAGTAAGATGAAAAGCTATTTTAACCTGCCTACGCTGACATTTGAAGGTATAAAAACTCTGTGTAGCCCTTAAAGGGGCGCTTGGCTTCTTTGGGTCCCTAGACCTGGCTGAGTCTATCAGCGCCATTATAATCCAGTCTGCTTCATCTGTCCTCGGAACTGGTCTGTGTGTGTTTTTCCTGCAACACTGTCCTACCTCAGCCAGCATGAGGTATTGATTAGCATGCTGAATTAGGTTCTGGGCATTCAAAGCAAATCCAGTCCATAAATTAGGCTCCAATCCACACTTTCCCACTCTGTCCAATAGGGCTGTGTTGAGGATAAAGCAGAGAAGTGGGGGATGTTCTAAGCCACTTTGAGTTGTTATTGGGGGAGAAGCAGCATATAAGTGAAGTAAATAAATAATGATGTGCTGCTTTTCAACCTTTAGGGAATTATTAGAATAGAAGAGCTTGGGGAAAAATGAAAGCTCCAGTAGTTTAAAGTGGGTATTCTCTCTTCTACCATCTCAGCTGTCTACCATCTCCTTCTCACCTAATTGTACTGTGTGTCAAGACTGAGCCAACTCATCTGGGGACAGGCAGGGGATGTTCCCTCCAAGAATTCATTAACAATCTAGCTGGTTTTCATTGTCAGTACTATCAACCCATTTTCTTCTCTCTCTCTGGTTTCCATGTTTGCCTGCATAATCCCCAGCTGAGCCCCCCAAATTAGTATTTCATTGTAAAATTCCTATAAGCTGCTTGGTGGAGACAGAACTATTAATTAATCCTATTATCAAAGAGACAACTGCAGAGACATTACTGTTTCTTTCCTCTCCTTTGGAACAGAGAAAGTACGGTGCATTTCTAACAAAGCCCACTCTCCTTTTCAAAGCATGTGTGGAATCTGTAGCACAAATCTTGCTCTGGGATTTTAGGCTCTTGGAATAATTGATCAGTATTATGGGGCTCATGGTGGTGATGCTGCTGCTACTACAACTTGGTTGCACTGGGTTCATTTAAGTGACCAGTAGGGACACTCGCACTGGCAATTATCCCTCTGGTTTGGTTATTTCTTTACCTATTTACCTCATTGTCTGCTGTGAAGAGGGGTGCAATGAGACTGTGTGACTGCCCTAGGCTTGCCAGTCACCAGGTCCAGGTGGGGAATCCTGGTCTTTAAGGCTGATTCCCATTGCCAGCCAGCTGGCTGTTTGGGGGAAGCCCCACCCCAGCAGTCATCATGTGCCTTCAAACCTCCACCAGTTTAGAAGAGGCTTGCAACTGTTTGTGTTTCTGAATGTTTGTGTGCCTTAAATCTCAATAGGAAAGCTGCACAGGGGTGGGGTCAGCAGTCCCTCTGTTTGGAGGAAAACTCCACTCCCTTTTCCTATCAGTCTGAAGAAGCTGGTTGAAATACAGCAGATGGTTATATTCAGCAAGGTGAGTAAATTGCCCCAGTGAGATCACAAAAGCGTGTGCTTGCTGTGTTTATTTATGGCTGCTTTGTGAAAGTGTGTGTTCACTTTCATTTAGTGGATGTGTAGCTTCTGGGAGATGAGGAAATGAAGGCTGTATTTTTATTTATTTATTTTAGGGAATAGGAAAGTTTCCTGGTTCCACCCCCAAAGTCCCCAGATATTTTTCTGGGTTGGACCTGGTAACCCTAGATTGGCCCAAGGTCACCAAATGGTAGTGGCGGTGGATGGATGTGAGTCTCCTAGTTCATAGTCCACTGCTTCTAACCATTGCCCTGTGCTGGCTCTCTCTAATAAGCCTGTTTGTCTGATATAAACACAGACTGATGTTGCATATAGGTTATAGTTTTTTGCTGCAATATCTAGCCTCAACTGCAAGGGGAGACATTTTCTGTGGTTCATTCACCTGTAAGGAATTAGCATAAAATGGCTGCCATTTCCATATTCTCTAGCCATAAACAAGGAGGAGTTGGCGGGGGGAGAATGACTCATATAATGTGTTATACAGCGCTATTAAAATAAAAAAAGAAACTTTCTAACAGTGTGGGGTTTTAAAAGGTGATTTCCTCCTGTTTCAGCACATTTTTTGCTGTATCTCTGGTAGTTATTTACCAAATCTCATATTCAGCGTGTCATTGGAAAGCGATGAGTACTGAAAATGAAATTTAACAGATGTGTTTTGTTAGTACAAGTGATAGTTTTCCATCCCCACCCCCCCCCAAAGTTCAGTGCTGTGTCATCTTAAATTGGGGGCCATCTTTAAATCGCCGCTTTGGAAACATTCCCTGAAATACATTATGCTTAGAAGGCTGATAGGTTGTGGCTGGAACAGATCAAGTATGAGAAGTTTTGCTTTCCTTCCCAATTGATTAGATGATGTGAAACCCTGTTTTTGCAAAATAATTCTGCAGGAGGCATGTGGCACGTGCGAATTCTATTTGCAGATCTGACTTTACTTTCTACAGCTGATGGACCCAGGGCCAGCCCTAGACTGTCTGGCTCCGTAGGCAAGGCTAACTTCTGGCACACACACCCCCTGCACTGATAATGTCACCAAGTCACATGGGAGACACCCAATTTGTCACCCCAGAAGGCCAGTGCCCTAGGCATTAGCCTAGTTTGCCTAGTGGCAGGGCCAGTCCTGGATGGACCAGCAAGCTTTTTGCATTACAAGACGGCTCTCTATTTATGTAAGTGCTGTCAAGCTGCAACTGACTTATGGCAACCCCAGCAAGTAACTTTCAAGGCAAATGAGAGGCTGTGGTGGTTTGCCATTGCCTTCCGCTGTAGAGTTTTTCTTGGTGGGCTCCCATCCAAGCATCAACCCTGCTTCCTTCCCAATAGCTGTCAAGGAACGCCCTTTTTTTCCAGGGGTGAGTGAGCAAGTTCTTCTCCGAGGCCTAGTTTGCTAATGTAAGGACTGTAGGTACAAACCCCCAACTTGCCACATCCCACTTGATCATTTGAGTGGGGAACCAATTGTTCAGTGGGTCATTGCAAGTTCAAGTTGTTTGCAAACAGCCCAAACCTGTTGCCAGTTTTCTTTCCATGCATACACAGTGTGCATGAGCTCCTTTCCACCTGTCACTGATGCCATGCCGCACTCTGCCACCAACTGTGAATTTTGAAGACTGACTCCACACTGCTCGGAAAACTTAGAGAGGCATCTAGGCACCACCATACTCCTCGGAAAACCTGTTCCTGTGTCAGCAAGATGGGTGTTCCAGCAGTCCCAGCCACATGAACACATGAAGCTGCCTTATACTGAATCAGACCCCTGGCCCATCAAAGCCAGAATTGTCTACTCAGACTGGCAGCAGCTCTCCAGGGTCCCAAGCACTTTACCTTTACCTACTGCCTGGTCCTTCTCACAGGAGATGCTGGGGATTGAACTTGGGATCTTCTGCATACAAAACAGATGCTCTACCACTTAGCCATGGCCCCTCCAGAGACCTATGCCAGTGTACTCTCAGAATGCACCAGCATAAATCTAAGATCCACTTGCACAGTTACTGGTCTGCCCCCTGTGTGTGCATGCACACACACATACCCAGAATGCACCATATACCCAGGGCTTTTTTTTGTAGCATAAACTCCTTTGCATATTAGGCCACACCCCTCTTATGTAGCCAATCCTTCAAGAGCTTACAGAGCTCTTCTTATAGGGCCTACTGTAAACTCTGGGAGGATTGGCCACATCAGGGTGTGTGTGGCCTAATATGCAAAGGAGTTTCTGCTACAAAAGAAGTCCTGCATATATCTAATCTCAAATGTTATGTGTGAGACTGAAGAGCAACAGCCGACCATGCCTCCCAGCTCCAGCCAGTGCCTGTTTCCCTTGACTCCTGTGCAGAGCAGATTTGATGAACAGGAAGACTGATGCCTTCACAAGCACAGTTCAGGTTCTGTGTCATTTGTTCTCCTGGAGCCCATTAAAAGGAAGATTTAGGTACCGCCATGGTTATTGCGATGACAGGAGAGTTAATTCTACACGGATGGCAATTAGCAGCAGAGGCCTGGCTACAGTGTGGAGACTCAGCCTCCGCCACCAAACATCTCTTCACATAATTTATTCGACTCAGTTCTAATCCCATCATAAAAATGCCCTTCTGAGCATGGCTGTTTTGTACATTCTGAGGAATGATAGAAGGGGGGGGGGGCTCCCTGACTGTCTCGCACAGACTGTTCCAGAAGGCGAGAGCCACAACGGAGAATCCATGTGAACAAGCAGCTGCTGAGCCTAACTCCAGGAAGACCTTAATGGCCTTGGACCTGCCCACCCGAAGGAACTACTCTCCTGCTTGGCTTTCCCAAAAGACCCAGTTTGGTGTAGTGGTTAAGTGTGCGGACTCTTATCTGGGAGAACCAGGTTTGATTCCCCACTTCTCCTCTACATGCAGCTGCTGGTGTGACCTTGAGTCAGTCACAGTTCAATCAGAGCTGTTCTCTCAAGAGCAGTTCTCAAAAGAGCTCTCAGCCCCACCTACCTCACAGGGTGTCTGTTGTGGGGAGGGGAAGGGAAGGAGAATGTAAACCTCTCTGAGACTCCTTTGGGTAGTGAAGGGCAGGATATAAATCCAATCTCTTCTTCCTCACAACAGCTTTGCTCATCTGTTGTGGGCTGAAGTCCATTCAGAACTTACTGGAAAAACAGACTGTGAAGGACAAACGACCTTGGGAAAGGGTACCACTCCTCCAAAAGAGGGAGGGAGAGACAGCTTTCCACATGCTGGGCAGGCAGGGTTGCCAATTTGCAGGGGGTGTGAAACCAGAGAGCTCATGGGTATGGGACTGGCATGTCACAAAATATTTTGTTTCCCATTTAACAAGGGTTGCTAATGTGCGGAGGGTGAGAACCCAAAGAAAAACCATGACAAAATAACGAATACAATCATTAGTTAATTTATAATTATTTATATATGACACTTCAAAGTACTTGATTATCATGATTCAATCCAACAAGAAGTATTTTAAGGTAAGTACTGTACATATAATTCATTTACAAAACTCATCTAAGCACAATTACATCAGAACATAGCTTAAAGTGCTTCGTGCTGCAAAGTGCTTGTAAGTCAAAGTGCCTGTGCAGATTTTTCTTCCAAAAGGAATATATCTGAAGATTCCCCGACAGCCCTCTGACTCTGCTAAGAAGTGTCTGCAGCGGGAAGAAACTTTCTGGTTGCAATCACTGGCCCCCAAAGGGTTAAATAATTGTATAGACTTCTCATGCTATTTATAACATGATGTTCATAATTTTTGTAGTAGATAATTTTTGTAGTAAGTGCTTGCGTTGTTTTCCTGGCTTCTTAAATCTCATACAGGTGTGTTGAAAACCTCTTGGTAAATGTACCTTTAAATATTGCTTGTAATACGCCGTGGGAATGATACTGCGCACTTGCATTAGCTTCAGTCCTTGCCCTTAAGTGGTGAGTTGTATGAAATTATTGCTAACATGAATTTTGTGTTTGGAAAAGTAATGTCATTGAAGATGAATATGTTTGCTTTATGTAGCCATTGTGAAATACAACTTTTTGGGTATTCCTCTTTGATAAAGACAGTGGAAACGGTGTGACAGAGAGCCGTTGGGGAATCTTCAGATATATTCCTTTTGGAAGAAAAATCTGCACAGGCACTTTGACTTAAAAGCACTTTGCAGCACGAAGCACTTTAAGCTATTTGTTCTGATGTATCATTAGGGTTTGTAGAATCTTTCGGGCTCAAGTGCCGTGTTCTACTGGAGAAAGTTTTCTCAGAACGAAACGTCTGGAAGGAAAACTTTCTCCAGTAGAACACGGCACTTGAGCCCGAAAGATTCTACAAACCCTAATGATGTTACCAGCCGTGAAAACCTGAAATCTTTGTTCTCATGTAATTGTGCTTATATGCGTTTTGTAAACGAATTACATGTACTTACCTTAAAATGCTAATTGTTGGATTGGATCATGATAATCAAGTACTTTGAAGTTTCATACATAAATAATTATAAATGAACTAAATGATTGTATTTGTTATTTTGTCACGGTTCTCCTTTGGGTTCTCATTCTCTCCGTGATTCTCTCTACTGTATTTAATGTGCAGGGGGTGGCAACTGAGATCTTCCAGAATTACAACCAGGGGTGTGTGTGTGACCTGATATGCAAATGAGTTCCTGCTGGGCTTTTTCTAGGCTACAGAGATCATTTTCCCTGGAGAAAATGGCAGCTTCAGAGGGCAAAATTAATGGCATCATATCCCTGCTGTGGTGTCTCTCTCTCCCCCCAAAAAACCCTATACCCTTCCCAGGCTTCTTCTTTCAGATCTCCAGGAATTGCCCCATGCAGAGCTGGCAACCTGAGACACTTGATGCTGGGATGGATACTGTCTTCCTCAGGCCACATGGAGCTGGCGCAAGCCAGGCACTGCCTACCCCATGCTGCCCAGGACTCAGGGAGACTTGGCAACCATGGGGTTGGCCCAGCCCAGGTCAGGGATGAGTCCACTGGCCCACCAGAAGACGTCCCAGTGGACATAACGGCCCATCTGCCCATGTCAGGGGTCTCCACATGTGTCAACCTGGGAATAGCCAATAAAATAAATGTGAAATAGACTCAGAATGGACAAAAGGAAGAAGTACTTTATTCAGTGTGCAATGAAACTGTTGAATTCACTTATCAGTGAATTCTGTGGTGGCCTAAAAGGAGATTATACAGAGAAAATATTCATCTAGGCTTGCCAGTTCTGATTTAAGGAATATCTGAGGACTTTAGGGGTGGAGCCAGGAGAATTTGGGGGTGGAGCCAGAAGCAAGGTTGTGACAAGCATGAATGAACTCTGAAAGGAGTGCTGACCATCACATTTAAAGGAGCAGCACTCCTTTTAAATGTCTTCCCTTCACTGGAAATAATGCAGGAAGGAGGCACTGTCTTTTGGGACACATAGAACTGGACACCATGGTCCAATCTTTTTGAAACTTGGAGGGGGGGGTTGAGGAGAGGCACCAGATGCTGTGCTGAATATTTGGTGCCTCTGCCTCAAAAAACAGATCCCCATATAAGTCCAGATACCCATAGATTGATTTTCCATTGTATCCTACAGGGACCAGTATCCAAAGGCTGTAATGGAGTGCCCAACAGACATCCCCCACTGAACTTTCCAGTTACCCTGGAACTGGGGGAGGATCTCCAAACCAGAAGAGCCCCAGCTCACAGCTGGGAATCGGCAACTCTAGATCCATCCACGGCTACTAGTCATGGCTACTAAAGGGAGCCTCTGCATCCAGAGGGAATCAGATTCTGAACACTATTGGTAAATGCCGTCACTTCTATGCCCTATTACTCAACCCTCCATAACAACTGGCTGTTCATCTTGTGAAACAGGGATGCTGGATAGGCTTGTCAATCCCCAGCTGGGAGCAGAAGATCCCCTGGTTTGGAGCCCCCTCCCCCGCTTTACGGTATAATGGAGAATCAATCTGTGGGTATCCAGGACTCTGGGGTGTCTGTTTTTTGAGACAGAGGCACAAAATTTTCAGCATAGCATCTGGTGCCTTTCCTTAAAATACCCTCCAAGTTTCAAAAAGATTGGACTAGAGCGTCCAATGCTATGAGCCCCAAAAGAAGGCGCCCCATTTTCCATTATTTCCAATGGAAGGAAGGCATTTAAAAGGAGTTCTGTAATACGATTGTCAGAGCTCCCTTAGGAGTTCAGTTGTACGTGTCACAACCTTACTCCTGGCTCCACCCCCAAAGTCCCTAGTAGGGTTGCCAAGTCCAATTCAAGAAATATCTGGGGACTTTGGGGGTGGAGCCAGGAGACTTGGGGCCAGGAGACATTAGGGGTGGAGCCAAGATCAAGGCTGTGACAAGCATAATTGAACTCCAAAGGGAGTTCTGGCCATCACATTTAAAGGGACGGCACACCTTTTCAATGCCTTCCTTCCATAGGAAATAATGAAGGATAGGGGCACCTTCTTTTGGGGCTCATAGAATTGAACCCCCTGGTCCAATATTTTTGAAACTTGGTGGGTATTTTGGGGAGAGGCACTAGATGCTATACTGAAAATTCAGTGCCTCTACCCCAAAAAACAGCTCCCCCCAGAGCCCCAGATACCCACGGATCAATTCTCCATGATTTTCTATGGGAATAAATCTCCATAGGGAATAACAGAGTTCCCAGCAGACATTTCCCTCCCCTCCCCCCGCTTTCTGACGACCCTGAAGCGGGGGGAGGGCCTCCAAACCGGGGGATCCCCTGCTCCCACCTGGGGATTGGCAACCCTAGTCCCCAGATATTTCCTGAGTTGGACCTGGCAGCCCTAATGATGATGATGATATTGGATTGATATCCTGCCCTATACTCTGAATCTCAGAGTGGCTTACAATCTCCTTTACCTTCCCCTGCCCCACAACAGACACCCTGTGAGGTAGGTGGGGCTGAGAGAGCTCTTACAGTAGCTGCCCTTTCACGGACAACTCTGCGAGAGTTATGGCTGTCCCAAGGCCATTCCAGCAGCTGCAAGTGGAGGAGTGGGGAATCAAACCTAGTTCTCCCAGTTAAGAGTCCACACACTTAACCACTACACCAAACTGGCTTTAATGCCAGACCAGATGGATTGCTGGACTAGAGTGGCCACTGGGCTGATCCAGGAGGAAACCTATGTTCTCCCAATGCTCTGGCTTTGGATTTCCAGCAATTAGCCGAGGTTGAACGAGATGGCCTAGCAAGGACCTTGCATCTTTGGGATTCTGTGAGTTCAGCCTCTGTACAGAAGGCTTCTTCAGCAGGTCTGGGAAGTCTCTGTCTCTCTCAGGGTTGAAGGAGAGTCTGGTTGATGCTGAAGCAGAATCCAAAATTCACAGGCCTCATAAGCTGCAGATTCCCAGGAGGCTGAGTGAGGAGATACATAAAGGATGAACAAAGGTGCCCTCTGCCCTTTGTTGAGCTTTTACATTTATTTTTGGTAGGTGCCCATTAATTAAGACAGAAGGCAGAAAAACTATCTTCACAAAGGTTCATAAGAGCAAACTGGGCGGGAGGGGGGAGGCATTAATAAATTCACCATTAGAAACTGGTTTCTAAGCAACCAAGTATCTCTGTTGCATATTAACCCTGTTTGAGAAACATAGCTAAGAGAATTCTCTGCATGGATTCAGATACCAGGTACCCCCTCGTTTTTTTTTTTTTTTATCAAGCTGGATGTTTACACTTGGGTAAAGAAATCCAGGAAGCTCAGTTATTGTTCTTTATACCAGCTCCAGCAAGCCTGCAGGATCCATAAAAATTCAAACGCAAAAACTCCACATGTGAAAAGAGCTGAACTCCAAGCACTGACTCATGCAACAGATAGGTTCTGCCTCAAAAACCTTGATATGCAACAGATAGGTTCTCCTGATTGCAGGCAGTTCTGCTATTGCTGTATTCTTGAGAGTGAATTAATGATCCACCACTTAACACAGAGAGAGGCAATCTTTTCTGCCTGCGCAGGAGTCCAAGCACTAAATCACGAAGAGACGCAACAGGTAGCCTCCACTGACTGCAGGAAACTCTGTTGCTGGTATATGACTGAGAGCAAATGAATAAGCCTACCTCCACGTGATGCAGAAAGGGGGGGGATATTTATTGACCCACACAGGAGGCTGATCATTCAGATATGCATCAGGCAGCCTCTTTGACGGGTAGGTTCTTCTTGAGTTTATTCTTATTTCATCTGTCTTTGCACTGGTGACCCACCACATGGCAGGGCAATTTGCTTTATTCCTTGTAGCCCGCCAGCTCTTCTCTTGTTGCACACCAGGATGCCAGGGCGTACAGTTTGGGAATGATTGCCCTAGGTCATCCTGACCTTCCCGGTGATGTTATGAGTGATACCGTATATGAAAGATGCCAGGGAAAGATAAATGTTATTGCATTTCCACCTCTGCTATCTCTGATCCTCTGCCAGAGGTTGTAATAAACACATCTGAATTATTCACTGTACGCTGTCGAGGTGTTTTAACAATGCATATAACAAAGGGAGGGAAATGAGGGATGTCTCTGTTTCACACAGATGAGCTCAATGTACCGTAACGCGGATGATTACCCTGGACCATTTGTAATTACTCATGATAAAGATCTTCATTCAACAGAGAGGAACTACAGTAATCCCTTTGCGGGATGCTTGCTGTCTCTGGGAAACGGCTGCAGGAAAACATAGGTGTGCAAAAGTATAGGATCATAGAATCATAGAGTTGGAAGGGACCTCCAGGACCATCTAGACCAACCCCCTGCACAATGCCAAAAATTCACAAATACCTCATCCTTCCGAGGTCAGTAAAATGAGTCCCCAGCTTGCTGGGGGAAAAGTGTCGATTACTGGGGAAGGCAATGGCAAACCACCCTGTAAAAAGTCTGCCATGAAAATGTCATGATGCAGCGTCACCCCACAGTTGGAAACGACTGATGCTTGCACAGGGGACTACCATTTCACAATACTTTGTAGCACTAGCCGAGCCCTTCCTTCGCTTCTTAAAGAAGTGTGTGTGCACACGGACGCTCATACCTCAAAATCTGTTCTACTGCTTCAGACCAACACGACTGCCCACCTGAGGGTTTCTTTGCTCCATCAGGAGTGGTAGTGGTGGAAAGTGCCATCAAGACTTCTTTGGTGGTCTCGCATCCAAGTACTCACCAGGGCTGACCCTGCGTAGCCTCTCCCGAAACTGAGCTGAGCATACATGATAGCTTGCTGTGATGCACTACCAACAGCACAGAGGGAGGGCCATTTCCTTAAGGTATCTTCAGACCAGCGCTTCTGTGACTGAGTTTTCCACATAGGACTTGGTCTCCACACCCCTCACCATCTTTGTTGTCCTTCTCTTGATACGTTCCAGCTTGTCTAGATTCTTCTTAAATTGTGGTGCCCAAAACTGAATGCGATTCTCTAGGTCTGGGCCAGGGGTGTTGAACTCATTTGTTATGAGGGTTGGATCTGACAAAATGAGACCTTGTCGGGACGGGCCATGGTGGGCTGGGCCATGTGTCTACCTATTTAAGATTAGGTAGGAGAGATGCAAACTTTATAAAGGAACTTTATAAAGGACACGGACAAAGACAATTTTTTTTAAAAAAGAAACCTTAAAACATGCTTAAAACATTACCACTCGATCTTAAAGATGCTTTCTTTGTATCTCTCCCATGGGATACAGGGAACTGGGCAAAGGAAGCTCTGCCTCTTTCCTTCCTTCTCCAGGGGATTGGGGGGGGGGGAGAGGGGCCTCAGCCAATAGAAGGAAGAGAGGCTTGGCTCAGTAGCTCTGCTGTGGGATTGAGAGAGCCTGGCAAAGCAAGCTGTAATGCAGAAGGAAGCAAGAGAGAGAGAAAAGGAAGCAGATGACAGCCAGTTGCTTGGGGCCATGAAAGGAGTTTTCCGGGGGCCTGATTCAGCCTCTGGGCCCCATATCTGACCGTCCTGGTCTAGGCTAACCAGAGCAGACTAAAGCTATACTATCACTTCGCATGATCTGGCCCTATATGGGGTTTACTCAACAAAGGAAGCCATGGCCTTCAGTTTGCAAGACCTGAACAAGGCTATTAACAATGGGATGATTTGGAGTCATTGATTTGTGGGGTCGCCATAAGTCAGAAGTGACTTGGCAGCAATTAACGCACACCCATTTTCTCTGCTGAATTTGTCCCAAGCACGTGCTGCCTAAGTGATTTCCTGTGCCTCATTGTGTCATGCCACTGATGGCTCTGCAGAAAAGGTAACCCTGAAAAATCAGAATGAAATTCACTTCCACAGTAAGAAAATAAGAACATAAGAGAAGCCATGTTGGATCAGGCCAATGGCCCATCCAGTTCAACACTCTGCGTCATACAGTGGCCAATACCCACACACACATATATACTGTGGCTAATAGCCACTGATGGACCTCTGCTCCATATTTTTATCCAATCCCCTCTTGAAACTGGCTATGCTTGTAGCTGCTGCCACCTTCTGTGGCAGTGAATTCCACGTTAATCACTCTTTGGGTGAAGAAGGACTTCCTTTTATCTGTTTTAACCTGTCTGCTCAGCAATTTCATTGAATGCCCACAAGTTCTTGTATTGTGAGAAAGTAAGAAAAGAACTTCTTTCTCTAGTTTCTCCATCCCATGCATAATCTTGTAAACCCCTATCATATCATCTCACAGTCGATGTTTCTCCAAGCTAAAGAGCCCCAAGCATTTTAACCTTTCTTCATAGGGAAAGTGTTCCAACCCTTTAATCATTCTAGTTGCCCTTTTCTGCACTTTTCCCAGTGCTATAATATCCTTTTTGAGGTGTGGTGACCAAAATTGCACACAGTACTCCAAATGAGACCGCACCATCAATTTAGACAGGGGCATTATGATACTGGCTGATTTGTTTTCAATTCCCTTCCTAATAATTCCCAGCATGGCGTTGGCCATTTTTATTGCAATCGCACACTGTCTTGACATTTTCAGTGAGTTATCTACCACGACCCCCAAGATCTCTCTCTTGGTCAGTCTCTGTCAGTATTGTGACTATGATGCACAAGTCAAGGACTTCTTTTCAGTATTGTGTTTGACTTTTCTACATGTTGGAGGTTAAAAATCCATTTTATAACATCAAGAAAGAATGTTCTCCATTAGAGTTTAATATTGTTCTAAAACCAAGCATAGTGTTCTCTATTCTTGCATTGCTAAGTGACAAACCAGATGAGACGCTGGGTGCGATCAGATGGGCTTCTTGGCTTGCCATAGCCACCCCACCTCTGAATTTAATTGACACGATCCCATGCACACATCTGGCCCCTGTGTGCACATCTGGCCCCTGTGCTGCACTCACCCTTACTTTATGCCTCCCACACCCAAGAGAGCCAGTTTGGTGTCAAGTGTGCTGACTCTTGTCTGGAAGAACTGGGTTTGATTCCCCACTCCTCCACTTGCAGCTACTGGAATGGCCTTGGGTCAGCCATAACTCTCGCAGAGGTTGTCCTTGAAAGGGCAGCTACTGGGAGAGCTCTCTCAGCCCCACCCACCTCACAGGGTGTCTGTTGCAGGGGGAGAAGATATAGGAGATTGTAAGCCACTCTGAGACTCTGATTCAGAGAGAACGGCGGGGTATAAATCTGCAGTCGTCTTCTTCTTCTTCTTTAACTGGGAACTTCCCGGAGGAAAAGCTGATGTGGTGCTTCCATGGCACATTCCCAGCTGCCTGATCTGCCTGGGAGTGCTGTGCACATGCAGGAGTTGTATGATTGCTCTGCCCTGTGCATGTGCACCCTGTGATTATACTACCAGGCAGGTGGGCACCATCTAATCACTGTAGCATGTTTCTAGTTGGAGTGGTTTTTTTAAAAGCCAAGAGACCCCCGCAGCTAACTCCCCTTCTGATGGCACCCACTGACTAAATCTTCAACGCATGTGTTTATCTATCCCCACTGGAGGCTGTTCAGATTGGGTCACATAAGGTCGCCAAGCTCCAGATGTGGCCTACAGATCTCTCAGAATTATAACTGATCTCCAGGAAAAAAGAGAAAGTGGCTGATTTGAAGGGCGGAGCCTCTGGCATTAGACCCTGCTGAGGTCCCTCCCCTCTCCAAACCCCGCCCTCTCCTGGCTCCACCCCCAAATCTCTTGGTATTTCCCAACCATGAGTTGGTAACTCTAGATGTACCAGTCACCGGGAGGGGGGGCAAATTAATATTTCTTTTCTGTACCATTTACTAGATCTCACATAGCACTTTCCCCAGATGTTTGTTCCACTGGAGGGTAGTATTTGTGGTTCTCCCCCATCAATACTTCAGACAGCTTCTTCTTCAGGGGCATCTGTATTTGGCATTTCAATTGAATATAGTCAAAGGTGACTCTGACTCAAAATATTGCACACATTCATTTTGCTGCAAATCATAGAATCATAGGGTTGGAAGGGACTTCTGGGTCACCTAGTCCAACCCCCTGCACAATGCAGGCAATTCGCAAATATACTCCCTACCCCACACACATACATATCCATGTGAGCACTGTTTTATGCCCAGAAGATGGCAAAAACTTCCAGAATTCCTAGCCAATCTGTTAGGGAAATTGCTTTGGATCTCCTCTTTAGATTGGGGAATTAGCACAGGAGATCCTGGCAGAGCACGGGAGGGATCTTTTACCTATTTACAGAGGTGCAGTTTTCATGAAGGAGACTCCAAGTTAAATGTATTGTAAAATAAAAATGTTTACTTGGAGAATATATATACAAAAACAAAAAATACAATCACACATTCAAACAATCTAGCCCAGGGGTGGCCAACGGTAGCTCTCCAGATGTTTTTTGCCTACAACTTCCATCAGCCCCAGCCAGCATGGCCAATGGCTGGGGCTGATGGGAGTTGTAGGGAAAAAAATCTGGAGAGCTACCCTTGGCCACCCCTGATCTAACACATGCAAACAAGAACTAGGAAAATAGAGACGAAACATATAGAGACATTTAGGAACATTGCAGGGGGGGAGGGGTGTGTGTGATATGACCTGGTTCACGGATCCTTGAAGCAGAAGGCCTGAAGGTAGAGAGTGGCCCAAAGAAGAAGAAGATATTGGATTTATATCCCGCCTTCCACTCCGAAGAGTCTCAGAGCAGCTCACAATCTCCTTTCCCTTCCTCCCCCACAACAGACACCCTGTGAGGTGGGTGGGGCTGGAGAGGGCTCTCACAGCAGCTGCCCTTTCAAGGACAACCTCTGCCAGAGCTATGGCTGACCCAAGGCTATTCCAACAGGTGCAAGTGGAGGAGTGGGGCATCAAACCCGGTTCTCCCAGATAAGAGTCCACACACTTCACCACTACACCAAACTGGCTACACCAAACACTACACCAAACTCCAGGGTGGCCTGGAGAAAAATTTCCGGCCCCATAGTGTCAATCAGCATTTCCCTGGGCATGTAAGTAAGAGCCATGAGAACGAAGCACTGATGCAGCCCTTCCTGCCCTTCTCATGATCTGCCTAAGTTCACAGAATCACCATTGCTGTCAGATGGCCATCTAGCCTCTGTTTAAAAACCTCCAAGAAGGAAAGCCCACCACCTCCTGAAGAAGCCTGTTCCACTGAGGAACCAGTTTAACTGTCAGGAAGTTCTTCCTAATGTTGAGCCGGAAACTCTTGACTTAATTTCAACCCATTGCTTCTGGCCCGACCTTCTAGAACAACAGAAAACAATTCTGCACCGTCCTCTACGCGACAACCTTCCAGTCCTTGAAGACGGTGATCATATCACCTCTCAATTGTCTCCTCTACAAACCAAGCTCCTTCAACCTTTCCTCATAGGACTTGGTCTCCAGACCCCTCACCATCTTCATTGCCCTCCTCTGGCCCCTTCCAGCTTGTCTCTATCCTTGTCTATATATGTGTGCAACCGTTGAACTTAGCTGGAAGCTGTTCACCCACTCTGATTAGTTTGTACTGAATGACTCAAATGGCTGCTAAACAGCCTTGCATCAAGTTATTTCAATACCGTGCATGTGTGAAAACACTGCCAATGCACATAGTTCAGCAACCATCAATGTAAAGAAAGACTCCTTAGACAAACACTGAACAGCAGGAGTGAAGGAAACTGACAGTGCAGGCCCCAGGCCCCTTAAAAGAAGCTACTAACAGTCTTCAAAGAAATGTACACCAGTTGTGGGGTGAAAAGAACCTGAAGAAGATGTAGTAGTTCAGCAGTGGAACTGGCTGCCTAGGGAGGTGGTGAGTTTGCCTTTCACTGGCAGTCTTCAAGAAGCGGCTGGATGCACACTTCTCAGGGATGCTTTTCAGCCGTGTCGAACTCATTTGTTATGAGGGCCAGATCTGACATAAATAAGACTCTGGCTCTTTCCTTCCTTCCCCAGGGGACCAAGAGGGGGAGGAGCCACAGTCAATAGAAGGAAGAGAGGCTTGTCTCAGTAGCTCTGCTGTGCGATTAAGAGAGCCTGGCAAAGCAAGCTCCGCCTCTCCCCCTTCCTCCCCAAGGGAGGAGCCTCAGCCAATGGAAAAAAATAGAGGCTTTGCTCTGTAGTTCCTGTGCAATTGAGCGAGCCTTGCAAAGCAAGCTGTGATGCAGAAGGAAGCAAGAAAGAGGGAGAAGGAAGCAGACAAGAGCCAGTTGCTCAAGGGCCTGATAGGAACCCTTCGGGGGCCTGACTTGGCTCCTGGGTCACATGTTTGATACCCCTGCTTTAGGTAGAGGGTTGGATTAGACATCCTGTGTGGTCCCTTCTAACTCTGTGATTCTATAGAAACATTTGCAGCAGCCCTTTGCCTGTATCAATATCACCACTGCTGAAACCTGCAGACAGAACAACATCATTTGCAAATAGATACCATGAGTGTATGTACTTCTGATTGATTAGAAAAGGGCAACCTTTCTTTAGCTTCTTAAGTGGTCTGGTTAATGCGCAATCAGCTGATTATTTCTGCCCATGGCTCACCAGCAGTTGATTGTTGAACCAACAAGGTCATCACCACCTTCAGAATCTCAGGTTCAAGAAGACAAACCACAGGGCAAAACATCTTCCAGCAGAAACAAGACTGAATGGGGAAAGCACAACATTAATTCCCAATGTATGTACATTAGAGCAAATTCTGTAAACTCAGCTTTCCGTTTCTGTGCTTTGATTAATGTTGCTTTTAATTGCCCATGAACAATTTTGCCTCTTTGTAGGTAACAAATATGATATTTCTCCCAATTACGCAAGTGATAAGCCATCTTAGCAAAATGGGCTGCTTTTTCTTCTGAAGTTTATGGGCTTGGATCCAGCAAATACACAACTGGAGATATAAATAGAATTAGTGCAGTTCAGCTTTGTTGTTAGCCGCCCTGAGCCTGCTTCGGTGGGGAGGGCGGGATATAAATAAAAGGTATTATTATTATTATTAGCTTTGTGCAAGATCTTGAGCTCTCTGTCCTACATAGTTTGGCACCCATAAGGTTTTTTTTTAACAAGACCGTGGGTAGGCAGAAACACAAGTGGGGAGACAATAAGGGTGAGTTAGCACAAACAGCTACTGACGGTCTTTTTCTTGTGTTTCCACTTGCACACGCACTCTAGCACAAGAGGGAATTTTGTGCAGCCTGTTTGCAGGGTGGTTGGGATGCAAATATAAACAAACAAACAAACAAATAAACTAGTTCAGATCATCTCCACCAATGTTTCCTCTAAGCTGAGTTAGTGTGAGCTACTGCA
Organism: Heteronotia binoei; assembly: GCF_032191835.1. Classification (NCBI taxonomy): domain Eukaryota; kingdom Metazoa; phylum Chordata; class Lepidosauria; order Squamata; family Gekkonidae; genus Heteronotia; species Heteronotia binoei. The sequence continues at coordinate 15,627,145 of NC_083241.1, forward strand.
TTGGTTCACTACTAGCCACTGGTTCACACATTTTTGGTTTAGCTCAGGGAAAAGTGCCCCAGAGCAAACTAATTAATGGACACAAACTGATTTCAGCTCACAACTTTAGTGCCAGTAGGTCACTAAGTCGAATTTTGCTCACAAGACTCCACAACTTAGAGGGGATATTAATCTCCACACCTTTGACCTGCTCCCTTCCAAACCACCATTCTCTCTGCCAAATTCCCTAGCTTCAGTCTTTTGCATCCTTATTTATTCACTTGATTTAGAAATTGGGTGCAATCCCATGGTAGATTTGATCCTCCATAGCCACTCCCCTCCCTTGGATTTAATGTGCATGTTCACACACGCACATCTGCCTCCAGTGGCCAGCCCATCCTTGTCTCATCATAGGACGGGCTGGGACTGGAGTAACATTGCTGAAGGGCATGCATTGCACATTTCCCGGCTGTCTGAACATCTGGAGCATGCATGCACACACCCTACATGTGCAGAAGCAGTGTAAATGCTCCTCTCTGAGTGTGTGCAGCCCATGCCTGTCATAGGGGCATCTGAATTTTATGGTGTGCCTCAACCCGGGATGGCTTTTTCAATAATAATAATAACAACAACAACATTTAATTTATATCCCACCCTCCCCGCCGAAGCAGGCTCAGGGTGGCTCACAACATAATATAAAATAAAAAGACAACATAATAAAACAACAATCTACAACATTGTACAATTTCCTTAAAATTCCCTTAAAACCATCTAATTAAAACCAACAATTTCATGCAATCGTACTCAGTGCTACATTTTCAAAAGTTTCCGATCTTGCTCATTTACAGATACAGCAGAATCCGCATTAAGAAAAGGCCAGCTGAAAGAGGGTAGTTTTGCAGGCCCTGCGGAACTGAGCAAGACTCCGCAGGGCCTGCACCTCCTCTGGTAGTTGATTCCACCAGGAGGTGCGGGCCTTCTGGTAGTTGATTTCAAAGCCAGGAGGACTCTGCGATTGAACCCTGTCTGATTGCACTATTGATAAGCCCACTTTTCTCCACAATGGCGACCCAAAATAGCTGGCAAGCTTATTCTTATCTACTTTATTCTCCCAATAGCCCTATGAGGCAGGTTAAGCTGTGAGACAAAGGGTGCCTTCACACACACTAAATCATGCACTTTCAATCCACTTTCAAAGCACTTTGCAACTGGATTTTACTGTGTGAAATGGCAAAATCCAGCTGCAAACAGTTGCTGAGGTGGATTGAAGTGGCATTATTTATTGTGTGTGAAAGCACCCTTGTCCTTGAAAGGGCAGCTGCTGGGAGAGCCCTCTCCAGCCCCACCCACCTCACAGGGTTTTGTTGTGGGGGAGGAAGGTAAAGGAGATTGTTAGCCGCTCTGAGACTCTTCGGAGTGGAGGGCAGGATATAAATCCAATATCTTCTTCTTCTTCTTCTTCACCCATCGAGCAATTGGCCCAAGGCTGCCCTGCGAGTGGGGATTCCAGCCTGGGTTTCCCAGGTCAAAGTCCGACACTCTAACCACCACACCTCGCTGGCACTCAGTATAATTCCCAATTCATTTCCCAGACCTCAAGAAATACAATTTCTGGTTCTGTACTCTGAACGAGTGAAATAAGAGTCCTGACATGGACACCTGGAAGCATCGGGTTGTCCTTATCACAGTTAATCTCTGGCGCCAGTTAATCATACAGTCCTTCCAGTTATTAAGGTCCTTTTTAATTTAGAGTTAGAATATGCAGTAATTAGCCTTAACTGGGTCATTGATCTGGGAGAAATATGCACTCTGAGTTCTTCCATCCATCTTGTGTACTTATGCACAGGACAGCCTCTAGCTGTCTGTCTTCCCTCTCATCTCAAGTTCACAACACAATGGAGAAAGGTCAAGACTGACTGGGCTATTCTGAGAGGGCTTTTCTCCACTGTCTCAGGCAGGGAAAGATGAACATGCTTACTGGTTCAAGGTCAGATGGATTCTTCTCCTTCACAACCGCAATGCCATTTTGCCACCTTCTAATTTGCTCCTCTACACAGCTGAAGATCCATACATAGCCGTTATCTTCCAGGGTCTCCATTCTGATGATCACTGATATAATGTGGGAGTGTCTAATAAGAGATTTACACGGTTCCCAGTTCCTCCTCATCCCTGAACAGCTGTCATAATGTTCTGTCACAACCCACTACAGCAGAAATGACAGCAATGTCACAAAATGATGCATGGCATCTTTTACCGAGTCTTTGTATGATTAACAAAGAGGGCTCTTGGGCACTTCGGAAAGCCAGCAGGGTGAATAGTAGGGGGATGTTGAAATTCTTACAGATTTCTCTTGTATGGTATATTCCTTAGTTTTCAACAAGTTGGTTCCTGTCAAGCTTGCATTCATTACTCTGTGATTGTTCAAGCTGAGAGCCAGTTTGGTGTAGTGGTTAAGTGTGCGGACTCTTATCTGGGAGAACTGGGTTTGAATCCCCACTCCTCCCCTTGCACCTGCTGGAATGGCCTTGGGTCAGCCATAGCTCTCGCAGAGTTGTCTTTGAAAGGGCAGCTTCTGTGAGAGCTCTCTCAGCCCCACCCACCTCACAGAGTGTCTGTTGTGCGGGAGGAAGGTAAAAGAGATTGTAGGCTGCTCTGAGATCCAGAGTGAAGGTATAAATCCAATATCATCATAATCTTCTTCTTCTGTAAAAATAGTGCTCTATAGTGGGAAGGGGACCTCAGTAGGTCCAGAAGCTATGGGCTCCCATGGGAGTCAGGTTGCCTGCCAAACTATCTAATGTTTGCAACATTAAATGTGTCATGTTAATAGTGGTTTTTAGACTTGTGGTTGGTTCTGGACTTCTACGATCCTAATCCTATTTCACTATTTATTGGATGTCCCATCCTGTTGATTGTCTGGACTCCCTCTGCGTGTAATCCTGAGTCCCAGTGAGAAAGGTGGACTATTGTAAACACATGATAAAGTAAATCCTAGAGCATTGCACCAATGCAATGACATTCTGGGTTCATATGCAGTGCCGGATTAAAACCTGTGGAGGCCCTTAGGCAGTCAAAATCTCAGGGCTCCCCTTGCAAATTATCTCAGCGTCAGAGCACCCACTCCACCACCCATGGCCCTGGCTGCAGCCTGCAGGCACCTTCGCAAAAGCCCCTTTGACAAAGTTATGAGGGAGAGGCACAGAGAGGCAAACTGGGCGATGAGCCTCACCAGGCAAGTCGGGCAAAGAGCAGCTCAGTTGCTGGCTGTGCATGCAGGCTGGGAGGGCTGCACGCAGGAGAGAAATGGTGGTTGGGGGGGAGCCAGCCTGGGGCCCCTAAAGGCCAGTGCCTACTTGCCTTAATGGTTAATCCAGCCCTGTTCATATGGGCAGCATATCAAGAGAGCCAGGGATTGAGAACAGAAGTGGAGCACCAGAAGGGGTACGTACCAAAGACGTACCAAAGACAAATCCTCTCCACCATCCTCATGCCCCCATACCACTACTGGGCACAGCTAGTAGGAATGCAAAGAAGCAGGAGCCATGATGCCCTTGTTCTCTGTGCATGCACATTAGCACTAATAGCTCATGATCCATCAGGTTGGTTTCTGTGACCCATCTGAGAGTCCTGACCCACCTGTTTTTTTGGGGGGGAGAGTCCTAGGGAATACAGAGGGGTTGTCAAGTCAGCTGAATTCAATAACGAGTCTTTGGTTAAAACAAAGCTTCTAGTTTATTGAAAGCAGAAACGAAGACCATGATAACAATTGAAGGACTGAGGTACATGAACATTAACCAAGCATTTAAGGTATAGATCAAAGGATTCCTACGGGCGGGGTACTCTAGGCAGTATATTTTCACACTAGGATGTTACTCCCTCGTTCCCATGCCAAGGCCTTGGCGCTTCGCACTCCCACAGACACCCGGCTGAGAAGGCTCCACAATCTTGTTCCCATATCAGCATTTCAAAGCAGACTACACAACAAAGGCATAGCTAAGAGGAGGGGGGGGGAAGGAGAGTTAGCTAGCAGCACTCGGTGTTCAATATAGGACCAGAATCCCTTGCTTCTGAACCAGAATTAGAAAACATATTAATAAAAATACAGCAGACTTGACAGGGGCTACATGTTAGTCTGCAGAAGCAAAATGGTACAGGTGTCAGATAGCACCATAAGAACCAGCAAGGTTTATTTCAGCATGAGCTTTTGTGTGTCAGTGCTCGCTTCGTCAGATGCACAGAAGTGTCTTTCCTTACACCCGATTAAATACTCAGCAGGAAAGAGGCAAGGATGAAAATGTCACAGAGAGGCTGGTGTCTTTGATTCTCTGCTGTTTGTCAAAGAAGATCCTGATTGGATGTATAGAATATAGCAGTTGTCCATTCAGGAGGGAGAAGGTGTAGCCCAGGGGTGTCGAACTCATTTGTTATGAGGGCCGGATCTGACATAAATGAGACCTTGTCGGGCCGGGCCATGTTGGGTTGGGCCATGTGTGTACCTATTTAAGACTAGGTAGCAGAGATATAAACTTTATAAAGGACACAGACAAACATATATATATATTCTTTGTATTTCTTCATGGGATCCAGGGAACTGGGCAAAGGAAGATCTGGCTCTTTCTTTCCTTCCTTCCCCAGGGAGAATGAAGCAGACGACAGCCAGTTTCTCGGGGGCCTGATAGGAGATGCTTGGGGGCCTGATTCGACCCCCGAACTGCACGTTTGACACCCCTGGTGTAGCCTAATCTTACCAGGTAAAGGAAACAAAGCAGGGCTAATACCTGGATAGGAAACCACCAAGAAAGCCTCTGCAGAGAAAGGTCAACTGTCAAGTCGGCTGAATTCAATAACGAGTCTCTTGTTAAAACAGTGTTGCAAGTTTATTGTAATCAGAACTGAAGACCATGGTAGAGATTGAAGGACTGAGATATACAAGCATTAAACCAGCATTTAAGGTATAGATCAAAGGATTCCTACGGGGAGGGCAATCTAGGCAATACATTTTTGCACTCGGGTGCTACTCCCTTCATTCCCAGCCTGAGACCTTGCTGCCCCATCCTCCCACAGACACCCAGGCTGGGAAGGTGCCACTATCTTGTTCACATGTTAGCATTTCAAAGTAGACTACACAACAAAGGCCTCTCTATGGAGGGGGGTAGGGAAGTTAGCTAGCAGCATTTAGAGTTCAGTGAAAACTCCCAGACTCCTTCACTTCAGAACCAAACTTAATATTTTAGTTAAGAAATTCATAGCAGACTTGACATACTGCCCCCCCTAGGCCGCCCCTGCAGGGAGGGCCCGTGAAGAGGGCGGTTCGCATTTATGGCTCAGCAACTTGGGCCCCGAAAGGCTCCGGCACCTCTGCTTAATCTCTTGTTTTCAAAGCCCCTTGCTGGGGACACCATCAGTCCGCTGTGACTTTACACCGATGTATGTGTAACACTCATTCTGGATAAAAGACGAGCGTAAATTTCAAAGGAAGTATTTAAAAGTGTAAAATAAATAAATGGGGGAGGGGGAATGTTCTGGTTTTAATGTCTTCCATCCCCCCCCCCCCCAAAAAAAAATGACTCAGGTAATGATTGATACCCTTTTACAACAGTGCCGTGCCGGGGCAAAGTACAATGCACACGAAGCAGTTTCGGTTGGGGCCCTGCATTCCCTTGATGGGGTCAGAAGGGATGGGTATAATAGAAAAAAATGTGGGGGTGGTGGGAATAAATTTGAATAAATTGAGAACCGCTCCAGTACTGAATGGGCAAGCAGCTGAATGAACAGTGGCAATGAGAGAAGTAGCTGTGTGCTTTAGACGAAGTGTCAAAAGCAGCTATTTATGCCCAAATATGCTATTAATCAGCAATGAGGGAAAATGAAATTCAAAAACACTCATGACAGTTTAATAGGATTTTGCTGCATCTGATACTGTTGCTGGGTTTTTTTGGAATTGTGACAAGTGCTTTTAAAAAAAAAACAAATTTCCTTTTTAACAGAGGTTAAATAGATTTAAACAAATCTTGGGCGAGATTTATTAAATATTATGTAGATTTCCCTTCCCTCTCTCTGTGTTTTCTCCAAGCCTGCCAGAAATTCAATAACAGTTATTTAGGAGTTAGAAAAATCGTCCGCTGTGCTTGCAAGACATCACTGCAGATTAAACAAAGAGATGGCTCTGGCAAATGGCGAGATTTAATATTTAAATATGATTGAATCAACAGCGGCTGCTTTAGTCGATGACATGTTCAAGATTTAATAAACATTGTCTCTTCTCGAGAAAGCAAAAGTTACGTGAGGATGAAGTTGAAGAGGTTCAGCAAGATGAGAACAAGCTTTTTATGTACTTAATAAATGCATTAGTTTTCTCCCCCTGCAAATTCAGTGTCCTGTGTGGCAAACATTATTTATTTATTCCAGGCTTTTTGCAGACAAACCAGTGCAACCCAAGCAGGAACGCAGGGAGAGAAAGAATGACAATAACGTTTCCTGTCATCCTATCCAAGAGCAATAACAAGAACACAATGCAGTCGTAATAGCAGCGGTTAAAAAGAGAAGTGTTCAAAACGAACAATTAATAACACAACAGCACCACTTAAAATCAGTTAAAACACAGCTCGGAGCAAGAATGAATAGAATCAGCAAACACATTAATTCTTGCCAGAGAAAATAAAAATGTCTTCACCTGACTCTAAAACACAGTGAATGCGTGCAAGGAAGATGAGAAGGTAATTGTGCTCAGCAATGAATGGGTAGACGGTAGATTTCTTCTAATGATGGTGAGATGCATTCCCTCAAAACTGTGTCAAGCAGCAGTCCTAATGGAAGCTGTGTTCTGTGCCAACTGACATTTTTACACAGTGTTCAAAGGCATGGTAGTGTCTGAAGTGAATGAAAAAGAGCATGGAGAAGTGCAAACAAATCCTGCTCTTCTAAGAAGGGATGCTGTCAGTCAGTCTACCAAAACCAAATGAAATTATTACTTTTTTCTATCTGGGATGGTTGTCCTCTTCCACTGAGCAGGCAGCTTCGGGAGGGATGCACATGGGTTTTGGTTTATGGTTTATTAGACTTAGTGGCCCCGTGGCACAGAGTGGTAAAGCAGCAGTACTGCAGTCTGAACTCTCTGCTCACGACCTGAATTCAATTCCGGTGGAAGCTGGATTCAGGAAGCCAGCCCAAGGTTGACTCAGCCTTCCATCCTTCTGAGGTCGGTAAAATGAGGACCCAGCTTGCTGGGGGGAAAGTGTAATGACCAGGGAAGGCAATAGCAAACCACCACGAAAAAGTCTGCTGTGAAAACGTTGTGAAAGCAACATCACTCCAGAGTTGGAAATGACTGGTGCTTGCACAGGGGACATTTCTTTTCCTTATTGGACTTATAACCTGCCCTCCCTACCAAAGCAGGTTCAGGGCGGCTCACAACCAACAAAATCACAATAACATTTCAACACATTAATTCAACATATTAATTACATCGTATTTAAATTAAAACATTAAAACAGGTGCTAATATCGTTTGATGTCATTTCATTCCTGATGCCGTTCAGTATATATAAGGTATCATTCCTTACTACTATATCGGTACTTCAGAATCAATTAAAGGCTAGCCGGAATAGTGTTGTCTTGCAGGCCTTGCAGAACTGGGTGAGGTCCCACAAGGCCCTAACTTCCTCTGGCAACTGGTTCCACCAATGGTTCCACATGGAGCGGTGAGGGAGGGAGGGGACACCTGCTTTGCTAGCCAAATCAGCCGAATCTAGGGTTGCCAAGTCCAATTTAAGAAATATCTGGGGGCTTTGGGGGTGGAGCCAGGAGACATTGGGGTGGAGCCAAGATCAAGGCTGTGACAAGCATAATTGAACTCCAAAGGGAGTTCTGACCATCACATTTAAAGGGACACCTTTTCAATGCTTTCCTTCCATAGGAAATAATGAAGGATAGGGGCACCTTCTTTTGGGGCTCATAGAATTGGACCCCCTGGTCCAATCATTTTGAAACTTGGGGGATATTTTGGGGAGAGACACTAGATGCTGTACTGAAAATTTGGTGCCTCTACCCCAAAATACAGCCCCCCCCCCAGAGCCCCAGATACCCGCGGATCAATTCTCCATTATTTTCTATGGGAATAAATCTCCATAGGGAATAATAAGAGTTCCCAGCAGACATTTCCCTCCCCTCCTCCTGCTTTCTGATGACCCTGAAGCGGGAGGAGGGCCTCCAAACCGGGGGATCCCCAGCCCCCACCTGGGGATTGGCAACCCTAGCCGAATCAACCCTGGTGATCCAAGGGGTGACAGATGTCACAGCTAGATCACCCTCACATTTATGAAGTTATTAGTTCCAGCCTGTATGTCCTATAGGTTGGGTTGCTGTCCTACAGGTGGGGCCTGGAGTTCTCCTGGAATCACAGCTGATCTCTGACATCATTTCCTCTGCGGAAAATGGCAACATCTGAGGATAGACTCTGTGGATTCATATCCCAGCAAGACTAAGCGCTATTGTAGAAAGCCATAAGTGGAAGTGTTCTTGCCAATTGTTGTTAAGTCTGATGAGTAATTGCGGAGGAGCTCGATAAAGCTACAGGGATATATAAGTACAGCTCAGTTGCTGAAACGGATTCCTGCAAAGGAAGATTGGCTTCATTTAGAAGATACTACTTGGCCTTTACCCTGATGGACTTTGAAGTGATTTGTTTTTAACCTAGTTGAAGGTTATTATCCTTGTAGCATCCTATTTTCATGTACTTTTGGGGAGTTATATGCAAGTTTCTACCTATTATATAAACTTTGGTATTTAAAATTGATTTGAAGTTTATTATTCATGGAAACTTGGGTTTTGTTCTCTCCAGCTCACATCCACGATTCTCCTTGCTTTTCCCATCTGGAGGTTAGCAACCCTACTCTCCCTCAGTCTCCAAGAGTGTCCCGAGCTGGCAACCCTACCTGTAGGAGACCTGCATGTCCATCTGCACCTTTCAAACTTGGCATCATTACATGGAGCTTTCACCATTTGTCTTTCCGTTAGGGTTGCCAGGGCCTATCTGCAGCCAACAGGGGGATCCTGATTCTATCATCATGTCACCAATGTTGCATGGTGACACTCTAGATTTTTTTTGGCAAATTTTACCCAAATTTGCCCAATTTGCCCAAAAACTAGAGTGTCACCATGTGACATCAGCAGTGTGATGACATCACTTCTGGGTGATGTCATCGCATCACCTTTTCGGCCAGTTGGGAGTGGGATTTCCCTTTTCCAGCAACAGGGAAGTGCCCCACAAAAGTAAGGTTTTCCTCACCCCGACAGGTCTGTCAATCCTACTTTCCATCACTGTCTGCTTCTGCTAGGGCCAGGGGTAGCATCACAATGTCAGTGTGAAGATTAGCACTCTGCTCAGGAAAGTTTGATGCCTTCCTTACTGAATGGCAGAGTCTGATAAAAACCACTGTGTTTTAAGATCAGATGAGCTTTGAATCGTATTGGTGAAAAGGAGACTTAGACACAGGCCTGCCATTTTTCATAGCAGCTCCATGTTTCTGGTAATAATGTAGCTTGGCCCTCACAAATAGACCTTGAATTTTCAGTTTCTCTAGAATATGTTCATCTTTCTCATAATCTCAGATGCTCACAAGCTACTGAAGAGAAGACAGAAGTTCAAGTATGAATTTTAAGATGGTCCTTTTTATAGTGAGTCTGAGAAAGGAAGCAGCATTTCTTACCTCTGCAGAAAAAAGAGGTGAATTTCTGGGATTTTGCTGTTCTTTTTTGGGGGGAGGGGAAGGGGCGTGTCTAGAGATGTTGTTGCTTCAGTAACTGTCTCCTGGATTGATTCTTGGACACTGGCAACTGGTGTGATGGGTGGGGGTGACACAACAACCTCAGAGAGACAATGGGTATCTTTAGTTTTACCATAAAGATGGGAACAATTCCTACAGTTACCACCATCACTTCCAGATTGTACCCAGAAGTAACATCATCATGCCCATAATCAATGCTCCCCCTAAGCTGTAGAATCTTGTGAGTAAAAATTCTAGTTTGTGAGCTACTGGCATTAAAGTTGTGAGCTGCTGCATCAATTAGTTTGCTCTGGGGCCATTTTTCCTGAGCTAAGACAAAAATGTGTGAGCCGGAGGCTAAAAATCTTTTAGCTAGCTTACACTAACTCAGCTTAGAGGCAACACTGCTCATTCTGCTGTTTACTGTTTCAATTCTTAAATTTTTAATCCCCACCCTGCCGGCTCATCATCTAAAACAGGGGTCTCAAGCTTTACCAGCCTATGGACACATTTGAAATTCTGACACAGGGTGGTGGGCACAACCACAAAATGGCTGCTGCAGGAGGCCGTGCCATCCACAAAATGGCTGCTGCCTCTTTCTTTAAGACACATAGTGAAAATCCTCATGCTGTGGTGGCCGCTGCTATCAAAGCAACTTTTTCAAAAATCTGCACAGCTAATCAAAATCTTTGATAGCCAATCAGGAGCCCTGCTGGGCGAAAACTCCACCTAGCCTTATCCACTTTCTAAAAACACTTGGTGGATGCCAGGGAAGTTGTTGGGAGCTGCCATGGAGCCTATGTGCACCATACTGGGGACCCCTGATCTGTCTTCAGTCCCTTTCCCCTTGGTAGGGAGAGGCCAGACATCTGACCGCCTCCCCCTTTTTTTCTTTTCAGGCATTGCTCCCCGTGTGGGATGGTGCCTCCCTGGAAGTAGGCTTCCCAACCCCCCCTGCCCTGGGGGGGGGGCTTCGCATTTGCAGCCTCCTCCCCCGCTCTCCAAAAATCCGGAAGCGGGGGGGGGGGAGGGGGAGAAACGGTGCAAATTTTGGTGCCACTCGCTCTGGGCCAGTGAGAGAAAAGAACATGCGTGTAGGCTTCCCAATCCCGAGGTCTCAGCCGGGGATACCCTGTTTTTACAGGCTTCTCTAGGGTTGCCAATCCCCAGGTGGGGGCAAGGGATCCCCCAGTTTGGAGGCCCTCCCCCCGCTTTTGAGTCGTCAGAAAGCAGGGGGAGGGGAGGGAAATGTCTGCTGGGAACTCTATTATTCCCTAGGGAGATATTCCCATAGAAAATCATGGAGAATTGATCCACGGGTATCTGGGGCTCTGGAGGGGCTGTTTTTTGGGGTAGAGGCACCAAATTTTCAGTACAGCCTCTAGTGACTCTCCCCAAAATAACCCCCAAGTTTCAAAAGGATTGGACCAGGGGGTCCAATTCTATGAGCCCCAAAAGAAGGTGCCCCTATCCTATAAAAACTGATTGGGTTATAAAATGTGTGCCTTTAAGGCTGCGCAGGAAACAGGAAACAGGAAGGGCTTCATTGGAAAGGGTCAGTAACAGTTTCCATGGAGAACGGCCCTTCCCTTTCTTTTGCTTTCGTTTTCACAGCAAGTAGTGTTCTGCAGGAAGAAGATCTAGTAAGTATTTGTGTGCGTGAGAGAGGGAGGGGGCAGGGAATTCCCTGGTTTGGAGGCCCCCCCTTTAGAAAGAGTGGGGGGAGGGCAATGCCTACTGGGCACTCTATTATTCCCTATGGAGAACGATTCCCATAGGGAATAATAGGAAATTGATCCGTGGGTATTGGGGTCTCTGGGGGGGGGTATTTTTTGAGGTAGAGGCACCAAATTTTTAGTATAGCATCTAGTGCCTATCCCCAAAATACCCCCCAAGTTTCAAAATGATTGGACCAGAGGGTCCAATTCTATGAGCTTCAAAAGATGGTGCCCCTATCCTTAATTATTTCCTATGGAAGAAAGGCATTTAAAAAGGTGTGCTATCCCTTTAAATGTAATGGCCAGAACTCCCTTGGAGTTCAATTACGCTTGTCACACCCTTGTTCCTGGCTCCACCCCCAAAGTCTGCTGGCTCCGCCCCCAAAGTCCCCAGATTTTTCTTTAATTGGACTTGGCAACCCTACCTGGAAGGCTTTTTCCACAGGAAGTCTCAGGGTGGGGCGGTATTGTTTTGCTCAAGGCTTTTTTTGTAGCAGAAACTCATTTTCATATTCAGCCACACCCCCTGATGCAGCCAATTCTCCAAGGGCTTACAGTAGGCCCTGTATTAAGAGCCTTGTAAGCTCTTGGAGGATTGGCTGCATCAGGGGTGTGTGACCTAATATGCAAAGCCCTGGTTTTGTTTAATGCTTTACAAAACATCCTCGTATAAGATTTTGTCCAAATACTATCATAAGACTCTTTGAGTATATGCAGAAGAAGCTTTATTAATAGATCAGAGAGCAATGATTATCAGCATGTGATTTGCAAGACTATGTCTTGCCAGACTAAGGTGGGTGGGCAGCCCACGGCAGCCCACCCCCAGTAATTATACCTTCTGCTATAACAGCTTCCCTTTATCCTGCGCCCGCCAAAGCTATTTGAATTAATTAATACAAAGTCTTTTCTCAGGCCTCAGTCTTCTTCCCTGTCGTGGTCATGTTCCACATGCTCTTCCCAATTCAGTTGGTCCATATCAGCGTTGCCCAGAGAGACCAGATTAGAGCTCTCTCCCCACACTCTTTTCCCCCTGTGAGCCTGGAATATCCCACCACACACAAAAAACACTGAGACCAATTTTTCACTCACCCTACACCGCTCTGATGTCCCTCTTTTCAGCACAGCGTCCTTCCAAATTCCCACTATCTGCCCGGGGTTTCATCTTGCGTTGTCGTTTTTAGTGGGAAATCGGAAGGACGCTGCACTGAAAAGAGGGAGAACAGCATAGGGTGAGTGGGAAATCGGCCTAAATGTTTAGGAAATACAATGGGTGTTAGTAGTCATGGATACATTTGTAATATGGGGGTAGTATATCATACCGATACAAATACATCAGCATCATGATGGGTTGCTAATGAGCAAAGGCAATCATAACAGCAAAACCAACAATGCACGTAGAAATGCCACCCCAGCTATACTTATCAGGGACCTGTTCCTGACACCTGGAGTCAAGATGCCCTTGTGAGACAAGATGGACACCAATGTTGCACTAGGTTTGTTCTGGGTAGTGAGTCCTTTTGCTACCGGGGCTTCTCTCCATTTTCGCACAAGTCACCTCGGAGCTGTGAGTTGGTGTGGCGCTCTTCCGCAGCAAGCAGGATCCTCTTCCAAGTGGTTTCTGCTTGCTGTGGAAAAGCAGTGGGCCAACACGAAGCTCCGGGGCAACTTGTGCGAAAATGGAGAGAAGCCCTGGTAGCAAAAGGGCTCTCTACTCGGAATGTGTCCTAGTGTGAAATCAGTCTAAGTCAGCCTTATGACTTGGGTATAAGACTTGGTTCTTGTCACAAGGAAGTGGAAAACAGGGAGTCTTTTAAGCAACAAAGTCTCTTGGAAAGGACTATACTTTTAATATGTTTGCTTTGTGAGAAAGCAGAAGGAAAGGGCCACACATATAAACTGAGAGGGTTACATTCGGAGCCATTGGGGAGGGGGAACCTTCCAAAACTAAGTCTATAAACTTCACAGTGTTATTGCCTCATTTTGGGCAGGAGCTCACAGGCCTCATTTTGGGCAGGAGCTCACAGGAATGGAGCTCCGGAACCTCTAAATTTTATTATGCTCTTTCTTTCTTACCCACCTCTCCACCAATACTTGTTTCTGGGCTCCATTGTTGAAACCCTCTGTGAGAATTTTGCTGAACTCTAAGATTTGACAAGCTTTCGAATATTTTTCTCAACAACAACCAAAAAAGAAAAATAACCAAAACATGAAAGCAAACAGGTGGAAATCTTCCTCATGCCACTGTGGCCACATAGGAGAAAGTAATTTTAAAAGTATGATGGAAGTAAGGTTTTATTATGACCAGGGCACATTTTGTAGAAAAATAGGTGGTGGAGCTCATCCAGGGATTGTTATGCAGCTGCACATACTATTCAATGGACAAGGAGGTGAACTCTCAGAAGGAAGAGGTGGAACTCTCAGAAAGGTTCAGGAGCTGCATTTCTGTGAGCTCCCACTGAATCTGAGGCCTGATTATGACAATTAAGGCTTTTTTAATAGCAGTAACTCCTTTGCATATTAAGCCACACACCCCTGATGTAGTCAATCCTCCAAGAGCTTAAAGTAGGCCCTGTACTTAGAGCCCTGGAAGCTCTTGGAGGATTGGCTGCATCAGGTGGGTGTAGCCTAATATGCCCCCTATTTAAACCTAAAATCCCAAAACCCAAATGAAAACTCATTTTACTGACCTCAGAAGGATGGAAGGCTGAGTCACCATGGAGCCGGCTACCTGAACCCAACTTCTGCCGGGATTGAACTCAGGTTGTGAGCAGAGTTTAGGACTGCAGTACTGCAGCTTTACCACACTGCGCCACGAGGCCCTTATTGAATAAAACTTGGTTGGTCTTAAAGGTGCAACTTTTCTACTGCTTTGTTCAATAGTCACAAGTGCACACTTGATTCTTTCTTCTTTGTGCATTGAATAATTCTCATGTTTTATTCAACCCATGTACAGCTGAATGTGTGATTAAAAGTCCACGTTTGTCCATGTACTGTCCCCAGTTTCATTTGCCAAGGGAACATGCCTTGGCTCTTTGTTACAAATTGATATATGCAGGATATACATGTGTATCAGTATAAAATGTGAAGAGGGTTACACCAGCTTTGCTTTGAGACTCCTTGGGTAACAGTTTGCAGGTCAGGTTACCTTCTCACTTTTCCTAATTCCTTTCTCAATGTAATGAATGAGTTGAGAATGGAAAGTGAAATAATAGTAGTAATCACACCCACCCACTCACTCACACTCTTCCTGCTTTGACTGGATTGCAGAGAAGATTATGAAAAGAAGAATTACAGTTCTGTAGCACCTTTTCTGGTTCTCTTGACAGTTTCTTTTTTAAGTGCTTGACCTGAGATGTTTTAAATATACGTCTTATCCAGCTAGTTAGCCGGAACATTTCAATATTGGTTTCTCTCCAACAAACTCATGCCAACGTTCAAGTTTCCCTTTTCCTTGTTGCTCTGAAATCATAACAGGTTACTGCAACAAACATGAATTTGGAAACATGCATGTTATGCAGGTAGACGTCACACAGGTCTCCACAGATCTGTTTGGCAGGGCAAGTTCCCCTATTCTTCTGAGGTAAGGGCACACAGAAGTACACCAAGAACCATTGTCCTCAGGTTCTCCATGAAGTTCAGAGAATCAAGCCCAAATTTGTGGATTTGCACTGGTCATGGAGATGTGATTAGAGACAGCTCGAAGAAGAAGAAGAAGAAGAAGAAGAAGAAGAAGAAGAAGAAGAAGAAGAAGAAGAAGAAGAAGAAGAAGAAGAAGAAATTAGATTTGTAGCCTGCCTTTCACTACCTGAAGGAGAGCAGCTTACAATCTTCTGTCCCTTCCCCTCACAATAGATACCCTGAGAGAGCTCTGATAGAAACTGCTCTTGAGAGGAACAGCTCTGTGAGAATGTGTGACTGACTCAAGGTCACATCAGCAAGTACAAGTGGAGGAGTGGGGAATCAAACCCAGTTCTCCCAGATAAGAGTCTACACACTTAACCACTACACCTAACTGACTCTCTATAGGACACTGGACATATAAAAAGTGGGACATACTTCCCCCAGTTCTTACACTGAGAGCCTCGGCCCAAGACCCTCCTTCTATTGCATATTGTTGAAAGTGGTACTCTCCCTTCTTTAAACTTTATCCAGTTTAAAGCACCAGTCTTTGTCAGTCTAAAAGCTAAGAGGGTATTGATTCTCTGGGTGAAAGGTGTACTAGAATATTATTCTACAATAGGCTGTTGATTGTTTGAATGTGCCTTTGGCAGCTGCAATGTGTGCCAGAGCTGATAGAATACTACACAGTGTTGGTGTTCATGTGCATGAATTGATGTCATGGCTGGTCCCAAGGTTTAATTGCTAGAGATGCTGGGAAAGGAATCAAACCCTCCCTGAAGTCTAGCAATTCACATTAAACATTTTAATAAGAAGTCTCCGAAGTCATGACTTGGGTCATAACAGCTGAAGCAGAAAGGGTCAGAAAGGTTTCCAGAGGGACATTGAACATTAAAGGGATTAGAATTGTATTATAGTGAAATAGCTGAAGATGTCAGTTTACAAGGGAGAGGATCATAGTCTAATGAAGGGATGTTGAACTAATTTGTTATGAGGGCCGGATCTGGCATAAATGAAACCTCGTTGAGCTGGGCCATGTCGGGTTGGGCCAAGCCATGGGCTGTGCCATGTCAGGCCGGGCCATGTGGGTACCTATTTAAAATTAGGTAGCAGAGATATAAATTTTATAAAGGACACAGACAAACACAATTAAATATATATATATATATATATTTTAAAAAACCTGCTTAAAATGTTAGCATTCATTGGTCTTAAAGGTGCTTTCTTTGTATTTTTCCCATGGGATCCAGGGAACTGGGCAAAGGAAACTGTGGCTCTTTCCTTCTTTCCCCAGGGGACTGGGGGGGGGAGCCTCAGCCAATAGAAGGAATAGTAGCTTAGCTCAGTAGCTCTGCTGTGTGATTGAGAGAGCCTGGAAAAACATGTTCTGCCTCCCCCCCTTCCTCCCCAAGGGAGGATCCTCAGCAAATAGAGAAAATAGAGGTTTTGCTCTGTAGCTCCTGTGCAATTGAGCAAGCCTGGCAAAGCAAACTGTTATGCAGAAGGAAACAAAGATATAGGGAGAAGGAAGCAGATGACAGCCAGTTGTTCAGGGGGCTGGTTGGAGCCCTCCGGGGGCCTGATTCAGCCCCTGGACCGCATGTTTGACACCCCTGGTGTAATGTAATCATGTTTATTGAATTAGTGGAGAAATCCCTTACACCTCAGAAATTATGCCAAAGTGTACTGTTATGGGGTTTGCGCTCTGTATAGGCTCAGAGATTTGCTGGTTGGGAAAGGAAAGACAGATGAGAATATGTCAATCCTGATGCAGAGAGAGTAACTTTTCTTTCGAGACCAGAAGAGACAAAAACTCTGCTGGAGTGGGCAGAGGACTAGAGATACTATTCTTGGAGATTTTGAAGAAACATAAATTTTAGGCAAGGTCTCCTTTGTCTCTTTCAAGCAGCCAGCAGCCATCTTGGTATAGGATGATAGCCATAACCAGTGTTGCTGAGGTAACAGGAGGAAGCCCCAAACAAAGGTAATATATCAATTTTGAATGCTTGCAACTCCAAGCATCATAGAGTTGGAAGGGACCTCCAGGGTCGTCTACTCCAACCCCCTGCACAATGCAGGGAATTCACAAATACCTTTCCCCAACACCCAGGCCTCAGATTCAGTGGGAGCTCACAGGAGCACAGCTTTTGAACCTTTCTGAGAGTTCCACTTCCTCCTTCTGAGAGTTCCACCTCCTTGTCCATTGAATAGTATGTACGGCTGCATAACAATCCCTGGATGAGCTCCACCATCTATTTTTCTACAAAACAACCCCTTCCAACACCCATACATTCCCAGTGACCCCTCTCCAATGCCCAGAAGATAGCAAAAGCCTCCAGGATCCCTTGCCAATCTGGTCTGGAGAAAAATGGTTGACTGACCCCAATTAGCCTATTCAATCTTTTGGCATCATGCTGTGTAGGTAGGGTTGCCAATCCCCAGGTGGGGGCAGGGGATCCCCCGGTTTGGAGGCCCTCCCCCCGCTTCAGGGTCGTCAGAAAGCAGGGGGAGGGGAGGGAAATGTCTTCTGGGAACTCTATTATTCCCTATGGAGATTTATTCCCATAGAAAATCATGAAGAATAGATCCGCGGGTATCTGGGGCTCTGGGGGGGGGCTGTTTTTTGGGGTAGAGGCACCAAATTTTCAGTATAGCATCTAATGCCTCTCCCCAAAATACTCCCAAAGTTTCAAAAAGATTGGACCAGGGGGTCCAATTCTATGAGCCCCAAAAGAAGGTGTCCCTATCCTTCATTATTTCCTATGGGAGGAAGGAATTGAAAAGGTGTGCCGCCCCTTTAAATGTGATGGCCAGAACTCCCTTTGGAGTTCAATTATGCTTGTCACAGCCTTGATCTTGGCTCCACCTCTAATGTCTCCTGGCTCCACCCCCAAAGTCCCCATATATTTCTTGAATTGGACTTGGCAACCCTATGTGTAGGGGAAGAAGATTTGCAGTTTATTCCTGATTTCTTTTCTCCTCACTAATTCTGTTGAGGATACAAAGGACGTGTGCACCTTTCATTCTCTCACTAAATGTCTTTTTTTATTCTGAATGTGCTCTGAGTGGCCTCCATGAACCACAAAGCCCTAATTGATTGTGTTTACCTAAGAGGTGTGGGGGAAGGAAGGGGGAGCTGTGACCCCTGTCCAAATGGAATTCCCCAGGGGGAGTGTGGAACCCCTGCAGCAGCTAAAGCAAAAACAAGGGAAGGTATACAAAGAAGAACGGAGCTTTTGATGGCAGTGACAAAGGGGACTGGATTCAAAACACTCAGGTGGGAATTTCCTCTGGGCCGTGGTCTGTGATGGCAGCAAAAGTTTATCCAGAGTGAGTGTGGAACTTGGGGGAGAGAAAGAAGAGCTTGGCTGGGCTGGAAAGTCAGGAAGGCTTGCTCATTCCCACATGTGTACAATCAGATGGGCTTCTGGGCCTGCCATAGCCACACCCCCCCACTCCCAGATTTAATGTGCGCAATCATGTGTACATCTGTCCCCCAGGGCCCATCCATCCTAACCTCATCTTCTGACAGCCCAGGGATGGATTAAAGAGCCACGGGAACTTTCCGGTGGCAAATTGTTGCAGCACTTCCATGACGTGTTTCCTGCTGTCTGAATGGCCAGATCATGCCATGGATGCGCTGTGCACATGCAGGAGAGGTGTGAATATTCTGCCCTGCACATGTGCAGCCTGTGGCTATTGCAGGCTGTACTATTTTTCAGTTCTGTAATCCCGAAATGCTTTCACACATTAATAATGCACTTTCAATGCACTTTACAACTGGATTTTACTGTGTGAAATGGCAAAATCCACTTGCAAATAGTCGCTGAAGTGGATTGAAACTGCATTATTTAGCATGTGTGAAAGTGCCCAAAGTAGTCTTGAGAGGGGAGGCAGCATGGTACAGTCCAAGCTTGTCAGATCTTGGCCCTGCTAAGGAGGATCAATATTTATTTGTTTGTTTGTTAGTTCGTTCATTCGTTCGTTCGTTCGTTCGTTCGTTCATTCGTTCATTCATTCATTCATTCATTCATTCATTCATTCATTCATTCATTCATTCATTCATTCATTCATTCATTCATTCAGATTTGTATCCCGCCCTCCCCTGACAGGCTCAGGGTGGCTAACAACAGCAAATTAAACCATATAAAACATTAGAAACAGATTACACAATAAAATCAACCAGTATGGTGGCTCAGTGGTAGAGCATCTGCTTGGGAAGCAGAAGGTCCCCGGCATCTCCAACTAAAAGGGTCCAGGCAAATAGGTGTGAAAAACCTCAGCTTGAGACCCTGGAGAGCCGCTGCCAATCTGAGTAGACAATACTGACTTTGATGGACCGAGGGTCTGATTCAGTAGAAGGCAGCTTCATATGTTCATATGTACAGTTTACAGTCATTAAAACCAAGATGTGTGTTTTTAATTCCTCAGTTGGAATAATGAGGCTGACACAAGGGATTGGGTAAAAGTGGGCCACTTTATTAAAACAGCATAACTAAATGGAATGGGCTGTTAATGGCAGGACAAGCCTCAGGGTCAAGCCACTACCCTTTCTTGACCTGCAATGGGCGAGCTACCCTGCCCCCAGCACGAGCCAAGTTGGTAAGGCTAGTGCCAGGCTGGCTGGGCCAAAAGTCCACCCTCCCCTGGCACAGTCTCCATCTTGCAGAAGGAACCACCACCAGGCAGGGCTACATATGTCTGGGTGCTCACCGTTCCTCCTCCGGCCAAGTGACCAATCAACCAAACTATACCTATGTAAAAATAACAACTTCTACAACCAAGTAGTACAAAGTAGTACAAAGTAAGCAAAAAACACTCCCACAAAGGCCGATCAGGTAAGAGTGGAAAAATTTCTACCTGGCCCCTAATAAAGCGACAGGTCAAAACCTGTACTACTGCAGGGGGGGGCAAAAGCCAGGGAACAAACTGCACCGTTTGGGCGGGGCTAATATAGCCCTGGTGCTCCACCCCCACGTGGTCCCCAGATGCCCGGGAAGGATTGCCAGCCTCGGCATCCTTCTGGGCGGGCAAAAATGGCCCCCGGCCTGTAGCCGCTGTAGCAGCTTGGCCAGGAAGGAGCCAGATTGCTCTAAATGTTCTTGCTTCGGTTATGACGATTCGGTGGGATTATCGGTGCTGTGGAGTAATAGGCACCTCCCTTCAGCCTCTAAAGGTGAGTTAAATAATTCGGTTTTACAGGGAGGGCATTCCACAAAGCAAGACCTATTACTGAAAACGCTCTGGCGATGGACAGTCGAGCCTCTTTCGGTCCAGGGATCTTAAGGAGGATTTGGAACCCTGAAAGAAGTGCTCTCTGGGGCACATATGGGGTGAGGCAGTCCCGAAGGTAGGCAGGTCCCATGCCATATAGGACTTTAAAGGTTATGACCAGCACCTTGAAGCAAATCCGGAACGCCACAGGCAACCAGTGCAATGTTTCCAACACAGGATGAATGTGCACCCATGCAGGTAGCTCCATTAACAACCTGACTGTTGCATTTTGCACCAGCTGCAGCCTCCGAGTTTTGGCAGCCCTATGTAGAGGGCCTTACAGTAGTCAATTCTCTCGGATGAAGTAGTCGATACTATTTGGATGGGTGACTGACCACCGATGAAGTTTCTGCAGAGGAAGGCAATGGCAAATTGCCTCTGCTTCTCACTTGCCTTGGAAAGCCCCTTGAAAGACTTGCCATACATCGGTTGTGATTTGACAACACATAAATTCATAGTCCTGTTGCATAGTTTATTAGGGTGGGGGGGCTCACTGTCATGGAACTAGTTTTTCTTTTACCTTTGTAATCCACCTTGAATATCAATGAGAAAAGTTGGCTAAAAATAAAATTGACGAGTAGGGTTGCCAATCCCCAGGTGGGGGCAGGGGATCCCCCGGTTTGGAGGGTCATCAGAAAGTGGGGGGCGGGGAGGGAAGTATCTGCTGGGAACTCTGTTCTTCCCTAGGGAATCCGATTCCCATTGGAAAGAATGGAGGATTGATCCACGGGTTTCTGGGGCTCTTGTAGGGCTGTTTTTGGAGGTAGAAGCACCACATTTTCAGCATAGCATCCAGTGCCTCTCCCCAAAATAGCCCCTGAGTTTCAAGAAGATTGGACCAGGGGGTCCAATTCTACGAGCCCCCAAAGAAGGTGCCCCTATCCTCCATTATTTCCTATGGAGGGAAGGCCTTTAAAAAGGTGTGCAGTCCCTTTCAATGGGATGGCCAGAACTCCCTTTGGAGTTCCATGGTGCTTGTCACTCCCTTGCTCCTGGCTCTGCCCCAGTGTCTCCTGGCTCCACCCCCAAAGTGGAGCCAGTTTGGTGTAGTGGTTAAGTGTGTGGACTCTTATCTGGGAGAACTGGGTTTGATTCCCCACTCCTCCACTTGCACCTGCTAGCAAGGCCTTGGGTCAGCCATAGCTCTGGCAGAAGTTGTCCTTGAAAGGGCAGCTGCTGTGAGAGCCCTCTCCAGCCCCACCCTCTCCAGCCCCACCCACCTCACAGGGTGTCTGTTGTGGGGGAGGAAGGTAAAGGAGATTGTGAGCTGCTCTGAGACTCTTCAGAGTGGAGAGCGGGATATAAATCCAATATCTTCTTCTTCTTCTTCTTCTTCTTCTTCTTCTTCTTCTTCTTCTTCTTCTTCTTCAAAGTCTCCTGGCTCCACCCCCAAAGTCCCCAGATATTTCTTGAATTGGACTTGGCAACTCTATTGACGAGTATAGATTGTCCCAGCTGGAACATACACAAAATCGGAGTTTGCTGCCATGTCACACTTTAAAAAAACAACAACCCTAAACCATTTTTAACCTTCTAGAGGGCAGGCCGGGGTGACTGGGAACAGAAACAGGGGCCAGCTGGAACTCAAATTTAATCCAAACCAGCCTATATTTACCACTTAACTGCTATCGTTTCCAAACAGATTAGCTAAAGAGATTTCCCAGCAGCCAAACCCCCATTTCTCAGAGGAGATAATAATCTTAATTGAAATCAGAAAACCTTCAAGCATCTTTGTGCACTTGGTAATAGCACAACATTTAGAATCACAGTGGGATTAATAATTGGGAGCAGCGTTCGATCATTTCTGTTCTGTTTTGTTTCAGGAGGGGTGAGATGCGAAGTCAGAGGTATCGTTTCAGGCTCCACCACCACCTCTCCCATGTGAAAAACCCGCCGAGCTCCACAGCATAGCAGGTTGCTCCGGACCGGAAATCACCGAAGGAGTCTAGTGAGGGATGACACCTATCTCGGTATTGTAATTGAAAGCTTGATCAAAAGATCACACTCTTATCCTTTCCGGGCTGATGGAATCGGAGCGATTTAACATTCTGCTACTCCATAGGGGAGGGGAGAAATGGAGAGGGAGAGAGGAACAACAGAGCTCTGATTCGGATCACACCATCCTTTGCAGAAACAATTATAAAATGCAAATACAACGGATGCTTCTTTAACAGAACGAATCTCTCCCCTGCTTGCCTCTGTTCTTTTATCAAACATCTGTTTAAGGGGGTGCATGGAGGGTATCTTCCCCCCCAAAAAGAGCTTTCTCCTTTTCTTCTGTATGTTCTTAAAACAAATGGTCTGCCAAGGATACATAATCTGAGCACAACTAGGGTTGCCAGCCCCCAGGTGAGGCCTGGAGATCTCCCACTTTTACAACTGATCTCCAGCTGGTAGAGATCAGCTCTCTTGGAGAAAATGGCTACTTCGAAGGGTGGATTCTGTGATATTATGCCATGTTACGACCTCTCCCCTCCCCTCCCCAAACCCCACCCTCTCCCAAATCCATCCCCAAAGTCTACAGGTATTTTCCAACATAGACCTGGAAACCCTAAGCAATGCAACCCTAAACAATTTCCCACTTTCTAAATCCATTGAAGTCAATGGGTTAGGGTGTAACTCTATTTCGAACAGTGTTATCAATTGCCTCTCTAGTCCCCTTAGGGTCAGATATTGGGGTATCAATTCACTGATGTTATCTATGTCGGCCAAGCATATACCCACTTTGTGCAATGGGATTTTTATTTCTGGGATGCTCAGATAGGCATGCTTCAATAGGCAACCCCTGGGGGAGGAACTGGGGAGAGGGGTCTGGTGTGCCAGCAGTGCACTGGCATGCTGGTGTCATTTCTGGTTAAGAGTGGATGTGATGCCTTTAGAAACTCTAGGATTTGTGGAGGGTTTCTTTGGGGGGTGGGATGGTTTTACCATAGCTTTTTGGTAAAATCCTAGAGTGTCCCCATGTCACATCCAGTAAAACCAGAAGTGACGTAAGCAGGGCTTTTTTTTTTGTAGCAGAAACTCCTTTGCATATTAGGCCACACGCCCCTGATGCAGCCAATCCTCCAAGAGCTTACAGTAGGCCCTGCACGAAGAGCTCTGTAAACTCTTGGAGGATTGGCTACATTAGGGGGATGTAGCTTAAAATGCAAAGGAGTTCCTGCTACAAAAAAAAGCCCTGGACGTAAGTGCTCTGATGTATGCACTCCCTCGCCATTTTCTCCCACCAGTGCCTCAGGCTGTTGTGGGCAACAGGCCTGCATGCCAGGAGGCCTCCTGCTATAGTAATGCTTACCTTGGCCCACTGGAGTGATTCAGTGGCCAGAACTAGACATATGGCTAGCTATAGTTGAAAATGACAGCTATATTTCTAGCCTTGTCTCTCCATTGCATCTACTATCACATACGTATCCTCCAAGAACACAGCGGTGGTGCACAGCCTGATTAAAGAGCAGATAAAGGTTTATTTAGGAATTAACTTACTTGATAGGAAAGAGGAGAGACAGAGATAGGTTCTTGACTACATCTCTAGCTGAGAGAGAGGGTAAGACTGAGTGTGGCACTTCCTAGAAGAAGGGGGAAATTGATCTAAGAGTAGCAATCTGGAGACAGACAAGGAATGACACTTTAACAGGAGAGAAGGTGCTGACCTCACTATCCTATATGATTGTCTTCTTGCTGCCCCTTACAGGATCTTCTTCTCTTCATCTTTGTACACTAGGCGTTGCCTTTTCCAACAGCTCTTCTCAAGGTCTAGTGTACAAAGTCTGCAAAGATTCATCTCCTTACCTAGACTTTCAAACTTTTCTTGAGAAAGTAGCTTGGCGAGTACATCTTCAATCATTTCATCTGTAGGATAGTATCCCAATTCAACAAGCTCTTCTTCTTGCATCTTTCTTACTAGGTGATGCTTCATATCTATTTGTTTAGTTCTTGAGTTGATTTTCACTGTCTGTGCAAGTTTAATGGACCCTAGGTTGTCTTCAAAGACTTGTACTGGCTTGAACTGTTCAAATTCTGGTGGCTGTTCCATGTAAACAACTTCCTTTATTTCACCATGTAGAAAGTCAGTCTTTATGTCCACATGCATCTTCCTTGTTGGTGCTATGCTTAAAAGCAAGGCTTTTTTTGTAGCAGAAACTCCTTTGCATATTAGGCCACACACCCCAGATGTAGCCAATCCTCCAAGAGTTTACAGGACTCTTAGAATGGGGCCTACTGTAAACTCCAGGAGGACTGGCTAAATCTGGGGTCTGTGGCCTAATATGCAAAGGAGTTCCTGCTACAAAAAAGCCTTGCTTGAGAGCACTTTTGTTGAAGTATATCTCACCACTGGTGTGAAGGTTTCATCATAGCCTTCTCCATACTTCTGAGAGAATCCTTTAGCAACCAATCTGCTTAGCGGTAGAACAATCACACTTAATGTGGCCTTGCTTCCCACAGAGGTGACAGATGATACTGCCTTTGTCATTCACATTCAAAACCATCCGATCAGCGTTTGGTTTAAATTCTTTGTCAGGCTTTTCAAATAGACTGTGTTTGTACGTTTCCTCCAGCTGCTTTATAACTTCTGTGAGGGACAGATTACTCTTAGATTTAATCTGACACACTGTATTTTCGTATGACTCTGGCAAGCTTATTAATAGTAACACAATCAGATCTTGGTCGGCAGTTTTCTTTCCTGAGCTCCTTAGCTGCTCAGCCAATCCAAGCATCTCAACCAGATGATGACATACATTACCCTCTCTTTCATCTTAGTACTGAAAAGTTTCTTTTTGTCGATAAAGCTGGCTCTTTAATGAGGAATTTACATGCAGCCTTTCTCGTTTGCACCGCACAGTGTTGGCTGTGGGCATCTGAATTACTCTTAACATACTCCTGTCAGTTAAACCCTTGATTATGGTCCCTCTTGCCTTTTCGTTGTTGGAGTCCCAGATTCATCATCTCCTGGTCAGCCATCCAGGACAACATCCCATAGTCCTGTTTCAAGAAGATGACTCTTCATTCACTCTCTCTAAAATATTAATAATTGTTTTCTGTGAGCCTATCTATCAACTAAACATGCTATGTACCATGGGAGGTCTTCATCTCTGTTCTTGTCCACTCAGAGCCTTGGGTGGTCTTTCTGCCTTTAATCACAGATGTACTTAATCTAGCCCACCATAATTCCTGTTGGCAGAGTTAATTAACATAGCAAGGGTGTACAACCTGATTAAGAGTAGGTAAAAGTCCATATACAAAAGACTGTATAGTCAAAGCTGTGGTATTCCCAGTAGTAATGTATGGCTGTGAGAATTGGTCCATAAGGAAGGCTGAGCACAGAAGAATAGATGCTTTTGAGTTGTGGTGCTGGAGAAGAATCTTGAGAGTCCTTTGGACTTCAAGAAGATCAAATCAGTCAGTCCTAAGGGAAATCAACCCTGACCGTTCCCTGGAAGGTCAGATGTTGAAGCTGAAGCTCAAATACTTTGGCCACCAAATGAGAAGGGAGACTCCCTGGAGAAGATCCTGATGCTGGGAAAGACAGAAGGCAAAAGAAGAAGGGGACGGCAAAAGATGAGATGGCTGGACAGCATTACTGATGTAACTAACACAAATTTGAGCAGACTTCAGAGGATGGTGGAAGTCAGGAGGGCCTGGCGTGACTTTGTCCATGGGGTCACAAAGAGTCAAACTCGACTATGCAACTGAACAACAACAACAAAGGTTTATTTAGGAATTAACATACGATAGGAAAGACAGAGATAGGTTCTTAACCACATCTCTAGCTGAGAGAGAGGGTAGACTGAGTGTGCCACTTTCGAGAAGGGGGAAATTGCCCTAAGAGTAGCAATCAAAATAGACAAACAATGGCATTTAACAGGAGAGAGAAGGTGCTGACCTCACTGTCCTATCTGGTTGTCTTTCTGCTGTCCTCTGTAGGGTCTTCTTCTCTTCTTCTTTGTATTTATTTATTTATTTATTTATATTTATTTATATTTGGACTTATATCCCGCCCTTCTCACCGAAGTGTCTCAGGGCGGCTTACAACATTATAATTTACATAGATTTGGTTTAAAAACATTTACAAATAAGTTAAAACCGTAATTGATAAAACAAAATAGGGATAAAACCAGCGGTCTGTAGATGCATTTTTGTTCCATCCAGAAGATGTTCTCATTGTCAGTTAGATGTTATAGGCCTGCCGGAAGAGGGCTGTCTTACAGGCCCTGTGGAACTGCCCTAGGTCCCGCAGGGCCCGCACCTCCTCCGGCAGCTGGTTCCACCAGTAAGGTGCCATTATTGAGAAGGCCCGGTCCCTGCTGGCCTTTAGACGGGCCTCCTTTGGCCCGGGGATTACCAGCAGGTTTTGTGAACCCGATCGTAGTACTCTCTGGGGAACATGTGGGGAGAGACGGTCCCTAAGGTAGGCAGGTCCTAGGCCATATAGGGCTTTAAAGGTAATGACCAACACCTTGTACTGGACTCGGAATATTACTGGCAGCCAGTGCAGGTCCCGGAGCCCCGACCGTATGTGCTCCCATCTTGGGAGCCCTAATAGCAGCCGGGCAGCGGCGTTCTGCACTAACTGCAGTTTCCGGGTCCGGCACAAGGGTAGCCCCATGTAGAGGGCATTACAGTAGTCCAACCTCGAGGTGACCGTAGCATGAATCACTGTTGCTAGGTCGTCGCGTTCCAGGAAGGGGGCCAACTGCCTCGCCCGCCTAAGATGAAAAAATGCGGACTTGGCAGTGGCTGCTATCTGAGCCTCCATCGTCAGTGAGGGCTCCAATAGTACCCCCAAGCTCTTGACCCTGCTCGCCGCTATCAACGGTGCGCCATCAAAAACTGGCAGGGGGATTTCCCTTCCCGGGCCGCAACAACCCAAGCAAAGGACCTCTGTCTTCGCCGGATTCAGCTTCAGCCCGCTCAGCCTAAGCCACCTAGCCACTGCCTGTAGCGCCCGGTCCAGATTTTCTGGGGCGCAGGCGGGCCGGCCGTCCATGAGCAGATAGAGCTGGGTGTCATCAGCATATTGATGACAACCCAGCCCATACCTTCGGGCAATCTGGGCAAGGGGGCGCATATAGATGTTGAATAACATCGGGGAAAGTACCGCCCCTTGAGGCACTCCGCAATCAAGCGTGTGTCTCCGGGACAGTTCCTCCCCAATCACCACCCTTTGTCCCCGACCCTCAAGGAAAGAGGAAAGCCATTGCAAGGCCAGCCCCTGAATCCCTGTGTCGGCAAGGCGGCACGCCAGGAGCCAATGGTCGACCGTATCGAATGCTGCCGATAGGTCTAACAACATCAGCACCGCCGAGCTGCCTTGATCCAGATGCCGCTGAAGATCATCCACCAGGGCGACCAGCACCGTCTCCGTCCCGTGGCCCGGGCGGAAACCAGACTGGTAGGGGTCAAGGACTGAAGCATCCTCCAGGAAACTCTGTAGCTGCAACGCCACTGCCCTCTCAATAAGTTTGCCCAAAAAGGGCAAATTCGAGTCCGGCCGATAGTGTGCCAATTCGGCCGGATCTAACGTTGTTTTTTTCAAGAGGGGACGGACCACCGCTTCTTTAAGCGCTGATGGAAAATGTCCCTCCAGTAGGGATGTGTTTATGATATCCCTTATAGGATATCTTAGCTCCCTCCAGCAGGTCTTAATAAGCCAGGAGGGGCACGGGTCCAATTTACAAGTTGTTGGGCGTGCAGATAGGAGGATCCTGTCAACTTCTTCCAGGCTGAGCGCACCGAAGCCGTCCAGAACTCGATCCGAAGACAGGCACGAGGCCTCAGGTCCACTAACTGTATCTAATATGGCAGGGAAGTCGGAACGGAGCGATGCGATTTTATCCGCAAAGAAATTCGCAAAAGCCTCACAGCCAATTTCCAATTCATTAGAATTTGGTCTGCCCTGTGGCAGTGTTGTAAGGGTCCGAATTATATTAAACAGTTGTGCCGGGCGCGAAGTTGCGGACGCAATCTCCGCCGCAAAGTATGTTTTCTTCGCGGCCTTGACTGCCATCTCATCGGACTTCATAAACTCTCTATAAGATGTTCGAGTCGCTTCGTCTCGAGCATGCCGCCATTGCCTCTCTAGTCGTCTGAGTCCCCGTTTCAAATGCCGCAACTCCTGGTTATACACCAGGCATTGCCTTTTCCAACATAAGTTCCCTCCTGCTCTGGTTTAAAACTACTCCATGAGGTTGATCAGGCTGAGACAGAGCAGACTGTTGTTCAGTCACACAGTCAAGTCCGACTCTTTGTGACCCTATGGACAAAGTCACACCAGGCCCTCCTGTCTTCCACCATCCTCCGAAGTCTGCTCAAATTTGTGTTTGTTACATCAGTAACACTGTCCAGCCATCTCATCTTTTGCCGTCCCCTTCTTCTTTTGCCTTCTGTCTTTCCCAGCATCAGGATCTTCTCCAGGGAGTGCTCCCTTTTCATTTGGTGGCCAAAATATTTGAGCTTCAATTTCAGCATCTGACCTTCCAGTGAACAGTCTGGGTTGATTTCCCTTAGGACTGACTGATTTGATCTTCTTGCAGTCCAAGGGACTCTATAGTTAATCTTCTCCAGCACCACATCTCAAAAGCATCTATTCTTCTGCGCTTGGCCTTCCTTATGGTCCAGTTCTCACAGCCATACATTACTACTGGGAATACCATTGCTTTGACTATACGGACTTTTGTTGGCAGGGTGATATCTCTACGTGTTATTATACTGCCAGGTTTCGCCATAGCAGTCCTCTCCCAAGGAGCAAACGTCTTTTAATTTCATGGCTACAGTCACCATCTGCAGTGATCTTGGATCCCAGAAATGTGAAGTCTGTCACAACTTCCATGTCTTCCCCTTCTATTTGCCAAGGTGTGATGGGGCCAGATGCTATGATCTTAGTTTTTTTGATGTTGAGTTTCAAGCCTACTTTTGTGCTCTCCTCTTTCACCCTCAACAAGAGGTTCTTTAGGTCCTCCTCACTTTCTGCCATTAGAGTGGTGTCATCTGCATATCTGAGGTTGTTGATGTTTTTCCTGGCAATCTTAATTCTGGTTTGTGCTTCATCCACGCCAATATTTCACATGATGTACTCCGCATATAAATTAAATAAGCAGCGTGACAATATACATCCTTGTTGAACTCCTTTTCCTATTCTAAACCAATCAGTTGTTCCATATCCCGTTCTGACAGTTGCTTCATTACCCTTATACAGGTTTCTCAGGAGACATGTGAGGTGGTCTGGTACTCCCATCTCTTTAAGGACTTGCCACAGTTTGTTGCGATCCACACAATCGAAGGCTTCAGCGTAGTCAATGAAGCAGAAATAGAGGTTTTTCTGATACTCTCGTGCTTTTTCCATAATTCAATTTGATCTCTAGTTCCTCTACCTCTCCAAAACCCAGCTTGAACTTCTGGCAGTTCCCGATCGACATACTGCTGAAGCCTAGCTTGTAGGATTTTTAACATGACCTTGCTGGCATGTGAAATGAGTGCAATGGTGCGATAGTTTGAACATTCCTTGGCATTACCCTTCTTTGGGATTGGAATATAAACTGATCTTTTCCAATCCTGTGGCCACAGTTGGGTGAATTCAATTGGGTGAATTTTTCCTTTTCACTTTTCCTTTTCGCTTTCCTTCTTTCCTCAGCTATTTCCTCATCAGACATCCACTTTGCTTTCTTGCATTTCTTTTTCTTTGGGATGGTGCTGATTGCTGTCTTCTGTACAATGTCACGAACCTCCGTCCATAGTTCTTCCGGCAGTCTATCAACTCTAGTTCCTTAAACCTATTCTTCACCTCCACTGTATATTCATAAGGGATGTGATGAAGGTCAAACCTGAATGGCCTAATGGCTTCCCCAGTTTTCTTCAGTTTAAATCTGAATTTTGCGATGAGTAGCTCATGATCTGAGCCGCAGTCAGCTCCAGGTCTTGTTTTTGCTGACTGTATGGAGCTTCTCCATCTTTGACTGCAGAGTATGTAATCAATCTGATTTCTGTGTTGCCCATCAGGTGATGTCCATGTGTAGAGTCGTCTTTTAGGTTGTTGGAAGAGGGTGTTCGCTATGACCAGCTTGTTCTCTTGACAAAACTCTATTAGCCTTTGCCTGGCTTCATTTTGTTCTCCAAGGCCAAACTTGTCAGTTGTTCCAGTTACCTTTTTACTTCTTTTTTTGGTGTTAATTCTAGAAGGTGTTGTAGATCTTCATAGAACTGGTCCACTTCAGTCTTTTCTGCATCAGTGCTTGGGGCATAGACTTGGATTACTGTGATATTGAATGGTTTGCTTTGGATACGGACCGAGATCATTCTGTCATTTTTGAGGTGGTATCCCATTACTGCCTTCCTCACTCTCTTGTTAACTATAAAGGCCACACCATTTCTTCTACAGGACTCTTGGCCACAATAGTAATGTAGTGATCCTCTGAGTAAAATTCACCCATTCCTGTCCATCTTAGTTCACTGATTCCCAAGATGTCGATGTTCAGTCTTGCCATCTCTTGTTTGACAACATCTAGCTTACCTTGATTCATAGAGCTTACATTCCATGTTCCGATGCAGTATTGTTCTTTGCAGCATCGGACTGTTCTTTCACCATCAGACACATCCACAGCTGAGCATCCTTTCAGCTTTGGCCCAGCCGCTTCACTCCATACCATACCATACCAAACCTTTAATGGCATAAAAGATTCAGATAAAAATACACAGAATATAAAAATTTAAACATTGGAGATAAAATCAAAATAAAACCGAGCTTACAGATGCATTCAAACATGGTCAGAATTAAATTTAAGGATGTCAGCCAGAAATTTTGCCACAGCCTCACTAACCACCCCCTCAGTATCACTCAATAAATAATAACAGGGTGGCAGAATAGACAAATCTGGAGAAAAAGAAAGCTTGCCAAATAAATCTTTACGGAGGTTATGGTATAAAGAACAATCAAGCAATATATGCTGGATTGAGTCAGGGGTATTTGCTCCACAGGAGCAAAGTCTGTCGGCTAAAGGGACTCGCTGATATCTCCCTTGTAAAACTTTGGAGGGAAACGCGTTTAGTCTAGCCAACATAAATGCCCTGCGATGACTTGGAGTGGTTAGGTCTGATAGATAATTGGGCATTTTGCCACAAAAAGCATAAAGACCTAAGGAAGCTGGAGAGCAAATATAAGGGTCAGTTGGCCGTAATTTCGTTTCCTCCGATTCCCATAGTCTCAGTTTAATACATCTGAAGATATATGACTCATCAGCGGTAGAAAAATCATCTACCTCTAACCCCAATTGATTGAGTTTAGACAGAAGCACTGCTGTCCAGGATGAAATATATGGGTCTCTTTTCATACAATCAAGAAGGCTGTTGGGATCTGTTCTAAAATGAATTTTGAGCCAGAATTTAAACACTGCAATCCAGGCTTTTGTCTCCACCAAAGACTGACCCACTTCAGAGCAGAGAGCAAAGTAGGACACACATTTTGGCAAACCAAGAATTTGTCTAAAGAATGAGGCTTGAATGCCCTCCACTTTCCTGGTAAAAGCTGAGATCCAAATAGGGATACCATAGAGGATTTGGGCAAGTGTTTTGGCTTTGAACACTTTAATAGCTGCTGGAACTAATTGGTTGCCCCTTGCAAAGAAAAACTGTTTAATTTTAGCAGCTGAACATTTAGCCAAGTTGACGGTGTTGTTACGATGTGAAACCCAGCTTAACTTGTGGTTAAAAGTGATCCCCAAGCATTTAAAAATTTTTGTTTGCTCGATTGTTGAATTGCCAATAAACCATCTCTGTGGGCGCCAGCAATTTGAAAAGACAACTACTTTAGATTTGGTGTAATTGATAGTAAGTGAATTACAATTACAGTAGTCATAAAAGGCATTCAAATACCTTTGCAGGCCCACTCTTGTACAAGAGAGGATGGTAGTGTCATCGGCATAAAGTAATAAGGGGACCGCTCGGCCTGCAAGTTTAGGCGGATGACCATTGACAGGGTTCAAAAATTGTGCCAGGTCAGTTAAAAATAGATTAAAAAGATGCGGGGCCAGCACGCAACCTTGTTTAACCCCCTTTAACACTGGGATTTTACTAGTCAAGTCACCGCTAGAAGAAAATTTCACTTGGCAAAAGGTATTAGAATGAAGTTTCCTCAAGAGAAACAGCAGACGAGGGTCCATTCCCAGGTGACCTAGCTTGATCCATAGTTGGGCTCTATCTATTGAATCAAAAGCACCCTTCAAATCGATGAAGGCAGCGTATAATTTTTTTGACCCGGTATGCATATATTTTTCAGCAAGGAAGGCCAGAGTGCAGCAGTGATCCATAGCAGATTTGCCTTTGGAGAAACCAATCTGTTCAGGACCTATGATGTTGCCTAGGCGCATCCAGTCAGTTAATCGGAGTTCTAAATGTTTTGCATACAGTTTGCCCACTATAGATAATAAACTAATGGGGCGGAAATTTTCTGGTAACTCCAACCCCCCCTTTTTGTATATTGGAATAATTATAGAGTCAAGCCAAGAGTCAGGGATGGAGCCATGCAGATCGATAAAAGAGAACAATTTTGCAAGGGGCAAGAGCCACCAATCGGCAAACTTTGTGAATACCTCAGCGGGAAGGCCATCAGGGCCAGGTGCTTTACCCGCTTTTAAATCCTTCAATAACTCACTGATTTCCTCTAGAGTTACTGGAGGCCAGACCGGCATATCAGTAACTGAGAGGTTTGCTAAGATAGGAGGGGATACACATGGAGCAGCAAAGATGTTAGAGAAGTAATCAACCCATGTTTGCTCAGAGATATTTGGGTCAGTAACAGAATTGTTTTTTAGATTACCTGAAATGATTCTCCAGAAAGCCTTATTATCGTTAGATTTTATCGAGTGGTAAAGTTGGTCCCATTTATTCTGAAAGAAAACTTTCTTTTTGGATGTAGTAAGCTCCAGGTAGGCTGTCTCGTAAGCAATGTAGGCCTTAATTTTTGATTGGTCTTTGGAGTGACAAGCCTCTTTAAAATGAGCTCTCAGTTCCTGTTTCCAAGCTAAACAATCTGTATCGAACCAGCTGGAGAAACTAGACCTAGACAAGATCACAGGTTTAGCTTTGGCACTACAATAATCAATTAATAATGAGAATCCAGAAAGGATTGAATCGTCTGAATTGGAATTTATGATTGAATCCCTTAATCTGCGTAGCGCTTCAGAGCCAAAGAGGGAAGAAAACTCGCTTCACTCTTTCTGTGGTTACTTGAACGCTCTTCCCCAGTAGCATATTGGGCACCTTCTGACCTGAGGGGCTCATCTTCCAGCGCCACATCTTTTAGCCTTTTGTTTCTGTTCATGGGGTTTTCTTGGCAAGGACACTAGAGTGGTTTGCCATTTCCTTCTCCAGTGGATCACATTTAGCCTGGGTTCTCAGCTGTGGCCTGTTCATCTTGGCTGGCACTGCCCACAGCCTCCTTGAACCACACAGGCCCTCTCGCCACGACAAGGCAGCAATCCAGGAGGGCCTGTGTGGGGGCCTTAATTCTGAGGGGGCCTTAATTCTAAGAGACAAGCAGGTGGGGACTCCCTCTGACTGACTTGCAGTTACATCTATGATCAGGGGACTCACCTACTAAATCACCTAGGGTTGCCACTTCCCAGCTGGGGGGCAGGGGATCCCCTGGATTGGGGATCCCACTTCAGGGTCATCAGAAAGCGGGGGGGGGGGGAGGGAATGTCTGCTTAGCACTCCATTATTCACTATGGAGACCAATTCTGTGGGCATCTGGGGCTCTGTGGGAGCTGTTTTTTGAGGTAGAGGAAATTTTCATCCAGTGCCTCTCCCCAAAATACCCTCCAAGTTTCAAAAAGATTGGACCAGGGGGTCCAATTCTATAAGCCCCAAAAGAAGGTGCCCTATCCATTATGACAAATGGAGGGAAGGCATTTAAAAGGTGTGTGGTCCCTTTAAATGTGATGGGCAGAACTGGAGTTCAATTATGCTTGTCACAACTTTGCTCCTGGCTCCACCCCCAAGTCCCCAGATATTTTTTGAATTGAACCTGGCAACCCTAAAATCACCCTATAGCTTGTTATGGTTTGGGAGCACCGCACAGGGAGAAGAGGCCTTCAGCCTTTCCCCCCTGTTATGTATATGGCAGGGGTGGCCAACGGTAGCTTTCCAGATGTTTTTTTGCCTACAACTCCCATCAGCCCCAACCAGCTCGGCCAATGGCCGGGGCTGATGGAGTTGTAGGCAAAAAGCATCTGGAGAGCTACCGTTGGCCACCCTTGGTATATGGCATGCTGTTTTCCCTACCAGAAGTGGTGGGGCCCGACAGCAGGGCAAACAGGGCCCTCCCACCCCCATCTCCACTCATGATCAGGCACATGGCTGCAAGTCAGACTGACGCTCTTTACAGGTCTCATGTAGTTAAGTTCTCCGGGATTGTTCCAAGGGTTGCCAAGGACGAATACATTACTGAGTGGGATTTGAACTTGGATCTCCCCAGTTTTAGTACAGCATATAAGCCTCTACACCATACTGGCTCTGTCCTATTCCAGCATCTCAGTGGATATTGTATTTCTCATTCTCCCACTGAGCCAATGATATGGAACCAGGGCAGGAAAGCAAACAACAATATTAGGCTGAGACACAGGGAAACTGCATTGTTTGGAGAAGAAACTTTGTGCGTTCCATAATATCCAGTTCATCCTTCAGTGAGCTGGTCACAGGCATAGCAGCTCCCATAGAATAAGCATCAGGAAGGTTGCAAACTTCCGTAGGTGAACATACTATTGGGGTGTTTGCTTAATATAACACGGTTTGTCCAGTCACAGAAGCGTGATATTGCATGCAATAAAATAAATCTCCCCAAAAGTATGTTGAAAAAGTAAAACTTACATTTATTCAAGTAGATTCAGTGCACATGTGGGTTGTAATCAAAAAGGAGAGAGAGAACCCCAATCTAAAGAATACTATAACTATCACAAGTGGCCAGATAATCCAGCATCACTTATGTGGAATTATGAGGGCGTTCTTTCTGCTGGAGAGACCTGTGACCCCCATGAAGAGCCATGTAGAGGATGGGAGAGAACAAAAAAGAGCACATGCAGAGAGAAGAGGGCAGAGGGCAGCTCTCAGGTTAAGATAGAGAGACATCCGATTGAATGACATAACACTTATACACACTTTTTAAAAAAAGATAGTCCCCTGTGCAAGCACCAGTCATTTCCGACTCTGGGGTGATGTCACATCACAAAGTTTTCACAGCAGACTTTTTATGGGGTGGTTTGCTATTGGCTTCCCCAGTCAGCTACACTTCCCCCCCCCAGCAAGCTGGGTACTCATTTTACCAACCTCAGAAGGATGGAAGGCTGAGTCAACCTAGAGCCAGCTAGCTAAACCCAGCTTCCGCCAGGATTGAACTCAAGTCGTGAGCAGAGCTTGGACTGTAGTACTGTAGCAATGTAAAAAGTCATTACTATGGGGTGACATCGCATCATGACATTTTCTTGGCAGACTTTTTACAGGGTGGTTTGCCATTGCCTTCCTTAGTCATCTACACTTTACCCCCCTGTTAGCTGGGTACTCATTTTACTGCCCTCAAAAGGATGGAAGGTTGAGTCAACCTTGAGCTGGCTACCCAAACGCAGTTTCCACCGGGATTGAACTCAGGTCGTGAGCAGAGAGCTTGGACTGCAGTACTGCAGCTGACCACTCTGCGCCACATGACTCTTTAGAGTGATGTCATGCCCTACCCACCCCCAGTTTCCAGGCATGCTGACTTGCTGACTCCAGCACAGACCATGTTCAACAGCCATGGTTAGCTATCAGATGGGCCTCCAATATGTTCACCTGTGCATCATCCACTCTGAATGGTTGCTGAATAGATTTGTAGCTGCACAGGAACTGAGGGAGTATTTTTGTTTTCTTGCTGGGCCATTTGCGTCTATATATTGGATGAAATCAGTCATGCCCTGGGTTATGGATGTTTAGATCAGATAATTAAATGTGGGAAGAGAAATCTGTGCCTCTCCTGTGTGTGAAAATGCATGTGCTTGAAATAATACCGATAACATGGATTTGAACACACATCACAAAGTTAAGACTTTGCAGTGTTTATCATCGCTGACTGTGTCATTTGCTCACTGCTCACACAAATGGCAGCTGAGCAGTGTGTGGCAGCAACACGACTGGGGCAGGGAGGAAGAAAGTCGAACTCCCATAGGGTGGTATGAGAATGTGCATGCATAAAATATTAGTGATTGCCCTGTGCTGTATTTCACCAGTTGATAGCATGAACAGAAACCTGACAAACAGGCTCCAACTGTATACCAACATTCAAAACTGCTTAACAAAAAACATCCCACATTCAGAAGGGGAAGAGGAAGAAGAGGAAGGAGGAAGAAGAAGAAAGGAGGAGGAGGTAGAAGATTAAGAAGAAAGGAGGAGGAGGTAGAAAAGGAAGAGGAGATTGGATTTATACGCCGCCCTTCACTCAGAGTCTCAGAGCAGTTTATAATCTCCTTTCCCTTCCTCTCCCCACAACAGACACCCTGTGAGGTAGGTGGAGCTGAGAGAGCTCTTTCAAGAACTGCTCTTGAGACAATAGCTTTATGAGAACTGTGGCTGACCCAAGGTGCATGCGGAGGAGTGACAAATCAAACTCAGTTTTCTCAGATTAGAGTCCATGCACTTAACCACTGCACCAAAGAAGCAAGCATACTGTACTGTACTGGTGGTTGTATGGGCACTCCTAATAAATACACGTAGTACAAAATATGCAACCCTGCCCACCCCACCATAAATAGCACTTCTATTGAGGAGTTCTGGGTGCACCCACGATGTGTCAGTGGTGAAGAACGTACATCATACATATTTTGCCTTCTTTTCATCTCTGCCACTGCTACCTGGACACATATAATTTACCAGCAGAGTTTTTTTTTTCTTTTGCTAACGCGAGCAGTATTTCCAAAAAACAGATCATTCAAAATTAAGGTCACTTGCCCTGCTTCCATTCTCCCTTTCCCTTATTAGCATCGGACTGTCTTTATCTTGCATGCGCATGGAAAATAAAATTTAAATGAGATGCCGTTTTTATTAGGATATTTTGTTTTAAAGTGCTGTGCCAGGTTCTTTCTCTATCTCCTTGGAGCAATCAGTTTAACAGTCTCTATTTAAATCCGATGACAGGTCCAGTGGTGTGAGATCAGGGGTAAAACCGAGGCTTAAGGACAGAATTTTAAAAAGGAGAACTCCAAAGAGAATTGGGTTTTTATAACACCTCGTTCTGCACTGAGCATGTTGTAATGCATGTTTATATGCACCTATAAAAGATGCAAAGTATGGGAAAGAATCGCAGAGAACAAAATGCCAACACCTAACTGTGCTTAAATGAGAAGTTCTACTCATATGATAGAGCTCAGAGGCAAATAGTTTGTGGGACACTGTGGACTGAACAACACTTGGAATGTGCAGATTAGGGGATGCTCAACCCCACCCCCCAAGTTCAACTCACATCCTAGTGGTTTGATGGAAAGTTGTCTGTACATCAACATATTTATGGCTGTTCATCAGGTTGCTTCATGATAATCCTTCTTAACTGTACACTGCAGGACAACTGGTTTCACGTGCATGCATGTTTTCACACAGCCTGACTGAGGATGATTCCGCATTAGCTTTTGCTCCGGCTCCGACGCTGTGTTTCCCCCGGGGCAGATATTGGTTTCTGCACATTTTGACCCATGGCGGCAGTTTGACCCGCCTCCGAAGCGATGCTGCCCCGGA
Organism: Heteronotia binoei; assembly: GCF_032191835.1. Taxonomy (NCBI): domain Eukaryota; kingdom Metazoa; phylum Chordata; class Lepidosauria; order Squamata; family Gekkonidae; genus Heteronotia; species Heteronotia binoei. Next base: position 15,665,239 of record NC_083241.1, read on the forward strand.
TTAAGGAGATCGGCAAAATACCAGATCTTTTTTTTTGCTGCGGTTCCGAGGCTCAGAATTTTATGTGTGGAACTCGAGCCAGTGCGCTGTCAAACTTCTTGCATCAGTAGAACACACCCACATAACTCCACGCCCATGATTCCACCCAGTTATTTCGTCATACTTCCGCAATTTTACTCCCTTTGAAAATTATGCAATATTTTTCTGAAATGAATTAATTTTTTTTAAAAAACAACTCGTTTCGCATTACAACGCGAAAACCATATAACGATGTAACGCTATTTTCTTTTTCCGAATGCATCACTTACTTGCACCCACCCCCCTTCTTTACTATATTCCACGTGAATTTGATAATGTGCCATTGCATTGTGATTACGTTCTTCCCCTCTCCGAAAAAAATCAATCCTGACTGCTATATTTTTTTCCAAATAAGATCGTTGCAACGCAACTAAATAAAAAGCGATGTTGCACAAACTACTTTAAACATGCGTGATTGCCCCCTTTATCGATTCCCCCCCCCCAATGGCCTCAAATGGGAGCGGAAATTTGATTATATTTACAGCTTTATATTTTTGATAGGTTGGGGAAACTTTCTCCCTTAACCCCTCTGCATATTTCTTCCCCCCCCCCTTCACACATCTGTTTGTAATTTGTTATAGGTTTTAACGGAAAACTGTGTGCTTAACATTCAGCGTGTGTGGATAAAAACGGTGGATTGCCAACTCAGATTTCATGGTGCTTAACCTGCCAATGGCAGGGCGAAAGGAAAACACGTGACTTTGCCAGTATTATGCCTCTGGCATTACGTTGTAATGCAAACAAAGACATTACGTTGTAACGCAAACATGCATGCGTGTAAAAAAAAAAAAGGGAAACGTATGAGAGAGGGGGAACTCCGGGAGCAGCAGTAATGCGGAATCAGAAATCATGGAACAGATTGGGAATTGAATCTGGGGGAAATCCTCTAATGCGGAATCAGGAAACCTGGCCCGCATGGAACAACCCCGGAGCGAAAGGAGAGCAAATGCCAAATGCGGAATCAGCCGAAGTCTCCTTTCCATTCCTCCTAGCCGTACTCCTGATCCACTGGGCCAACAATTGTTTCCACAAACAGTCACAGCTGCTGTTATATGATTGATCCCCATTCTTCCTTGTCTCTGTAGAAATTTTCTCAGCCACAGTCTTTGTGCACGGAAGCATCTACCGTGGATGGCTTCAAAAGTGGAGAAGCCCCAGATGTTAAATAGAAAATCTTTTTTCAAGCTGCAGGATTCTTCTACGTTTGTTTGTAGACGTTCAATTGGTTTCAGCGATTAAGTGTAGCGATTACATGTGTGGACTCTAATCTGGGAGAACTGGGTTTGATTCCCCACTCCTCCACTTGCAGCTGCTGGAATGGTCTTGGGTTAGCCATAGCTCTTCAGAGTTGTCCTTGAAAGGACAGCTTCTGGGATGGATCTCTCAGCCCCATCTTCCTCACAGGGTGTCTGTCAGGGGGTGGGGAAGGGAGGAGGTAAAGGAGACTGTGACTGCTCTGAGACTCTGAGGGCGTTTTCGCACTGACCTTACTCGCGAGCGACGTCCCTCTTCACCGCGCAGCGTCTGCGTGGATTTCGCACTAATTGCTCCGCAGAACCCGGAAGAGCCGCAAAGTCGCGCGGCTTTTGTGTCGCAAATGTAAACTGGCCAAAAGCCGCGGGACTTTGTGGCTCTTCCGGGTTCTGCGGAGCAATTAGTGCGAAATCCGCGCAGACGCTGCGCGGTGAAGAGGGACGTCGCTCCCGAGTAAGGTCAGTGTGAAAACGCTCTGTGATTCAGAGTAGGGGGTGGGATATAAATCCAATACTTCCATGAAGAATTTTTTTAGTAGGGCCAGGGAGTCAAACATATGACTATGGATTGGAACTGGACCACCCAAGGCTTTTATCTGGCCTGTGAGCACCTGTTCATTACCAGATGACAGAGGTTGTGCATTGTCTTTATATACTTTCCCAGTGCTAAGGATAATGGGTGATAAAAGTGGGAGGGTGGGCATCAGGGAGATAATGCAAGAGTGTCTATGTTTTAAGCAGGTTTGTATTTTGATAAAAACTAATATCATTAATTGGGTTTGCCTAGGTCCTTTAGTTTGCTTAGAGCCCCGTGGTGCAGAGTGGTAAAGCTGCAGTACCGCAGTCTAAGCTCTCTGCTCACGACTCGAGTTTGATCCCAGTGGAAGCTGGTTCAGGTAGCTGGCTCCAGGTTGACTCAGCCTTCCATCCTTCCGAGGTCGGTAAAATGAGTACCCAGCTGCTGGGGGGGGGGAAGCGTAGTTGACTGGGGAAGGCAATGGCAAACCACCCCATAAAAAGTCTGCTGTGAAAACGTTGTGGAACATTGTGAAAATGACTGGTGCTTGCACAGGGGACTACCTTTACCTTTTTAGGTCCTTTATAAAGTTTATATCTCTGGTACCTGGCATTACATTCTATGGCACACGTGACTCGACCCAACAAAGTGACATTTATGTCAGATCCAGCCCTCATAACAAATGAGTTTGACACATCTGGGCTAGAGTGTTGGGCTAGGGTCTGGGAAGCGCAGGCTTAGAACTTTGCTCTGATAGGGGAGAGACCATGGCACAGTGGTAGAGCAATAGATTTGGCATACAGATGATCCCAGGTTCAAATCCCAACATCTCCAGTTAAAAAGGTCACTTAGTAGGTGATGTTGAAAGACCTCTGCCTGAGACTCTGGAGAGCTGATGCCAGTCTGAACAGATAATACTGACCTTGATGGAACATGGATCTGATTCAGTAGAAGGCCGATTTCTGTGTTCCTCCATGAAGCATACTGGAGCAGCCTTTAGTTGTGCTCGCTCTCTCTCTCTTTCTTTCAGCATAGCTACTCACTGGATTGTTGTGAGGATAAGATGGAGGACAGAAGAACCAGGATCTGCTGGGAACATTGCAGTGCTCATCCAGTCAAAAGCTACTGGAGCAGTAAGTCCCGGATGTGAGCTGAAAAGTTCTAAATGTGGTTTAAAGAAGTGTGCTGATAGAATTGCTGAATAAGTTCTGAAATGAAACACAGGTCCTGAGTTCAGATCCTCCTGCCCCACTGAATAGTTTCTGGTACCTCCATAGTCAATGCCCATTCTCACAGCAAACAGAAAGACAGCACAGGCACCTTTTAGTTTGAGAGAGAGACAAATGTACAATACAGAGAGATCCAAATTGTCTCCCTCAGACAGTACTACAAATCCAATTATCTTTAACCAAAGATACCCTTGATGTCCTCCAATATACTTCCATTTCTCAACAAAATTTAATAACCCGGGTTTTGTATTACTAAGAATCCATTACTTTTAACACAATATGCCACGGAGCCTTTATGAGTGTACTAAGTAGGGCCATAAATAATTTAAAGTAAATGACACTTGTTAAAATAAATGGGGAACAAAGTGCATTTTGTAACGCAGTGTCTTGGGCTGTGCTAATTGTGTTTGATTGCTCCCTGACTAAATCCCATCCCCATCATTTTGCAACATGGCTTGTACTTGCTGGCATCCATCAGTTCAAGTATGCATTGGAAACCGAAGATGTTTCTTTCAGAGCATTTCCCCTCCTTTAGAAAGACTCTAAGCTCTTATCCTGGGACCAAAAAGCAGGGACAGGGAGCAACTTCATCAACTTAATTTCTGGTTTGTTTCCAGAAGTGCTGTGATGAAGATCTAGGAATTCACCTTTCTTTTATGGTAGAAACCACAGAGATGGTTAATTCCCACAACATCATGAGATCACTTTTGGGAAGAAACAAGAAGTGATGATGAGATGTTGCTCCCATCCCCCCAAATATCCCCACTTACTAGCAACCCTTGGTGTCTCTGATAGGCTGGCTTTTGTCAGTCACAAAATCACATCCCCTACTCACCTAGAGCAATGCTTCACATTTTTAAAATTACAAAGAGTGGCTTTAAAGCAAAGTCATTCCTTTCATTCTTAAAGACTGTGAATAAGAAATAAGGAATAGTCTGCGAATAGGTTTTCCCCAATCCTAATCTAACCTAGCGAGCTTTATGCAAATCTTCTGGCCTCACCCCCTGTCTCAACTGCAATATGAGCACAATACTACTCATCTACCTTACAGGGCTGTTGTAAGGATTATCCACAAGATTTTAAAAAAGGAGTACCAAATCGCTCTCAGAGGTACCACCACAGTGAATTTCCCATTCACTGATTGACAAGATACAGAAGGGAGCAGAGCACCAACTGATGGGGTTGACAACCACAGTTTAGGGAATTCTTACAGATTTGAGGGAAGTGCTGGGGAGGAAAGAGTTTAGGAAGTGGAAGGGGCAAAGTGGGGTTGTCATGTCGCTCTAGGATGTCTGTTTCTCTGGTATACCAAAGTTGCCGTGCTGTTTAATGTACCTGGTCTCTGTAGTGTGGAGATGCATTATAATTCCAGAATTCCGGTCCCCATCTAGAGGTTGGTAATACTATTAACTGGCTCCCTTTATCCCTGCCAGCACTGAGCACAAAGTAGAGGGAGGGTGATGAATTCAAGGAGGAGGTACAAACTGGTCCTTTCACTTATAGTGCTGCATGGGAAGGCTGGAATGTATGCATGGATGCACCCAGGACTTTTTTGGAGCAGGAACGCACAGGAATGCAGTTCTGGCTGGCTTGGTGTCAGGGGGTGTGGCCTAATATACATATGAATCCCTGCTGGGCTTTTTCTATGAAAAAAGCCCAATGTGGAACAATAGTGACATCGGGGTGTGTGGCCCAATATGCAAATTAGTTCCTGCTGGGCTTTTTCTACCCAAAAAAGGCCCTGGATGCACCAATGTGGTCTTTACTAATAGTTAGGACTTGATGTCATTTGCAGACCCTGCTCTGCACACACCTCCTTGGCATTGCCAATTCCTGGAGGGGGATACTTCTTCCCAGGGTTTTTTTTTTTTTGTAGCAGGAGCTCCTTTGCATATTAGGCCACACCTTTCTTATTACAGGGCCTACTGTAAGCTCTTGGAGGATTGGCTACATCAGGTGTGTGTAATATGCAAAGGAGTTCCTGCTACAAAAAAAGCCCTGCTTTTTTCTTCCACTAGGGTAACTTACTGCTGCCACCTACCCTTTTTTGAGGGGGCATCCTGTGGGAGGAACAGGTCTCCTAGCTCTCCTTCCCAGCTTGAGGCTCCACCTCTCTGTCCTCTTTTACCCTGAGCCTGGTTGCCATGGTGGCCAATTATGTCACTGGGGTCGCCTGGAGAAATAGCTATGTGCACGCAGACCACTTTCCAACCAACCCTGGGAGACTCTTTTGCACCAGTGTGCCCAAGATGGTGGGGGGAATCTAGGTGGTACAGAGACTGAGAACCAACCTCCAAAGTTAAAAAAGATTTACTGAAAAGGAAGTATTTATCAGCATCCTTAAGCACAGCACTAGATCAGCAAATGGATTTCAAAGGAAAATTGCTCATAAACGCATCCCCCTTTTCCTGTTCTAGACATACCCTGATATTAAAATAGGACAGGCACTAATATAATCTCAAAAATTACAAGGTTCCTAGCTACATCCCATTACCTGACAGACTGCATGGCCAGAAAAAGATGGCTGTCTACTTGCAGAAGAGAGCTCAAAGCTGTCCCCAATGCGGCATTCTAAGGAAGAGAGACCCACATTCCCTTGCAATAGGGTTGCCAAGTCCAATTCAAGAAATATCTGGGGACTTTGGGGGTGGAGCCAGGAGACATCTGGGCGGAGCCAGGAACAAGGGTGTGACAAGCATAATTGAACTCCAAGGGAGTTCTGGCCATCACATTTAAAGGAACCGCACACCTTTTTTAATGTCTTCCTTCCATAGGAAATAATGAAGGATAGGGGCACCTTCTTTTGGGGCTCATAGAATGGGACCCCCTGGTCCAATCATTTCGAAACTTGGGAGATACTTTGGGGAGAGTCACTAGATACTATACTGAAAATTTGGTGCCTGTACCTCAAAAAACACCTCCCCCAGAGCCCCCGAAACCTCCAGATCAATTCCCCATTATACCCTGTGAGAATCAATCTCCACATAGAGAATAATGCTCAGCAGACGTGAGACGATGCAAGGACTACAAGTCCCAGCATGTACATCGTGAAGGGAGGCCAGACTGGAGCGAATAGCAGGCCGGTGGTGGGCGGGTCTTTGTAACTCGGAGGAAGGGAGAATCCTGAAGCAAGGCAAGGAAAGAGACACGACGCTGTTCCACCCCCCCACCCCCGCTATCAGATTTTTAGGGAGCGGGGGATTAGGCTGCTAATCCAGGGGTCCCCCGGCAGGGCGGGAGGGGTTGGGAAGCCTACCTTGCAAGGAAGTTTTCTTAACTCCATCTCCACCTACTTTACATCGCTCCCTCCACCCCCTTAACCCGGTCCCCCCAGGTTGCAGGTACATCCTGGGAGCCCTCCTGGAAAGCATTCTGGGAAATCTCCAGGAATCACCTGGAGACTTCCTAACACCAAATCTCTTTGTTGGTTTTCCTACCAGGGCCATTAGGATATGTTTAGATGTAGCAGACAACTGCCACTAGCTCACTGCCACGTTCAGAGAGAGAAAAATTCCCACACTTTTAAAATTCAGATTGGGGGGTTGTTCTCCACATAAAACACAAGAAGAGCTCCACTAGATCAGAGCAGTGGTCTATCTAGTTATTATGTAGTGAGTTCAGCCAGCTTGAGGTAAGCAAGAAAGTTTGTTGAACGACAGCAAAACTGAACTCAAACAGACAACACCACTCCTTATATCCATTTGGGCTGAATTACACACGCCCCCTTATGTGGGCAGCGTTGGTCTCTCCAGGAATCTTCAATTGCATTTCCTGAAAAAAATGCCTTGTGTCCCAATTGACTGGTTCTAAAAGAACAGCCAATCAGAACATACGGCAATGAAGGGCAATGAAGTGTGCTTCAAGGTCAACTAGTAGACATAACAAAGCAGCAGTCAAAACAACCAATACACCAGGGGTGGCCAACAGTAGCTCTCCAGATGTTTTCTGCCTACAACTCCCATCAGCCCCAGCCAGCATGGCCAGTGGATGGGGCTGATGGGAGTTGAAGGCAAAAAACATCTGAAGAGCTACCATTGGCCACCCCTGCAATACACAACACTAGTCCAGCATCCAATCTCCCACAGTGGTCACCCTGAAGGGCCAACCAACAGGGTCTAGAGGCCAAGGCCTTCTCCTGATGTTTCTGCCTACTGTTGGCATTCAAAAGCTTACTGAGTACAAAGGTGCCCATTAGTCACTATGGCTATGATTCTGCCTAATCTCCTTCTAAAGCCATCTGTGTTTTCAGATTATAATGAGGATGTAGAGGAAGGTCAAGGGGACCTTTTGGTTCCTGGGCCTGTTAAGGGGTTTACACAAAATCTGTGTGGGATGGGGAAAAGGTCCATGGAGGTGAAGAGCTTTAAGAGTTCCTTTCAGCTGTTTCACAACTTTTATTTCTGTCCTCTTCCTCTTCCTCTTGCCCCAGCTGTTGCTACCATCTCTCCATCTCGCTTTATATTTTTTTTGACAAAACCAATTAACTGGAAACAACAGGAAATGATTAATCATGTTAATTAAAAATAATTTTCTTTCCCCACTCCTAAAAGGTCAGATCCTTCGCTGTATGGAAAATTGAGTCTTCATGCAATTGCATTTGATTTCCTGCGCAAAGCCTAATTAGTTAAAATTTGTTGTTAAAGTGAGGTGGCGTTCGATAATGCCAAGGATTTTTTTAAAAAAAGAAAAAATATATCCGCCCTCTCATTATTGCAGCGAAGCAAGGCGGGCGCGTGTATGATGCGATCTGAGAGGTTTGGCTGACTTTTTTAAAAAATTGGCCTCTACACCCCACAGCTAACTTAAAAAATAATAATGGGCAAGCACTTGATGGAGAAGTGCTTTTGAAAAATGCTCAGTCACTCAAAAACATGCTAATGGCCCCATCACAGGGCACCTTACCTGGCAAGCTGTAGATAGAAACAAACCCAGAGTTCGTTCTGACTAATAGTCTTGCTTGGCAGTGAAACTCAACTTTTTGCAATCTGTATTTTAAGCTGAGCAGAAAGGGCCATGGGAGCCTTGATCTGCTCACATCCAGGAGGGCTGTCACCTTCTAAGTGGGCCTGGAAATCTCCTGGGATTATGGCTAAGGTCAGTTTGCCTGGACAAATTGTCTGCTTTGGAAAGTAGGCTGCATGGCATTATATCCCGCTGAAGTCTTTCCCCTCCCCAAACCCAACCCTCCTCAGGTATTCGTTCGTTTGATTTTAATACGGTCAAGGACCAGCACAATCAGGGGGGAAAAAACCCTAAAAAACAAAGCTAAAATACTTACAATATTCTTACAAAATATTCAAGTATTGCATAAGATAACAGCAGGAAATAAGGTAGAACATAAGAGAAGCCATGTTGGATCAGGCCAATGGCCCATCCAGTCCAACACTCTGTATCACACAGTGGCCAAAATACAAAGACACACACACTGTAGCTAATAGCCACTGATGGACCTCTGCTCCATATTTTTATCCAATCTCCTCTTGAAGCTGGCTATGCTTGTAGCTGCCACCACCACCCCCTGTGGCAGTGAATACCACATGTTAATCACCCTTTGGGTGAAGAAGTACTTCCTTTTAACCGTTTTAACCTGACTGCTCAGCAATTTCATTGAATGCTCACGAGTTCTAGTATTGTGAGAAAGGGAGAAAAGGACTTCTTTCTCTACTTTCTTCATCCCGTGCATAATCTTGTAAACCTCTATCATGTCACCCCGCAGTCGACGTTTCTCCAAACTAAAGAGCCCCAAGCGTTTTAACCTTTCTTCATAGGGAAAGTGTTCCAAACCTTTAATCATTCTAGTTGCCCTTTTCTGGACTTTTTCCAATGCTATAATATCCTTTTTGAGGTGCGGTGACCAGAATTGTACACAGTATTTCAAATGAGACCACACCATCGATTTATACAGGGGCATTATGATACTGGCTGATTTATTTTCAGTTGCCTTCCTAATAATTCCCTGCATGGTGTTGGCCTTTTTTATTGCAATTGCACACTGTCTTGACATTTTCAGTGAGTTATCTACCACGCCCCAAGATCTCTCTCTTGTTCAGTCTCTGCCAGTTCACCCCCCATCAACTTGTACTTGTATCTGGGATTCTTGGCCCCAATGTGCATTACTTTGCACTTGGCCACATTGAACCTCATCTGCCACATTGATGCCCACTCACCCAGCCTCAACTGATCACTTTGGAGTGCCTCACAATCCTCTCTGGTTCTCACCACCCTGAACAATTTAGTGTCATCTGCAAACTTGGCCACTTCACTGCTTACTCTGAACTCCAGATCATTAATGAACAAGTTAAAGACCATGGGACCCAGTACTGAGCCCTGTGGCACCCCACTGCTTACCGTCTTCCACTGTGAAGACTGTCCATTTATACTCACTCTCTGCTTCCTATTTACCTGTCCTTTTACTCATGACTCTCGAGCTTACTAAAGAGCCTTGGATGAGGTACTTTATCAAAAGCTTTCTGGAAGTCAAGGTAATCTATTGGGTCCCCTTTGTCCACATGCTTGTTCACCCCCTCAAAGAACTCTAACAGGTTAGTGAGGCAAGATCTTTGCTTACAGAACCCATGCTGAGTCTTCCTCAATAACCCGTGTTCATCAATGTGCCTACTCATTCTGTCCTTGATAATGGATTCTACCAACTTTCCCGGTATTGAAGTCAGACTGACTGTCCTATAATTTCCCGGATCTCCTCTGGAACCCTTTTTAAAGATGGGGGTGACATTTGCTACCTTCCAGTCCTCAGGAATGGAGGCAGATTTCAATGAAAGATTACATATTTTTGTCAGGAGATCCACAAGTTCAACTTTGAGTTCTTTCAGAACACCGGGTCCGGATGGCATACATCCGAGAGTTCTGAAAGAACTCAAAGTTGAACTTGTGGATCTTCTAACAAAAATCTGTAATCTTTCATTGAAATCTGCCTCCGTTCCTGAGGACTGGAAGGTAGCAAATGTCACCCCCATCTTTAAGAAGGGTTCCAGAGGAGATCCGGGAAATTACAGGCCAGTCAGTCTGACTTCAATACCGGGAAAGTTGGTAGAAACCATTATCAAGGACAGAATGAATAGGCACATTGATGAACACGGGTTATTGAGGAAGACTCAGCATGGGTTCTGCAAGGGAAGATCTTGCCTCACTAACCTGTTACATTTCTTTGAAGGGGTGAACAAACATGTGGACAAAGGAGACCCAATAGATGTTGTTTACCTTGACTTCCAGAAAGCTTTTGATAAAGTTCCTCATCAAAGGCTCCTTAGAAAGCTTGAGAGTCATGGAGTAAAAGGACAGGTCCTCTTGTGGATCAAAAACTGGCTGAGTAATAGGAAGCAGAGAGTGAGTATAAATGGGCAGTCTTCGCAGTGGAGGACGGTAAGCAGTGGGGTGCCGCAGGGCTCGGTACTGGGTCCCATGCTCTTTAACTTGTTCATAAATGATTTAGAGTTGGGAGTGAACAGTGAAGTGGCCAAGTTTGCGGATGACACTAAATTGTTCAGGGTGGTAAGAACCAGAGAGGATTGTGAGGAACTCCAAAGGGATCTGTTGAGGCTGGGTGAGTGGGCGTCAACGTGGCAGATGAGGTTCAATGTGGCCAAGTGCAAAGTAATGCACATTGGGGCCAAGAATCCCAGCTACAAGTACAAGTTGATGGGGTGTGAACTGGCAGAGACTGACCAAGAGAGAGATCTTAGGGTCGTGGTAGATAACTCACTGAAAATGTCAAGACAGTGTGCGTTTGCAATAAAAAAGGCCAACGCCATGCTGGGAATTATTAGGAAGGGAATTGAAAACAAATCAGCCAGTATCATAATGCCCCTGTATAAATCGATGGTGCGGTCTCATTTGGAGTACTGTGTGCAGTTCTGGTCGTCGCACCTCAAAAAGGATATTATAGCATTGGAGAAAGTCCAGAGAAGGGCAACTAGAATGATTAAAGGGCTGGAGCATTTTCCCTATGAAGAAAGGTTGAAACGCTTGGGACTCTTTAGCTTGGCGAAACGTCGACTGCGGGGTGACATGATAGAGGTTTACAAGATAATGCATGGGATGGAGAAAGTAGAGAAAGAAGTACTTTTCTCCCTTTCTCACAATACAAGAACTCGTGGGCATTTGATGAAATTGCTGATTAGACAGGTTAAAACAGATAAAAGGAAGTACTTCTTCACCCAAAGGGTGATTAACATGTGGAATTCACTGCCACAGGAGGTGGTGGCGGCCACAAGTATAGCCACCTTCAAGAGGGGTTTAGATAAAAATATGGAGCACAGGTCCATCAGTGGCTATTAGCCACAGTGTGTGTGTATATATAAAATTTTTTGCCACTGTGTGACACAGAGTGTTGGACTGGATGGGCCGTTGGTCTGATCCAACATGGCTTCTCTTATGTTCTTATGTTCTTGGATGTATGCCATCCGGACCTGGTGACTTATTAGTTTTTAATTCATCAATCAGTTGTAGGGCCTCCTCTCTTGTCCTCTCAATCTGACTCAGGTCTTTCAACTCCCCTTCCAAAATTAGTATATAAAATAGCAATTAAAATTTAGCTTCAGAACATAATATATCTTTGCGAATTTTACATGCAATTGAAAAGAACTTTGCACAAGGGCCTGTAATCTGTGGGTTCACACCCATAAGAAATTTTCTAGTGACCTCAAAATATTCAGGCACTGGCAATCCTACTTCCATGTTATTGGAGACGCTGGTTCTTCAGCTCTCTGCCTAGCTTGGATAGCAACAGAAACTTGGCAGGCAAGGCCCTCTCTCCAGAAGGTGGGGTTAGACTAGGCCAGGGTCCCCCAGTGTGATGCCCTTGGGCACCATGGTGCCTGCCAGGACTTCCCTTGGTGCTTTTCAAAAAGTGGATGGGGCTGTTGTAAGGCCAGGTTTCCATTGGTTGCCCTCATTCAAATGAAATTGTTTTCTGCTGGAGGATGAGAAGGACTGCTAAGCATCTGGCCTGTACTTAGTCAGTATGTGGTTCTAGTTCTACCTTCAGAATCTCCTTCTTCTTCCCAGGAGGTAAATACTCCATTTGGCTCTGCCTCCTGAGGCAGTCATTTTAGGGTGGTGCCCACCAACCCCTCTCAAAATTCCAAATGTGTCTGCAGGCTCAAAAAGAATGGGGGTCCCTGAACTTGGATCTGGGAGATGGAGGTTCAGTTCCCCACTTCGCCAAGGAAACTTGCTGGGTGACCTTGGGCCTGTCATAGACCCTCAGCATAATCAACCTCACATGTCTGATCATTGTGAGGATAAAATGGAAGAAAGGAGAATGATGTAAACCATTTAGGGTCTCCATTGGAGGGAAAGGCAGGGCATAAATGAAGTAAGTAAATAAATTATAAATAACAGCTCATAGAATCATAGAATCACAGAGTTGGAAGGGGCCATACAGGCAATCTAGTCCAACTCCCTGCTCAATGCAGGATCAGCCTAGCCTTGAGCATCCCCAACAAATGTTCATCCAGTCACTGCTTAAAGACTGCCAGTGAGGGGGACCTCACCACCTCCCTAGGGAGCTGATTCCATTGTTGGACAACTCTTACTGTAAAAAAGTTTTGTGTAAGATCCAACCAGTACCTTCCCATCCTTAATTTAAACCCATTATAGCAAGTCCTCTCCTCTGCTGCCAACAGGAAGAGCTCCCTGTGTCAGGCGATGGATTCTCAAGGCAATATTCATCGAAACAATGTATACTTTATTGGAAACTCATAGTTGGATACAAAAGTTGAGACTAATACCTGGGAATGGGTGTCTCTTAGTTTTAAGGAATCTACATCAAAGCAGTATCTAAACAAAGCCACTATTCTCAAAACAAAGGGGAGTGAAGGTGCAAACTTTCACACGAGAGCTTCCGCTTATCTCTTTGCCTCTGGGAAGATGCTGGCTGACCGCAGTATCTACTAACGGTCGCATTCCTTTGCTCCTTTTACAACCTAAACAAAGCTTACACATCAAACGTCCCACTCTGTGATATGCATGCTAGCGACAATATAACAAAAGGCTTTGAGTTAGTATGAAGAGTCCATTTGGTTAGTATTTTGCATTTTTAATATTATAGAGTTACAGAGCCTGACACCCTGCCCTCCTCTAAGTGACAGCACTTCAAGAGAGCAATCCTGTCCCCTCTCAACCTCCTCTCCTCCAAACTGAACATTCCCAAGTCCCTCAGATGGCTTAGCAGCTGGCTTCCTCGTAAGAACCAAGGCCACAACAGATGAGAGTAAGCAGAAGTGAATAAGGAGAAAAGTCAACCCAACAAGCCAGTGCGGTGTTGAGGTTAAAGTGTCAAAGTAGGATCTGTGAAGACCTGAACTCATGCTTTTAACATGACATGTAGTATACTGGGACACTCATGCTCTCTCAACCAAACCTGCTTCACAAGGTTGTTCTGAGGATCACAGAGGAAGGCTGTATTACCATCCTAAGATCCTTAGAGGAAAGGCTGATTATTTTGAGTTAGACCCTTGGTCTATCATGGTCAGTATTGTCTCCTCTGACTGGCAGCAGCTGTTCAGGAAGGTCTTTCACATTACCTACTCCTTTCACATTACCTATTACATCTTCCTTTTAAGGGGAGATCCCAGGCATTGAACTTGGGACCTTCTGCATTCAAATCAGATTCTATGTCACTGAGCCACAATCCCTCTTGTTACTTACTGAGCAACTAGAAGACCTGCTTTTGCTGGCTATGGAATTCTGTTGCTGGAACAAGGTGAGGCCCGTTGGCACATTGTTTCTGTTCCTGAACCTGGAGAAGTTCAGCAGATCCTACAAGCCAGAGGTCATTTTGTAGAAAAATAGGTGGTGGAGCTCATCCAGGGATTGTTATGCAGCTGCACCTACTATTCAATGGACAAGGAGGTGGAACTCTCAGAAGGAAGAGGTGGAACTCTCAGAAAGGTTCAGGAGCTATGCTCCTGTGAGCTCCCACTGAATCTGAGGCCTGCTACAAGCAAAACTAAGTTGGGCTTAATTATGTTCTTATTTCTCCCTCCATCCCTTCCAGAGTAGCCCCTGGACCTGTGAATCTGTGCTCTGAACAGATAGTGAGCCCATTTCATTGTGACTTAGTAATAGAAAGGAAAACAAATAACGGCCATGGAAAAGGCAGTTCCAGTCCAGTTCCTGATGTCTTAATAGAGCCTGCCAATGCAGAAAGCTCATTCGATAATGCCAGTCAAATGAGAAACCACTTAGAAGAGCAACAGTGCAGGGAATTAAAATGCCTTCTTTGTTGAACATAAAGGTCACTGAGGCAGTAAACTCCTTAAAGGGGAAGGCAATGCATTTTCACGCATGAAAGAGCTTTGCCTTGCAAAAGGGAGCCGATGCCCCTTTCAACAGATCACACAGTGGATATGAGATTTACCTGGACTGCGTGGGGACTTAATGGGCTAAAAATGGAATAGCAACTTTGAGACTGGTCACAAGATTCCTGGTTGTTTCAAGCATTCCAAAGTGATTTAAGTTATAACAGGATAGATAGGCTGCTATCATTTCTGAGTTTGGGTTAACTAATAATTTAGTTACACTTTAGAGCAGAAGTGTCAAACATGTGGTCCAGGGGCCAAATCAGGCCCCCGGAGGGCTTCTATCAGGCCCTCCAGCAACTGGCTGTCATCTGCTTTCTTCTCCCTCTCTCTTGCTTCCTTCTTCATAACAGCTTACTTTACAAGGCTTGCTCAATCACACAGGAGCTACAGAGCAAAGCCTCAGTTTTCTCCATTGGCTAAGGCTCCTCCCTTGGAAAGGAAGGGAAGGAGGGATAGCTTGCTTTGCCAGGCTCACTCAAACACACAGCAGAGCTACTGAGCCAAGCCTGTCTTCATTCTATTGGCTGAGGCTCCTCCCCCTCCTGATCCCCTGGGGAAGGAAAGAAAGAGCCAGAGCATCCTTGGCCCAGTTCCCTGGATCCCATGGGAAAGATACAAAGAAAGCACCTTTAAGACTAACAAGTGCTAATGTTTTAAGCATGTTTTATTTCAAATATTTGTTTTAAAAAATCTTTAATTGTGTTTGTCTGTGTCCTTATATCTCTGCTGCCTAATCTTAAATAGGTACACATATGGCCCAGCCCAACATGGCTGAGCCCGACAAGGTCTCATTTATGTCAGATCTGGCCCTCATAACAAATGAGTTTGACACCCTTGCTTTAGAACAAGTCCCTGGTTAAAATGGGTTTGCCTTGTCGAGTGTTAGTAGATCAAGTAGCAAGTTGAATATCCCTGACTGAACTCATTAGAGCTTGGAAGCTAAGAAGGGCTGGCCATGGTTTGTGCTTGGATGGGAGACCGCCAAGGAAGACTAGTGTTGCTGTATAGAGGCAGACCAAGGCAACCCAACTCTGTTGGGGAGGGACAGTGGCTCAGTGGTAGAGCATCTGCTTGGTAAGCAGAAGGTTCCAGGTTCAGTCCCCGGCATCTCCAATGAAAAAGGGTCCAGGCAAATAGGTGTGAAAAACCTTAGTTTGAGACCCTGGAGAGCAGCTGCCAGTCTGAGTCGACAATACTGACTTCGATGGACCGAGGGTCTGATTCAATATAAGGCAGCTTCATATGTTCTTTTCTTGCCTTGAAAACCACTGAAGAGGTCACCATCAGTTGTGACTTAATTGTACTTATTAGATTAAATAGTTCTGTGGTTTCATCACTACACTTAAAAAAGTTAGAGGATAGGAACTCCAGTTTTCCTCCTCAGCAGCAGAGGAAAGGCATTCCATATTTGCTAGTAAGAATCATCCAAATTCCTCAGAGATTCCACCAATCTTATCAAAAACACTTGACATTCCTGTTGAGGAGCCTCCAATTTTCATTTCTGATTTTGCTTTAATGAGCCAACAATTATATGAACTCTACTGGGAAATTTTGTTGGTGGTAAGAAATACCATCTAGTCACAGCTGATTTATGATGACCGTGTAGGGTTTTCAAGGCCTGAGATGAGCAGGGGTGGTTTGCCATTGCCTGCCTCTGCATAGCAACCCTAGAGTTTCTTGGTGGACTCCCATCCAAGTACTGACCAGGGTTGTCCCTGCTGAGATCTGACATGATAGAACTTGCCTTGGCCATTCAGGTCAGGCATTTTTATTAGTCTACCGGAGTTCTGTCCAGAAGAGTCCAGAAGATTTGGAAGGTATAAGCTTTCACGAGTCACAGCTCCCTCTGTCAGATACCAGGATTCTGTTGGCTTCTCCTGCAACCTTTTAGAGGCTTTTCTGGAGAAAGTAGCTTCAGATTTGAATTTCAAATCTGACAAAATATTGAATCTGTTTTCTCAATACTCCTTAAAACTTCCTTCACTTCTCATGGAGCTGGCCAGTGGAGAGGGGATCCGCGCCCCTGAAGATCTCCATTGGCACCCAGGGTGCCTGACATGATGATGTCACTCAGAAGTCATGTCATCACGTTGGGCACATTGCACAGGGGATGCTCTAGCATTTGGGTTAAAAACTCCATGGTGCCATAGAGTTTTAACTCAAAAGTTAGAGCACCCCAGCATGACATGCCCAGCAAGATGACATCACTTTCAGGTGATGTCATTGCACCGTGTGCACTTTGTGCACACGAGGGACATCCCCCACCAGAAGCCAGGTGAGACCTGGCAACCCGACCCAACCTCCAGGTGTCACTTGGAGATCTCCCAGCATTACAACTGGTCAGTTCCCCTGAAGAAAATGGTTGCTTGGGAGGGTGGACTCTATGCATTATACACCACTGTGGGCCCTCCTCTCCTCACACATCAGGGTTTGTAATTTTTTACTGTAATTGATTTTTTTATATATGTATTTTTTACTTTTGTTCATTGCCCTGAGTCTGGTGCTAGCCGGGATAGGGCGATTCATATAATAATAATAATAACGAAGAATGAATGAATGAATGAATGAATGAATGAATGAATGAACGAACAAACAAACTCTGCCCCTGAAGGCTCAAGTCTCCAATTATTTCCATTCTGGAGCTGAGAATCCTTGAGTGACATCATATCTTCCCCAGACTCTGCTGTCCCCAGACACCACCCTCAAAACTCTATAGCGGTAGCTCTCCAGATGTTTTTGCCTACAACTCCCATCAGCCCCAGCCAGCATGGCCAATGGCTGGGGCTGATGGAAGCTGTAGGCAAAAAACATCTGGAGAGCTACCGTTGGCCACCCCTGCTATAGAGTTTCCAGTGATCATTTCCAGCAATTCCTAGAACTGCCTCTGCAACTTCTGGGGTTTTTTTTCTGGAAGGGACATGATGATCCAGCGGGTGTTGCAGAGGGTTTTTTTTAAAAAATTCTCCCAGTGTTAAGCATCCCTGAGTAATAGGAACAGGGGCAGAGGATCCTCATCCCTGGCCAGTGGCTTGGTTGGCTGCCCTAGTAGGATGTGACATGGGGGTTTGCAGCTAGGGATCCTTGAACAGCTCCCAGTTCACTGAAACTTGACTCACAAATGGTCATGGCTGTCAAACATAAGATATGCGTCAGACAAACCTGTTCACCACAAAGTTGTGGCATACCTGAGCAGCAGCTGGAATAAGTAGCTTGTGACCTTTGCAGGTAGCTTCTGCTTGCACAAGCTGAGTGATGGATCCAGTCCCTGGTGATCAATGAAGTCTCATTTACTGTGCAAATCACTGTGGTTTGGTGTTGTACTAAAATCAGATGTCCCCCCCCCCCCCCCCCGGCAACAACCCTTAGGCCTGTTGAGACAGTCCTAGGCAGCAAGCTGATTCTGTTGTTAAAAAGATGCACACCGGCAATTTATTGTAAACACTTTAAGAAGAAAACCCCCTGCCCCACAAACACACATACACACAAAATGCCTCATGATGAAGATGGCAAATTGGCAGAAAAGCCTCTTGAATTTTTCATCCGGCATCCTCTTGATTTGAAGGGTCTGCCAAAGCTCTTCATTATTATCCCCCTGAAAAAGGCTCAGGAATAAAAAGTCATTTGGCTCTTTCAAGCAAACAGCCCCTTTGTTCGCAGCACATTAATAGAGCAATTTTTAAATAATGACTTACATTTTTCCCCCTGAAAAAATGCCCCCTTCTTTTTTTTGTCAAGGATTTTTTATTAGGAGTATTTTTATTTTTCCAAGCCTGCACTTTTACTCATTAGCACTAGTTGAATCCAACTTGTAGGGGTTTATTCATTCCGCTCCAAATGGGGATATTAACATTTTAAGAGGATGATGCATTCGCTTTTAGAGATAATATTCTCTCCATCCTATTCTGGGGATCCTCTCTTAGAAAAGATAGAAAAATGTTGCTTTCTCCCCCCCCCCCCACACACCGCCCCCCATCTGCTTTGAAGCAATGAGTTTATTGTAAACAGTATATCACTTGGGCCATAATTTCCTCTTTCCCCTACCCTTTGCCTTGCATCTAGGAAACATGCAGAATTTAAGATGTGCAGATATAATTATTGGGCATACTAATGGATATCAATCAAGAAGCAATATACATGGCTCTTGAGGGATGCTGAAGGGGCAAAACACAGGGGATGAAGCTCACGTGACAAAATGCTGTGGGGCAGGAGCAACTAAAGAACTGTAGACTCATAACTTTGATGATTTTTTTCCCCATTTCTCAGCCCTGTTACTTCAGCTCTGTCAATTTCCCCACTTTAGTATCACTTAATGCTTGTGCAAATCAAACCATTGATTATTTTCTCGTACCCCATCACTCCCACCCCCTCCTTTTTAGCAATGGGCTTCTGTAAATCAACACAATACATATAAGCCATCTAACTGGATATAAAAGCTCCGTATAAGCTGTATTTTTTTTAAAAAAAATGTACAGTCATCAACCTTCATTGTATGAACACATGAAGCCGCCTCATACTGAACCAGACCATTAAGAACATAAGAACATAAGAGAAGCCTTGTTGGAGCAGGCCAATGGTCCATCCAGTCCAACACTCTGTGTCACACAGTGGCCAATATATGTGTGTGTGTTATACACACACACACACACACACACACACACACACACACACATATATATATATATATATATATATATATATATATATATATATATATATATATATATATATATATATATATATATATATACTGTGGCTAAGAGCCACTAATAGACCTCTGCTCCATATTTTTATCCAATCCCCTCTTAAAGCTGACTATGTTTGTAGCCGCCACCACCTCCTGTGGCATTGAATGCCACATGTTAATCAATGGACCATTGGTCCATTGTGGTCAGTATTGTCTGTTTTAACTGGCTGTAACTCTCCAGGGTCTCAGAAAGAGTTTGTATACATAACTTACTACCAGATCATCAACCTGGAGATGCTGGGGATTGACTCTAGGACCTGAAAAAAGATTTTTATTGGCTGATGCCATTCCCTTAAGGTGGCTACTTTCATCTTCTTAGCAACAAAAATAAGGAAGAAGATAACCACAGACACCCATACAAGAATTTTGGTCAAGTTATAGTCTCATTCTGTCACATTGTTTTATTATTTATGTTTTAAATCTTGTTCATAGTTCTGTATTTTACTATGTATTTTTTAGTGTTTTTTTTTTTTTTATGGCTGGAAGCAAACTGTATACTTTGGGGGGTTTGCTGAGTTGTTATGGCCTATGGCTACAACAGTAAAATACTTTGAACTTTGACTCTAGGACCTTTGCATGCCAAACAGTTGCTCTGCCATTGAGCCAATCCAGTGGAGAATCAAAATGAGGAACAAGAATATAAAAATGTATTTTAATTACTTAATGGATTTTGTGGTGTGGTTTTATGATGGAGCCCATCTTCAGCCTGTTTGCAGGGAGGGTGAGATGCAAATGGAATACAATTAATTAATTAATATTTAATTAATTAATTAATATTTGTTTAAATATTAATTCCTGTACACAGGAAACAGAGCCATGCCCCTTGGGGATTGAGAACCATTGGGACCAGGAGACTTTTGTCATTGCCCCGGCCTGCGGCTATCCAGTAGTGTTGGGAGTGGGGTGGCTGGAAAGGCACAAGCCCCTCATCCGTTGGAAGGCGCAGACCATTAGGTTCCCAGACCCAGATTGCCGTGGGCACTTATGGAACACGGTGTGGGGGCCGCGGGAGCCCGCTGCCCGAGAGAGGGCGTGCGTCCTGGTAGAGGAGGTGCACCATGTCCCGAGCGCTTATCGCGACCTGATGGAAGTGTTTAGCGAGCGGGAAGCCAATCAACTACCCCCCCACCGGAACACGGACTGCGCCATAGAACTGATCCCCGGGGAAAGCCTACCCCGAGCCAAACTCTACCAGATGGGGTGGGCCGAGAAAAAGGAACTGCGCAAATTCTTAGACTTGAACCTGGAGAGGGGTTTCATTAGACCCGCAACGGCCCCCCATGTGGTCCCGGTTTTGTTTAGAAAGAAGGATGGGACGCTTAGACTTTGCACTGATTTTCGTGGGATAAACGCGATTTTGATGTCCAACGCCTACCCCATCCCCCTCATCAAAGACTTACTGAACACGGTGTCGGAGGGGGGAAATCTTTACAAAACTCGACCTGAGAGACGCGTACTTCCGGGTGCGCATCAAGGAGGGGGATGAGTGGAAGACGGCGTTTAACACTCCAATGGGACAATTTGAATATTTAGTTATGCCATTTGGGTTGCAGGGGGCGCCGGGGGTGTTCATGAACTTTATAAATGATGTGTTGAGAAAATTTCTGTACAAGGGGGTGGTGGTGTACCTGGATGACATCATTATTTACTCCCAGGATGAGCAATCTCATGTAAAATTGGTGAGGGAGGTACTGACCACCCTGCTAGAGCACCAACTGTATGCAAAACTGTTTAAATGTGAGTTTCACCGCACCGAACTGGACTACCTCGGGTTCCGGGTGTCTAGGGAAGGGCTAGCCATGGACCCCGCAAAAGTGCAGGCGGTCTTAGAATGCCCCCCCCCCCGAGGACACGTAGACAGCTCAAATCTTTTCTCGGGTTCGCAAATTTTTACAGAGGATTCATTGAGGGGTTCGCCCAGATCGCCCTGCCCCTAACTGACCTCCTAAAGACGAAGGGGAAGCGTGAGGACGCGAAGCGACCCAGGGCCAAACTAAACTGGACGCCTGCCTGCCAGGTGGCTTTCGACCGGCTCAAGCAACTGTTCACTAGCGAGCTGGTCCTAAGCCACCCGGATGAGCAGAAGGGCTTCGTGGTGCAATGCGACGCTTCCGACGTTGCCGTAAGAGCCATTCTCATGCAGAGGGATGGGGAGGGGAAACTGCGGCCCTGTGCCTACATTTCGCGGAAGTTCTCCAACGAGCAGAGGAATTCATCGGTGTGGGACAAGGATGCTTTGTCAGTCATGTTTGCATTAAAAACCTGGAGGTCGTGGCTAGAGGGAGCCAGAGTGCCATTTGAAGTGTGGACTGACCACAAAAATCTCGAAGAGCTAACGGGGAAAAGGAAACTGAGTGAAAAGCAAATCAGGTGGGCGGGATTCTTTTCCAAATTCGATTTCACCCTAAAACACATCCCAGGGACCCGGAATTTCTTGGCCGACACTCTGTCCAGGCTCCCACAACACGAGAGCCAGAGGGAGGAGGTGGTAGACTCATTAATATCCCCCACGCAAGTGGCGGCCATGGTCACCACCCGCTCACAGAAAAAGAGGGAGCTGGACGGGCTCAGCCGCGAACGCATCGCCTTGGAGACCGAGAGGGAGGGAGGTGGGCGGCCCGAGGGGGTGCAGAAGGGGAAAGACGGGTTGTGGTACAAAGGAGAGAAACTATACGTCCCGGTGGCACTGAGAAGAGAAATCTTGCAATTATGCCATTCATCTAAGTTGGCCGGGCACTTTGGCTATGTGAAAACCCTGCACTTAGTGAACCGACAATTTTGGTGGCCGTCCCTGCAAAAGGACGTGTCGGAATTTGTAACCAGCTGCCCGGTGTGCATAATGGTGAAAAAGAGGGGGGGAAAGCCCCCAGGTCTGTTGCAACCACTGGAGATGGCCAAACGCCCCTGGGCCATTGTGTCCATGGATTTTATAGTAGAACTTCCCTCTTCATGGGGGAAAACAGTCATTTTGGTGGTGGTGGACACGTTTTCTAAACAAGCTCATTTCATCCCCTGTGCCCAACTACCCACAGCCAAGAAACTGGCAACCCTATTCTTTGATCACATGGCCAAACACCACTCAATCCCCGACAAAGTCATTAGTGACCGTGGACCTCAGTTCGTTGCCACCTTCTGGCGGGAGTTTTGCAAACTGTTAGGGATGGAGCAAGGGTTAAGCTCAGCGTACCATCCCCAGACGGACGGACAGACAGAGAGAGTGAACGGGGTGCTGGAGCAATATTTGCGGTGCTTTGTGAGCCAATGCCAGTCCGACTGGGTAGATCTCCTCCCCTTTGCAGAATATGCCTATAATAACAGCACCCACAGCTCCACCAAGGCTTCCCCCTTTTCAACAGTGTTTGGGTATGAGGGAAAACCGATCCCGATGCTGCTGGGGGGGGGGGGGAGAGACCCAGGCACGGGCTCTGCCTTCGAACAGGGACCTAGCCAGTGCTGGCCATCCATCCAGGAGAACTTGAAAGTGGCAAAGAGGCTTACAAGAGGCAATACGACAAGTCTCATGTACCGGTTTGGGAGCTAAAGGTTGGGGACTCAGTATTCCTGTCAACGAAAAATCTGCCCCTCTCTCAACCCTCCCGGAAACTGGCTTTTAAATGCTTGGGTCCCTTTAAGATCAAGCGAGTAATCAACCCAGTGACTGTAGAATTGGATTTGCCTCCTGCCCTTGGTAAAATCCACCCTGTGTTTCATTGCAGCCTGCTCCGTCGAAGTCCGGAACCGTCCAGTTGGCACCCTCCAGAATCAACATCCCTCTCCGCCAAGGGGGGGGGGTGTCGGAGCCTCTCGGGCCCCGAAACACCAAGCTGTAATCGGGAGCAACTCCCTCCCCGAGCCCGCGCCGCGGGAGGGGCTTGGAGGGGGGCAGTATGTCAAGTCTGCTGTATTTTGATCAACCTATTTTCTAATTCTGGTTCAGAAGTAAGGAATTCTGGGTAGCTTACACTGAACACCGAATGCTGCTAGCTAACTCTCCTTCCCCCCTCCCAGCTATGCCTTTGTTATGTAGCCTGCTTTGAAATGCTGATATGTGAACAAGATAGTGGAACCTTCTCAGGCCGGGTGTCTGTGGGAGTGTGAAGTGCCAAGGCCTTGGCTTGGGAACGAGGGAGTAACATCCTAGTGCGAAAATATACTGCATAGAGTGCCCCGCCCGTAGGAATCCTTTGATCTATACCTTAAATGCTTGGTTAATGTCTATGTACCCCAGTCCTTCAATCTCTATCATGGTCTTCAGTTCTGCTTTCAATAAACTAGCAACTTTGTTTCAACCAAAGACTCGTTATTGAATCCAGCCGACTTGACAGAATGGTTTGTGGCTTAACTGTCTCCCACTAGGTATGTAGAGAGAAGGCTGCTGTATCAAGTTCCAGCATGACTTCATCTGCCCAGGATGCCCAGTGGATCACTCCTGAGTTGGGTTGCCAATTCCCTGCTGGGGGCAGGAGATCCCCTGGTTTGGAGGCTTTCCCCCTGCTTCAGGGTCATCAGAAAGCGAGGAGGGAGGAGGGAAATATCTGCTGAGAACTCCAATATACCCTATGGAGACTTGCTCCTGGGTCCACCCCAAAATCTTCTGGCTCCACCCCCAAAGTCCCCAGATATTTCTTGAGTTGGACCTGGCAACTTTAGTCCTAGGCATTGGCCAGATGTGTTATAGCGATTAGACTAGAATCTGGGGGCTCAGATCTGGACAGCCAAGGTCCAAGTCCTTACTATGCCATGGAGGGTTTCTGGATTATCTTGGACCAGACTCTCTCAGCCTGACCTACCTCACATGGAGGAGAGGAGAATGATAGAAACCACCTTGGGTCCTTGTTGGGGAGAGAGATGGGGTATCAAAGAAGTAGCCATTCTTCCGGTCCCTGATACCTTGCCACATCTGCCCTCCAAAGCAGACAAACACAGTAAAACCTTGGCTTGAAGTCTTCTATTGGTAGCTTGTCTGGCTTACCTTCCCCCACGTGCCACCTTGGCAGGGGCTGGAAGTCTGCATAGCCACTGCTCTAGTGCTGCCAATTTGTCCAGGATGGCCTGTCTGCATTGGACATCCTCTTCATCCTAGGAAGGGCTGGATACCACCCGCCTCAGCACCGCCCTAAGAGTAGACTGCTTGCCCTTTGAGCACCCTTGCCCTTTCTTTGTGCTCATGCCATATAGGCCCAAGGCTAATCCAAAGCCCAATCCACCTAAAACTCAATGCTCCATGGCAAAGCCCCTGGCCTTCCTGTAAGGCATTAGGCATAGCCCTGCTCAACTGTGGCCTCTCCAGCCTCCTTGCCACTTCCCCAGTCCTGTGTCTTCCTGGGGAACCCTGTTCTGCAGGTCAAGATGGCCACAAGGCCCACCCAACACTGCCACCCCAGAGGCCCTGATCCTCCTCTGGCCTGAATAGATGGCCTCCAGGCTCTGGATGAGGCAACCATCTCTGCCACTGAAGCTGCATAGGTCCCGGCCCCTTCCACCACTGTCTTGAAGAAGCCACCATTGACCATCATGCAGACTGTGACACAGTCCATGCCACAGTCTCCTCGAGGCCATCACCACCACTGCTCAAGCCACAGAATAGTCCATGCTGCAGTCCCACAGGAGCCACAGCTGATCCAAGTGGCAGAACCATGGTAGAGTTGCCAAGTTCCTCTGCCACTGTGGTGGGGGACTCCTCTTGTGTGTACTTTGCACGCACAGTGCAATGACAGCAGCCGGAAGTGACGTCATCGTGCCAGGGATGCTCTCGAATTTGCGGTAAAAACTATATGGTACTATAGAGTTTTACCACAAGTCCTAGAGCAGGGGTGGCCAGTGGTAGCTCTCCAGATGTTTTTTGCCTACAACTCCCATCAGCCCCAGCCATTGGCCATGCTGGCTGGGGCTGATGGAAGTTGTAGGGGAAAAGCATCTGGAGAGCTACCGTTGGCCACCCCTGTCCTCGAGTATCCCCAGAGTGACATGCCCAGCACCATGATATGACTTCCAGGTGACGTCATCACACAGGGCATGTCATGTGACAACAGGGCCCTTTGAGGGCAGGGATCCCCTCAGCAGCCTGTTCCATATCAGCGGGTTGGGCCCCCTGAAAACTGGGGGATCCCCTGCCCCTGTTGGAAGCTTGGCAGCCCTAAACCGCAGTGCTCCACTTCTGTCCAAGCACACAGGCAAAAGACAAAGGGCAGGGGAAGGGCCATGCTTCAATTCTTACTGGCTCCATTCTTCCGCTGCAATGCCCGTGTCACATGTCGCCTGAATCTTCCTCCTTCTGGAGAGGCAAAGCAGCCCTAACCGTGACCACCACAGCCAATACGGAGCTGAATTCATTCCTTATTGAAGAGTTATTGGAAGCCCTGGCTGAGGTCGAAAGTGGTACGGGCCATTCTCAGGTCTTGCAACTTAAATGTTTCTTGCATAGCTCCATGGTGTGAGATGGCACAGCTGCCTGCAATATTGTGCCTGAGAAAAACTAGAACTCTGTGACTCAATGGATTTTTCATCACCCGTTCTGTGGTGGGAGACGGTCATCATTACCGCAGCATTACTCTTACGATTTAATTCATGCATGAACTTTCAATCCATTTGGGATTGATAGATTTATGTATTTTGTATGATGAAATCATTATTAGATATACAGTTGCATCTTATATTGTGTATTTATATGTGGAATGAAGATTGATTTTCAGATGTTTATCTGTATAATGAGCTTGTGCTTTGTATATTAGAATCTTTGTTATGGCGTATATTATGATTCATTGTCCAACACTAGAGAGTTATGAGATGAAGGAATTCACTGTGGGAGGGTGTCTTTTTGCAAAGATGTTCACTCATGCTGAAAACACAATCTTCATTTTTTCCCCCCAGCAACCCTTACAAAAATATTACATTTTCCTTTCCTCTCAGTCGTCCTCACTTGCCACCAGAGATATTATCAGTAAAACATGATGAGAATGTCACCTGCAAAGTGTGATCAATAACTGAGTGTGATCACTCATGTGATTAATTAGGGAAGTGTGCAATAAGTGTGCATTAATTAGGGAATTGGGCATTTACTTAACTAACAGAAAAGTTCAGTCCATTATTATCTTTAAAACAGAGAGCAGGAAAACTAGTTCTATTAAACCATATTCAATATTCTGGTGGCTAATTCTCCACTGTACAGTTCAAGTAAAGATCACAGTCGACAAACAGGACAGGGACTTTCTCCAGTCATCACAGTCAAATACATTTAGCAAGTAAAAAAAAAGTGCTTTGTTTTAATTTATATTAGGTACTAGCAGGCCTTGAATTCTGCAGGAGCTCACAGGAGCACAGCTCATGAAACTTTCTGACAGCATCCCCTCCTCCCCACCTACCTTGTCCATTGAATAGTAGGTGCAGCTGCATAACAATCCCTGGATTAGGAGAGAAGCCAGCCAGCAGTCACCAGGGGCTTTGTCACATCCTCATTAACCCCTGGAAAAGCCCACACCACCCTTTCTCCACTTCTTGTATGATTTTGGGCAGCGGGTGGCTTGCTGGCCTTTTGACTGTGGGGGTGTGTGTGTGGCCAAGCAGAGCCCCAGGTGAGCGAGGCCTGCTTGGGCTGGCTGGATCTCTAGCCATCCCAAGCAGTCCTTACTCATCTGGGGCTCTTCTTTCTTGCATCGAGTTGCTTTTGACTGGGTGTGTGTGTGTGTGTGGGGGGGGGTGGCATATGCTAATGAGCTCCACCACCTATTTTTCTACAAAACGACCCCTGGGTACTATGATTTCTGGGTTTGGAGGCACACAGCCTCTTCAAAGCTCTCAAAAAACCCAATAGGGTCCCCTTGGGTCTGAGCCCCAGCCCTAACAGCAGCAGAACGTCCCTCCCTTGTCACTCACCAGACAAGGGTCCTGGGGCAGAGAGAACAGGACAGAGCTGGTGGTCTTGCAGAGAAGCCGCCACTGGCCACGCTGAGTTAAGAAGGGGTTCAGAGATGCCCTCTTGACAGGGCCGGCAACAGCTCGAGGATAACTGTATGCCCAGCATCTCAGTGAAGCCAGCAACATGGCCCACGCCCAGGCATCCTGGGACGCCACCTCCAGTCAAAAGACTTTCTTTCTTTCATTAGATTTTTAGGCCCCTTTCCCATAGGGCAGGCTTCATAAGAGGGGTGTGGCCTAATATATGCAAAGGAGTTCCTGCTACAAAAAAAGCCCTGGCTGGCACCAAATGGCAGCGAAGAAAGTGAAACAAATTCACACAATCTAAGGGTTTGCAAAATTATTTTTGTCCTAAATTTGGTTCCCTAGAATTTAAATAGGAAAGTATTCAGTTCAAGTATTCAGTTCAAAATTCCAGCAGAAGGGCAAGGAATAAGCATTCCCAGGCACAAAAAGTAAGGAAATCAGTAAATTACAAGGGAATACACTCCCATAAGTTGAATTCTGCACAGTCTTCACCAATAATTACTCCTTCATTGAGGAATAAAGGTAGTTTATTAAGTGATCTAGACAGGTACAGCATGCATGATACTTCCTGAGAGCCAGTTTGGTGTAGTGGTTAAGTGTGCAGACTCTTATCTGGGAGAACCGGGTTTGATTCCCCACTTCTCCAGTTGCAGCTGCTGGAATGGCCTTGGGTCAGCCATAGCTCTGGCAGAGGTTGTCCTTGAAAGGGCAGCTGCTGTGAGAGTCTTCTCAGCCCCACCCACCTCACAGGGGATCTGTTGTGGGGGAGGAAGGGAAAGGAGATTGTGAGCTGCTCTGAGACTCTTCGGAGTGGAGTGCGGGATATAAATCCAATATCATCTTCTTCTTCTTGTAGGTGTATGCAACATTTTTCCAGTCATACATATAGCCCAGGGGTCGTTTTGTAGAAAAATAGGTGGCAGAGCTCATTAGCATAACTCATTAGCATATGCCCCCCCAGCCAAAAGCAACCTGATGCAAGAAAGGAGAGCTCCGGGTGAGCGAGGCCTGCTTGGGCTAGCTAGAGATCTAGCCAGGCCAAGCAGGCTTCATTCACCTGGGGCTCTCTTGGGACGCCACCTGCAGTCAAAAGGCCAGCAAGCCATCTACCGCCCAAAATCATATACGAAGTGGAGAAAGTGTGGCACAGGCTTCTCCATGAGTTAATGAGGGTTGCTGGAGGCATGGCAAAACCCCTGGTGGCTGGCTGGCTGCCCGCTCTCCTAATCCAGGGATTGTTATGCAGCTGCACCTACTATTCAATGGACAAGGTGGGTTGATGGAGAGGAGGGGGGGGCATCAGAAAAGTTCAAGAGCTGCGTTCCTGTGAGCGCCTGTTGAATCTAAGGCCTAGATATAGCTTTTTCCCCCTTCCATTTGCATGGAGACCATGCAAAGAATAAATCTCCAGCTCCTCTGAATTTCCCTAGCATTTATCCTCCATCCCTGTTAGACTCAGCCTTAATGGGTATTTGGACACCCCATGTCAGCAATTAATAGCAAGAGAAGAACATTTTATTCTTAGCCGGGGGAGGGGGGCTGACACTGATTAAACAGGCCAATCTAAATAATTAATATTAATTACACAGCATTTTTGAGCAACAATCTGTACAAAACAAAACTGAAATGAGGCCAGCGATAATGCTCAGCCTCCAGTTGAGCAGCATCACACAGAGGGACGGATGACACCGTTGAACTCGAAGACTGTTGCTGGAAGTCCGATTCATCTTCAATTGGAACAAACAAACCCCAGAAGAACTCTCATTATCACACCACACACCCCACCCCCCAGCGGCAGGAGATGAAAGGCTGAGTAGAGAACAATAACCCCCCAACAAGCATTTGGATACTGAAGCAAGAACTCCGCAGAATGTTCAGTGTTCAGTGCAGGGATCCTCTTTGGGGCGGGAACAGCCTCATCTCATTTCCCTTGACAGATCACTATTTCCTTTTTTTTCATGTAGGGAAGTAGGGACAATGCGGGTCAGGATTTCTGCATCAGGGATGTTTGATCACCTGTTGGCTCAGATCATATTCATTCCACCTGTCATGATCAGAGAGCTGACCATTTGCTGAGCTGTTTGGATGTAGCCAGGCAAATCGCAAGGTGTTTATTTGTCCTGTTTTCTTGTAGGTGCACCAATGCACCCCTACCTGGCTGCCACCCCTACCTCCAAATGTTAAAAGGAAAAAAAGAGCTGTTTGAGATTCTTTGATTTGAGACTGGCTACTTAAATACTTGATTTTGCCAATGACCGTAGCTAATCTTGCAATCAGTTCATGAACTAACGCCATTAACATTAACAATGTTCCAAGTCATCTAATTTGGTGTAGTGGTTAGAAGCACAGACTCCAGGGCTTTTTTTTGTAGCAGGATCTCCTTTGCATATTAGGCCACACACCCCTGATGTAGCCAATCCTCCTGGAGCTTACAGCAGGTCCTGTACTAAGAGCCCTGTAAGCTCTTGGAGGATTGGCTACATCAGGGGTGTGTGGCCTAAGATGTAAATGAGTTCCTGCTACAAAAAAAAAAAAAAGCCCTGGGACTCTAATGTGGGAGAACCAGATTTAATTCCCCACTTCTCCACATGCACCTGCTGATGTAACCATGAGTCAGTCATGTGTTCTTTCAGAGCTGTTCTATCAAAAGCAGTTCTGTCAGAGCTCTCTCAGCCCCACCTACCTCTCAGAGTGTCTGTTGTGGGGAGAGTCAGAGGAGCCACTCTGCGTCTCCGCATGAAGAGAGGGTTATAAATCCAGTCTCTTCTTCTACCATGCTTCCCCCATGCATACCGCCGTGCTCCGAAGTGGGCCATTGTAGAGAGACGGGGGCCAGTGCCTGTTCCTGTTCTACATTCATTGATTCAATTAGATCTGGGCACAATGGGAAAGTGGGTGGATGTGAACAAGATGCAATTCACTAAGGCTAAGTGCAAAGTTCTACATCTGGGTAACAAAAATGATCATCAAGTGTACTGAATGGGGGATGCATCTCTGTGTAGCAGCGGGTTTGAACAAGATCTCAGGGGATGGATGGGCTGTAGGCTGGATATGAGTCGTCATTGTGATGTAGCAACAAAAAAGGCTAATGTGCATCAGTAGAGGCAGAACATCAAGATCACAAGAAGTCATTGTTCTTCTGTACACCACATTGGTCAGGCTGCACCTGGAGTATTGTGTGCAGTTCTAGGGGCCTCTTCCGACAGGATGTGGACAGAGCGGAGATGTGCAAAAGAGAGTGATGAGGATGGCTGAGGTCCTGGAGACTAAGCCTTATGAGGGAAGGCTGAGGGACTTGGGGATGTTCAATATGGAGAGGGGGAGACTGAGGGGGGACATTACTGCCCTCTTTAAGTTATCTGAAAGGCTGTTACTTAGAGGAAGGCAGGAGCAGGATAGGATAGCAGAGGATAGGGCTCACAATAATGAGTCTCAATAATGGGAAAATAGGTACTGGCTGGATATTAGGATTATTTTTTTTTTTGACAGTAAAAGTAGTTCAGCAACGGAACTGGCTGCCTAGGGAGACGGTGAGCTCTCCTTCACTGGCAATCTTCAAGCAGTGGGTGGACAAACACTTGTCAGGAATGCTCTAGGCCAGGGGTGGGGAACAGTGGCTCTCCAGATGTTTTTTTGCCTACAACTCCCATCAGCCTCAGCCATTGGCTACGCTGGCAGGGGCTGATGGGAGTTGTAGGCAAAAACATCTGGAGAGCCACTGTTGTCCACCCCTGCTCTAGGCTGATCCTACATTGTATTAAATGGCCTGTATGGCCACTTCCAAAAAGCAGCCCCGTGGCGCAGAGTGGTAAAGCTGCAGTACTGCAGTCTGAGCTCTCGGCTCATGACCTGAGTTCGATCCCGGCAGAAGCTGGGTTCAGGTAGCCGGCTCAAGGTTGACTCAGCCTTACATCCTTCCGAGGTCAGTAAAATGAGAACCCAGCTTGCTGGAGGGAAAGTGTAGATGACTGGGGAAGGCAATGGCAAACCACCCCATAAAAAAGCCTGTCATGAAAATGTCCTGATGCGACGTCACCCCAGAGTTGGAAATGACTGGTGCTTGCTTTACCTCTTTTTATGACCTCTTCCACCTCTGTGATCCCATACAAACATATTATGTATAGAGGGCAACAGTTTTCAACTTTGATTCCTCTTATTACAAAGGTGCTTGCTGTTCATTGCATCAGTTACCTTGCCTTAGGGCATATGGACATAATCACAGCCTTGCTGGATCCAACCCAAGGCACATCTGGGCCATCATCCTGTTCAGACATGTGCTTTCAGTAAGGAAACAAGCCAGACATGAAGGCCAAAGCCTACCAGTTGTTTCCATCTCTCAGTAATTAGCATTCAGATATACATTGCCTCTGGTCATGGGGATTCCATTTAGCGCTCATGGTTAATAGCAATTGCTAGACCCTGACCCTGTCCCCCTGCACAATGGTCTAATCCCCCCTTTAAAGTCAATCAAACAGATAATCCAATAAGTCTGTTCCATCTCTGTGCTTCAGGAAAAGCTGCAGGGCCATCAGGAATCGTCAGACAACCTCCTTGTCACCCAATAAATTAAACTGAAGCTCAGCGACCAGGTTTTAGTGCCGCTCTTAGTTTAGAGCACGAGGGGTCTTTGGGTATCTGAATCCTTGTGCCAAAAACTCTCTTAAGGATGCATTAGCTGTTACGTTAACAGTCCCTGGGCAACTTACAACGAGAGGTTCCCAGCCATAGGCTCCAGGGACGCTTGAAATGGGAGCCAGGTGCAGCTTGACGGGAGGTTAGCGCTACGTCACACAGGCCCATGCCAGATCCCCATTTCCATTCTAATTCCTTGAGTGGAAGGAGCTCCTCCTTTCCCCCCTTTTTATGAGACCGCAGAGAAGTCAATAAAAGAACAGAGAATCTTTCCTTTCATGGCGGGAGGGAGGAGAGGAGGAAATGAGGGATGGAAGACACCTCCAGTTGGCATAGCAAAGCTGATAATCCATGTTTGCATGCCTTTTGGCAACCAGCAAAACCTTAATGCGTTTTTGTTTTTTTTATCCTGGGATGTAAAAGAAGCCCGGATTTTCCCACACATCCCATTCCCATAATTCACTGATAACCACACTAGATATTTGCAAGTTTCTCCGAAGCATCCATTATCCCCTGCCCTGAACTTAATTTCATCCCACACTGGGGAAGACATGTGGAGCAGTCAGAGCACTCAGACATTACACACAATGACGGCTCATTAAAAAATCAGTGTAAAATTTAATGCAAAAGGTCTGTGGGTACCCGACCATTGAAATTCAGCAATATGACTAACAGAAGGAAGCCTCAAGGTCCCCCCCACCAATGTGGTATATTGTTAAATCTCCCTGTCTCCTGGAATACAATGTAATCCTCTTGCTTTTTCACTAAGGTTTTAATGGACAAAGTGTTTGCCATCATGATATTTCTGGGACTATGCATTTGGGATCTTTGTTTCCTTGCAGACATTTATATTCCAAGCACATCATGCTACATGGGCTCAGAGGAACCGAAGGTCTCTCCTTCCCTTTAATTCCTTCAAGGGTTTGGAATTAATACCCCTCTATCTCTTTTGTTGGGAAGATACGTTCACTGAGACCTTATAAAGAAGAGAGCAAAGTTTGTACTTACATAAACTTCCCTTGTGGTCCAAGATGCTTTTCAGATGGTCTCTGATGACGTTTCATATTCATATGAATAGTTCCCTTAACTAGACATGGGAACGTAAACCTCTTGCACAACAGGGAAATCATGGGAAAGGGCTATAGGACAGTGGGTAGACTGCATTCTTTTCATGTATATTCTGGTAAAAGGATCTCGGTTAGAAGCGATGGAGAATCAACACAGGTCTGAGTTACCGAACAGAACAAGATGGACCAAGGTAAAGTATTAGGAAAAGTCACATCAATGAACATTCATAATTTTTAACATTTTATTCCACAATTTAAGGACACGAAGCCACAAGTTAATATGCATAATAAAGTGTTCATACAAAAATACGCACCAATTATACTCAATATTAAAATTAATATTATGACTTAGCAGCAGCTTATCTACTTGCTTTGCAAACGGATGATCTCAGGTCCAGTCCCCAGCATCTCCAGTTAAAAGGTATGAGGTGATGTGAGTCAATATAAGGCTGCTTTGTATATGTATATTATATGGAGAGAGACTGTAGCTGAGTGGAAGACAATTGCTTTGGCATGCAGAAGGTTGAAGATGACACACATTTATTCAGGATGATGAAAACCAAGGCTGACTGTGAGGAGCTCCAAGAGGACTTTTCACAGGGAGCAGAAAGCAGGGTTACCAGACAGTTGACCAAAAAGTCACAGGGAGCAGAAAAGAGTGTCTGGGAGCTCCCCACTGCTCAGCTGTTTTTTGTGAAGAGTAGAAAGCACAAACCTCCATGAACCACCACAAACTGTACAGAAATTTGTGGAAGTTCATGGTGGTTCTTCAGTTCACGAACATCACTTCACAGACCATGAACCACCCAAAATTTGTGACAAACTTTCATTTGTCATCCAGTTTGTACCCATCCCTATTTCCAGCACCCATTACCTGTAACTGAAGATGCTGGCGATCATAAGAACATAAGAAGAGCATTGCTGGATCAGGCCAGTGGTACATCTAGTCCAGCATCCTGCCTCATACAGTGGCCAAACGTTTCCTCTAGAGGTCCAACAACAGGGCAGAGAAGCTGAAAGCATCCCTGATGTTGCCTCCTAGCTCAGAGATTTAGAGACTTAGCCTCTGAATGTGGCTTAGAATGAGGAGTTTCCCTCAATCACCATGGCTAATAGCCATTGATAGACTTATCCTCCATGAATCTATTTCGGGCTTTTTTTTGTAGCAGGGACTCCTTTGCATATTAGGCCACACACCCCTACTGTAGCCAATCCTCCTGGAGCTTACAGTAGGCCCTGTACTATGTTCTTGGAAGATTGGCTACCTCAGGGGTGTGTGGCCTGACATGCAAAGGAGTTCTTGCTACAAAAAAAGCTCTGCATATATCTGTTGTAAATAATAGTTGCCCTAAGTGCTGGAGTCTTTTGTACTTGTTTCTTGGGAGGCACTCAGTGATAATGTTGTATACTTGGTAGGTGGGATGGATTAGATGAGAGTCAGTTTGGTGTAGTGGTTAAGTGTGTGGATTCTTATCTGGAAGAACCGGGTTTAATTCCCCACTCCTCCACTTACAGCTTTTGGAATGGCCTTGGATCAACCATAGTTCTGGCAGAGGTTGTCCTTGAAAGGGCAGCTGCTGTGAGAGTCCTCTCAGTCCCACCCACCTCACAGGGTGTCTGTTGTGGGGGAGGAAGGTAAAGGAGATTGTGAGCTGCTCTGAGACTCTGAGATTCGGAGTGGAGGGCGGGATATAAATCCAATATCATCTTCTTCTTCTTCAAGATAAAAGATGGAAGAAATGTTGGTCAACTGCTATTTTGTTGTTCTCTTTTGTTACATACATTGTTTTATGTTGATGAATTTTTATTTTTATATTTGTGGTTGCACTGATATATTGTATTTTCCTTCTGTTGTAACCTGCCCTGAGCTTGCGTTGATGGGACGGGCAGGACAGAAATTCCATAAATAAATAAAATAAGAAATAAATATAAATATTAGCCATGATGGCTAAAAGGGACCTTCATGTTCAGATATTTCTGAATGCCAGTAAGAAGAAGACTGCAAATTTATATCCCACCCTTCTCTCTGAATCAGAGACTCAGAGTGGCTTACAATCTCCTATATCTTCTTCACCCACAACAGACACCCTGTGAGGTGGGCGAGGCTGAGAGGGTTCTCACAGCAGCTACCCTTTCAAGGACAACTCCTGCAATAGCTATGGCTGACCCAAGGCCATTCCAGCAAGTTGTAAGCAGAGGAGTGGGGAATCAAATCCGGTTCTCCCAGATAAGAGTCTGTACACTTGACCACTACACGGGAGGAGGAGGAAGTAGTCTTTCCTGCATGCATGGTCCCCTGATTTAGGTTGGGACTATGATGTGCTTGGAGAGGTAGCTTCACTTTCCACATTTTCCCAACATGATAAGGTCCAGGCCTTTTTGGCCTGCTAGGGAAACCTATGGGTATCCCTGTGTGTATCCCAGGGAGCAAGTGGGCTTCCCCCCAAAAAACGCACTGTTTTGAGTCAGAAAAATGGCACAGGTGGAAGGCTGAAGCCCTTCTCCAAGCCACAGTCTGAACTGGGCATGCATGAATGCGAATGCAGGAGAAGCAACGATTCACACTAGATTGTTACATAGGGTGGGGAGCACCGATCAACCTCTGTCATGTGTGAATGGCTTTTCTCTCCTTCAAAGTGCCAAAGTCTTTCCTTCCAGCCTTTCCAAGAATGTTCATGAAGCAGCTAGTAGTGAAGCACTTTCAGGCATGCATCCATAAATCTATGGAATTGGACCTCTTTTCATCTGACGTATCGTAAGAGCTTTCTAAATTACAATGCAAACTGAGTGAGGACAAAAAACAGATAGATACAGATAGAAATGTTCAGTTTGAGTGTCAACTGCAATTTCCTTGGTATTTCTGCTGATAGTGCTTGTTTTCTTCTGATTTAATTTTTGGGGGGGTTATTTTAAATCCAACCAATATATAATAGTTTATAGGGCATATCTAAATTAGTGGTTTAAGCAAAGTCTAGGGAATGTTTAAAGACAAAATGAAACCAATTTATAATACATAAGCTATTAAATTGGCTGCCATTTGACAACAAAGCTAAAAACAAATATGCCCCATAAATCACGATTAAGTTTATTTAGTATTTTCAAAAACTGTGCTGCTTAATTATGGGACTCTCTTCAAGCTAGCAAGAGTGTCAGGAAAGGACTTTTCCTCCTCTTGAATGAAACACACAAACGCACACATCTTTAAATTGCTGGATCCATGACCAAAATGGAACAATTAAGGTGTAGACAGCAACTAATCTTTCCCATCCATGTTCAAAGCCTCAGGTCAGAGAAAAAGGAGATTAAGTTCCCCCTTGTCTACAGATTAGCAGATAATCCTGTTTCATTTATTTGTATATTCATTTATATTTTGATAATGGCTTCGGATCTTCAATTTCTGCCATTGCTTTTGCAGACTTTTATTGTTTTTCATCATTTATTTGGTTTTTATATGCATAAAGTTATGTGATTCAGACATAAAATGCATATAATAGGGTTATGCCAATGAACTGATGAACCAACGGCATTGAAAAATATGGATATTTTACAAGGGAAATGCAATGCGAGGAAGCAGAAAATGGTATCAAAATGAAGAATCATGAGTTCAGCTCACACCAGGGAGAAGTGAAATGAAAATGGGAACATATGAATTGAAACAGCACAGATGAGAAGCTGGAACTCATTCCGTGGGGCATATTTGTTGTGGCCGTGTATGTATCTTGCATGTTATATTGTGAGTGTCATACCATGTTCATATGCCGTTTATCTGTGTACAGAATTGTACAGTTTGCATCACAAAGAGCTAATGCTGATTTACTGATGCATGGATCCTGTGGAAAAATGAAATATTGGAACTTACCTGAAGGTTTCTTCTCTTCAGTAGGGCAAAGTCATCCAAACTAGTTAGGTCATGCATCTGCTCACTCAGGTAGGCCTATGCAAAATTTGTGTGGACCCCTATTAGAGAGGAGTAGTAGTAGTTGGGTTTATACCACACCTTTCACAGCCCAAAGGCATCTCAGAGTGGCTTACAATCTCCTTCTGTTCTTCTCCCCACAACAGACACCCTGTGAGAAAGGTGGGGCTGAGAGAGCTCTGAGATAGTTGTGTCCAAGCCCTGCTGTGATTGTTCACTGTGTGTTTTTCATGCCTCTCATGTTGAGAGTCAGTTTGTTGAAGTGGTTCAAAGCACAGTTTCTAATCTGGGAGAACCGGGTTTGATTCTCCTCCACATGCAGCCAGCTGAGTCACCTTGGGCAAGTCACAGTTCACGAAAGAGCTCTCTCAGCCCCATCTACCTCACAGGGTGTCTTTTGTGGAGGGAGGAAAGGAAGGAGATTGTAAACTGTTCTGAGACTCAAAGTGAAGGGTGGGGTATAACTCCCATCTCTTCTTCTTCTACTTTTTCTTGAGATCTTATTTCTTGGATTTCTTCCCTTTGTCATCCCTTTCCTTCTTATTTTATGGGGTGGGGAGGGGAGTGGATTTCACCCCACTGAGGAGAAGAAACCTTCAGATAAGTTCCAATGTTTCATTCTCCTTCAGTTGGAGGGCGGAAGTCACCCATGCTGGTTCGTTTTACTCAAACTCCGCTTCTGTGTGGGGTTCCCTTGCTTGTCTTGTGAGGCTAGGGGGCCTGCCAAGTTACCAGGGGGTTACTTTGGGGAGCCCCTGTTGAAACTCTGGGGATGCCTGTCTTTTAGGGTTGCCAAGTCCTCTTCATCCCCCAGTGGGGGACATTCGTGCGCGCACCGCACGCTGAAATAATGTCACCCGGAAGTGATGTCATCAAAATGGTGGCACCCGTGCCGGGCTGCTCTAGGCATTTCCAGGAAAACTATATGGTTTTCCTGGATGCTCTAGCCATTTGGGAGGTTAAAACTCTATGGTACCTATTGTACCATAGAGGCGCTACCATTTTGATGACATCACTTCTGGATGATGTCATTGCGCCAGCGACACAGGGGGAGGTTCCTCCAATGTGGGCCAGTGGGTTGAGAACCTCCCGGGTGGGAGATTCCCTGCCCGGATCGGGGGGTTGGCAGCCCTACTGTCTTTCTGTTGTTTAAAATCTGCCTTTGGAGACTTGGGGGTGGCTAGGCCAGCTTGCCATGTGCTCCTCTTTGTCTGCAGAGTAGAAAAATACATCCTGGTTGCTGGGTGTGCTCTGGATCTGTCGGGGGTGGGGGTGGGGAGGGAGTTGTGAGAGTTGTGGACATGCTTCCCTTGCTTGTCTTGTGTGGCTAGGGGGCCTGCCAAATTGTTGTGAGGTTACTTTGGAGAGCCCCTGTTGAAACTCTGAGGATGTCTGCCTTTCTTTCCTTCAGAATCTGCCTTTGAAGACTATTGGGGGGGGGGCTGCAAGCATAGGGGGATGCTTGCCTTGTTTCCAGTGGCTAGCTGCGGGTTGTCTTCCCAGGTGATGTTCCCCTGTGAGTTTGGGGCCACTGGTTTGTTCCTGAGCCATTCCATTCACTCCTGTAACTGCAGGTTCTTTTCCAGAGAGAGCACTGGGGAGACTTTCAGGGGGGGGGGGGGCAGGGTGTAACTAGGATCTAAAAATGTAATTCACTCCCAACTTGGTGAAATTGAACAGGAGCAGGCAGCACGATGAGGTCCCCTTGTGTATTGGTGTGTGCAGCTTGTAGGGCATCCATTCTATACACTTTTGAACTTGTGCCTGACATTTTTTCCAGGGGTCATTGTACTTGTGGGACCCTCAGGCCCCCTAAGTCCAATTAGTATATGACTTGGATGGTTATGTAGAGGAGCATCAGGGGGAGGTTCCCTGCAAGTTTGATGCCTCTAGCTTGTCCAGGGACCGTTCTATACACTCCCAAACCTCCTGAACCTGTGCCTGTATTTTCCCCAGAAAGAGCTTTCATGGGGGCACCTGCTTTTTTTGGGGGGGGGGGCATAACTCAGACCCTATAAATCCAATCCTCACCAAACTTGGAGGTCAGGTATAGGCAAGTCAACTGGAGATCTCCTGCAAGTTTCATGTCTCTAGAACACAAGGGAGGGAAGCATTTGACCACATCATGAACCTCACAAACTGAACCATTTCATCTGGAGTAAAAAAAGTTAATGACAGTTCATTTTGTGAACTGGGCATGCCACGAACTGAACCACATTTTCGTGATTCATGCCCATCCCTAATAAGAGGACTGGAGTGCAGTGCAGTGCAGTACAGCGCAGAGAGAAATCCAGGTAAAATAAAGATATGAGATGAAAGATGTCTTTTCATCTCTAGGCTGGTGCATTGTTTCTCTGTTTCCAAAGTGTGCAGAAACACACTGTACTCTCCTGGCCATACCAGGTTGCTTGTTCATCTGGGCAACCTCCTACATTTAATAATAATAATAATAATAATACTTTTTATTTATATCCCGCCCTCCCCGCCAGGGCAGGCTCAAGGTGGCTTACAACATAAAAATACAATATACATCAACAGTTATACTTATAAAATCATCATTAAAAACAATTTACAAGTTATATTACAATTAACATTATGGTGCTATAAACATTAAATCTTCAGTAAGGTTCAGTAGCGAAAAACATTTCTTAGCTTGTCATTAGTTGAAGGCTATTTTGAAGAGGTAGGTCTTACAGGCCCTGCGGAATTGATCTAAACATCGCAGGGCCCGTACCTCCTCCGGGAGTTGATTCCACAGCAGTGGAGCTGCAATGGAGAAGGCCCGATCCCGGGTGGTCTTCAATCTGGCCTCCCTCAGATTGAAAATTTGCACTCTAGCCTCACTCAGAAAAGCAGCAGTATCAGAAATGGGAGGGTGCATAGACAACAGTCCATGGCACTCTAGGAATTCTCCTAATTTCTGTTATTTTACCATAAAGATAGAGGGGATTACTAGCACGTCCTTGATCTTGTTTGGAAGTCCAAGCAGGAGAACACAGCTATCATATACCTTTGACTGAAGAATGGTATACTCCTTCTATCTGGGAGAGTTGTCCACTTCCACCAAGTACACAGCTTCAGGAGTCACGTACATGGAGTGGTGACGGAAGAAGGGGACCCCCACCTAGCCAGCCAGATAAGCCTAATGAACCCTGGGGTGATAGATGTCGCACCCAGATCACCCTCCCTTCAGTTATTTATGAGATTGCTTAGTTGTTGCTGTACATATTCACAGATGCCATAAAGACTGATTGGCTACTAGAATATCATGAATACCACAATGTCACTTCCAGGTAGTCACCCAAAAGTGACCACAGAGTTATGCACCATCATTCTCCCCAGTCCCTGACCCAAATGCTCCCAACTGGCATCCTTACCCCCTCCATCCATCATCCATGGTGTAGTGCAGGGGTGACCAATGGTAGCTCTCCAGATGTTTTTTGCCTACAACTCCCACCAGCCCCAGCCAGCATGTCCAATGGCTGGGGCTGATGGGAGTTGTAGGCAAAAAACATCTGGAGAGCTACCGTTGGCCACCCCTGGTGAAATAGTTAATTGTGCAGACTCTTATCTGGGAGAACCAGGTTTGATTCCCCACTCCTCCACTTGCAGCTGCTGGAATGGCGTTGGGTCAGCCATAGCTCTGGCAGAGGTTGTCCTTGAAAGGGCAGCTGCTGTGAGAGCCCTCTCAGCCCCACCTACCTCACAGGGTGTCTGTTGTGGGGGAGGAACGTAAAAAGGAGACTGTAAGCTGCTCTGAGACTCTGAGATTCAGAGTGGAGGGTGGGATATAAACCTAGTATCTTCCTCCTCCTCCTCCTTCTCTTCTTCTTCTTCACCCATCAGAATCATAGGTGTTTTGTCGGCATGGTATGGAGTTCATTTTCCACTTTTTAAAAAACCTCTTCTCCCTACTCGCTATCCTCAGCCCACTCTTCTGAAAGTCTTCTCAACTCCTTTTGAAGAATAATTATGATCCTGGACTCAAATTGGGTTTATTGTTTAATAAACTCGTGCTTTACAGCACACTGAAGGGCAGTTCCTTGAAAGATTGCACCTGACAGCTGTCCACCAGTCTTTCCATCAACTGAGCCCCCCTCGAGCTGACAGGAAGTCCTCTCTCACATGCCTGTCAAGTAAAGGACTTTGTAATGAAATCTTCACAGTCCTGCCAGTAACTTGCTGGAACTTCAAAAAAGGGTGGTGGTGGTGATGGTGAGGCATCCGTAACACTAACGCTTGTTTATTTCCTCTGAAGCATCACAGGAATTAGGAACAAAATTATCATTCTGTCGGCTGCCGTGAGACTTCAGTTGGGACCAACACTGGTACTTTGGGAAACAACAGGTCAAAAAAGCAGGATGAAAAAAGGATTTTGCTGGATTAGAGATATTAAAGACAGGGATACAATCCTAAAGAGCAAAGGGATAAATGCTTGGGAAGCTAGAGGTGTTTCAAAATCTTGCGGTATACTTGATATCCCCACTGACTGACCACTTTTTCATTTAAAAGAACACAGCTTGTTGTTGAGAGGGGTCTTCCACACAGCAAAGGCATTCCACTGATCCAAGGTTGCCATCTCCTGGTTGTGAAATTCTTAAGAGATTTAGGGGTGGAAGCTGGGGGTGGGGTGGGTTGAGGAGGTGAAGGACTTCAACATGGTTATAATGTCACAGAGTCAATTTTCCAAGGCAGCCATTTTCTTCAGGGGAATTTATCTCTATAATTTGAGGGTCAGTTGTAATCAGTGCCGGCGCTAGGGTGCCCCATTATGCCTGCTGCCCCAGGCAAGACACACACACCTCCTGCAGGCAAAGCACACACCCCACCTTCCATCTTCCCACACACGCACATACCACCACCACAGGCATCCGACCAGACTCACTGCCTTATCAGGCAAGATGCCATCTTGCCACGTCACTGTGCAGCATGGTGCAACATGACTTGGCTGCGGCACTGTAATCTGGATGCATGTCTGGACACACACCTATGCTTCTTCATCTGCCACATCCTGGCTCCCGCTGACAAGTCTGTCTGTAACTATGGCTCAGTCAGAGAGCATTCTGGGTAGAACCAAAGTGTATTCAATTGCTGCTAGCTCGAAATGGAAAGATGTGAAAGCCTTATCTGCGCCTTCTCAGGCCTGGCTCTCAGAAGGGAGTCAGGAGTCTGCTATGATCAAGGCCACTCAAGCCTGAGAATGAATTGGTAACATCAATGTGTGAATGTGCCCTGCATAATCCTCCCCCCTTAGGAATCCCTTTGAAGTGTCCCATATATGTGATGCATTTACAGGTTATTCTTTAGTCTTTCAATGCTGGCTTAACCTCAAGTATCAGTATCAATAAACTAGTTTCTTTGTTTCAACAACGACTCATTGTTGAATCTGCCAACTTGACACCCGCACTATTTAAAATGCACAGGGGGGCGCCAGAAGGGCCCACCAATCAGCTGATTGGCAGAGCCCTCATTTGTGAGCCGGAAAGGCAGAGGGTCTACCTTCCTCGCTCAATCGCTGGTTTGTCCACCCACCTCCTGGGAGGGCGGCACCCAATTTGGCACCTCCTCTCAGGGCTGCACCTATAGGCGACAACCTATGGTCACCTAATGGATGAGCTGGCCCCGGTTGTAATTCCCAGGAAATGGTGGAGGTTGGCAACACTTTAACCCAGCTGTTCCCACCTCTTGAATGGGTTGTTTCTAAGGCTTCTGGATCATAACCCAGAGATCTGTCATGCACCTGGAACTCTCCAGGCCAATCTGCTTATTGCAAACTCCTGTGTCTGTTGTGGGAAAGATGCAAAGATCTTGGATCTGATGCATGATGGGAGTTTTGTGCACACCAGACCTTTTCTGCTCATGACTGCTGCAGGGAGGGAGAAGTGGCTTCAGCTTCCCCATTCCATACATTATTCATGTCCTAAAGCCAATTCTGCAGGGCCTGTAAGACAGAGATGTACCACCAAGCATATGGATAAGGTCAGGGGAACTCCCATCTATACAGATCCACTATGTAACACCCCCCACCCTGGGGCAGCAGTATAGTAATTACATGGGCCATTCTAGAAATTGTACGGCTGGGATTGTTTTTAATTTATACGTTTTTATCTTATATATGTTCTATTTACTATATGTTGTAACCTGCTCTGTGCCCTACATTAGTGGGGGAAAGTGGGATATAAATCTTTATCATCATCATCATCATCACCACCGCCATCATCATCTTGATAATGCTGCTGCTGGTTCCATTGTGAAATCACATTCCTCATGTGTGGAGGTGGAAGTCTAGCAAGAGCTCC
This sequence comes from Heteronotia binoei, assembly GCF_032191835.1. Lineage (NCBI taxonomy): Eukaryota > Metazoa > Chordata > Lepidosauria > Squamata > Gekkonidae > Heteronotia > Heteronotia binoei. The sequence goes on from NC_083241.1 coordinate 15,708,239, forward strand.
TTTGCATATTAGGCCACACACCCCTGATGTAGCCAATCCTCCAAGAGCTTACAAGACTTTTTTGTAAGCTCTTGGAAGATTGGCTACATCAGGGGTGTGTGGTCCAGGGGTGGAATTCTAGAAGGAGCTTCTTTGCATATTAGGCCACACACCCCTGATGTAGCAATCCTCCAAGAGCTTACAAGGCTCTTTTTTTAAACTCTTGAAGGATTGGCCACATCAAGGGTGTGTGGCCTAATATGCAAAGGAGCTCCTGCTAGAATTCCACCCCTGCTCATGTGGCTATACATAAACTTTGCAGTGGAGCCAGTAGTGGCTTCAAGGGGTGGTCTGAGGATGTGAAGATGGCATAGGAGGAAGGGGGGAGTCACTTCTTCCCCCCCCCCCCAACGCACACATACACACTCTGAGCACAAGCAAAAAGGGGCTGCTGGGCTATCTGGGAAGCAGGAAATGCCCTTGTGCCCTCCTCCAACAAACAAGGTCTTGTTTGTTATATGTAGATTGGTGACAGAAAGTCATAGCTGACATATGGTGATGTCTCATGGAATTTTCAAGGCAAGGGACAAAAAGAGGTGGTTTGCTATTACCTGCCCCTTCATAGCAACCCTGGAATTCTTTGATGGTCTCCCACTCAAGTACTAACCAGGGTCACTCCTGTTTAGCTGCCATGATCTGATGAGATGAGGGCAGCCTGGGCCATCCAGATCAGGGTATGCTATTATTATTATTATATTTACATCCCGCCCTCCCCTGGCAGACTCAGGGCAGCTAACAATTAAAACAACATAAAATTAAATTGTTGCAATAAAATCATGGTAAATTATTAAAACATCTCAAATGTATAGTTTAATGGATGTTTCAAAATTTTACTGTGTGTGTGTGACTCTAACTATGGTTTATTACTTGATAATCTGAGCTTTTGTTTTTAAATAAGCTTCCTTCTGGATGCCAGGCCTCAGATTCGGTGGGAGCTCACAGGAGAGCAGCTCCTGAACCTTTCTGAGAGTGCCTCTTCCTCCTTCTGAGAGTTCCACCTCCTTGTCCACTGAATAGTATGTGCAGGTGCATAACAATCCCTGGATGAGCTTCTCCACCTATTTTTCTACAAAACAACCCCTGGATGAGACCATAAAGGTCTTTTGAGAGAAAAGTTAACATCTTATGAAAACAGCTATTCCTTAAAGAGCCTCATGTTTTATCTGGGAAAAAGTGGAATTCTGTTAACAAAACCTTTATGTATAGCCACATGAGCAGGAGGAAATTTAATACAGTAGTTATTGTCAGACTCTGGAAAACTACTGTATTAAAATGCTTAGCTGAACTGAATGTAATGAAATGCTTAGCCTAACTGACTCCATTTTCTAGCTTGTATTACTAACCATGAGAGGCAACCTTGCATATCACAGTAGAAACATAGTATTTACTAACACTAGTGTGAATTCCTGTCCCAGGAACTAACAAAGGCAATTCTCCTTTGAAGATAAAATGCCTCGAGGGATGGCAGCCTAGCCATGCCTGTGAGATCAAGAACCACAAAGAGATAAGCAGGAGGAGCTGTGTGAAAAGTAACACTTCATACTATGAATGTTTGGGAACATAGTTTTGTTTAGAATACCTTTGATGTACTATTGGTTAAAATGACTCCCCACCAGGGAGAATGTATCAGTTCCAATATCGCTATGCTCAGGAACTATGAACTATCAAATAAAGCCTTAAACTTTGTATCAAATGAAGTCTGGTTAATTTGAGGTTCCATCGTCTGACAGTTATGGTAAGAAAAAACATAAAACAGCATATTAACTTAACATCCATTATTACTAAAAAAAAAAATCAAATATTTCTTCTACATATATTACTATATTTTTACATTCATGCGTATGCCCAAATAACTCCAAAACACAATAAAAGGACATCACTCATTCCAGAAAATTGCTTAACCTAGTATTTTTATCTTCTTTATTACTTTATATGTTGCTTAGCCCTTCACAAGGTGCCAAGCTCTGCATCTTTTCCAACCTCTTTCTGACCAGGTTCTGCCATCCATCCCAGTCATTGCTTTCCAGGGCTCCTAGAGACTTGAATCATACAGGCATTCATAGTCCTGCTGCAAACTATATTGGTCAGGCCTGCAGTACCAAAGGCAGTTCTGGAGGCCTCACTTCAAAAAGGATGTGGACAGAATGGAGCGGGTGCAGAGGAGAGCAGCAAGGATGAACAGAAGCCTGGGGACCAAGCCCCAAGAGGATAGGCTGAGGCAGCAGCAGCTATAGGACGTGTGGCGCCCCAGGCAGGCTCCCTGCCCGCCTCCCCCTATTGCTGCAGCCCCACCACCACCACCCGCCCTCCCTCCATCTGCAGCACTGTAACACAGTGCCATGCTCCGTTGCCCCCATCAGAGCACGCCGCGCCATGGCTGGGCCCTACCAGCCTCAATGTGGGTGGCACACCATCTAATCCTTTGAAGCACGTGAGGGAGAAGGCTTCCCCCCCCTCCTTCCTGTAACCAGAAGTGAAGGGGAGTGAAGCTCCATCTTCAAGTACTTGAAGGGCTGTCATATAGAGGATGGTGTGGAATTGTTTTCTGTGGCCCCAGAAGGTAGGACCAGAACCATTGGTTTGAAATTCAATCAAAAGAGTTTCCAGCTCAACATTAAGAAGAACTTCCTGACTGTTAGAGCGATTCCTCAATGGAACAAGCTTCCTCAAAAGGTGGTGGGCTCTCCTTCCTTGGAGGTTTCTAAACAGAGGCTAGATGGCCATCTGACAGCAATGAGGATCCTGTAAATTTGGGGTAGGTATTTGTGGGTTTCCTGCATTGTGCAGGGGGTTGGGCTAGATGACCCTGGAGGTCCTTTCGAACTCTATGATTCTAAGCCTTCTCCTGTGTGCTCTTCAAGGATTAGATGCCATGCCGGCCGCATTGAAGCAGGGCCCAACCATGGCACACTCCTCTGATTGCGCCAGGGGGGCGGGGGCAGGCAAAGTGCAAGGGAAGGGTGGTGGTGGGTGGTGGCAGAGAGGTAGGCAGGCAAACTAGGCGGTTGTCATGGGTACCGGGAGGGGGGAGCCCAATTCGTAACCCCCCGCTCCCCCTGGCACCCTAGTCAACCACCTAGTTTGCCTAGTGGGTGAGTTGGCTCTGAGCTGTGGGACTTGGGAAGGTTCAGTCTGGAAAAGAGGAAGTTGAAGCTTGGAATAACCATAGATGTTGCGTTATCAAAGTAAGGAAGGATATCTGATATTACCCTTTACCTTATCCAATTAGCACCCAAAGTATATATACAGGGTTCCCATTTTCCACACTGAGTGCCAAGTTAAGAGCTCTACAGCAAAGCATTAACAATATAAAAAATGAGTAAATATATTATCTTCACCCATTAAGCCTGAGTGCAGATGCCACAGTAATTATATAGATATATATATATATATTTTAAAAAACCATGAAGCTAAATTACCAAGAAATCAGCAGGAATAGGTAATGACTATACTTAAGAAGCCATCATTTCCTTCAAAAGCCTCCTGCGCTGTGGTTACCACTCAGGAAGAAATGTTTTTAAAAGCATCTTAAGACCTATAGGTGACGGTGCATGGGGCTCCTTGACACAAATTTTGACAACACAGAATAAACGTTCGATAGATCCTGATAGCAAATCTGTTTACTTCCTTCAAACCAATTTTCTTTGCCGGGCCCTTTCATCGGATTAGAGACTGCAGCAGACGAAAAGCACAACAGCTCGTTTATTAAGTGATAAATTTGAAGGACTTGAGAGTGGTTGTTCACCTTTCCGCATACATCACAAAGTTGTGATCAGCATCCTTGCACCATTTGGAAGAAAAGAAGGTTGCGCTTTTTCAATGAGAACCAGAATTTCACTGTATATCTAACATTCCCAGTACTTAAGGAATGGGCAAACTATTTCACGACCTGAAGTGCACCAAAATATACAAGGGCTTTTGCATTAGCACACTGCAACATTTCTCCATCAGTGTTCCTTGAGGGTTGTTGCAATCAAACCTCTTCAAATGACCCATTGTGTCCTTGTGGAGCAGGGGCGGCAGAGCTTGTAGCCTATGTGTTAGAGCTCCATAGTTACCATAAAGGAGTTAGAGAAGAGATAATTGTTCCACTCCAGGCTACTGTACCAGGCCATTAAGCAGAAGAGCTAGTTAAACTTTTCCTTCCTGAGGACAATTGTATATATTACTGGAAGAGTGACTCCCCCTCCCCAAGTTGTAGCCACAAGATCCTGGACATTAAAAGAATTCTGTTAACTATATATGCAGAAATACTATAATTTGTTTTAGCAGCTGCGTTGAATTACTGAAAGAAGTGAGTGGACCATATAAGAAAGCTGTGTGTTTGTCCAAAACTGGATTATACATATGACTGGACTCTAGAGAGCCAGTTTGGTGTAGCAATTAAATGCACGGACTCTTATTATCTGGGAGAACTGGGTTTGATTCCCCACTCCTCCACTTGTAGCTGCTGGAATGGCCTTGGGTCAGCCATAGCTCTTGCAGAGTTGTCCTTGAAAGGGCAGCTTCTGTGAGAGCTCTCTCAGCCCCACCTACCTCACAGGGTGTCTGTTGTGGGGAAGGAAGATAAAGGTTTTCCTAACTCTCTTCCTTTCCGTGATTTCTGTTTGGTTTCTTAATCCCAGATTGGGGGCAGGGGATTCCCCAGTTTGGAGGCCCTCCTCCCACTTCAGTGTTATCACAAAGCAGGGGGGGAGGGAAATGTCTGCTGGGCACTCCATTATTCCCCATGGAGACCAATTCTCATGGAGAATTGATCCTTGGGTATCTGGGGCTCTGAGGGGTGTGTGTGTGATTTTTTTGAGGTAGAGGCATGATATTTTCAGCTTAGCATCCAGTGCCTCTCCTCATAACACCCTCCAAGTTTCAAAAAGATAAGACCAGGGGATCCAATTCTATGAGCCCCCAAACAAGGTGCCCCTATCCAACATTATTTCCAAATGGAGGGAGGCGTTTAAAAGGCATGCGGCCCCTATAAATTTGATGGGCAGAACTTCCTTCAGAATTCAATCGTGCTTGTCACAATCTTGCTCCTGGCTCCACCCTCGAAGTCTCCTGGCTCCACCCCTAAAGTCCCCAGATATTTCTTGAGTTGGACCTCGCAACCCTAAAGCTAATAGGGTGCTGGGATAGACTTTACATCTGAATTCTATTTGAAATCATGGTAGGAAACTAAATTATTATTCCAGAAGGTAAACAGAGGTGACACAGCTGATACTCCCTTCCACTCCTCTGTAACCTTTCTAACCTTTATTTTGAAAATATTGTATCTGGCAAGCTTAGTGAGCAGAACTTTGAGGACACAATGTGCCTTGGTTTCTGTATGGGAGCATATAACCTGTGCGAGAATGTGTCAGATTCAGTATGGGGGAAGGAGGGAGGGAGGGAGGGAAGGAAGGGTAGAGGAGTTGTGTTGGATTTGTGCATTATCCGGCATGGTGCGAACTAGGTCTTGTCAGATCTTGGAAGCTAAATAGGATTGGCCCTGCTCAGTGCTTGGAAGGGAAACCACCAAGGAAGTCCAAGGTTGCTACACAGAGGCCTGCAATGGCAAACCACCTCTGTTCATCTCTTGCTTTGAAAATTCTCTGGGGTTGCCTTAAGTCATCTGTGACTTGGCAGCACTGCCCGCGTCACCACTATCTGTGTATAAGGAGAAGATATTGGATTTATATCCTGCCCTATACTCTGAATCTCAACGTCTCAGAGCAATCACAATCTCCTTTACCTTCCCCCCTCACACACACACACAACAGACACCCTGTGAGGTGGGTAGGGCTGAGAGAGCTCTCACAGAAGCTGCTCTTTCAAGGACAGCTCTGAGAGAGCTATGGCTGACCCAAGGCCATTCCAGCAGCTGCAAGAGGAGAAGTGGGGAATCAAACCCGGTTCTCCCAAATAAGAGTCTGTGCACTTCACTACACCAAACTGGCTCTCTGGAGAGAGAGAGAAGAGAGTATGGTTAGATTAGTGAAGGATTGGGGCTGCCGCTGCAGCTCTCTCTGCCTGACTGTTGCATGCGTACGGAGCAATCTTATCTTGCACATATAAAAGTTCCTCATTTCATAAATATGGTACATTAATATTCATTAAGCCCTACGCATTATCATTTTGGAAGGCGATTACTGGGAATTTGCTATTTTCTCTCCATCACATTTTCCAATTAGGAGCCCTTCTTTTGCAAATAATCACCTCCCCCCTCCCCCGTATTTGCCAGAGGCTTGGCAGTGAAGGTTTCAGCAAAAGCTTTGCAATTCTGCTCAGCCTCCGTTTAAGAAACAAGGGGAAATTAAAGAACAATTTATATATATGTGCTAAATCTGCCTGTTCTAGACATCATTAGCAGACAGCAGAGTTGGAAGGGAGAGGAAACTGAGGGCTGTCAGGAACCAGAAATGGTCTGTCTTAATCCTGAGATGTTTTCAAAGTGAGATTACAACAGAACAGCTAGTCTGCAACGAAGACTGCTCCATAACTGAGGGGCTGCCACAGAAAAGGCCCTCCGTCATGTACCCACTAAACAGGCTTCCTCAGGCAGTCCTCTCCTTGTGATCTTAATTCCCAGGAAGGGACATAGGAAGAAGATCATCCTTCAGAGCAGGATATGTTAAAGACCTCCACTGCAGACCCTGAAGAACCACGGCTAGTCTGAGTGGACAATACTCATCTTGATGGACACATGGTCTGATTCAGTCTAAGGCATCTTCATATGTATTGATCTGTTCTTTTGGACCAAGCAGGGACTGAGGTTCTTCTCAGATTGGCCTGGAGAGACCAAAGGTTTGAAATTGTAGAAGACAGCTTCATGCATTCATGTCTGTTTGGTGAAAGGGCTCAAGGTTCAATGGTAGAGCTTGCAAGAGGTTCCCCTTCCCATTGCTGGCATCTCCAGGAAAAAGGCAGCAGATGTTGATAAAGTCATCTCTCTACCTGAGTCCCTGACAATCAAAGAAGACAGCATTGAGCTGGCTGAACCAATACTTCAATTCAAGCCAAAGCAGCTCCAAACATAGGTGTTGAAGTATCTCCATTGAAGCACAATGTCTCTTCATCACTCTTCTAATGACTGGTTTGGGCAGCTCTAGATGCCTTCCTCATCACTGCTAACGAAGCTTTCCTTCCGTTTCCTCCTTCATCTCTTGCAACCCCATTAAGAAGGCACAAAAAAGAAAGAAAGAAAGCAAACAATGAAATCTAAATTCACTTCCATCCTTTTTGGGAGCCTAGCAATTCCCTCCACATCCATGTACATGCTGGTAAAACAGCGCTCTAAAGTTGCCGGTGTTGTCAGTTACAAGTGCATGCGTTTAACATTTAATGGATGTTTCTTGGTCGAGGCTGTTACTTTTCATTGTTTGTTAGCCTTGCTTCTTAAATTTCCTTGGCTCTCTGCTGTGCACTTGCTTGCGGGCCTGGTTGAAATTGAGTTTGGGGCTGAAGCAATTTCTTCCCCCTTTCTTCCCCCACTGTTTCAAGCCTCCTTTCCCCCCCACAACCCTGCTCGGATGACTTTCTATAAAACAATTTTCCTTTCCTCAGCAGCAGGGCTCCCTAGGTCCTCAAAGCACAGACCCTGATGTCTGCCTGGAAAGCTTCAAACTTTGTTTTGCTGTGCCCTTTAATAAAATAAAACCCTGTGCAAAGGAAGAATTGAATCCCACCAGGTGCTAGAAGTGTGAAATAAAGCATTCTTCTTGCACTATGCTTTCCTTCAGTGTCCCTTAGGGGAACAGAGATTGCGTGATCAATGAGTCTCCCAAAATAAGCTTGCATTGGCAAAATGAAAGGAGGAACCAGCATGCCTTGTGACACACAAGAACATAAGAAGAACCCTGCTGGATTGGATCAATGGTCCATCTAGTCCAACATCCTATTTTATACAGCAGGGATGGCCAATGGTAGCTCTCCAGATGTTTTTTGCCTACAACTCCCATCACCCCCAGCCATCAGGTGCACAAAATCGGCTGACAATCCCTGGGCCAAAGGAGGCCAAACTGAAGAGTACATGTGAAAGGGCCTTTTCGATCGCAGCTCCACACTGGTGGAACCAACTACCGGATGAAGTGCGGGTCCTGCGAAGTCTTGATCAGTTCCGCAGGGCCTGCAAGACTACCCTTTTCCAAATGGCCTACACTTAAATGTGGATTGATCCACTATATTCGGCCATCATAAACTACCGAGGAGAACATCTAGAGCATAGCACTGTAAATGTTAATTTTTATTGTAATTTTATGTTTTTAATTATAATGGTTTTAATTAGTAAATTATATATAACGTTTGAAAAATGTTTTATATTGTAAATTGTAAGTTTTATATGTTGTGAGGGGAGGAAGGTAAAGGAGATTGTGAGCCGCTCTGAGACTCTTCGGAGTGGAGGGCGGGATATAAATTCAATATCTTCTTCTTCTTAGCCATCCATTTTCAAAACTTGAAAGTCCCAGACTCTGCAGCCTCATAGGAAAGGTGCTCCAGCTTCTTAATCATCTTGGTTGCCTTCTTCTGTACTTTTCCCAGCTCCGCAGTGTTCTTTGTGAGATACAGTGACCAGAACTGCACATAATATTATGAATGAGGCTGCTTCATAGAGCTATTTAGGGGTATTATAACGCTGTTTTATTCAGGGGTGGAATTCTAGCAGGAGTTCCTTTGCATATTAGGCCACACACCCCTGATGTAGCCAATCCTCCAAGAGCTTACAACACTCTTTTTTGTAAGCTCTTGGAGGATTGGCTACATCAGGGGTGTGTGGCCCAATATGCAAAGGAGCTCCCGCTAGAATTCCACCCCTGGTTTTATTTGCAATCCCTTTTCTAATAATCCCTAGCACAGTTTGCCTTTTGCACTGCTGAGGCACACTGGATTGACATTTCCATTGAGCTAGCCACCACAACCCCAAAGTCTTTTCCCCTCCCAGTTTCAAAAAGTTCAGACCCTATTAGCATATACATAGGGGCAGGGGTGGAATTCTACCAGGAGCTCCTTTGCATATTAGGCCACACACCCCTGATGTAGCCTTGTAAGGGCTTTGTAAAAGAGCCTTGTAAGCTCTTGGAGGATTCACTACATTGGGGGTGTGGCCTAATATGCAAAGGAGCTCCTGCTAGAATTCCACCTCTGCGTAGGGGGGCTTCTAATGTGCTTCACTTTACACTCATCTACATAGAACTTTGTCACATTGTTGTCCAGTTACCCACTCACACAATTTGTAGAGATCCCTTGGCGCTCTTCATGGTTGGCCTTGGTTTTCAGCATCCTGAATGGTTTTATGCCATCGGCAGACTCGGCCATTATACTCTCACCCCAAGTTCCAGGTCATTTATGAACAAATTAAACACCACTGGCCCCAATACTGATCCTTGAAGTACCCCACTGTTTACTGCCCATTTATTCGTGTTCTTTGCTTCCTGTTATCTTCTTCTTCTTACACCATGACTGTTAAGCTTACTCTGGAGTCTTTGCTGAGGTCCTGTTTCAGAAGCTTTTTGAAAGTCCAAATATCTAATGTCTGATGTGTTCAGTTTGGCTTAGTGGGCAAGTGCGCACTGTGTGGTATCATAGCGATCATGACTATGCACTCATCGCTTCACTGTCTGTCTGTCTGTCTGTTTCTAATATTTTTTATCCTGCTTCTCTCCCACAGTGGGGACTCAAAAGCATCTTGCAGTTTTCTTTTAAAAAAGCAACTTATGCACATACAACAACCACAATGCAGCCTTTCCCCAGGTAGATTCTTTCATGGGAATTGAGGATGCCACTCTTATACAAAACCCTTTTTTATATTCCAGGCAAATGTTGTTGATTCCTTGATGTCCATCAAGACTTAAATGTTTTTATCTCCTTTCCTTTAAAAAAAATAAATAAATCCGATTTGTGGTTTATAGACTTGACAAGCTCTCGTATCTGGACCTGAAGAAAGCATAACTGCCTTGGTACTTGCTCCCCCTTGCATGTTCATTTAATTCTTTCCTAACATAAACAGCATCTTATTTAACAGTTCATTTGAAAATCAATCCAGAAATCACTGCTCATTTAGTTGATGTTTGTAGCATTTACTGACCCACTGACCTCTAGGTGCTGGAATTGCTGTCTGCTGCACATTCTGCCAGCTCGTGCTGAGTGGTTCTAATTAATTATTTGCAATCGCAAAGGCAAGCCTCCCCTTCCCCACCTGTAGCTTTGCTTCATTTCCAGCTTCAGTAACAAGATGTTTAATCTCCAGTGCCTCCCCTGGTTTGTGTGGGGCGGGGGGAAGGTACAAGCCAATTAATAAACAATTAAGTCCCAAGTCTCCAGCAGTGTTGAGTCACATCCTGACATCACATGGACGCAGTCTCCATGGCAACCCGGCAGTGTGAACCAAAGTGATCCCTTCGGGATGGGAAGAGAAGGAGAGAGGAAGGGGATGGGGTATGCATTGCAGAAATGTATTCTTAAATACATTCATGAGCTTTTTCGGGGGGGGGGGGAGTGGAATCTATAGTACCAATTTACAGTGATAGGAACAGCTGTACAGACATCTCCTCCTCTTCACTGAGCACAGAATACTGTGAGATATAAAAATCCAGCTCTTCTCGGGAGGATGTTCGTTTCATTGAAGATTGGGTTGAAGATCTGGGTCCTTCTTTTAAGCAGAATGTTTTCTCTCTTGAATATATGCTATCATATGGGCAATGTGTAGGGTTGATACCAAAAGAGCATCCCTCAACCATCAGGGACTTGTACATTCTGCTGGGCTCCTCCTGACATCGGCTGCCTTTATTCAGTGTCGGCTTCCACAATATGAACCATCGGTATAGAAGGGTTTTTCCTGTTTCATTTCTTTACTTGTTTGTGCTCTTTTCTCTGTTATCCTCCTGGGTTCCAGTTTAATTAGAAGAATTTCTAAAATTCATATTGGAATGGAAACAGAGACCGTTTTCGCACACAGCTTACCTTGCAGTCACAATCCAGTTCCCTCCTGGGTTTTAGTAGTTTACGTTTGCTACACAAAAGCTGCGGCACTTTCTGTAACTTCAGCGCAGATGGTGAGAAATCCGACCAGACGCTGCGGAGGGAACAGGATTGTGGCTGCAAGGTGAGCTGTGTGCGAAAACGGTAATAGGCACTTGGCCACAGATTTCAGTCCTTTCCTCCTTTTTCATTGCATCTGCTCTCTCTTTGTTTTGCTGAAGTACAAAAATGCACTTCCTGTGATTATATTTGTGATTACATCAAGATTCTTTAATGTGGTGTTTCACCGCTGCCATGTGTATTAGAGTTGCCAATCCCCAGTTGGGGGCAGGGGATCTCCCGGTTTGGAAGCCCTCCCCCTACTTCAGAGTTATCAGAAAGTGTGAGGGGAGGGAAATGTCTGCTGGGCACTCCATTATACCCAATGGAGACCGATTCTCAGGGCTTTTTTAATAGCAGGAACTCCTTTGCATATTAGGCCACACACCCCTGATGTAGCCAATCCTCCTGGAGCTTACAGTAGGCCCTGTACTAAGAGCCCTGTAAGCTCTTGTGGGATTGGCTACATCAGGGGTGTGCGGCCTAATATGCAAAGGAGTTCCTGCTACAAAAAAAAAACCCCGGCTGATTCCCATGGGATATAATGGAGAATTGATCCATAGGTATCTGGGGCTCTGGGGAGCTGTTCTTTGAGGTAGAGGCACCAAATTTTCAGCATAACATCTGATGCCTCTTCTCCTAACACCTCCCTAGTTTCAAAGAGATTGGACCTGGAAGGTCCAATTCTATGAGCCCCCAAAGGAGGTGCCCCTATCCTTTATTATTTCCAAATGGAGGGAAGGCATTTAAAAGGTGTGTGGTCCCTTTAAATGTAAGGACCAGAACTCTCTTGTTACACCCTTGTCACACCCTTGCTCCTGGCTTCACCCCCAAAGTCCTCAGATATTTCTTGAGTCAGATCTAGCAACCCTATTGAGGTTGCAGAATACCGCATGAAATCCTGATGCTGCCTTTATTTTTTTTCCACCATCAAGTTGCAGCTGACTTACCATGATCCCATAGAGTTGTCCCAGAGACATTCAGAGGTGTTTTGCCATTGCCTGCCTATGCAAAGCAATCCTGGACTTCCTCTTTGATCTCCCATCTTAGCACTCGCTAGGGCTGACCCTGCTTAGAAGAAGAAGATGATATTGGATTTATATCCTGCCCTATACTATGAATTTCAGAGTCTCAGAGCGACCACCATCTCCTTTTACCTCCCCCCTCCCTACAACTGACACCCTGTGAGGTAGGTGGGGCTGAGAGAGCTCTCCCAGAAGCTGCCCTTTCAAGGACAACTCCTACAAGAGCCATGGCTGCCCCAAGGCCATTCCAGCAGCTGCAAGTGGAGGAGTGGGGGATCAAACCCGTTTCTCCCAGATAAGAGTCCTCGTACTTAACCACTACACCAAACTGGCTCTCTTAGCTTCTGAGATCTGAGAAGACGGGGCCAGCTTGATCTGCCTGGGTCAGGGCTGATGCTGTCAGACACATATGCTTAGCTTACTTTTCTGCAGTGTTTTGTCTATGCACACTGGCATAGCCATAATGACCAAAGAAGACAGGAAGACGCAAGCCAGGCCTGCACAACTCTAAAAAACCTGGAGCAATTGAGAATTCTTTTGAAATGGATTCCACTTGGGAAGCAAAAACATGTGATGTGGATGGAACATCAAATACCCACTAAGCTTCATGATTCAAACAATTTTATTAGTAACATATGGTAATAAATTTCAATTTCTTACTTCATTAATAATTACTTTTTTTTAATCTGTCCCATATATTACTTTCTATCCACCCCTCCCCCCATTACTTGACCCCCACCAATGTTATATACTTAAAATCTTAATATTAAAGGTACCCTTAATAAATAAGAACCAAAATTAATATCCTCCTTCCTCTTGTACTTAGTCATTATTAAAAATTGTCCAATGTCCTTTTATTTTCCACTCTTTTTCTACGTATCTTCTGAACTTTTTCCACTCCATCTTAAATACTTCTAAATCATAGTCTCTTAAGGTTCTTGTTAACTTGTCCATTTCACTCCATGTCATAACTTTTACAATCCAATCCCATTTCTCTGGTATTTTTCCTTGCTTCCACAACTGCGCATACAATGTCCTAGCAGCTGAGAGCAAGTACCATATTAAAGTTCTATCTTCTTTTGGAAATTTTTCCATTTGTAATCCCAACAGAAAAGTCTCTGCAACTTTGTTAAATTCGTATCCCAAGATCTTAGAAATCTCTTGTTGAATCATCTGCCAATACTTTTTCACTCTTTCACAAATCCACCACATATGGTAGAAAGAACCTTCATGTTTTTTACATTTCCAACATCTATCTGGCATCTTATTGTTCATCTTTGCCAACTTTTTAGGAGTCATATACCATCTGTACATCATCTTAAAACAATTTTCTTTAATACTCTGACATGTTGAGAGTTTCATAAAGTTCTTCCACAAATATTCCCATGTGTCCATCTGTATTTCTTTATTTACATTAATTGCCCACTTAATCATTTGAGATTTCACTACTTCATCTTCTGTAGACCATTTTAAAAGTAACTTATAGATTTTTGAAATTAATTTTTCTTTATCTCCAAGCAGAACTTTTTCCATTTCTGTTTGTTCTCGTCTTATTCCTTCAGTTTTAACATCGCTTTCCACCAAACTTTTTATTTGTTGCATTTGAAACCAATCATTTATTATTCAACTCTTCAGCAGTTTTCAATTCTATTTTACCGCTTTGTATTTTTAGTAATTGATTATATGACATCCCTTTTTCCTCTCCTGTCTCAGCTGTTATTCTTATTACTTCTGCTGGCATTATCCATAGTGGTTTTCTCTCATCGCCATATTTCTTGATCTTCATCCAAATATTTAGTAGATCATTTCTTATATAATGGTGAGGGGGAAAAAATCCGACTTTTTCTTTACATAGTACATATAAGCATGCCACCTGAATTTATTTCCATGACCTTCCAACATTAAAAGTTTTTTTATTCAACAGCGTCACCCAATCTTTTATCCACACTAGACAAACTGCTTCATGATATAATCTTAAATCTAGTAGTTGAAATCCTCCTCTTTCTTTAGCATCTGTTAAAACTTTCATTTTAATCCTTGGTTTTTTCCCCGCCCATACAAATTCTGAAATCTTTCTTTGCCATTTATTACATTGTTTACTGTCTTTCACAATTGGAATAGTTTGAAACAAATACATTATTCTCGGCAAAATGTTCATCTTAATTGCAGCTATTCTACCAAGTAGTGACAAATTAAGCTTGTTCCATTTTATCATATCTTCGTACATTTTACGCCATAACTTTTCATAATTGTTTTTAAACAGATCAATATTCTTCATTGTTATTTCCACGCCCAAATATTTTACTTTAGGGGTAACTTCACATCCCGTTAATCTCTGCAATTCCTTTTGTTTACTTACTTGCATATTTTTACACAAAATTTTTGACTTTTCTTTATTAACATAAAGTCCCGCCAATTCTCCAAAATGTTGTATTTTGGCTAACAACAAAGGTGTTACTTGCGTAGGATTTTCATTTATAAACATTATATCATCTGCAAATGCTCTATATTTATAGAAAAATCCTTTAATTCTTGTTCCTTCAATTTCTTCATCATTTGTATTTGCATCAATAAGATTTCAAGAGTCATTATAAACAACAATGGTGAAAGCGGACAACCTTGCCTTGTACCTTTGCTGATTATCATTTCTTCTGTAAGATCTGCATTTATAAATAACCTTGCCCGTTGTTCAGTATAAATTGCTTGTATCATTCTTATAAAGTTTTCCCCAAACTTTATTTTCTCCATTATTGCAAACATAAAGTCCCAATTCAAATTATCAAAAGCTTTCTCTGTGTCCGCAAGGAATAATGCAACTTCCTTCTCTGGATGTCTTTCATAGTATTCTACAATATTTACAACAGTTCTAATATTGTCTCTTATTTGCCTTTTAGGGAGAAAACCTGCTTGGTCTTCCTTTATAAAGTTTATTAGATATTGTTTAAGCCGTTCTGCTAAGATTCTTGTGTATATCTTATAATCATTGTTTAATAATGAGATTGGACTATAGTTCTTTACATTAGTGACATCTCTAAATTCCTTTGGAATCAATTAAATTACTGCTTCCTTCCATGTATTTGGTATTTTCCCATTTATTCTTATCACATTCATAAATTTTTGAAGTTTCGGTATTAATTCTTCTTTAAACGTTTTAAATTTTTTTGCCATAAATCCATCTGGTCCAGGTGCCTTTCCAATTTTTGTTGCATTAATCGCTACTTCAATTCCTATTTTTTTCAATTGGATCATTCAAAACTTTTTCCATGTAATCAGTTAAGGGTGCTATTTTAATCTTCTGCAAATATGCTTCCATCTTTTCCTTCTTTACTTTAACACCTTTCAATAGTTTAGCATAATATTTAAAAATTCTCTTTATTCCTTCTTGATCTACCATCTCTCTTCCATCAGCCACAATTTTATTAATAATTTTACTTCCTCTCTTTTTCTTCAATTGCCAGGCTAAATATTTTCCAGGTTTATTCGCTCCCTGTTTTAATTTTCTGTTTTAATTTTTTCAAATTCCATTCCAATTCTTTATTTAACAGATGTCTCATTTGTGCTTGAAATATTGTAATCTCCCTTATAATTTTCTTTTTTCCTGGCCTTTTCCTTAATTGACTTTCTTTTTTCTTAATTTCATTTTGAATGTCCAACATATGTTTATCTTTTGCAGCCCACCCACCAGCCATTTATTTTGCCCTGACACAGAGTCATGAACTTCACTCTCTTTTTAAAAACAAAATTAAGAAGAGCCTTGCTGGATCAGACCAAGTGTCCATCTAGCCCAGCAGACCCTTTCGTATACATATGATGGACAACCAGATGTCTCCAGAAGGCATACAACAAACAGAACATGAGGCCAAAATGCCTCCCTATTGTTGCCCACCAAGAATATTCAAAGATCTCCTGCCTCTGGACATACCATTATGTAGAAACATAGAGTTGGAAGGGACATGCAGGATTATCTGGTCCAACCCCTGCAGGGAATTCACAAATACCTCCCCTTGAGTTCACAGAATCAGCAAAGAAATCAGAACAGTCTCCATTTAGCCATTTTGACTATGCTACATGAATTTGCCTAATCCCCTCTTTCAAGTCACCTGTGCTTGCGGCCATCACAATATCTTGTTGCAATGAATTCCATGTGTTATGTATTATGTGAGGGAGGTATTTTCTGTTGACTGTCCTGAATCTACTGCCTATCAAGTGCCCTGAATTAAAATCTTATGGGAGAGGCAGAAATCCTGTCTATTCACTTTCTCTGTATTTAATGTTTACAGTCCTACACAAACAGCTAAACCAAGTATCTGTTGAAGACTGGACTGGCCATCCTAAATGGCTGATAGGCAGCACTTGGTTTCTTATTACAATAGGTCAATGCTGAATTAAGAACTACAGAGGGGCAGGCAAAACACTGGCCAGATACAGTTTCCACTATAACAACCCTGCTTCCAGATCACATGAAGTGATGGTATCGCTTTACTCTGCTCTGGGGTATTGTGTTCAGTTTTGGGCACCACGTTTTAAGAAGGATATAGACAAGCTGGAATGGGTCCAGAGGAAGGTGATGAAGATGGTGAGGGGTCCAGAGTCCAAGTCCTATGAGGAAAGGTTGAAGGAGCTGGTCATGTTTAGCCTGGAGAGGAGGCGGCTGAGGGGTGGTGTGATCACCATCTTCAAGTACTTGAAGGGCTGTCATCTAGAGGAGGGTGCAGAATTGTTTTCTGTTGCCCCAGAAAGTAGGACCAGAACCAATGGGTTGAAATTAAATCAAGAGAATTTCCGGCTCAACTTTAGGAAGAACTTCCTGACCGTTAGAATGGTTTCTCAGTGGAACAAGATTCCTCGGGAAATGGTGGGCTCTCCTTCCCTGGAGGTTTTTAAACAGATGACCATCTGACAGCAATGCAGATCCTGTAAATGTAAGGGGAGGCATTTGTGAGTTTCCTGCATTGTGCAGGGGGTTGGACTACATGACCCTGGAGATCCCTTCCAACTCTATGATTCTATGATTTACAGATAAACTATAGCTACAATGAGCTTCCATCTAAAATCTTGGCCCATTGTGCATAATTCTTAAAGGGGTGTGTGTGTGTGCGTGACATTCTAACCACCACACCGCATTGGTATCCTAAAGCAGTCTGGGCACAGAAAGGCCACTCCAGTCCTACACTGGAATCCAGTAACCCCAGCTGTGGGATGAATGGCAATATATATTGTAAGAGAGGAGGAATCTTTCCTCTATGGATGGTGGAATAATGGTGGGGGGGGGGGGGGCGGAGATGGTTTCTTTTAAAAGACTTTGAAGGCCAAAAGCCATTCTTGCAGCCTGTAATAGGGTCTTTCCCCCATTATGCAATTGCTAGACGAAAGTTGCATATAATGGGTTTTCTCTTCTAGGCAATTATCTTCCTTAATATTAAAGAAATGATATTCTGGACTGAAAATATTTAATTTGGAGCATTTTTGAATGCTATGCCGTTTATTTCCCATATTGGTTCTATGCATAATGTGCAGTGTTATGGACTTGCAAAGCAGAGACAGGTTTTGCAGAGTTCAGCAGTGATTCTCACAGCTATACTTTCCCCCAAAAGTTTGCTACTAAAGGGAGGGGAAGTCGAGTGCATTCTACAGCGAAGCACAGGCTTCTCTTTAATTTTTTTACTTCCTCTGTGCTGATTATTTCCTCTGGTCAGATTCTTTATTGTACTATTTGCTGATTTCCATTGTTTCAAAAGGGAGCACAGTTCCAGCTTTAATGTGATCTCCCCCTCCCCAGAACTTGGGGATGAAATTCTCAGGAATTATATCTCTTGCAAAAGAGATCCTTCCTGCCAAACATCTAGTAAGCTGGAGGAGGAAGAGTCCCTTTAGAGACAATTATTATTGTCTCTTGCAAAACAGGTAAAGGGGAATGTGAATTATTGTGTCATCCTTTTCCAGGATCCACGAATAGGGGGTAGGGGTGGAAATGACAGAAAACATTTTTGGCCTCTGGAGCTATTCATCAATCTCCAAAATACTGAAGCTGGAAATACAGGGTTCATTGCCTTGTCCAGGGCTTTTTTTGTAGCAGGAACTCCTTTACATATTAGGCCACACACCCTTGATGTAGCCAATCCTCCAAGAGCTTTTGTTGTTGTTGTTCAGTCGCACAGTTGAGTCCGACTCTTTGCGTCCCCATGGACAAAGCCATGCCAGGCCCTCCTGTCTTCCACCATCCTCCAAAGTCTGCTCAAATTCGTGTTAGTTACATCAGTAATGCTGTCCAGCCATTCTTCTTTTGCCTTCTGTCTTTCCCAGCATCAGGGTCTTCTCCAGTGAGTGCTCCCTTCTTATTGGGTGGCCAAAGTATTTGAGCTTCAGCATCTGGCCTTCCAGAGAACAGTCAGGGTTGACTAGCTACATCAGGAGTGTGTGGCCTAATGTGCAAAGGAGTTCCTGCTACAAAAAAAGCAGTTTGACAACTTACCAATAATGATTCCGGTTGCTTCTCTGCCTTTCACAGCAGCTTCAAGTATGTATTGCATATAAAGTTTTAGCTGCACACACACACACACAACAGCAGAAAGCCTGAAACATAAAACTATTGAAAATATTAACACATATAATTTTAACAGCATTTGGTTATCTGTAGACAAAACCTTCAAATCACCTTAAATGTCTGCGTTGAATGTTAGCGTGGTTGACCTGCACTAGTTTAAGAGGAGTGCTCAAACAGATGGTGGATTTTAAAGGGAGCCTTTATTTGCCTTAAGTCCTAGGAGAAGCCGAAGATTTTATGGAAAAGATATGAATGATGTGTGTGAAATTCTGATGTCAAGGAAATTTCCAGCGTTCAATTGACTTTTCAGCCTTCATTAATTAAGAAAAATATATTTTTGGTTTGGTTTTAGCACCTGAAATCCAACTTGTATAGTGAAAGAGAAAGCACACATGTCTCTGAACTATAATTACAAACTGAATTTCAACCCACACTTCTAGAACAGTACTTCCCATACTCCAAATGGCTGAGTCACTCAAGTGTCCCTTTTTTCTTACATTCCAAACGGTTTACTTCTGGAGTCTGAAAGAATAAGCATTATTAACTCTTAGAGGGCTTGACTGCTGTGTCTCTGTATGAGTCAGTGTTCTGGATGTGCCTCCTCATGGGATAGGCAAAACAGACAGTCTCCTCTGAGAGTGAGGAACTCCACTTCAGTCATTCATTGAAAGATCCAGGCATCCTTAATGCAGAGACATGGTAAAACATCTCCCCCTCCCCAGGAGTGGCTAATTGGAAAGGAAGGGTGATGCAATGAAATGTACAGAGGTGCAGTGGGCAGCCTCTTTGATGAGCGGGTAATATGGATCCAGGAAATAAATTAAGGATTTAATTAATGTATGCCTCTTGGCGTGCTGGCCATTCTCTCAGGGGACATGTAGTTTTGGAACTGATGCTCTAAATTAACATTCTCTGAAAGTCTACCAAGGCCAACTTAATGGCATGGCAACTCGCTTTTATGCTGAGACTATATTCAAACAAGAACAGTAGTCTCTAAGACAATATTTTATCAGCAAAATACCATTGATTCCAGTGAATAAAGATGGGGGGGAGGGGAGAAGAGTTGGGAGCTGCCGTTTAAGTCATCCTTGATCTGCCATGTTTTAAAATGCATCTTTCATCTCCCTGTAACCGAGGGCTTTAATATTGAAATGTTCATAAGCACCAGCTTTATTAAAATTAGGGCTCGGGGAAATGGTTTGGAATAGGAGAATATTATCCAAGCATTTAAAAAGATGCTAATTAATGAACTTCTAAAGCCCACGGAGGCTGTCTGCCTGGAGTAGGGATTCGGCTACTAGACAAAAATTGTGGCTCATGGGGAAGGGAGAAAAATACACACAGAGAGAAATACGTAGAGAATGAAATGAATTACAGGAGCTTCAGGGGCTGGGAAGGTTCCAAAATCCAGCTCCACGCTGAGATCTTATTTGCCCACCAGCTCGATGCATTCAGATTTCCTTACCCCAGCCAACAAAGAATGAGGCAGCTCTCTCTGGCTGATAAGACAAATGTTCGACATGCCTGGGTTTTGTTCTCAACCTGAAGTTCCTTTGTTAGCCCACTCTGCTGGCTGAGCAGATTGGACGGCTTTCAAAAAAGATTAGACAAATTCATAGAGGAGAGGTCTATCTAAGAATAGCAGTCATCATGACCAGGGCTTTTTGGAACCCCTTTGCATATGAGGGCCACACACCCCTGATGGAGCCAATCCTCCAAGAGCTTACAGGGCTCTTAGTACAGGGCCTACTGTAAGATCCAGGAGGATTGGCTACATCAGGGGGCTGTGGCCTAATATGCAGAGGAGCTCCTGCTAGAAAAAGAGCCCTGGTGTGGCCTAATATGCAAAGGAGTACCTGCAACAAAATAAGCCCTAGTCATGACTCCAAAGTGGAACCTCCCTTAGGAGGATTTCCACCTTCAGAGCATGATTTTCTCATCTGCCCTGCCAGGAGACGCCCAGTCCCTCTAGAAACAGCATTCAAGAGGCTATCATGGGAGAGGGAAGGTGAAAAAACCTTTGGTTTGTGTTCTGGACCCAAGCTGAAAGCTGCATCGAAAGTGTGCAGAAATGTAACAAAATGTAACAAAAACAGAGAACTGGAATTATTCCAGATCCATCGGTTCCGTTTCAAAAACATGAGCCGATAATTTGGAATTCCAGTATACAAGGAAAATTTTGAAAGCATCCTTAGTAAAAAAAATACATTAAGCATCTCCCCACTTTAAAAAAACCTGAGCTAGAATTACCGCCTTTACAAAACTAAATCCCAAAGACAAGCCATGCTTGAGTTTGTGAGAGCATTTCTAAATATCACGGTGATGCTATCCTGTTAATCTCTTTCTCTCCATCTCCGTCTTCCAGTTTTTGGCCCAAGGCAATATCTGAAGCAAGTCCTCTGTGGAGTAACAAAATAGATTATTTATGTGTTGGTACACAGATGCATGCATTATATACTGGGGGGAAAAAAATTCTGGCATCTGTTGATGATAGACCGATACATTTGGGTTTTAGCAATATGACCTGTTTGTTGTTTAATGGAAAAGCCTGCCAGGGATTGGCAGTGTTCAAAAACGGAGAAAATGGAGAACAATAATTCAGCAGAGGGAAAGCAGACACACGAAAGTATGCAGAGGCCACGAATCCAAATTCCAAGTTTCCACAAGCCCGCTTTGCACGTGCATAAGAGGGTACCGATAGTAACAGGGCAGAATCAGTCATTAGGCTAAGTGTATCATAGAGCAGAGACCCAACCAAGTACAGCATCTGCTGTTGTGTTGCAGTGTGTCCCAAACACCAAACAGGTGACCATTTCATCATATATATGGGTGGCTAACAAGCCAGGAAATCCTTCTCAGAGAGCCAGTGTGGCGTTGTGTTTAGAACACTGGGAGTGGTATTGGAAAGTGCTGTCAAAGTGTAACTGAAGGGTAACAGTAATAAAATGCCTAAAGTCAAATCCAAAAGAAAACTGTGCTCTATAGTCCGCAATATTCAAAATTATATACACAATTAATAGTACATTCTACAATTGAACAGTTCTGTATTAACAGAAGCATAATGTCCAGATCACGTGAAGTGATGGTATCGCTTTACTCTGCTCTGGTAAGACCTCACCTGGAGCACTGTGTTCAGTTTTGGGCAGCACATTTTAAGAAGGATATAGACAAGCAGGAATGGGTCCAGAGGAGAACGACAAAGATGGTCTGGAGACCAAGTCCTGTGAAGAAAGGTTGAAGGAGCTGGGCATGTTTAGCCTGGAGAGGAGGCAGCTGAGAGGTGATAGGATCACCATCTTCAAGGATGGTGTGGAATTGTTTTCTGTGGCCCCAGAAGGTAGGACCAGAACCAACGGGTTGAAATTAAATCAAAAGAGTTTCCAGCTCAACATTAGGAAGAACTTCCTGACCATTAGAGCGGTTCCTCAGCAGAACAGGTTTCCTTGGGAGGTGGTGGGCTCTCCTTCCTTGGAGGTTTTTAAACAGAGGCTAGATGGCCATCTGACAGCAATGAAGATCCTGTGAATTTGGGGGAAGATATTTGTGAATTTCCTGGATTGTACAGGGGGTTGGACTAGATGACCCTGGAGGTCCCTACCAATTCTATAATTCTATGAAATTACAAGTGAAAAGCAAAAGTCCCAAGGGCTAAGAAAACCTCAGCAGGTGAATATTGGCAATGTCCTTGAAGTAACAGTAAGTATTCTTCCTCAACAGTAAGTTGCAAATATCCTTATAAGTACTGAAGCCCCAAAATACACATATACAACGTGATTACCAGATGTCTAATGCATTTCAAGGACATAGCCCTTCCTCAGGCAAGTCTTATTCCAATCCAGGGCAATTCTCTTAATCAAGTTTTACACACTCGTACATTAAACTCCTAATTCAAGATCCCGATTAATAACCCGAGAATTTGAATTATGTGAAGCTGTATGGCTGCAAGAAATTGTTAACTGGGATCTTGAATTAGGAGTTTAATGTACGAGTGTGTGAAACTTGATTAGGAGAATTTCCCTAGATTGGAATAAGACTTGCCCGAGGAAGGGCTTACTGTTACTTCAAGGACAAAACAGAGGCCTCCAGGGTCATCTAGTCCACCCCTTGCAGAATGCAGGAAACTCACAAATACCTCCCCCTAAGTTAAGAGGGTCTTCATTGCTGGTCATCCGACAGCAATGAAGATCCTCTGAACTTAGGGGGAGGTATTTGTGAGTTTCCTGCATTCTGCAGGGGGTGGACTAGACGACCCTGAAGGTCCCTTCCAACTCTATTATTCTGTGATTCTATGACATTGCCAATATACACCTGCTGAGGCTTTTGTAACCCCTGGGACTTCTGCTTTTCACTTGTAATTTGTTTGTTCAATTGTGGAGTGTATTATTAATTTTGTATATAATTTTGAATATTGCGGACTATAGAGCACAGTTTCCTTTGGGATTTGACTTTAAGAAAGTGCTGTCAAGCAACAGATGACTTACGGTGACCCTGAAGGGTTTTCAAGGCAAGAGACTTTCACAACCCTGGACATTTCTTGGTGGACTTGCACCCAAGTTCTAACCAGAGCCCACCCTGCTTAGCAGCCGAGATCTCAGCTGTAGTCACACTGGGGGGTTGGTGCAGTCTGGGTGCACCTCTGTTTTCCCGTGACGTGTTTGACTTGACTTGACACGCCACCCTTACCCACACTCATCCCATGGTTGATGGATCCAGATGCTCACTGTGCGATGGCCATGGGGGGGCAGGGTGGTTCAGGCAGCTTCCTCATCTGCAAAGGTTTTCATGTTCCTGTGCAGGACTGCTTAATTGCCAAGGGCAACTATATGGTTAAGCACGCATTGCTTCCTAGAAGGAAAAAATGGTGGTCAGAAACCAGAAGCCTCCCTTCCCAAATGGCTTGAGCATGTGATGGAAGGTCCAGACATCCAGAAGTACGGGGTGAAACAGCAAATACCCGTAAAGACGAAACTTTCCTGGTACCTAGAAACTCCAGCTCCAAGATGTGCTGCTTGGTGTCAATGACTGGGGGATGGGAGGCAGATGTTGCTGTCTGAACCTGCATTTTAAATCTGCAGGGCAACAGCAACTACATTGGATTTAACCTTCCGTCTGACCACAGCCCTGATGAGATCTGGAAGGCCTGAGGACACGCTTTGTGTAGTGGTGAAGTGTGCGGACTTTTATCTGGGAGAACTGGGTTTGAT
Organism: Heteronotia binoei; assembly: GCF_032191835.1. Taxonomy (NCBI): domain Eukaryota; kingdom Metazoa; phylum Chordata; class Lepidosauria; order Squamata; family Gekkonidae; genus Heteronotia; species Heteronotia binoei. Next base: position 15,732,100 of record NC_083241.1, read on the forward strand.
TCCCCATTCCTCCGCTTGCACCTGCTGGAGTGGCCTTGGGTCAGCCAGAGCTCTAGCAGAGGTTGTCCTTGAAAGGGCAGCTGCTGTGAGAGTCCCCTCAGCCCCATCTACCTCACAGGGTTTCTGTTGTGGGGGTAGAAGATATAGGAGATTGTAAGTCTCTGATTCAGAGAGAAGGGAGGGGTATAAATCTATGGTCTTCTTCTTCTCTGGAAGACAGATAACCATTTCTTCCAAGGAAGCTTGTGATCTTGGGCTGGTGGTCACATACTCTCAGAGCAAATTGGCTCACAGGGTTGTTCACAGGGTTGCTCACAGGTTCACAGGCAAAAATAGAGGAGAAAAGAATGAAGTTTGCTGCGTTGGATCCCCATTCTGAAGAAAGGTGCGGCAAAGAATGAAGTAAGAAAATAAATGAACGACCACTTGGCAGATTCATCTGGAGGATCAGCAACGTAATCCTATGCAGGCTTACTCAGAAATAACACCCACTTATTTCAACATGGCTTACTTCCATGTAAGTGTGCAGAGTAAGTGTACTGTAAGGCACAGTAGGCTGTGAGTTTTCATGTCATCTGTGAGGGCACAGTCACCAATGAGGTTGGGTTTTGAACATCTGGGCCAGATGTGGAGGGAAAACAGTATAATAGGGTTGCCAGCTTCCAAGTGGGGTTTGGGGATCTCCCACTTTTATAACTGATCTCCATCCAGCAGAGATCAGCTCCCCAGGAAGAAGAAGACCACAGACTTATACCCTGCCCTTCTCTCTGAATCAGAGTCTCAGAGCGGCTTACAATCACCTTTATCTCCTTCCTCCGGTGGGGCTGAGAGAGCTCTCCCAGAAGCTGCCCTTTCAAGGACAATTCCTGCGAGAGCTATGGCTGACCCAAGGCCACTCCAGCAGGTGCAAGTGGAGGAGTGGGGAATCAAACCCGGTTCTCCAAGATAAGAGTCCATGCACTTGACCACTACACCAAACTGGAGAAAATGGCTGCTTTGGAGGGTAGACTCTACGGCATTGTACCATGCTGAGACCCCTCCCCTCCCCAAACCCTGCCGTCTCCCGGCTCCACCCCGCAAAGTCTCCAGGTATTTTCCAACACCGACTTGGCAATCCTACCAGTAAACCTGACCATTCCTGATGCTGCCTCCTTCCACAACTATCAGATCAATCATCTCTATGACTTATAGAAGTTGTGGCGAGGGGGGGGGAGCATGGCTTGAGCAGTTTCTCATCTCCCTCACAGCGGTGAGGTGGTCGGAGGTGAGTGGTGGCCATCAAAGCTTCAGCCAGCAAAGTCTGATCTATTCTCCCAGCCCCAAGGGTTGCTCTTCTTGTTACTCCGAAACCACCACACAAACAAGGGAGGGTTAATTGGTCCCCTTTTTCGAGACTACTTTTAATTTATATATCCATTGATATATTTACGGTCCTGCTTTTCTTCCCAGTGGGAACTCAAAACAGCTTACAGCCTCCTCCAGTTTATCATCCCAACTGCCACTTTGTGAGGTAGGTCAGGCTGAGAGAGCGACTGGTCCAAGATCCCCTAGTGATAGGCTTCTCAATCTCCAGGCAAGGCCTGGCGATAACTTGGTTCCCCTGGAGGAAATGGCAGCTTCAGAGGTAGAGTCCATGCCATCGTGCCCTATTGAGATCCCTCCTTCCAAAAAACTCCACCCTTCCCAGGCTGCATCCCCAAATCTCCAAGCATGTTCCCAGGTTGGTCTGTTCAGAAGTAAATTCCCATGATATACTATGTGGATTCAAATGGGGTAACCGTGTTGGTCTGAAGTAGCAGAACAAAGTTTGAGTCCAGGGACACCTTTAAAACCAACAAAGTTTTATTCTGGGTATAAGCTTTTGTGTGCTTGTAGCAGGAACTCCTTTGCATATTAGGCCACACCCCCATGATGTACCCAATCCTCCAAGAGCTCTTAGTACAAGGCCTACTGGAAGCTCCAGGAGGATTGGCTACAGCAGGGGTGTGTGGCCCAATAGGCAAAGAAGTTCCCGCTACAAAAAAAAGCATATACTCAGAATTAAATATTGTTAGTCTTAAAGTAGCCGCTGGCCTCAAAACTTTGTTCCAGGGCTTTTTTTTGTAGCAAGAATTCCTTTGCATAGTAGCCCCCCCCCCTAATGTAGCCAGTCCTCCTGGATCTTACAGTAGGCCCTATAAGAAGAGCCCTGTAAGCTCTTGGAGGATTGGCTAAATCGGGTGGGTGTGGCCTAATATGCAAAGGTGTTCCTGCTACAAACAAAGCCCTGCTTTGTTCTATATATTATGTGGTTTACTCCCAGGTAAGTACACTGGAATTACAGATTTGGTCTCCTTCCTGCAGCTGTTTTCTAGAAGGGAGAAGGTGAGGGCCATGCCTTTTCCTGACATATAAAACCGTGATTCAGCAGCCAGCCCACCCCTTAGCAGGCTTTTTTACATGAGCAGGTCTCTGGCTAATCTTCAACAAACTCCTCTGACTGTTCTCAGGGTTTCAGGGTTCTTAAAATCCATTGCCTTTTCAAATCCTTTTCACCAAAAGTCACAGCTTTTTGTCTGCATTGCAAGGAACTGGAGCGTCCAGCTGGCATCCTCTAAGGAACTTCGGCTCCAAACTGAGAAACTTGTTTGAATCTTAACCATGATATGGCTCCTTGCAAACTGCTTCGAAGCATGGATGGAGCACAACGCAGCAGTCCTTTTGCCTGCCGGACCATAAATAAGTTCAGCATTCATTGAAACTCATTTTTTGTTGTCGTTCTACGGAAATCCATTGGCAGGGATGTGATGGGAGAAGCACATAAAGCAAATTTATTTGCAGAGCAAATGTATGTTGGCCAGAATTTAACTTGGGCACTATTACAAGTTTCATGAATAATAGGGAGAAGTTTTGCTTGGGACATGATGCAGGGCTGATGGACAGAATGAAAGGTGAATAACTGTATATTCAAGATTAAGGTTCCCACCTGGACCAGGGAAATGGAAGGGGGGGAGTCCTGCCCCTTTAATAAAGGCTTGATTAGTAGAAATGGGCAGTTTGTGGCATGAACCTGATAATTGCCTGAAGATCAAACTAGGGTTGCCAAGTCCCCCGCAGTCTTCAGCAGGGGACTGTTTTCACATGCACTATGTGCACATGATGTGATGACATCATGCACCGGCTTCTCTAGGAGCTTCCGGGAAAACTCTATGGCAGGGGTGGCCAATGGTAGCTCTCCAGATGTTTTTGCCTACAACTCCCATCAGCCCCAGCCATTGACCATGCTGGCTGGGGCTGATAGAAGTTGTAGGCAAAAAACATCTGGAGAGCTACCATTGGCCACCCCTGCTCTATGGTTTTCCCACTCCAGCAATTTCTCCCAAATATCTAGAGTGTCTGGGAAAACCATAGAGTTTTCCTGGAAGCTCCAAGAGTGGCCAACATGTGACGTCGCCAGCATGATGGCATCACTGTGAATGACGTCTTTGCGCCAGCAGTGACGTTGGGAAAGGATCTCCCCTGCTGGCCCAATGTAGGCTGCTGGGTTGGGGACCTCTGGGACAGGGGAACCCCTGGGCAGTCCTAAATCAAACATATATTTTAAGGGCCAGCTAGATGGGCCCATTTGCATGTTGTCCCCTGCATTCAAGGTTAAATTGCAAAAGAATGCTAACTTTGAAGACTGTCTAATCCCTGGCCTTTCAGACAACTGTCTCCCAAAGTAACTCTCGTCTGCCAAGAGAGACTGTTCCTGCCATGGAGTTTACAGACAAAAGGTACAAGGCATACAAAGGAAAGGGACTGATCAGAGAAGGGGACAAAAATAGAATTTACAAGGGGGGGGGGGAAATTGCAGGATGGAGAAGCAATTTCTCCATATGCAAAATCTTCTACTTTAAGAATACCTACACATATGAAGCTGCCATATTGAATCAGACCATTGGCTCACCAGGGTCAGTATTGTCTACTCAGAATGGCAGCGGTTGTTCTCAATTTCAGGCAGAAGTATTTCACACCACCTATTACCTGATCGTTTTGATTGGAGATGCTGGGGATTGAACCTAGGACCTTCTGTCTGCTGAGTAGATGCTTTACCACTGAGCCACAGCCCCACAGCCTCTCCCTAACAAACATGAACACATGAAGCTGCCTTATTTGACCAGTGTCCTCTCAAGGGCAGGCTTGTCTGATCTGATTGCCAGTAGTTCACCAGGGATTCCGATCCTAGATGAACATGCTAGCCATTACGCTATGCTGCCTCTGATTCCTGGGCCAGGCTGGGCTTCCTCTGCAGGGGGTGTATTCCCTGAGAGGGAACAGGGCTTGGCCTCCCAGTGGACCTCAGTGCTCTAACTAAGATCAGACTGACATTCTCCTCCTTTTCATAGATTCTAATAAAGAAGGGTCGCCCAATCTGTGGATATCTAAACCTGCAGATTTGGGCCATGCTTACTATAAACAGACAGTTCCGCAAACTACAAAGGATGAAAAGGGACTGTTGAAAGGAGTGTGGATATTTGAAAGCTTATATGCCAAAAGCTTGTTGGTCTCTTAGATGCTACTGGACTTGAATCTAGCTGCAGACCAACAAAGTTACCCTCTGAAACTATTCCCAGGGATACAGGTACTCAGGGTTTTTATTTTTTGTAGGGACTCCTTTGCATATTAGGCCACTCCCCCCCGATGGAGCCAATCCTCCTGGAGCTCACAGTAGGCCCTGCACGAAGAGCCTCTTAGAGTATTGGCTCCATCGGGGTGTGTGGCCTTATATGCAAAGGAGTTCCTGCTACAAAATAAGCCCTGCAGGTACTCATGAGGAACAACCAGGTGTAGTCTGAAAACCAGGCTCAGAGCAGCCTCTTCTTCTAAATGCTTCACTGAGTAGCTTCTTTAGGTCTTGTGGAGAAGCACCAAGGATCCAAACTGTAGCTCTGTTTTTGCTCATTTATTTATTTCCTTCTTTCCAGTTTCATAGATACATAACTAAAAGTCTAAAACTGGCCATAAAATAAGAGGAAAGCCAGCCCAAAAAGGTGGGGGAGTTCTTAATAAACACAGAGGGGGACATAAAGCATGTAATGAATGGATTTGTTGCTTTACTGCCCCTCCTGCGCTAGGATAAGCCAAGCCCTGAGTTCTTTAACAAGTCACAAATGCATTTAAAGCAAAAACAAAGAGAGATCTCATTGTTGCGGATGATGATGTCATTGCTGTTAGATTAAATGCTTTATAAAAACCCTTCAAGTGGAGATACCTTTTTTAAATGAGGTAAGATACAAACACCAGATTTCCAAAGAGGCAGGAAATCCTACATAGCGAGTCTCTCTTGTGTACAAATCTGTAGGATGGAATGTCCTCCTCCCCCCTTTTTGAGAATTTGCATTAAGTCATCTCCCATGGTTCTCAAAGAGACACAGGTCTATGGAGTTGTGATTTGGATCTATGTACAGTTTGGGCAATAACTTGTGAACCATACCTTTTATGCATAACTCAAGACAGCAAGGGGAGCGACGGGCAATAGTAAAAAGTTCTTAGAAATGGAAAGGACGAATCCTGGTGGCTGGAACGTATCTTATACTTTTATGACAAGTGGGGCAAGGTATAACCAACTTTCTTAACCCCTGTTTAACTTGGTGGTTATGACTGAGGCTAGGCAGGGTCAGGCAATTACTAGTGCCTTGACCAGTTACGGCACCCATCAACCAAGAGCCAGTATACCATCTTGGTTATCATTTGATGGTACATCATTGGGGGATAGTATAGAGGTGTGGTGGTATGTCTAACCAGGGGTTGCTTTATAGAAAAATAGGTGGTGGAGCTCAGCTCATTAGCATAACTCATTGACATATGCACCCCCCCAGACAAAAGCAACTCGATGCAAGAATGGAGAGCCCCGGGTGAGCAAGGCCTGCTTGGACTGGTTGGAAATCCAGCAAGCTCAAGTAGGCCTCGCTCGCCTGGAGCTGTCGTGGGCTGCCCTCCCCCCAGTCAAAAGGCCAGCAAGCCACCCACTGCCCAAAATCACATAAGAAGTGGAGAAAGGGTGATGCGGGCTTCTCCAGGGGTTAATGAGGGCTGTTGGGGGCGTGGCAAAGCCCCTGGTGGCTGGCTGGCTGCCTGTTCTCCATATCCAGGGATTGTTATGCAGCTGCACCTCCTATTCAATGGACAAGGTAGATGGGGAGGAGGAGGAGGGGGAACCCTCAGAAAGGTTCAGGACTGTGCTCCTGTGAGCTCCTGCTGAACCTGAGGCCTGGTCCTAACTCTTGCTCACCAATGCCTTCTGTAGGATCCAGGAAAGTTGCTCCCCCTTCACACACTTTTTTCTAAAGTACACAGTTGTGTGCACTACAAAACTCCTGGCTCCAGGCTGAAATTCTAACTCAAGGAGAAGGTTAGCTCTCATAGATCATGCTATGGTCACCACTATCAATCTACTATCCTGTAGTCTTGTACACAAGCACAAAGCAAGATCTGGAAATATGTGCAGTGCCAATAAATCTGTAGCTGATTTGAATCCCAACACAATTAAAAACCTAGATGCTAATGCAAAATAAAATGAAAAGAGACCCCCAAGATAATTAAAAAGTAGGTAAACTGAGTCTACCACATAGGCCAATCCCACCCTGAGTTTCACCCTTAACCAGGCCCCTTGATTTTGTTGGGGATTAACCTTTAACTGACTTGCAATACAAGGTCATCCTTCCTTGGTTGTCCATTTCATTTCTTCGCTCAGTTGTTCAAAGACCTGCCCTAAAGAAGAAGAAGAAGAAGAAGACTGCAGATTTATACCCTGCCCTACTCTCTGAATCAGAGACTCAGAGCGGTTTACAAGCTCCTATATCTTCTCCCCCCACAAAAGACACCCTGTGAGGTGGGTGGGGCTGAGAGTGCTATCCCAGCAGCTGCAGAGTTGATTCTTGTCAATGGCATGTACTGAAAGGCAAGAGCCAAAAGTAGGGTTGCCACACACACACACACCAGCCACTTCTAGAGATTCAGGGGTGGAGCCTGGAGAGGACAGGGATCTCAGTGGAGTATAATGCCACACAGTCCACCCTCCAAAAGTCCACCTTTTTCTCCAGGGGGAATTGATCTCTTAATCTGGAGATGAGCTGTAATTCCATGGGATCCTCAGCTCCCACCCAGAGACTGGCATCCCTAACAAAAAGGTTTGTGGCCTTTTGACTCTTAGCCTGTGGCTCTCAGTAAGCCCAAGATATTGGAACATCACGTTGGGGACAGCAGGGCTTTTTTTGTAGCAGGAACTCCTTTGCATATTAGGCCACACACCCCTGGTGTAGCCCATCCTCCTGGAGCTTACAGTTGGCCCTGTACGCTCTTGGAGGATTGGCTATATCAGGGGGGCATGGCCTAATATTAGTCTCCAGACTAATAAAATAAGTTCTCCTGGAGAAAATGGATGCTTTGGAGGGGTGGACTGTATGGCATGCACCCTTCTGAGGTTCCATACTTCCCCATATCCTGCTGTCTTCGAGCTCCACACCCAAATCTCCAGAAATTTCCCAACCCAGAGCTGGCAACCAGAGTTAGCCTCCCAAAGGCTTGGTAGCATCGATTCTACAGTCAGGAGTCTTATATAAGCAGACACAAAGTTGACTACTGAGGCTGACATTGTGCAGGCGTAGAGAGCTGAGTCACAGCATTCTCCTGCATTATTAAGGGCCCTGCGTACTTCAGTCTTCAAGATTTCTGTTTCATGTCCCTTCTCCAAAGCTGCACCCGACAGGGAGACCAATTCTTTCTTTGGTCTTTTGCAGCGCCCAAGTTTGCTTTGGGATGTCTTGCATAGAAATTTTTAGCTGACTTATTCAACACTTCGTGAGTCTGAAAAGAACATTGGTGCAAAATGCCAGTGGCTGTAGGCAACATTTCTCTTTTCTTTACATAATTTGTTCCTTTGAGTCTCTGGTCAGGTCACAATATGGATGTTCATTGTTATCCAGATGAGATTTCTTGCTAGATTATGACTGACCAGATCCATGGTAGTGGAAAGTGCTGTCAAGTTTTCAAGAGGGAAACAGAGGTGTTTTCCCATTGCCTGCCTCTAGGAATGCTGGGCTTTGTTGGAGGCCCATCCAAGTACCTAGAGAGCCAGTTTGGTGTAGTGGTTGAGTGCACAGACTCTTATATGGAAGAATCGGGTTTGATTCCCCACTCCTCCACTTGTACCTGCTGGAATGGCCTTCAGTCAGCCATAGCTCTTGCAGGGGTTGTCCTTGAAAGGGCAGCTGCTGCAAGAGCTCTCTCAGCCCCACCTACCACACAGGGTGTCTGTTGGGGGGTGGGTGGGTAAAGGAGATTGTGACTGCTCTGAGATTCAGAGTATAGGTCGGGATATAAATCCAACATCTTCTTCTACTAACCTGGGCCAACCCTGCTTACCTTAAGAGACCTGATGAGAAGGGGCTAGCCTGGGACATCCAGGTCAGGGTAGTTGGATCCAAAGCTCTAAACAAAGAGAGCTTTTGGAGATCCACCCGCCTCCCCCCAGGCCTTGTACTCTTGCTTCAGTCTGTACAGTGAAAGGGGGTATGTGTTCGCACTGTTAGCCTCTTCTGTTTGTTTACTTGTACCATTATTGATTTATTTTAATCTCAAAAGTTGCAAGGAACCACCAGACTCATCAAGATCCTGTGAATTTAGGGGGAGGTGTTTGCGAGTTTCCTGCATTGTGCAGGGGGCTGGACTAGATGACCCTGGAGGTCCCTTCCAACCCTATGATTCTAAGTCCTTCTTGCTAAAGCAGGAATGACAACTATAATAACCCTGACAAATAAGTATCAAATCAATGCTTAGAAATCTCCAATGACAAAGCATCCACCACCTCATGAGGGAACTGTTCCGGTGTTGAATATAGCTCATCATCAGGAAATTCTTCCTCAGATTTCAAAGATTTCCTTTGCTGTAGGTTATATCCATTAATTCATGTCATCCAACACGACTGAAAACATGCCCATCCTACCTTCCATATGGTATCCCCTTAAGGTAGCAGAAAGTGGCCCTCGTATCATCTTGCAAGCATCTCTTCTCAGCCTCTTCGGCCTCTCCTTGTGGGACATGGTCTCCAAGTCCCTCGCCAGTTTCCTTGTTCTACACTTATTGACATCCTTCCTGTTGCATGTGTGTTCGGAATAGTGACTAATATATGGAGTTCTTGCCTGGCTCATTGGAGCCTGTAGGACTGAGCTTTGGGACTCAGGAACAACAGGCAGCAGGATCCAAATCCCTTCTGCCCTGCTCCAATCACGAACCCCCTGCTGGTTTGAATGGTCCAATAGCATGCTAGTGTGGGAACCTTAAGTGCTATAGCATGCTAGCGGGAACCTTAAGTGTATATATAGTTGGCCCCGTTGGCCCAGTCTTCAGTCTTTGAGTGCAGCGCTATACGATACTGTATCTAATAAAAGAGCTATGATCACTACCCCCTCGTCTCCTCATTGCGTAGAACCTACTATATTATACTTCCTAAACTCTGGGGCCCAAAAATGAACACAGAACCCCATTACAGGGTGGCTGTTTTATCCACATGTTCCCCAGAGAGCACTGTGTTCAGGGACAAAAAATCTACTGTCCATCCCTGGACCAAAGGAGGTTAGGTTGCGTTTGGCACGGGCTAGGGCCTTCTCGGTGGCAGCACCAGAACTGTGGAATAGTCTCCCGGAGGCCATAAGGGCCCTGCGGGATCTTTCTACTTTCCGCAGGGCCTGTAAGACCGAATTGTTCCAACAGGTCTTTGATATCTAGCTGGGAGAGAACTGCCACTCCACATCATTGCAGAGTTACTACGTGATCACCATCAGAAAAGAAGAACCCGCTTATATTGCAGTGGCACAGCACCACAAAATGGTTTTAAATTGTAACTATGTTTTATTAGTTTTAACTTGTAAATATGAATGTTGTTAGCCGCCCTGAGTCCACTTGCGAAGAGGGAGGGATAGAAGTTTAAAGTCAATAAATAAATAAATCCATTATCAGCCAGCTGAGACAACCAGAATTTTCATTATCGACCATGCTGGAGCGGGGTGGGGGACGGGAGAAGCTTTACAAGGGCATCCCCAACCCCCAGAGTTGTACTAAAAAAAGAAAAGGTCAAGGAAAGATCCCCTGTGCAGGCACCAGTCGTTTCCGACTCTGGGGTGACATGGCTCTCACAACGTTTTCACGGCAGACGTCTTACAGGGTGTCCAGCAGCAGTCTGTCTAAGAGGACACTGGGGTATTTTATTTATTTATTTACTTACTTCATTTCTATCCCATCTTTCTCCCCACTGGGGACCAAAAGAGCCTTACATCATTATGTTTTCTTCCAGTTTAGCCTTATAACTAGGGTTACCAAGTCCAAGTCAAGAAATATCTGAGAACTTTGAGGGTAGAGCCAGGAGACTTTGGGGCTGGAGACGTTGGGGTGGAGCCAGGAGCAAGGGCGTGACAAGCGTCATTGAACTCCAAAGGGAGTTCTGGCCATCACATTTAAAGGGACTGCACACCTTTGAAATGTCTTCCCTCCATTTGGAAATAATGAAGGATAGGGGAACCTTCTTTGGGGTCTCCTAGAATTGGACCCCCTGGTCCAATCTTTTTGAAACTTGGACGGTATTTTGAGGAGAGGCAATGGATGCTATGTTAAAAATTTGGTGCCTCTATCTCAAAAGACAGCACCCCAGAGCCCCATATTCCCATGGATCACCCCATTAAACCTTATGGGAATCGGTCTCCATAGGGACTAATGGAGTGCCCAGCAGACATTTTCGTCCCCCCGCCGCTTTCTGATGACCCAGAAGCAGTGGGAGGGCCTCCAAACTGGGGGATTCCCTGCCCCCATCTGGAGATTGGCAACCCTACTTATAACAGCCTGTAGGTTAGGCAGAGAGGGTGTGACTGGCCCAAAGTCACCTAGCAAACTTTCATGGCAGAGTGGGGATTTGAACCTGGGTCTCAGAAATCCTGCTCTGTCACTCTAATAACTATAGCGGGGGAACTGCAGCTAGCTGCTGTTAGATGAAAATCCAAAATACAGGGATTCAAACCTGGGCCTCCCAGGTCTTAACAGTACACTTTGCCATACTAGTTCTATGACAAGTCTTTTGTTCAAGCTTGTTTAAACTATTGATAGGATAGCAAGGAAGAGGTAACAGATGGTGGTGATTGAAATGCTAATACGCTGTGCATAATTGGCTGCCAGTGCTGAAAGTAACTTGCTGAACAGGCTTGATTTGAATGCAAGCCACCTAAAATTGCCTGCTGAAGAATTGGCTTCCCACTTACAATGGGCAAGCAATACCGAAGCCGAGTAGTTGCTGTCTCAACACCTCTTGAAATCAGAAGAAGAGAAATGATTAAGTCGGGCATTACCCATTTTAAAAGTTAACTTTGATATCTTTGCAAAGACGTTGATGTACTGTGTAATAAGAAATGACCCTTGTGGTGGATGGAGATAGTTTTTCTTCTCTGAGGCTGGGTCCAGACGGGCAATTTAAGCTGACACAGGGATGGCTTGCAGATGGATTAAAAAAATCAAGTTCAAACATGCACATCTGCCTCCCCTCGCACTCCTGTACTCACCCTATCCTCCAGCATCTCTGAAGCAGCTCAAAAAAGCTACCACTTAGGAAGAGGTAGCAAACTTTTCTGCCGCACGCCAACTGCCTTTCCTGGTGTCTGAACCTGGGAGTGCACAAGCAAGGCGGATGGGCAGTGTGAACTTGCCAGGCCACCCCAAACCACTTCCGGCTTTTTTATTAAAAAAAAAAGCCCCATAGCCACTGAGTGCATGAGCACATATGCGCATGACCACTTAAATGAATGGGGAAGCAGTAGCAAAAGTAGAGGAAGAGGAAGAGGAAGAGGAAGAAGAAGAAGAAGAAGAAGAAATTGAATTTATATCCTCTCTTATGCTCTGAATCTCAGTCCCAGAGCAGTCAAAGGGTGCGGTCACACTAAAGGGTGCGGTCACACTCACCATTAAATCCATCTGCAACGCGCCTGTATTATAATCTGCACAACCAATTTTCCAATCAGACAACTGCCAGGCTCCCGTTCTATCCCATGTTGGTCCCGTCGCTGGTCGATCAGATTGCTCTACCAGACCTCGTTTCATGAGACATCAATCTGCATTAGCGCAGGCGCAGTGATGCCTGCTATCTGCAGCGCATCGCTTTTAAATGGGTCGGATCACTAAAGTTTTGCTAGTCCGTTGGCACTACTTTTCCAGCACAAGCACTACGCGTACAGAAAAGAACCCAGGAATTCAAATCAGTTCACATCTAGTTCACATCTACTTTCAAAAGTGATTTTTGTTTCCGGACATAAGGGGGGGGGGTAAACGATTTATCGAGCCAACATTCGCTCGCTCATTCACTGGCGCAGTGATATCACTTGCAGGGGCTTTGGGAGGGAAGCGGTGGTGCGCTTCCGACGAGTCGCCAACGATGGAGCGTTCAAACAGAGAAACTCTGCTCAGGAACCGTCATAAGGATTTTCTTCCTGATTTAAAGCAGTATCAAATTAGTCCGCGCCCCAGTCGTCTCAACGCAGGACTCGAACGAGCTAACCACCATTCGCAGATGCTGATGTTTGGACAACCGCTTAAAATCTGACATGCTTCCGGACTCCACTCATGCTCATAGCGGGATTTTATGAACGTCTGACCTCACCCACAATCTCCTTTTACCTACCCCACCCCCAACAGACACCTTGTGAGGTAGGTAGGGCTGAGAGAGCTCTTACAGCAGATCTCTTTCAAGGACAACTCCTATGAGAGCTATGCCTGACCCAAGGCCATTCCAGCAGGTGCAAGTGGGGAAGTGGGGAATCCGGTTCTCTCAGATAGGTCCGGCCCCTCCCCAGCCAAGCCGGCTCGCCGGCGTTCAGGCTGGGGGCCGTCTTTGCCCCTTCCCGGAAGGAGCAGCAGCACCCGATATACGGGTGTTTGATGGGGCGTGGAGTCGGGGCTATATAAGCCCCGGCTCCCGCCCTCCTGTACGCAGTTCCTTTTGGCTCTCTGCCCACCCACCCTCCCTCTGGCAGTTCAGGCGTATGCCGGTCGCCTTATTAGGGGCCAGGTAGGAATTTTTTCACTTCCACACAATTGGCTCAAGTGGGGGTGTTTTTTGCCTACCTTGTACTGCCTACTAGGTTAGGATTTTTCCTTTTTAGTGGTATTTGTTATGGTCGCAGGCTGGAGGAGGTTTGGCCACAGGGTTTTCCAGGGGAGCACCTATGGCCTAGCACCGTTGGTGCGGTGGTCTGTATGAACCGTAGATGGGCTACACGGCTCAGTGCGGGGAATGCAGATCACAGGGAGCCTCACCTGGACGGATCTTTCCACGGAGATTGATGCCGGCCCAGATGGTGGATGGCTGGAGGCCTGGCCGCTCAGCTACAACCCGAATACGGCGGGCTTGTGCTGGGGGCAGGGTGGCTCGCCCTTTGGACAAGGCGGGGTCTGGGGTTGACCCCAGGGCTTGTCTGGTTCAGGTTTTCACCCCCCTGCCAGTTACAGTTAACTAATGGTTTAATAAAGCGGCCCGGTTTAAAACCCAACACTTGTGTCTGCCTCTTCATTCCGACTGGGGGGGCAAAGAGTCAATGCACTTAACCACTACACCAAAATTAACCCAAACCATGCTAAGGGGATGGCACGCAACAGCTGTCTAACTGCGCCAAAGTGCCCCTCCCGCCGCGGGGGATACGGGCGACTTGTGTGGGAGTGTCTGAGCAGGAATAATCCACTCCATTTTGAACCGGCCCAATTTGAGACGCCTCCCATGTGCCCCAAGCTGCCCGCCTGTACCCAGCCTGGGTGTGACTACCCATGTTTCTCTTATTTTTGCCATCTGGTCCACCCTAGGTGGCTGTACTCTCTGCTGTCATGGCCAAACCTGCGCCCGTGATGAAACCAAACAACTGTACAGTTCTTTCCCCGAAGCATCATTTTCATGAAATGAAACACGATGCTGATTGTAGAAAGGCACCGCCTTGAACAATGCAAGAGGTAGATAAAGGAAGAATCCGCAGCTCCCCAGCATGGTGACTCCGTTTTCTGACCACTTTTCTCAGCTACTGAAGAAGGAATTAAAAGTCCCATTTCTCCATTCAATCACTGGCCTGTTTAGCACCATGTGTGCCTTGCATTATTTCTTCGGAGAATTTGCTTTCAAACACACACTTGCTTTATATATTTATAAATCCCACAGGCTCAGTTGGCAATTATGAACAAAAGAAAGAACAATCAGGTAACATGTTCTTCCTGAGAGTTCTCTGAATGAACTCATGTCTGTCCTGTGAACTCCCCAATGCCCCCCAAGAGCCCCCTAACTCATTGACTTCCTGACTGCCAGTCCCACAGCAGAGGTTCTCCTCCCTCCTCCTTTCTGGAAGATGTTCCCTTTCTCTGTCTTCCCTACTCCTGTTCATATTTGGAATGTTGCTGCATTAATGCCATAAAAATGCTGCCAGAGGATCTTCCATATCAGACTCCATGAGAAATTATTATTATATGTTCAGGGGCAGGGCTTTTTTTGTAGTAGGAACTCCTTTGCATATTAGGCCACACCCTTGATATAGCCAATCCTCCTGGAGCTTACAGTAGGCCCTGTACTAAGAGCCCTGTAAGTTCTTGGAGGATTGGCTACATCAGGGGGTGTGTGGCCTAACGTCGACTGCGGGGTGACATGATAGAGGTTTACAAGATAATGCATGGGATGGAGAAAGTAGAGAAAGAAGTACTTTTCTCCCTTTCTCACAATACAAGAACTCGTGGGCATTTGATGAAATTGCTGAGCAGACAGGTTAAAACGGATAAAAGGAAGTACTTCTTCACCCAAAGGATGATTAACATGTGGAATTCACTGCCACAGGAGGTGGTGGCGGTCACAAGTATAGCCACCTTCAAGATGGGTTTAGATAAAAATATGGAGCAGAGGTCCATCAGTGGCTATTAGCCACAGTGTATGTGTGTATATAAAAATTTTTGCCACTGTGTGACACAGAGTGTTGGACTTGATGGGCCGTTGGCCTGATCCAACATGGCTTCTCTTATGTTCTTATGCAAAGGAGCTCCTGCTACAAAAAGCAAAAAAAGCCCTGTTCAGGGGTTCTTGAAGGTTGTTGATGCAAGTGCTTGTAATGGAGGTCTAGATGCCACAGACAGGAGGAAAGAATATGAAAGACAGCGAGAACACTTGAGTTGATGGGTTGTGAACTGGCAGAGACTGACCAAGGGAGAGATCTTGGGGTCGTGGTAGATAACTCACTGAAAATGTCAAGACAGTGTCCGATTGCAATAAAAAAGGCCAACGTCATGCTGGGAATTATTAAGAAGGGAATTGAAAACAAATCAGCCCCTGTATAATTCGATGGTGCGGTCTCATTGGGAATACTGTGTACAATTCTGGTCACCGCACCTCAAAAAGGATATTATAGCATTGGAAAAAGTGCAGAAAAGGGCAACTAGAATGATTAAAGGTTTGGAACACTTTCCCTATGAAGAAAGGTTAAAATGCTTGGGGCTCTTTAGCTTGGAGAAACGTTGACTGCGGGGTGACATGATAGAGGTTTACAAGATAATGCATGGGATGGAGAAAGTAGAGAAAGAAGTCCTTTTCTCCCTTTCTCACAATACAAGAACTTGTGGGCATTCAATGAAATTGCTGAGCAGTCAGGTTAAAACGGATAAAAGGAAGTACTTCTTCACCCAAAGGGTGATTAACATGTGGCATTCACTACCACAGGAGGTGGTGGCAGCTACAAGCATAGACAGCTTCAAGAGGGGATTGGATAAAAATATGAAGCAGAGGTCCATATGGCTATTAGCCATATTATATATGTGTGTGTGTGTATGTGTGCGTATATATATATATATATATATATATATATATATATGTGTGTGTGTGTGTGTGTGTGTGTGTGTGTGTGTATGTATTATGTGTGTGTATACACACACACATATATTGGCCACTGTGTGACACTGAATGTTGGACTGGATGGGTCATTGGCCTGATCCAACATGGCTTCTCTTATGTTCTTAATACCACCAGCGGTGCCAGAGAGGATAAGAGAGGGTGGGTAGAGACCGCAAAGAAGCCCACTATCACAGGGGAAGAGGGTAGAGAAAGCGAGATTTATCAGTACAGCAGCTGCAACCAAGTTTGTGGGGAGGAAGCTTTCTTTAGCTCAGACTAAAATCCAAACTCAGTATCCACAACTCTTGCCTCTTATTGAGGGTGGTCATTTCAAGTCATCCTTTTCATGTCAAGGAATCAGGCCACCCATGAACACATGAAACTGCCTTGTACTTAATCAGTCCAGTGGCCCATCGAAGTCAAGATTGTCTATGGCAGCAACCAGGGCTTGAATTCAGCAGGGGCTCACAGGAGCACAGCTTCTGAACCTCCAGCCAGGGGCTGCATGCAAGTGGGGAGTTCTCTCCCCGCTGCACATAGATCCTGGGGCATATGCAAATGAGGTATGCTACTGAGCTCCTTCACCCTTTTGCCTACAAAACAACCCCTGGCGGCAATTCTTCAGGGCCTCAGACAGATGTCTTTCGTATCGCCTACTGCAAGGTCCTTAAACTGGAATTGCTTGGGATTGAACTTGGGACCTTCTGCCTGTAAATAGATGCTCTACCACTGAGCCACATCACAATCTCCTTTCAGACACTAGGATATTAATATAATTTTTAACACTTCTCCATGAAAGAAGGAATAAATGCTTACTGACTGTAGAAAGCTAGCATGCGAGGGAGAAAGGTTCTAGCCCTGTCCAGTTCCTGCTGTTTTCTGCTTCCAGCTGGAGTTTATTAATGAAAGGAGCACACACACACACACACACACACACAAACACACAAAAGAGACCTTCCCTCCTGCAGTTTGAGGATGCATCCCTTACTCTGCTTCCTAAGAACTCAAATCACTACACTGCTTACATATATTCAGATACAGAACAAGCCTGGTGTTTAAAAATAGCTTTGGGAGAAGTTAAGGAAGTGTCTGTGTATCTGATGAAGGGAACTTTGACTCTCGAAAGCTTATCTGCAGGTCTTCTTGGTCTCAAAGGCAATTCTTGTTCTTTACGGCACAACTACCCACCTGAAACTCTCTCTCTCTCTCTCTCTCTCTCTCTCTCTCTCTCTGTGTGTGTGTGTGTGTGTAGGAGAAAATTTTAAACCAAAGAGTTTAACATCACCTTCACAAATTCATTCCACCTCCTCAGGCAATGAAGCTGAAATATATGTCAGAACACATCACCAAGCTTCTTTTGCCCTGCTAACATGCCCGGCCTCAATCTACTCCAAAACGAGAACACTCTCGGAATGCAAATGTATTTGTCACGTGTGACCTAATTTATGTAAATTATCTCATTCAGCAGTGCTTCCTAATCCTCCCTGGAGTTCCTCCAAGGTTTAGAAAATGAAAGACGAAATATATATAATCACGTTAATTGCTTTTGACTGAGGCGAGCAGAATGGACAGAAAGCATTGCACTTAATTCTTTAATCATGTCACCTCAGCTGCCTCAGAACGGCTCCAGCGCAGACAGACACTACCTCCATTATTAAAAAAAAAAAAGAAGTCAAAAGAGTGCCATGCCCATTATGGAAAAGTCACAGGAGGAAGGGGCAAGCACTCCGGGTGACACTGGATTTTTGAAAAGCTGGAAACATTATGGTAGAAAGGGCAGTCCTCTGTCTATGTTTCTGAAGTTAAGGATGCTCAAACACCTACCTGTCAAGTATGGTACAGTCTTCATTAATGATAAGCTCTATGTTTCTGAAATCATAGAAATCTTTATTCAGTAACAAAGCTGAACTAATGAGAAGAACTAATGAGTGAAAGGTAAACAATCAGATATATAGGCTGGTTCAGACCGTTACTTCATTTGAGTAAAAAGCACATTTTTCTCTACCAATGAAACAGCACCCCTGTAACATTCCAGTTACAGTTGTCAAGCATCGATATTTCTCAACAATCAGTCTTTTGTCATGAAATCAAAAGTTGCTTTATTATAGAAACTCTGAAGCTTTACCAAGGACAGAATCCTTGGAAGTAATGACGTATACATACATATACATAGTACATAGTTACTATATAGGATTACTTCAAAGGATAGTATACAGATGCAATTTGAGTCACGGGTTCAAAGGTTACTACATAGTATCTCTTTCACTACTAAGGAATTTAGGCTATTAAAAACATCTCCCTTTCTCACACTTCTTCCAGACCTGATAAGAACTGTCTGTGTGAAGCTGAGGGAGAGGCACCTCACAGCCAGGCTGTAGCGTAAACATCCTTGGGCTAGATAGATTTACTGCTTGCCCAAACGTTGTAAAAGGAGGGGGGGACGATGGATACTAGTGGCCTGCTCTCTGTCTAAGAAACCATCATGGCCCTTAGAAAAATGCATGCTTGACAACAGTTAACCACAGACAGTGATAGTCTCTGAGAGTGCGACCTTGAACACACAGCCATACCAAATACCTCAGGGTGAGAAAGGATACGTAAGTTTCACAGACACAATATGCATGATTGACCCAGCTGCATCTACAAGCGCAATAGCAGTGTTACATAAAATGAACCAACATGGAAGTACTCGTGGCAAGAAGACACCTTGACACTACCAGTTTGGCTTGTGTGTCCTCTTGGCTGTTGTGATCAAACTGCCAGTTTTTCAGTGGACTGTTTGGCAGGTTGCTTGACTGAAATGCCTTCCTATCAAACTAAGCACCAGACTAATCCATTGGTTTTAATTAGTTGGTTTTAATGTAAGATAATAATATGTATTTATGATTTGTAAATTGTTTTGTATACATTTTGTTCTAACTGTTGAAACGTAGCATATTATATTATGCCATGTGAGCCACCATGAGCCTGCTTCGGTGGGGAGAGCGGGATACAAATTAAAGATTATCATCATCATCATCATCATCATCATCATCATCATCATCATCACCACCAGTGGGAGGGAAGGAGGGGCAGGAAATGATGTGGAGGTGGTTTCTCAGGTGCAATAATGTCCAGAAGTGACAATGAATAAGTAACTCTATGAATCACCAGAAATTCTATTTTTTATCATAGAATTGGTGCTGATTCCTAGAGCTACCACCATCACTTCCAGGCTGTAACTGGAAGTGACATCATTGGACTCATAACACCTGTGAGGGTTTTTTAAAAAAAATAATTTATTCCCCTTCACCATTCCAAGTAGTGGCAGGCAATAGGCACTCAGGGTAGAGAATCCTTTGTCGGGACCAGGGACTCAGCAGCTCTGGTTCTCACCCAACCTTGTACTCTACACTAGGGGTGTGTATTCGGTTTGGCCGAACTGAATAGACTGCCGAATACCCCCTGATTGGGAAGTATACGACACTGTATACTTCCGAATCCAATTGGTAGGCATTATACAGGAGCCGTATATGGCTCCCCATATACTTCCTAATCAATATTCGAAAGTATACGGAACTCAATGTAAAAGGTAGGAAAGGAACTTCTGCAGCCTCAGGGAAGCTGCTTGCCTCCTTTCCCGCCTTTGGAAGCCTTTTCCCGCCTCTCCCATAGCCTCCCTGGGATCAGGGAGGGAGGGGGAGGGAGAGAGGAGCCCCAGCAGCCAATCCAAAGCATGCATTTGAAAAATGCATTGCAAATGCATGCTTTGCAGGGCTGTTGTGTAGCTGATGCCCTTGGAAGGTGATTGTAAAATGCTCTCCCACTAAACATAGATTAGAGTTCAAAGACAGCCCAAAAACTCACTCTCAAATTGAAAGGCAGTGCACCCCCCCACCCCTCCTCCATCCCCAAACCAAAAGTGAATGCTGATTTAAAATCTGCAAAGCAATCCAAATTTCCCCAGTCCCCATCCACACATGCCTAATAATAGTGAAAGGGCCATTGCAGCCCCCAACTGTAACCGGCAGCACCCACAGGCCCAGCCAGGATAACCCAGGTTTTTTTTCAGGGGCAGGAGGAAGAAAGAGGGAAGTGCCATTTTACCGACCTCAGAAGGATGGAAGGCTGAGTCAACCTTGAGCCGGCTACCTAAATCCAGCTTCCGCCAGAATCGATCTCAGGTCGTGAGCAGAGAGTTCAGACTGCAGTACTGCAGCTTTACCACTCTGCACCACAGGGCAAAACTCTATGGTTAAATGATAGTGTTAAACTTCTAGGTGCATGAGGTGTGATGTCAATGTTTAGACACTGCTGACATCCCCCCTAATCCTGCCATTCCCCCCCCCACACACACACACACAAACACAGGCAGAGAAGTGACCAGTGGGGGGGGGGATCTCTTACCCTCAGTGGAGGAATAACAGCCCCTGTTAACTGGCGCAGGAGAAGGGGGAAACAGCTGTATTGTCCCCTTATATTTGACTTCTTCATGTACAGGGATGATATATCAAAAGTTCTGTTCCTCCAGGGGACACACTAACCCTTCGTTGTGGTCAGAATCTGAGCGAACCTGACTTGCCTGAAGCAATTTAAAAGCAGTCCTTCCCACACCATCAGCAGGATCTGAATTCAGGTGGGCAGTGATATGAAGACATTTTCCTGAAAACATTCACCACTTTCTTTTAATCCACAGTACCTCATGCGTGGAATTAAATTTCCAGAATAGTGAATGAGGAAAGGCAAGGGGGGAAATTGTATTATGACTTTTCTTTAAATTATACATTTGTTTAAATGTGATTCAAATGTATTTGGCAACCTACCCCTCCTCCTTGTAGGCTAGAGTGCTGTAGAATCATACATTGTAGGACAGAAAGAAATGTGAGTGTTACCCGACTTCAGTGTGTCAAGCGCGCTCATTTCTGGACCACATTTTACTATGTAGAGAGCACGTCATCAGCTCTCCAGCTCTCCCCCATTATTTACAACCCAGAGGGCACGTAGCGAAAACATCCGGCCCTGGGATGTTTTTACAATAGGCTGGCCGTTGGTACCTCAAAGCCGCCTCCCCTCCTTTCACACAGACAACCCTTATCTCTTCACAGAGAAGTGTGAGAAGGTTTTGATGTTTTCAGTAGCCTAGCAGTAAAACAGATAGTTGCTTAGTAACCTTTGAACCCGTGACTCAAGTTTGCATCTGCAATGTAACCCTTTGATGAGATCCTATATAGCAACTGTGTAACTGTCTGTACCCCATTACTCTCAAGGCTTGTGTCCTTGGCAGAGCTCCTGAGCTTCTTACAATAAACCTATCTTTTGATTCAAAACAAAAGGACTCTGTTATTAGGAAATATCGGCGCTTGACACAGTGGTTTTTAAAATGTCTTCCAGGGATCTCTGGTGTTTTTCAGAAGCCCACCAAAGGTGGCTCAATGTCAAGATTTGTAAAGTTTTTATGAAAAGCAATTTGCCAACATCTTTGGGAATGCCAGGGGATTCCTGTGTGCATTGCGAAGGAGTCTGCAAAATAGTGTAGGATTGCAAACCGCCTGGCAGGGTCTGGAGCTCTCCAGGAATCACAGCTGATCTCCAGTCAACAGAGATGAATTACCCTGGAGAAAAATAGCTGCTTTGGAAGGTGGACTCTGTGGCATTGTACCATGCTGAGATCCCTCTCTTCTCCAGACCCTGCCCTGTTCAGGCTCTGATATCTGGTGATAAACTGTAATTAGGGTTGCCAGATCTTGCCTTGCTGCCAGTGGGGAAAACCCCACCTCTGAAGACCTCCACCGGTTCCTGTCATGCCCAGTGTGATGACATCACCTGGAAGTGATGTAATTGTACCAGGCATGTCATGTGGGGATGTGCTAGTATTTTGGTAAAAAACTCTATGGCACCATAGAGTTTTTTAAAATCAAAATGCTAGAGGATACCCATGTGACATGCCTGGCATGATTATGTCACTTCCAGGTGATATAATCATGCCAGGCATGTTGGGCACCGGTGGAGCTCTTCAGAGGAAGGGCTCCCCCCGCTGACCAATCCTGCACTGGCAGGTTGGAGGCCCCAAAATCAGTGGAACCCCCACCCCCAACAGAAGATTGGGAACCCTAACTGTATTTCTGAGAACATTCCATGCCCCACTTGGAGGTTGGCAACCCTCGTACCCACTTTTCAAAGACATTTAACCATTTCAACAAAGAGGCCACATAGTAATGGCTGCAGGAGCAATGAGTCAGTGGTAGAGTATCCCCCATGCATTCAAAAGGTCCCAGGTTCAATCGCCAGCATCCCGAGTTAAAAGGATCAGGCAGTGATGTGAAAGACCTCCACCACACAGCCTGGAAGAAATGCTGCTAATCAGAGTCAGCAGCTTTGACAGACCAATGACAAGGTAGCTTCATGTGTTCAATGTGTTCTGAGACCATTCACACCATCGTGCATTGCCATTGGCTCTTACAATCGAGATAAATCAAAGGAAGCACTCAAAGGAAATACTCAAACAGTAATTGAATTGTGGAATTCATTGCCAGTGGACATAGCGGGTGGCTTTAAAAGACAGATTCATGGAAGAGAGGTCTATAGGTGGCTACTAGCCATAGTAAATAATGGGAACTTCCATTTTCCAAAGGCAGTAAATACCAATGCCAGGAGGCAACGTCAGAGAAAGGCCTTGGGTTCCCTGGTCCTGTTTGTTGAACCTCCAGAATAATTGTTTGGCCACTAGGTGAAACAGAGTGCTGGACTGGATGGACAATGTAGTCCAATCTAGCAGGACTCTTTTTAAGTTCTAAAGGCAATAAGTGACCATGAAAGTGGACCTCTAAAGTATGGTTTGAATCACTAGACTCTACCCATTCAGTTCCATTACGCTTGGTTGATTTGGATCATCTTGGGAGTTGCTGGCATATCTTTTCTTTTTTGTTTCCACCCAAATGAACGCTATATTATCTGTCTGGCCTGGGCTTCAAGGGTTAATGAAGGGACTGTGCAGATTTAATGAGGAACTAAAAAAAAGGGGGGGGGGAATCGAAGTTGTATGAGGGGGGAGAAGGGGAGGCGAGAAACAAAAAGCCAATGATGAATAATGGCAAAACAATTTATTTGACTTCAAACATGTTGTAAAGGACAATAATTGTTTTAAATAGAAAGCTGTTGAATTATAATTGGGAGTAATTGAAACTTGCCACAATATTGAATAAAACATTAGATATTTTAAACGGTGTTATCTTTACAATTATCTTTCGGGATAATTGGAGTGAAGACCGTGAACTGTTGTGTGAGAGAGAGTCACCCAGGGCCCATTGTCTGCCGCGGTTGTTACTGTCGAACCTTTAATGGGAAACTATTTATAAGTAAGTGCCTGCGTTGATTCATTTGTGTTTGATGCAGGAGTTCATGAGGAAATGCCAGTTCTGCTGAGTGCAATAGAGGAGTGGAGGAAGAGGGGGTTTATTTTGTTTTCGAAGCATCTGTGTTGTAAATTAGGCAGAGAAACTTTACCTGGCAGCCGGCCATCTAGCGGCAACCCACTCTGGAA
Source organism: Heteronotia binoei (assembly GCF_032191835.1). Lineage (NCBI taxonomy): Eukaryota > Metazoa > Chordata > Lepidosauria > Squamata > Gekkonidae > Heteronotia > Heteronotia binoei. The sequence goes on from NC_083241.1 coordinate 15,755,523, forward strand.
GGCACATCCTGACAGTTATGGCTTACTTTTTCTTCGTGATGCTCACCAGTATCGCCCTCCACAGTCAGATTTAGCACACTCACAAGGCCCATTTCCTCTCCAGTCGAACATTCCATATGCTCGTGTCGATGATCAGTTTGCAATATAAAATTTTAAAAAGTACTTTGGAATGCATTTAGTCCTAGATAGGCTATCCTAGTCTTATCGTTGGGAGGGGCTGTGGCTCCGTAATAGAGCATCTGCTTGACATGCAGAAGGTCCCAGGTTCAATCCCTGGCATCTCCCGTTAGGAATCAGGCAGTAGGTGACATGAAAAACCTCGGCCTGAGACCCTAGAGAGAAGGGGCATAGCCAGGATTTTAAAAATCGAGGGGCCCCCTTTCCCATCCACTGTGGGGCATGTCACTTCTCAGAAGCTTTCTGGGGTAGGGGCCAAAGTTGAAGACTCTGAAAATGGCTGAGTCGAGGCAGTCAACTCTAAAACTTTGGAGTCAAGAAGGGACTGCATCTTAGATGCAAACAGGGGGGCTTCCTTCCATCTCCCTCCCCCCAACCCCAGTGCTCTGCAGCAAAAAAGGGGGGGGAAAGCAAAAAAAAAAAAGAGAGTTAGAAGAGCAGGCTGCACCCCCAGGGCCCCCTGGAAGTTGGGGGCCCCAGTCTGGAAGTCAGGGGGCAGTGCCCACACAGGTCCCCCATGGCTATGGGGCCTGCTGGAGAGCTGCTGCCAATTTGAATAGACAGTTCTGACCATGATGGACCAGAGGGTTGCTAAATATAAGGCAACTTCATATGTTCATGTGTGTTCAGCTCCCTGTTCCATATAGGAAACTGAAAGTTAGTGCAACCCTGGCTGATATTTTTCCAGCCTCTGCTTCAAGACCTCCAGGGAGTGAAATGATTCCACTCCCAAGTCATTATGTCCACTGTTGGATTGGTGCTACTTTTACACAATTTTTCCTAATGTTCAACTCAGATCTACTGTCCTGTATTTGCAGCCACACACTTGGTGAGAATCATCAACATCTAGGCAAGAAGCTGGGGACTGTTGCAAGCTCATGCTCAGGACTCTGGAGTGCAGGAGTTGGTAGAAGCCGTAGTTTTCTGTGTTCTGATTCATTTCGGGAGGCCTCAAAAACTGTACTTCAGTTAACTTCACAAGGACATCATGCCAAGGAAGAGTAAATTATATCACCAAGGTTTAAATGGGGAAAATGGGGTGGGGGGAAATGCAGTCAGTAGTAGAAGAAATAGTAGAGAGTGATACAGTCACCTCTATATACCATTTGTAGTTGGCAGTCACCCAGACCAACACTCACAAATGCTCATCAGAAACATCTGGGCAAGTTGCTACCTAGCTTGCAGCCTTCAAGGCAAGTGAAAAGCAGAAGTGACTTGCCATTGCCTGCCTTTGCAGGGTCTTCCTTGGTGGAAGCACCAGCCCTGATTAAGCTTCCAAGATCTTATGAGGTTAAACCATGCTGCCTCCCCTCCCCTCCCCTATAGCCTGAAAGAAATGCAGCAAACCGGAGAATAATCTCATGTTGCCTCTGACTCTGTTGAGAGTTGTATGCAAAGTATGGATGCCATCACTGTGGAGAGGGTGGGCAGGGCCCCATCAAGCATCCTATCAGGTCCCTCGAGCAACTGGCTGTCATCTGCTTCCTTCTCCCTATAGCTTGCTTCCTTCCGCATAACAGCTTGCTTTGCAACGCTTGCTCAATTGCACAGGAGCTACAGAGCAAAACCTCTATTTTCCCCATTGGCTGAGGCTTCTCCTTTGGGAAGGAAGAGGGGGGGGAGAGCTTGTTTTTCCAGGCTCTCTCAATCACACAGCAAAGCTACTGAGTCAAGCCTCTCTTCCTTCTATTGGCTGAGGCTCTTCACCCCCCTCCCTCAGTCCCCTGGGGAAGGAAGGAAAGAGCCAGAGCTTCCTTTCCCCAGTTCCCTGGATCCCATGGGAGAAATAGAAAGAAAGCACCTTTAAGATCAACAAGTGCTAACGTTTTAAGCATAAGTTTTAATATATATATATATTTGTGTTTGTATGTATGCTTTATAAAGTTTATATCTCTGCTACCTAATAAATAGGTACACACATGGCCCAGCCCGGCATTGCTTGGCCCGACCGACATGGCCCAGCCCAAATAAGGTCTCATTTATGTCATATCCGGCCCTCATAACAAATAAGTTCGACACCCCTGTTCTAGAGCTTGTAATACTTCCAAATAACCTCAGGGTTGTGGTTTTTTTTTAAGGGGGCCTTCCGGGTAATTATCCAGAACTCAACACAATTCCATATGGACATATATTATCCTACACAAAATGTGAGCCCTGCATACTAGACAGCACGGTGAAGCTTCAATGGGAATGGGATGTGAGGCTGGCAAAGGTGGTGGAGAGGACAATTCTCTCTCTCCCTCTCTCTCTCTCTCTCTTGAGGGGGGAGTCATTGAGCTCCAGTAAACCATTACCAGCCATACCTGTGGTGAAGCAGATTGTTTGTATGCCTTAAAGACATTAAGTGAGGAATTAAATCTTCCCAGATGATTCTGGATTCTCTGACAGGACAGGTTGAACGGTATCATATGCTGAGCATCTGGAGTATATTAATGCCTTCCTTGAAGGACAGATGGAAGGGAGAGGGTTCCCCCTCCCCCTCTCCTAAGCACCATTCACTCGACCTATTTGTCTCAAGCACATGCAGCAGATCAAGCCAGGGAAGGGAGGAACTGAAAAGACCTCAGAGAGCAGCAAACAGGGGGAGTGAGAGGTTTGTGGAGGGCAGGATGGAGCACAGAAATAAAGGTTTCAGTGGAGAATGTCCACACAGTTGGTTGGCAGCCATTAAGGGAAGCTGGTTTGCCTCCGTCACTCCTAGCCAGTTTGGTGTAGCGGTGAAGTGTGCAGACTTTTTTCTTGGAAAACCAGGTTTGATTCCCCACCTCCTCCACTTGCAGCTGCTGGAATGGCCTTGGGTCAGCCACAGCTCTCGCAGGAGTTGTCCTTGAAAGGGCAGCTTCTGGGACAGCTTACTCAGCCCCACCCACCTCACAGGGTGTCTGTGGGGAAGATAAAGGAGACTGTGAGCCACTCTGGGTGCGGTCAGACGTTCATTATATCCCGTTACCAGCATGAATGGAGTCCGGAAGCATGTCGGATTTTCAGTGGTTGTCCATACATCAGCATCTGCCAATGGTGGTTAGCTCGTGGAAGTCCCGTGCTGGCGCACCTTGATTGCGGATTACTTTGATACTGCTTTAAATCCGGAGCAGAACATTTACAATGTTTCCTGAGCGGATTTTCTGCGTTTGAACGCGCCATCGGTGGCGACTTGTCGGAAGCGTACCAGTGCTTCCCGCCACAAGGGATATCATTGCGCAATTGAATGATCGAACAAGAGTTGGCTCGATAAATAGCTTATTTACGGAAATAAAACTCAATTTTGAAAATAAATGTTAACTACATTAACTATGGATGTGAGCTGCTTAGAAATCCTGCGCTTTTTTCAGCATGCAAAGCATCTCATTCCAAAAAAGTAGTGCAAACGGAGTAGCACACCTGTAAGTGATACTTCCTCTTAACGAGCGCGCATGCGCAGAAATGCTGATTCTACTTCCTCTTAACGAAACCAAACAGCGATAGCGGGCATCACTGCACCTGCGCTAATGCTGATCGCCGTCTCTTGAAAAGAAGTCCGGTAGAGTGCTCTGATCGACCAGCGACGGGATCAACACGGGAAAGCATGGGAACACGACTGCTGTCTGATCAGGGAATTTGTGCAATGGATTATAATAGAGACATGTTAAAGATGGATTTAATGGTAAGTGTGACCGCACCCTCTGAGACTCTAATTCAGAGAGAAGGGTGGGGTATAAATCTACTGCCTTCTTCTTCTTCTAGACTCTAATGTCAACTGGTTGCATCTCTGTAGATTGATTTCCACAAGAGGGCATTTGCTGGATGGGGGTCACAGACTCACCTTGTGATCAGTTTCAACATACAACGAAGTATGTTCTTTTCGGTTCCCAGGCACAGTTCCTGTGTGGCTCAGCCCACCCCCACCCCTTTCATTGGCACACCCCTTCTTCCCAGCCTGGAAATGTGTACTGCATGTGTAACACTGTGAACAAATTCCGTGAGGCACATGCAGAACATGGAAGATATTGGATTTACATCCCGCCCTCCTCTCTGAAGAGTCTCAGAGCGGCTCACAATCTCCTTTACCTTCCTCCCCCACAACAGACACCCTGTGAGGTGGGTGGGGCTGGAGAGGGCTCTCATAGCTCTGCCAGAGCTATGGCTGACCTAAGGCCATGCCAGCAGGTGCAAGTGGAGGAGTGGGGAATCAAACCCGGTTCTCCCAGATAAGAGTCCACACACTTAACCACTACACCAAACTGGAGAGTAACCACCATATTTTGTGTCTCACAGAGAATCTTGCAGTGGTGGACACAGCTGAGGATCTTGGGACAACACCCATGGTGAATGCTTCCAAGGAAGCCTTTGAGGGAGAAATCAAAGGGTGCCAGCAGGATGATGGCAATTAAGCCACACCAGGCTAGAGAGCAAGGGATGCCTCTTCAGGTATTGACTTTTACACAATATACAATCACTGACCATTAATTCAATTTGCAGTGACAGTCTGGAGCCTCTGGTTCTGATCTTCCCATTGTCCCCAAAGGTCCCACCAGATATTAGACTCATCTTCATGTCTCCAGTTCTGTAATCCTGCATTATAATTCAATCATAAAATTCCCTTCCTGTAGTCCTTTCCCATTGCTATTTAGTCAGTACTGTAGTTTTCACCTGATAAGTTGCCCAACTCTCCAGTATTCCTTTATCCTCTGTCATAATCTTTGTTTGCCTTGGGCCAAAACCAGTATAACTAGCCTGGCTTTAGAGCCGGTAATGGAAGTCTGATCCTGAATAGCAACTGAACCACTACAGAGACTCCCTACACACCTTGAAACCCTCCTTCTTTCATCTGATTTCTTCACAGACCAGGACAGGTGAATCTTTGCTCTCCTTCTTCAACTATTCCACACACGCACCTTTATTTTCCAAACCATACTTGCACCACATAGGTGCTTTTCTCTTCTCTTCCAAACGTTTCCAAACGGCTCTTCGGGATTCTTGGCCCCCTTGCGATTCCCTTGATGCCCTGGTTGATGCCTGGCAAGACCGACTATCTGGGGCAATCAATGAGATCGCACCCCGACATCCTCTGCGCCCTCGTTCAAGGCTGGCTCCCTGGTATACCTCGGAGCTACGCCAGTTGAAACAAGGACTCCGACGACTAGAGAGGCAGTGGCGGCGCACTCGTGGCGAAGCGGCGAGAACATCCTACAGAACGTTTATGAGGTCGTATGAGATGGCAGTCAAGGCCGCGAAGAAGAAATACTTCGCGGCCAAGATTGCGTCTGCAAATTCGCGCCCAGCACAATTGTTTAAAATAATTGGACATTTAACTACACTGCCCCAGGGCAGACCAAACGTTAGAGAATTAGAAATAGGCTGTGAGGCTTTTGCGAAATTTTTTGCAGACAAAATCACGTCGCTCCGCCAGAACCTGCCCATCACCTTAGACACAGTACATGAGCCCGAGGCCCCATGCCTGTCTTCTGATTTAACTCTGGATCACTTCGACCCGCTCAGCCTGGAGGAAGTTGACGGAATCCTCTCCTCTGCGCGCCCTACAACTTGTGATTTGGACCCATGCCCCTCCTGGCTAATTAAATCTTGCCTGAGGGAGCTTGAATGTCCTTTACGGGACATCATAAATAGATCCCTCTCGGAGGGGCGTTTTCCATCATCCCTGAAAGAGGCTTTGGTCTGACCCCTCTTGAAAAAAAGTACAGCAGACCTGGCCAAATTGGCAAACTACCGGCCGGTCTCTAATTTACCGTTTTTAGGTAAAATAATAGAGAGGGCAGTGGCGTCGCAGTTGCAGAGCTTTCTGGATGACGCTTCCATCCTAGACCCTTGCCAGTCCGGCTTTCGCCCGGGTTATGGGACGGAGACAGTACTGGTCGCCCTGGTAGATGATCTCCAACGGCACCTGGATCGGGGCGGTGTGGCGGTGCTGATGCTGTTAGATCTGTCGGACGCGTTCGACACGGTCGACCATTGGCTACTGACCCGCCGCCTCGCCGATATAGGGGTGAGGGGGTCTGCCTTACAATGGCTCTCCTCCTTCCTCGAGGATCGGGGACAAAGGGTGGCAATTGGGGGCGAGCGGTCCCGGAGGCGCACACTGGATTGTGGAGTGCCCCAGGGGGCAGTTCTCTCACCAATATTATTCAATATCTATATGCGCCCTCTTGCCCAGATTGCCAGGAGATATGGACTTGGGTGCCATCAATATGCAGATGACACCCAACTCTACCTGCTGATGGACGGCCGGCCTGACTGCGTCCCTGAGAATTTAAACCGGGCCTTGCAGGATATGGCAACTTGGTTGAGGAGGAGCGGGCTGAAACTGAATCCAGCAAAGACAGAAGTCCTTTGTCTGGGTCGGGGCGCTCGGGAAGGGGAAATACCTCTTCTGGTCTTCGACGGGGCGCCGCTGAAAGCGGCACACCAGGTTAGGAGTCTGGGAGTTTTACTGGAGCCTTCATTATCAATGGAGGCCCAGATTGCAGCCACTGCCAAGTCAGCATTTTTCCATCTAAGGCGGGCAAGGCAGTTGGCTCCCTTCCTAGAGTGCCAAGATCTGGCAACGGTACTTCACGCAACCGTCACCTCGAGATTGGATTACTGCAATGCCCTCTACATGGGGCTGCCTCTGTACCGAACCCGGAAGCTGCAGCTGGTGCAGAATGTAGTGTCTAGACTGTTGCTGGGGCTTCCTAAATGGGAGCACATACAGCCTGGACTGCGCAAGCTGCACTGGCTGCCAGTTATATACCGGATTCGTTACAAAGTGCTGGTCATTACCTTTAAAGCCCTATATGGTCGAGGACCTGTCTACCTTAGGGACCATCTCTCCCCATATGAACCCCAGAGAGCACTGAGGTCAGCCGGAAAAAACTTGTTGACTACTCCCGGACCGAGAGAGGTGAAGCTGCAATGCACCTGTAACCGGGCCTTCTCCTCTGTAGCCCCGAACCTATGGAACCAACTTCCAGAGGAAATGCGGGCCCTGCGGGATCTTGAACAATTCCGCAGGGCCTGCAAGACCTTCCTCTTCCGACTGGCTTTCGCTGACGAAGAAAGAAATTGCTAATGATAACCGCCATCATAAAAGAACAAATAGCATTAGCACTTTTATTAATTTAATTAATTAATTTTTAAACTTAATCAGAATTTGAATGTTTAAATGTAATTTGTTTTCTTTGCCTTTCTTTGTATAGTTGGAATTTAAATGATGCTGTTAGCCACCCTGAGCCTGCTCCAGCGGGGAGGGCGGGATACAAATAAAATTATCTATCTATCTATCTATCTATCTATCTATCTATCTATCTATCTATCTATCTATCTATCTATCTATCTATCTATCTATCTATCTTCTCTGCTCTTGGGCCCTCATATCTGGACACCTCTGCCCAAGTGATTCCACTATTCCCCGTTTGACTTTTATCTCAAAGATTAACTCCTGCTCCAAATTGGAGTAGCTCTGCTGAATGTTTGGCTGCTGTTACTGTATTAGTTAGGATAAGGGATGCATCTGTGCTTTGATTTCAGTACTGCTCATGTTTACTTAGGAGAAGCACCCTTCATTGTACCAAATCCCTCAATAAACTCTACATTCCTTTTAAACCAGGTCTCTGTCGTTCTTTTCCTGTTACTCACAGTGATCTCTTTAGGTAAAAAAATTCCATTTTCTGCACCCTGCAAAAATGTCCGGCCCCTCCCAGCCAAGCCGGCCTGCCGGCGCTCAGGCTGGGGGCCGCCTTTGCCGCCCCGGAAGGAGGGAGGGGCAGCATCACACCACATACGGGTGTTTGCTGCGGGCGTGGAGCCGGGGCTATATAAGCCCCGGCCCCCGCCCTCCCTGCACGCAGTTCCTTTGGCTCTCTGTCTGAGCCACGTGCTGTCGGGGAGCGGCGCGGCGAGGCCTGAGCGGCGAGGGACTTCGGCGGCGGGAACTGCTTTGCGCGGCGTTGGGTTGGCGCTGTGTGTCGGCGCGAGCGGCTGCAGAGGCGCTGGCGAGGCCAAAGCTCCGGACTTTGCTTGGGCGGTATCGGCGGGGCGGCCTGGGTCGTTTAGGGCAGCGCGGCAGCTTCTTTGCTGGGCAGCCCGTGGGCGGCTGATTTGGGGGCGGCATTCGTCGGCTGGGGCCATTGCAGGTCACTTTCCTCCCTGAGAGGGCATCGCGCAGCGGCCCCTTGTTGGGGGGAACGCGGGCGGCCGGCTTTTGCAGGGCAGTAGCCTTTTTACTTGGAGGCAACGCGCAGCGGCCCCTCATTGGGGTGTGGGCGTGCAGCCGTTGGTTTTCTAAGGCAGTGGCCTTTCGGGGGTGAGGGGGCCTTGGGGTTTGTGGCGCTTCCTATCATCCCGGGCCCCGTTGCGTTGTAGCCGTCCTCCTCGCGAGGGATTGGGCCTCGAGGTCGCCCGGCGGGGAGGGAGCCTGTATCCCCCACACACTTTTGCTTCTCTGCCTGGATAGCCTGGGCCCACCTCTTAGGATTGTTGGTGGCTGCTGGGGCTGGGGCTTGTCCTTTGGCTATTCCCCCCCCGCGCCCACCCCTTCTCCTCCCTTAAGGGTACGAAACCTGTGGACACAGGCGGCTGTTTTGGGGGTTTGGGCAGTGGTTACTGTCCTTTTGTGGTGAGCGGGTGACGCCCCGTCAACTACACGGTCCCACCATCATACGAGTTGTTGGCGGGAGGGGCAGAGAGGGAATTTTGGACCATCCCCCGTCGCCTTGTAGCTGGTGGTTAGCAGTTTTCAGGATGGCACCAAAAAAAGGGCAGGGCAAGTCAAAGGGCAAGCAGCCCGCCCGCCCACCCCGTGGGCGGGGCCAACAGGGAACTCCAGCTGACGAAGCGGGGCAAAGTGAACGGGTTAGGCTGGCTATTATGAGCCAGCTGGATTCCCTGGAACAGGACAGAGTTGCCAGGGGCGCTCCCATTTGGGGGGGGCGTCGCCGTGCCACCGGCCGGTCGGCGCGGCTTACTTTCGAATCAGAGTTGCTCGCTCGGTTATCTGCATTACAGGGTGGGCCATCTGAGCCCGAAGCACCGTTGGAACCCGATCAGGAGGAGGACCCGGAGGAGGGCCCATCGGGCGGCGGCGCATCTGGCAACGGCGGGCCGCTGACCCCTGGAGGTGCTGGTGTCTTTCCGGGCGATGGTGGTAAGCCCCCCTTTCCGCCAGTTCAGGGGTGGCCTTGGGGCCCCATTCAACTTCCTCCTCCACCGTCGGTGGGGGGCGGAGCAGCGTGGGTGGCCGGACAGTTTGGAGCGGGGGAGCAGTCGGGCTCTGTTCAGCCGCGGGCCTGGGGTTTTCATACTCCGTGCCCGCTTGTCCAGCCTTGGGCTTTGGGTTTTCAGGGAACCAACCCACTCCCCGGTCCGGTCTCATCCGCAAGCGGCCAGTTGGCAGGCGCTGCGGCGCCGCCCACGGCCCCTTCAGTCCCGCCCGCATTGGGCTTTTTGCCATGGGGCGGTCAGCAGCTGGCGCCTCAGAGTAGCGGGTGGTTTTACCCCCCCAATCCATATGCTAGTATCCCTTTTCATGCCCTTCCATACGGCGATACCTCTCTGCCGTTGGGGGATCATTTAACGGCGGCCACGCGCGAAAAAATCCTCCGTGGCGAGTACGTCGACGTTTTCGGTCTCCTTTTCAGAGAGCTCGAAAAGCAAAGCAAAGATGAGCTTGATGATAAGGAGAAGGAAAAGCTGAGACGTCGGAAGGTTGATAGGTCCTGGGCGAACTGGTTGCCTGGATTTTTGATTTACGCCGGAGTAGTTGCGAGAGCGCAGCCGGCCCGGGCGGCGGCCCTTTTTCAGTATATAGACATTGTTTATAGGGCATATACGGACTTCGTGGGCTCAGCTTGGCTGCAGTACGACGAGGCTTTCCGTATGAGGGCCGCCGTCAATCCAGGGATGCCGTGGGATCAAATAAATCAGCAGCTGTGGCTACAGCTGATGTCCCTGGCGAAACCAAACGCCGGAGACAGGTCTGACAGTGGCCATTTAGTGCAGAGGTTGCAGCAACAACAGTGCTCTACAGGGGCCTGTGATACCTCGGGCCAGTCAGTCCAGTCCCGGCTGTTATGTTGGGAATTCGCATCCACGGGTGCATGCCCCAGGAAACCGTGTAAGTTCCGGCATGAGTGCCCGCTCTGCAGCGGGGCCCACGCACTTTCGGCCTGTAGCAGATCGACATCCAGACCGGGCAGCAGGACCCACGGGGGCGGCGGTGGCGGGCAGCAGCCACCTGGAAAGGGGGCCCAGCCCCATCCGCCCGATGGCACTTCGCCACCTGGCACATGAGCAGGTGGTGGTCCGCGGCCGGCTGCACTTATGTGGCCCCCTGGTCGCCTGCTGTTGGGTGGTGGGCCCGTTGGGGTGGTATTGTTTTATGCTGACCGCTGTTTGTCTTTTCAGATGCTGGGCTCATGGTGAGTGACGTCGGTTCTCGTTTGCGGGCACAGCCCGGTTTTTCAGTTTTCCCATTTTGCCGTCGGCTCCGGTGGGCCCCAGCTTGGCCTCAGTGCTGGGCTGCTGTTTTGGCTGGGTTGTCAGGGGCTGTGCTGGCCTGGGATCACGCCCCTGCTGGTCTAGTAGGCCGACCGTTCGGCCAGATGGTTTTTATTTTTCGAGTTGGGCAACTGGGCCTTTTAGTGGATACGGCAGGGGGTTCGGTTGGCTCTGGGCCACCCGGTGGGGTGCTAATGCCTAAGCAGAGGCTTGGCATTGGCGGTGGCTGGAGGAGGTTTGGCCACAGGGTTTCCAGGGGAGCACCTATGGCCTAGCACCTCGGTGCGGTGGTCTGCAGGAACCGTAGATGGGCTACACGGCTCAGTGCGGGGAATGCAGATCACAGGGAGCCTCACCTGGTTGGATCTTTCCATGGGGATCGATGCCAGCCCAGATGGTGATGGCTGGAGGCCTGGCCGCTCAGCTACAACCCGAATACGGCGGGCTTGTGCTGGGGGCAGGGTGGCTCGCCCTTTGGACAAGGCGGGGTCCAGGTGTTGACCCCAGGGCTTGTCTGGTTCAGGTTCACCCCCTGCCAGTTAAAGGTTATATGTTTAATAAAGCGGCCCAGTTTTAAACCCAATTCCTGTGTCTGCCTCTTCATTCCGACTGGGGGGGCAACATGCAGGGTGCAAAAACATGCAGGGTTCAGATATTAATCTGAATGTGTGTTCATGTGTTTGAAGGAGTGTGGTGACACCTACTCCAGACTAGGATGATGGCTCACATGCAGATGGAGTGCCAGTTCCCCCCGCCCCCCATGCTGTTATCTTAAACGGTAGGGTTGCCAATCCCCAGATGGAGGCAGGGGATCCCCCGGTTTGGAGGCCCTCTGCCTGCTTCAGGGTCATCAGAAAGTGGGGGGAGGGGAGGGAAATGTCTGCAGGGCACTCCATTATTCCCTATGGGAGACTTATTCCCTATGGAAGTCTCCCAAAGGAAATAATGGAGAATTGATCCACGGGTATCTCGGGCTCTGGGGGGGGGCTGTTTTTCGAGGTAGAGGCACCAAAACTTCAGCATAGCATCCAGTGACTCTCCCCAAAATACCCTCCAAGTTTCAAAAAGATTGGACCAAGGGGTCCAATTCTATGAGCCCCAAAAGAAGGTGCCCCTATCCTTCATTATTTCCTATGGAAGGAAGGCATTTAAAAAGGTGTGCGGTCCCTTTAATTGTGATGGCCAGGACTCCCTTCCATGTTCGATTGTGCTTGTCACAACCTTGCTCCTGGCTCCACCCCCAGTGTCTCCTGGCTCCATCCCCAAAGTCCTCAGATATTTCTTGAATCGGACTTGACAACCCTATAAACAGGGCTTGTGGGGGATGACTCTGTGTAAATTATCCATCATAAACTGAGTGTCACAGACAACCTCTTTGTCCCACCCTGCATTACCTTCAACGTTGTTTAAAAAGTTCACACATAGACACCACCTGGCTGTTGTCAAATGACGGCCTGTTAGTTGATCTCTATGAATCCATGACAAATAACAATGGCAAAGATCTTTTTTTTTTCTTTTTGCAACTGCTATTTCTAAAGAAGCACTTACAGTCTCATGTTTGACATAATGGAGCGCAACACAGAGTGTGGCAGGAGGGAGGAGGGGGCGAAACAGTTCAAGAGTGCACATTTAATGCAGTTTGGTGTAGTGGTTAAGTGTGTGGACTCTTATCTGGGAGAACCAGGTTTGATTCCCCACTCCTCGACTTGCAGCCCCTGGAATCGTAGAGTTGTCCTTGAAAGGGCAGCTTCTGCGAGAGCTTTCTCAGCCCCACCTACCTCACAGGGTGTCTGTTGTGGTGGGGAGTGGGGAAGGTAAAAGGAGATTGTGACTGCTCTGAGACTCTGAGATTCAGAGTATAGGGCGGGATACAAATCCAATCTTCTTCTTCTACATTTGTAGTTCCACTTTCTGCATTGTTTGTAATATACCTTTCCTTAAACAGCTTGCTTGCGTAGATTTCTAACTCTGTACTCCTAAACTTCTTGCATTCTTTTGTCTGCTTCATTTCATAATCTGAAATCTGTGCAAAAGGCGGACTATAAATAAAGTAAATAAATAAACAGGGGCTTTTAAAAGGGTATCAGCCATAAGCATTGGGAGGGGTGATATATTCTGTATGTTTTAAATAATACTGCATTTTAACTGTAACGTATAAGTTTCCTGGAGCCACAGGGGAAGGTGGGGTGTGAATAAATAAGAACATGCTTCCATTCCAGTTACATATGTCTAGGCTTCCTTTCTGTTAGGAAAGTTGGTCTCAGGGACTGTCAATTTTGCAAAACAAGCAAAGAAAAAAATAGGCTTAAAGAGAAGTTTAAGGAAAGTCTCACTTCCCCTGTCCCATGGAATACAAACCAACAGGTGCTGCTGGCTAACAAGGTTCCCTGCGACTTTGTCAGGGTTAATTAATGTGTTGTCTCCCCTACGTCTTTAAAGAGATCGGGGATGTCAGCAAGCAGCTACACATGAAATGCAAAGAATCTGGACCAGGAGACACCGGAACACGAGCCATGCATCATGCATGACTGACTCCCAGCCAGTGTTGTCCCAAAGCAGCCAAAAAAAAGGTCAGGAGAAGAAAAAAAAATGAAAGGACACTGTCAAGTTGATTCCCATCTCTCTTTCCCTCTCTACTCCCTTGCTCTTATTGGAAGCAAGAATTAGTGTTTTGGTCTTCAGGGGACACACACACTGAAAGAGAGTCAAAAATCTGGCCACACATTGCAGCAGAGTAGAAGTTGCTGGTGCTTCAGCAATCACACTCAGGGCTGGTTCCTCACCCACAACTACTTTCGATAGAGAAAAAAACAAGACTGAACTTTTACCTTTATTTACTTGGCATTCAAAATGAACACTGTGGAAATTAGAGCCAGCTTCCGTCTAATTGGATGCCCTAAGTCAAGTAGATGGGCTACAGTTACAGTTTCACAGAATCATAGAATCATAGAGTTGGAAGGGACCTCCAGGGTCATCTAGTCCAACCCCCTGCACAATGCAGGAAACTCACAAATCCCTCCCCCTAAATTCAAAGGATATTCATTGCTGTCAGATGGCCATCTAGCCTCTGTTTAAAAGCCTCCAAGGAAGGAGAACCCACTACCTCCCGAGGAAGCCTCTTCCACTGAGGAATCGCTCTAACAGTCAGGAAGTTCTTCCTAATGTTGAGCCGGAAACTCTTTTGATTGAATTTCAACCCATTGGTTCTGGTCCTACCTTCCGGGGCCACAGAAAACAATTCCACACCATCCTCTATATGACAGCCCTTCAAGTACTTGAAGATGGTGATCATATCACCCCTCAGCTGCCTCCTCTCCAGGCTAAACATGCCCAGCTCCTTCAACCTTTCCTCATAGGACTTGGTCTCCAGACCCCTCAAATCAAGATAAGGTTTTTGACAGATCCTGGCTCATGAGTCCCTCTTTTCTCTCCATTCTACTTTCAGATTCTGGTCCACTTGCTGCTTCTTTTCTTTCCCTTTTCCGCCCTCTGGACCGACTGTTTTCAAACTATGTTCCAGGAATTCCTGAAGTTTCTCAGAAGCATCTCCAGTTTCTCAATGAAAAGATCAGGAAGGGAGGGCAAGCCTCCCCAAAGCTTCTTGATCATCTCCTGCTTTCCCCTGCAAACAGTAGCTACAGTATTTTCATAGAAGGATCACTAGGCATGGCTGGTACTCCACTAAACCTGAGAAGCCCCTACAATCTTCAACATCCTCTAGAATCCTCTGCAAAACACAAGAATCCCTTGGCAGGTGAATCAACAGGCTTTTCTTGGAGGCAGGCTGGGTCCACTCTTCTCTTTCTTCCAACCCCCACTTCCTATTTATCCCATAAAGACATGCAAGTCAGAGAAATGGTTCATCTATTCTGACTCAGAATTACACTCCTGGATCTCAGGCACCAAAAGGTCATAGAATCATAGAGGTAGAAGGGACTTCTAGGGTCATCTTGTCCAACCACCTGTACAATGCAGGAAACTCACAAATACCTTCCCCCCTAAATTCACAGGATCTTCATTGCTGTCTGATGGCCATCTAGCCTCTGTTTAAAAACCTCCAAGGAAGGAGAGCCCACCACCTCCCAAGGAAACCTGTTCCGCTGAGGAACCGCTCTAACAGTCAGGAAGTTCTTCCTAATGTTGAGCCGGAAACTCTTTTGATTTAATTGCAACCCATTGGTTCTGGTCCTGCCTTCTGGGGCCACAGAAAACAATTCCACACCATCCTCTATATGACAGCCCTTCAAGTACTTGAAGATAGTGATCATATCACCTCTCAGCCGCCTCCTCTCCAGGTTAGGGTCTTTATCAGATCTGTTATTTTGGGTCCTTGTCAGGGAGAAAAGTGCAAAAAAACCAAACAAAAAAAACACCTGACATCTTTTAACTAGAGATTCCAGAGATTGAACTTGGAGCTTTCTGCATGGAAAGAACTACTTCTGAACCACACACCTGTCCCTCTGATCCAGATTTTCAAGGAAGAAGTGGATTCTCACCTCAGAGCCAATGCTCTCGACCAATCTTATTTTCATATACCGTTTTTACATTCTCTGCCCCCATTCGCCCAAACCCAAAAGACACCTAAGGGAAAGTTTGAAGACTTCTTTAAATTTGAAACATCTCTGTCTGTAGCATAGCTACATTAAACATAAAAAATCCCTGTACAAAAAACGGGGGTGGAGAGAGGGGACTTCAGTCCTGCAAAAGTGATAAATCAATTATGAAACTGAAACCTCGATTACAGTGCTGTCTGCTTAATTATTTGACAAGTTAATTAATCTCCTAAGTGATTGCTATTGCACTGCCGTTGCCTAGGTAAAACAGTAGACTTTAGCAATGCCAAGTCCCGCAGATCTTGGCAATACAGAATTTAATAAGACACCTGGAAAACGCCTGATAATAGGCGTTAAGTGAGGTCAATCTACCTTCGTCAGAATAAGTAGAACAGTTCCTACTTCTTGCCTGAAGGTGTTTCTGCGGCTAATTATTTTGCTACAACTAATTACACTGTGTTCATCAGCAGAGGGCCCCCCCCCCTTCCTTGTACTTTTCAAGAAGTGTGGCTTTTTCTCTTCCATAAAGCTGTGTCACCATAGGACGGCGCCATTTGACTTGGGAGAACAAGGGGAATGTCACTCCTTCCCCTCCTAGAAGACAACACAATTACAGCTGCCATCGTAATTGATGCTGATGGTTTTAGTGAGAGAGATGGACACACATTATTACCCCATCAATCTTGTTCTGCACCAGTATTCTGTCTCTGAGTTCCTTCATCTTCCGGGGCTGCAAATTGACTTGAGGCGGTCTTGTTGAGATCCAGTGATGACAGAAGCGGGGCATATGACAAGGGAAAGAGCAGGGTTTCAAGACAGAAAATAGAAAAGAACTCCCTTGGACCAAGGACTCATTTTTGCAGTCGATACTTTCCATTTTGAAAGGTCGTCTTTGACTTTAGTCGTTGCCCAGGTGGATTCGGATCTAAAGATCAAGGGCCAAACTAAATGTTGTCCCAGAAACACAAGCTCTGTTCCTCCTCTGTAGGTATAAAGCAGCCTTATCTCAAGCTGGATCATGGACCCATTTAGCTCCGTGCTGTCTCTTCTGACCTGCAAGCAGCTCTTCAGGGTCTCAGACGGAGGAAAGGCTTTTCCACTAGTGTTTTCTCCGCTGGGTCCTTGGACTGAAGATGTCAGGGATTTTAAATTACAGTGGCTGGAAGATATAATAGTGTAGCCTAATCTCAGCAGATCTTGGAAATGAAGCAGAGTTAGCCCTGGTTAGTACTTAGATGGGAGACCACCAAGAAAGACCAGGGTTGCTACACAGAGGCAGGCAACAGCAAGCTACCTCTGTTTGTCTCATGCCTTGAAAACTCTACGGGGTCATCATAAATCAGCTGCGACTTGATGGCAATTTCTACCTCCAGGTAAGATTTATATGATAGATATCTATACAAAAAACCCCCTAACTGTCAGATCTGGAAATATCAATTAAAGAAGGCTTCCAGTGTGGTCAGAAAGCTGACTTTTTTTGATGGATCAGTAGCAATACATGACGGATGAGCAAAATAGGAGTCAATTGCACCTTTAAGACCAACTTAGTTTTATTCAGAACGTAAGCTTTCGTGTGCGTGCACACTTCTTCAGACAAGGAATACATGGCGGTGTCAGAAGTGGCTCACCTGTGAAGTGACCAGTTTTATATACCTTATCTTGGGCTGTTAAGCAGCCTGCCAAAATTACAATGCAAAAAGCCTGCGTAAAATGATACAAAGTGGTTCCCATGAATTTCTCTCACACAGCAGACAGTGGGCAGTGGAGCTGTCTCTGCAAACAGACAAAATGACCTTGAAAGACTGGCTGTTCATCTCTTTGCAGGGCATAAACGGATACTTACATCTGTTGCAAAGTGAAACTGAGCCCTTTCTGCAGCAGGAACTCCTTTGCATATTAGGCTATACCCCCCTGATGCGGCCAATCCTCTGAGAGCTCACAGGGCTCTTCTTGCAGGGTTTACTGTAATCTTGGAGGACTGGCTTCATCAGGGGGTGTGTGGCCTAATATGCAAAGGAGTTCCTGCTACAAAAAAAGCTCTGAGCACAGCACAGGCAAAGCAGGCATGGCTTCCCCTCCCCCATACAAGCCCTATACAGAATATGGAAATAGCAAAATGGCAAGGGCTCTTAACACCAAAGAACATCGGAACTTCCCTTCTGGATCATATCAAGGTTCCCCAACAAGGACCATGTCACTTTAGCAGGAGAATGGGCCGGGGGCTTTCTGGAGGAGCCCAGTTTGCACACAGATGTCTGACGGTAATGAAGCTCCAGTGTGGGGCATACCAGTGTTATTCAGGTAATGTATACAGTCCAAAAAGAGCCAGTTTGGTGTAGTGTTTAAGTGTGCGGACTCTTATCTGGGAGAACCGGGTTTGATTCCCCACTCCTCCACTTGCACCTGCTGAGATGGCCTTGGGTCAGCCAGAGCTCTGGCAGAGGTTGTCCTTGAAAGGGCAGCTGCTGTGAGAGTCCTCTCCAGCCCCACCCACCTCATAGGGTGTCTGTTGTGGGGGAGGAAGGTAAAGGAGATTGTGAGCCACTCTGAGACTCTTTGGAGTGGAGGGTGGGATAGAAATCCAATATCATCATCTTCTTCTTCAAAAAGACATTACTGTGAGTGCAGCTACCGCTCAGTAAATAAAGTGCAGGGGATGGGAAAATATATTCCAGGGGAATGTTCTGTAACAGTACAAATGTATTGCTTGAGAATAAATATCTATTTCGTTTACAGCCAAATGTCCCAATGGAATTTTTTTTTTTTGTTACACAAGATGTAAATGAAAGGTGGTGGAAAGGAAGCTTTGGGGTGGCCTAAACGGAGTGCAAAAATAACGGGGTGCTCTCCCCCTCCCCAAAAAATGAAGATGGTAAACAGCAGCCACTGGCAACAGGGAAAGCTCCCGCCTTTAATTCCAAAGAAAACCCTTGCCATTCGGCCTGACCAACATTTTATACAGTGACACTCCTTTGCCCTATAATCAAAGTATTGGGGGGGAAGGGGAGAGGAGTGTGTTTTTCAAGAGCAATAACATTTTTTTTTAAAAAAAAGATACCCATTCATATGTATTTAAAAGGAAGCCTTTCATTAGCTTTGACGCCTCTGGGATGCAGAAACATGGTTGCTGTCACGCTTGTCACAGCGAAGATGTGATTACCCGAGTCTAAAATGCTAACACAATCGGCTCATTACACAATCCTCTCATTAATGTAATGGCGATTCCCTTAAAGTGTCCTTTAAGAGGCTCTGCTCCCGCAAACAGCACAGCCGCAAGGGAGGTGTGTCTGTGAGCCGCCCTGAGCCCGCCATCGGCAGGGGAGGGCGGGATATAAAAATAAATTTATCTTATCTTATCTTATCTTATCTTATCTTATCTTATCTTATCTTATCTTATCTTATCTTATCTTATCTTATCTTATCTTATCTTATCTTATCTTATCTTATCTTAATTTCTGGCCTCCAGGGCGTGCCTTCCCTAGAGGGGAAGTTTTTAATAGGGTGCCTATGCTGGATGGGTCAGTGGCTGTATAATACCTCTGTTGTTCCAGTCTCTACTAGAGGCAAATGGGAAAGGAGAGGAAATACATTGCTGAGGTGGATTGACCCATTCTTCAAGGACCTTTCCCCTCCAGCCTCTCTCCAATGGACGAAGTTTCTTTAGACTGGCGGGAGGTTGCATACTTGTTCCAAATTAAAAAGTTGGGTAACAAATATTTTAATAAATTATTTTAAAAAAATAACACACTTTGCTCAATGGGGTGGTAGGAGAGAGCTAGGATCTACCCCAGGGGTGGCCAAACTTGCTTAATGTAAGAGTCGCATAGAATACACATCAGATGCTTGAATGCCACATGACATGACTGTCAGATGTTTGAGGGAAGGGAGGGAGGAAAGGAAAGTTCGAAAGAAAGCAAATAGTTGGGGGAAGGGAAGAGGGTAGGAGAGGTGGAAAGAAAGCAACTTTAACTTTAAATGCTTTCTCCCCACTCAACTAAGAAGCTCATCTGGTAACTTCGGGTCTCTGGCTTGGCTTGGAGAGGTGATTTAAAGAGACAAATGCCTTCTCTACGCCGGCTGACAGGGTGGTGGGGGCTTCGAGAGCCACACAATATGTGTGAAAGAGCCACATGTGACTCCTGAGCTGCAGTTTGGCCACTCTTGATCTACCCTGTTATCAGTTGTTGTAGTCGGTGTAACAACAGTATGAATGAGAACACAGGACCTTACTTGACTATATTCTCCCATGTTAACGTTTTAATGGAGGGGAATTAATCCTTTCTATCATCTCTCCTGCCCAGCTCTTTTTTGTCCCCTAGTTGAATCTACGTGATGTGTATAAATATGTTTGGATGAACATATGGAGCTATTAGTGTATTGTTGGAATTCTCTTTCTGGGGCAGGGATGCTCTGCCTTCTTGGTACTCAGGGGGCCACAGTGGGAGGGCTTCTAGTGTCCTGGCCCCACTGATGGACCTCATGATGGCACCTGCATGTGTGTTTTGGCCACTGTGTGACACAGAATATTGGACTGGATGGGCCAAGTTAACAGCACCGCAAATGTTTTAAGTTGTATTTTACTGTATTTTATTGTTTTAAAGTTCAATTGTATTGTCTGAATTTGCTTGTTAGCCACCCTGAGTCTGTTTGCAGAGAGGGTGGGATAAAAGTTGAAAGTAATAAATAAATAAAGAAATAGAAGAAGATGATGATATTAGATTTATATCCCACTATTCACTTTGAAGAGTCTTAGAGCGGCTCACAATCTCCTTTGCCTTCCTCCCCCACAACAGACACCCTGTGAGGTGGGTGGGGCTGAGAGGGCTCTCACAGCAGCTGCCCTTTCAAGGACAACCTCTGCCAGAGCTCTGGCTGACCCAAGGCCATGCCAGCAGGTGCAAGTGGAGGAGTGGGGAATCAAACCTGGGTCTCCCAGATAAGAGTCCGCACACTTAGCCACTACACCAAACTGGCCTGATCCAACATGGTTTCTCTTATGTTCTTATGTATATGTTACTGCCCAGCCCGGAGGTCCAAGACTAGCATCATCCCATCGGATCTCAGAAGTTAAGCCTGGTCAGCTCCAGTTAGGACTGAGATGGAGACCACCAAGGAAGTCCAGGATTGCTCTACAGAGCCAGGCATTGGCCAACCATCTTTTCTTCTCTTGGCTTAAAAACCATGTGAGATCACCAACTTGACACCTACCACCATGATCTACCACCATATGTTCCATGTCCAGGTGGGGATTTTTCAAAGTGGGGCGCATTTGGTATTGTCATTGTCCAGCTGCATGCTAACATGGTCCAATTCTCTTTCTCCGAACAGGTAAAGATGGCCTTCCATTCCATTTATGACTCTGCTTAAGATTTTTCTAAAGCAGAAAAGCTAGTTGTGCTGGGCTGCACTGTAGAAACAACCAGCTGGACATTCTTGAATGGGTTGACAGTCCATAAAAAAAAACAAACCCAGCTCCCTGTTTGCACTGGTGAACAGGTTCTGAATGAAAAGCAGTGGGTGCTGAATCATCCTTAGGTGCATCCCACAAAGTTGCTTCATTATTCAATGCTTGATGTACAGACAATCACTCAGAAGCCACAAACCTTCGTATCTGTTTGTAGGGCCAATGCATATGGGTGGGAGCCGGACCTAGCATGTCTGCCTCAGCCTTGTATTGTGTGAGCTGAGCACATTGAGTGAGCTTGTACAAACTGTATTTGAGTTATGATTGAAAACGCTGCTTTTTGAGGACTCGTAGGCCTAGCATTGTAGCCTGTGAGAGCCAGTTTGGTGCGGTGGTTAAGAGCAGTGGACTCTAATCTGGAGAAATAGATTTGATTCCCCACTCCTTCACATACAGCCAGCTGGGTGGCTTTGATCAGTCACAGTTCTTTCAGAGTTATTCTCTCAAGAGCAGTTCTCGAAGAGGTCTTAGCCCCACCTATTTCAGGGAAGAGGAAGGGAAGGAGATTGTAAGCCACTCTAAGAATCCAAGTGAAGGGTGGGTTATAAATCTCTCCTCCTCCTTCTTTTCTTCTTCTTCTTCACAACTACAGTTTACAAAAATGGAAGTGCTATGCCCATACTGGAGCCTATCCATATAGAGATGGACTAGGTTAGTATGTCTGATCCTATATTCCAGTGCGAAACATCTGAACAAGACTATAGATAAGACTACAGGTAAGACCTCACCTGGAGTATTGTGTTCAGTTTTGGGCACCACATTTTAAGAAGGATATAGACAAGCCGGGAGGAGGGCGACGAAGATGATGAGGGGTCTGGAGACCAAGTCCTATAAGGAAAGGTTGAAGGAGCTGGGATGTTTAGCCTGGAGAGGAGGCGGCTGAAAGGTGATATGATCTCCATCAAGTACTTGAAGGGCTGTCATATAGAGGATGGTGTGGAATTGTTTTCTGTGGCCCCAGAAGGTAGGACCAGAACCAATGAGTTGAAATTTAATCAAAAGAGTTTCCGACTCAACATTAGGAAGAACTTCCTGACCGTTGGAATGATTCCTCAGTGGAACAGGCTTCCTCGGGAGGTGGTGGGCTCTCCATCCTTGGAGGTTTTTAAACTGCTAGATGGCCATCTGACAGCAGTGAAGATCCTGTGAATTTAGGGGAAAGTGTTTGTGAGTTTCCTGCATTGTGCACGGGGTTGGACTAGATGACCCTAGAGGTCCCTTCCAACTCTATGATTCTATGAATATTGGGGTGGCGGATTCGGTCACAATTTTGCAAACTCTGGTGCCCAGGAGCATTTCCCGCTTTATCTCTCTTTTTTTAAAAAAACGTATTTCTCCAGAGTTCAGTGACATCCTAATATTGAATTTATAGTGTATTATTTATGAAGCAAGATGGCGCTCTCTCTCATGTGAAGAAAATATATGTAAAAGTTGGGTGGAGGGGGTTTTGGTGGTGTTTTGGTTTTTGATGCTTCTGATATACATTTCTTCATAACAATTTCAATGTGCTATCACCAGGGGTATTATAAAACGAGGAGACAGTTTCTTTAACAATGTATCTTTTCCTCTTTGCTGAATAAATGACGCCTATGTATGTTTGTGTGTGCTTCCTTATTAGAATTTTGTTGAGAACCACACGGCATACCAAATTCATCCCAGGCAGAGCAGCTACTGAATTAATGACTCTCTGTCACAAATGAATTTTGCCCTTGGTGACTTGGGCTGAGCTGTGCATTTGTTGCAAATTTTTTATAGCCCTCTTCTTTTCCATATTTAAAAATATGCTTTGGGTAAATAGTCTCAAAATATGGGTGCGAGTTTTCAACAGCAAAGGGCAGATGAAGCAAAATGTTAATTGCAGTTCATTCCCAACAAACGTCCTGGAAATTCACGCTGGAATCTGGTTTGGATGCACAGATGCAACTATAATATTGCCTTGGTTGACTTAAATAGAACAGTAGGGGCAGAAATGACCAGGCCAAGCTAGACATGACTGAGGAGTCCCGAAAACAGGGATGCTGCAAATATTGTGTAAAACATGTTCGAATGCTGAATTTAGGTTGCTCGACTCATTGATTGGATGTGAGCCACTCATCAGGTCTGTTCTGATTGACGACGAACACCACGAACACCAGCAAACAGGTTTGCGTCAGGCTTTTCCAGTCTTTGTACATAAAACTTTTGCCCGTCCAAAGAGATTATGTCGCTAAAAAAAAAGATAAAAAGGTAGTCCTCTGTGCAAGCACCAGTCGTTTCAGACTCTGGGGTGACATTGCTTTCACAACGTTTTCACAGCAGACTTTTTACAGGGTGGTTTGCCATTGCCTTCCCCAGTCATCTACACTTTCCCCCCAGCAAGCTGGGGGCTCATTTTACCAATCTCAGAAGGATAGAAGGCTAAGTCAACCTTGAGCTGGCTATCTGAACCCAGCTTCTGCCGGGATCGAACTCAGGTCATAAGCAGAGCTTGAACTGCAGTACTGGAGCTTTACCACTCTGCGCCACGGGGCTCTTGTTATATCACTAAATGAAACCCAGGAAGTATTTTTGATTTTTACATGTTTTGTGTCAGATTTACCTGTCTATTTAAACACTTCCTTGCCAAGGAGTAGCAGTGTAGAACAAGCCACGTGAGAATATGAATCCACGGGGCTTTTTGTTTTGTTTTTTATAAAAAGCACTGTAGAAACCTATTTGCATATTAGACCACACCCCTGATGTCATCATTGTTTCATACAGGGCCTTTTTGTAGAAAAAGCCCAGCAGGAACTCTTTTGCATAGTAGGCCACACACCCAAAGCCAGCTGGAACAGTGTTCCTGTGCATTCCTGGTCAAAAAAAGCCCTGTGCATGCACCTGTCCTAGCTCAGCTGTATCTTGAAAGCCCAGCAGCAGCAACTCTGGTTAGTAGAAAGACTGGATCCCACAAAGGAAGACCAGGACTGCTATACAGAGGCAGGCAAGGGCAAACCACCTCTGTTCCTGTCTTGCCTTGAAAAACTTCATCTTCAAGCAGTAGTTTCACACCAGAGCCAGATTGGTCTTTGCTAAGTCGGAATTAGGGTTGCCAGGTCCAATTCAAGAAATACCTGGGGGCTTTGGGGGTAGAGCCAGGAGACTTTGGGGGTGGAGCCAGGAGCAAGGTTGTGACAAGCATAATTGAACTCCAAAGGGAGTTCTGTCTATCACAGTTAAAAGGACCACACACCTTTTAAATGCCTTCCTTCCATTGGAAATAATGAAGGATAGGGGCACCTTCTTTTGGGGCTCAAAGAACTGGACCCCATGGTCCAATCTTTTTGAAACTTGGAGGGTGTTTTGAAGAGCAGCACTGTATGCTATGCTGAAAATCTGGTGCCTCTACCTCAAAAAACAGCCCCCACAGAGCCCCAGATACCCACAGTTCAATTCTCCATTATACCCTATGGGAATCAATTTCCATAGGGAATAATGGAGTGTGCAGCAGGCATTTCCCTCCCCCACCCCTGCTTTCTGATGACCTGAAGCGGAGAGAGGGTCTCCAAACCAGAGGATACCCTGCCCCACCTGGGGATTGGCAACTCTAGTAGGAATGGGAAACAGGCCCCTAATTCATGACTGGCCAATAAGACTACCAGGCTTCCCATTGTTTGCAGGCCTAGTAGCCTGTTGCTCTGAATGCCAGCAAGAGAACTTTTAAAAAGCAGCAATATTATCTATGCTGCTACATCACTTCTGGGGAAAACCAGGAAATGACATAGCTAGAAACCCTATGGTCCACAAATCACTGGAATCACTGGAAACTCTACAGTACACACATCAATTGGAAATGCAGAGGAAGCAATAAGATACAAAAGATGTGAAAATCTCAGCATATATGCTTCACATATGCAGAGTTCAACACAAAATTCAGAAGTATTTTTAAAAAATAAGGAAGGAACTTATGCCTTAAATTTAGGTTAAAAATGACTGAGATGACTATGTGGTTTTTAGTTCAGCATGCGTGTAATGTTTATTTTGGAATCATAAATGAGGAATTCAGAAGGACGCACATCCATATGCCAAGCCATCCTACTCATCTTCTCATGGTAGGGTTGGTGGCCAGACCTCTGCGTGAGTTCCTGGAAAAAGGTAGTTTGTTGCTTTGTAGTCTCTGAAGAAAGCTGATCTGCAGCAAGTTAATTTGACTAAATTCTCATCCAAGATTATGCCATAGGGGGCAGAGAGAAAGTCTGTGAGAAATAGACACTGGGCAACTAGCTGCAGCAGAAGAAATGGTCTTTTTCAGTGGTGGCACCAAAAATGTGGAATGCCCTCCTGGAGGCCATAAGGGCCCTGCGGGATCTTTCACAATTCTGCAGGGCCTGTAAAACTGAACTGTTTCAACAGGGCTTCAACATCTGAATCTGGGAGGGAACCACCACCTCTGAGGATATATAATGGGATCACTAACAAAAAATGAAAGAGCCCACCATATCAAAGTTGTATAGCGCTACAAAATGTTTTAAATGTATTTTATTGGTTTTAAATTGTATTATATAATTGATTGTTAGCCGCTCTGAGTCTGCTTGCGGAGAGGGCGGGATATAAATTTAAAGTAATAAATAAATAATAAATAATAATTAGTGTGCCAGTTGCATCAGGTAGGCCGGGTAGAATTTTCCAATTTGCTTTAAATTACTTGGGCCTTATAAAGGGTTTCAAAGTCTTTGATTTCCTTCAAGAACTTTCCCTTCTCTTCTCAGCTGGATTCAACCAAGTTAACTTGGCTCACCACCCACGTTAGCCGCAGCCCCTGGACCTCCAGTCCAGTTTTAAACCTTCTGGTCTGCTTTGTGTGGCCAGGCTAGCCCAATTTTGTCTGGTTTTGGAAGCTAAGCAGGACTGGCCCTGGGTATTTGGATGGGGAAATCACCTGGGAAGCTCAGGGTTGCTATGCAGAGGCAGACAATGGCAAAGCACCTCTACTCATCTTGAAAACCCACTAGGGCGGGGTGGCCAGATGTTTTTTTGCCTACAACTCCCATCAGCCCCAGCCATTGGCCATGCTGGCTGGAGCTGATGGTAGTTGTAGGCAAAAAACTTCTGGAGAGCTACCGTTTGCCACCCCTAGGGTTGTTATAAGATGGCTGTGACTGGGCAGCACTTTGCCCCATCACCTGCTTGGTCTTCTATCATAAACATTTCTGCTTTTAGCCACCTAGCCATAATCTTTCATCTTATTAACTGTTACATTCTTCCTGTTATATCTTCTTCGCACTTAGCCTCTTGCTGTTGATTCACATCTCACTCATGATCTTCCAAGGATTTTAGTCCATTTGTCATCATATCATTTGCATTCTCTCAGGAATGTCACCCTTTCGACCTTATCTCACTTTCATAGTTTATCCATACATGCTTCTATTCCAACATCTCCTTTAGTTATTTTCCAGTACACACATTGAATATGTTCTAATCGATGTACCTGTGGCTTGGTACTAACATACCTGAAATACCACTTGGGTTGCAGTCCGATGCAGCATTTAACCTGTCAGCAAGGCACTCCTGGTTTTGTCTGCATTTACTTGAAATGTAGTTGGTTAATCAGACATCCTGACCATAATCTACCTTGCAGAGTGCCTGTCCAATCATTGACCAATTAGATGGCCTGGCCTTCATGCATGCGCATAAACAATGCCGCTGATTGGTTCACCCACAAAGGGACTATTTTCTAGGAGCATGGACAAAACAATGATTGTGTTACTCACAAACCTCAACTTTATAAAGAAAAAAGCCTTGGAAAAGCATTTGCGGTTGCTCAGAATGCATCTCTTGTGGTGCTTAAGGCACTGCAGGCTCCTGCTACCATTTGCTGGTTATGCGGCAACACATGTTTCGCTAAGATAAATAAACCTAAACATAAGATTTTTTTTTTTAAATTGCGCTGAACCAGGATTGGATGGAAGTTGCAACTGCTTGATAAAGATGGCGTGACCAGACAGGGAAACTCGTTTGTGGCCTATCATCAAGTGTTTAGGGCTGGACATTCCACGCTGTCAAATAAGTCTGGAACTGAGTTGGAGCAGGACAATTATCCGCAACTCACAGACCATTCCCAGATGCTGCAGTCTGGACGTGCACTTTAAATCCAGCAGGCATCCATGGCTATGTCATTGATAAATGCACGTATGACAGCAGCCTTGCTCCCTTATGAACCCACTTAACCACTACAGTCATCTTCTGAGTCCCTGCTTCTGGTGCTCTCACCTTCTAAGATTAGGTGGATGCCAACCCAGGAAAGGACCTTCTCGTTCATGACACAAGAAGGAACTCTCTCTCCAGGGAGATTTGTCTGCCCCCTTCTGTTGCCATGTTTAATTTGGCATTCCTTCAGTGATCCCTTCCTCCTGCCCAATGTTCACTTATTCTACTAGGAGTAAGGCCCGTTGCGAAGAAAAATACAATGGGCTCTAGACGGAGGCTCTGGGCAAGTGCCCGCCACCCTTGTGACTTCCCATCCACCCAAGTGAAGGCATTGACTCCCCCCAACCTCAAGGAGAGCTGATCTCTGCCTTCTGGATAGCAGTTGTAATTCTGAGTGATCTCTAGCCCTCGCCTGGAGATTGGCAAAAGTAGTTCCCCAGGAGGAAAGGCCTCTCCCTCAAAGGCCTGTAGTGATACCTTAGGAATTTCCCAAGAACCTGGAAAGGCACCACGAAAGGCCTCTGGGCGAGTGCCCCCCCAGTCTTGCTGTCTTTCCACCCACCTGAGCGAAGGCATTAATTCTCCCACACACACACATCAAGGGGAGGTGATCTCTGCCATCTGGAATTTCCTAACCTGGAATTGGCAACCCTGCAGCCTTTACATGGGAAAAGGACAGTCTTTCTTCACATGGGCGGGGTGACCAAGCACCTGGAGATTGGCAACAGTGGTTCCCTGGTAGGAAATGGCTAATAGCATCCAGCAGCTGACAGGCAGACCTGCCCCACTGGTGGCTGTAAGAGCCAGGGAGCCATTGCAAGTCTCCCTTTTGCTCCCTCTGTTTATCTGCTGGTGTTGAGCAGCCCCTGCCTGCTGTGAATGAACATTCCTTTTTTGTCAATTGAAGAGATGTAGGAAGCTAGGAAGCTAGACAGACAGAATGAAATAAAAAGACTGAAAGACAGAGTTACAGTGAAAGAATCAGAGAAAGAACAGAAGGGGGAGGTAGAAAAAAAGAGGGGGAGAAAGGAGTGAGAGAAAGAAAAATGAGAAGAAGAAAGATAGACAGGGGCCTGAGGAGATGCAGTAGTGATCAATAAGCCCCCAGGAGAACCTTTCAGCAGAGAACTATCTCCCTCAAAGGTCAGTGGCCTTCTGGTGGTGTTCTTGCCTGATGGGGCCAGTGATGGCGGGGGAGAGCAGAATCAGCCAATGGCAAGGCAGAGGCATATTGCAAGCCGATCCTGCAAGAACATGGGGAAGGCTACAGTGGGTGAGTAACAGAGAGGCTACCCAATGGTAGTGGGAAGTGGTGACAGAAAGAATGTCAGCCAATAGTTCACGCAGTACAGCCCAAGTGACTGCAACAAATCAGGACACTGGGATTTGCTACAGCAACTTCGGTTTTATGACGAAAGGATTCTATTTCCTTTGATTTATATTCTGCATGTTTTAGGTGTTGTTTTTATGTCTTCTCATCTATTTTAATCATGATTGTAATTGTTTTACATTCTAATTTGTCAGCTGCCTTGGTGCCCCTTGTGAGGGCAGAAAGATAGGATCTAAATTCTGTATTGTAACAAACAAACAAATAATAAACTGGTTACCTGCTATACCTCACAATTCCAGTTGGAAAACAAGACCAGGGAATTCAGAACCCCAAAATCCAGTGAGAAAACATCAATGAGGAGAAACACAGAAATAACCAGACTTTTAAGAGCATTCCATTTGAACATCACTACCTGCCTAGCTGCATATGTCCTTCCATTCAACTCAAAGTGCCCCTTAGAGTTTTCTCCAGCTTGATGTCCTAATGAAGATTATTTCTTTTTCTTCCTTGGCTCGCTTTCTCAGCTAATGGCTCCGACAGCCATAGCAACTTGTGACCTTGCCGAGCACTGAGGCCTGCATTCCAGGAACAAAATACATTTGTACTTAAACCAATTTGTTTCTTACCTCAGGCCTCACTGCCTCCAGTTCTGGTAAACAGTTAATGCCTTTAGTGTCAACTTTGTTTACCGATGTCCACGTCTTTTCTTCAGCACCTGCTGCTGGGTACAGAAACTGAGTAGAACAGAAGAGACCATCTTGTTTTGCTTTTTCCGGAACATTCTTCTTAGCCAGTGGAAGGGCTCATTTGCACATGCATGCTCACTGCTGAATGAATGAAACATCAAGGGTAGGCTAGCACATGTGAATGCCAGTATCATAATGCCCCTGTATAAATCGATGGTGCGGTCTCATTTGGAATACTATGTACAATTCTGGTCACCGTACCTCAAAAAGGATATTATAGCATTGGAAAAAAATCCAGGAAAGGGCAACTAGAATGATTAAAGGTTTGGAACACTTTCCCTATGAAGAAAGGTTAAAACGCTTGGGGCTCTTTAGCTTGGAGAAACGTCGACTGTGGGGTGACATGATAGAGGTTGACAAGATAATGCATGGGATGGAGAAAGTAGAGAAAGAGGTACTTTTCTCCCTTTCTCACAATACAAGAACTCGTGGGCATTCAATGAAATTGCTGAGCAGTCAGGTTAAAATGGATAGAAGGAAGTCCTTCTTCACCCAAAGGGTGATTAACATGTGGAATTCACTGCCACAGGAGGTGGTGGCAGCTACAAACATAGCCAGCTTCAAGAAGGGGTTAGATAAAAATATGGAGCAGAGGTCCATCAGTGGCTATTAGCCACAGTGTGTGTGTGTGTATATATATATTGGCCACTGTGTGACACTGAGTGTTGGAATGGATGGGCCATTGGCCTGATCCAACATGGCTTCTCTTATATTCTTATGTTCTTAATGGGCCACAGTGTGAAACAGGATGCTGGACTAGTTTGATCCAGCAGGACACATATTCTTATGAGCCCGTAAAACATCAAGGTCCTGGGATGTACGACCTTAAGCTCCCTGATGGAAGAAAAGGCAGAATATTAATACATTAAATCATTAATTTCTGAATGTAAATTTCTGAATGTAAAGCTGTTTTCTCCTGGATGCACTGGCTTAAAACATGCCAAGGTGTTGTAGGTTGGAACTAGAAGCAGCTTGCAAACACACCTCTCTCCCCATAGCATATTCTGAAGAAGTGCAGCCTTTTCCAGACTATACTTTGGAGGAATAGTTGAAACTGCAGCCGAAGCCTGTGAGAATATGGCATCTCACCTCCAACCCTCTTCTTCGAACAAGAAAGACTAGCTTGTCATGCCAGTGAATGTGCCAGAAATCAAGTGGAACCGGTACAATAATGAGACACTCAGTCAGAATTAACATAAATAACTTTACAAGAGAGATTGGAATGTGGGAACGGAAAGATGTGCTGTTCAACCAGCACCAGTCTGATTTCACATTCAGTCCTGTCTTTGCTTTGAATTTCTATGAATGCTGATTGAGGAGAAGTGCAGAGACCACTGAGAGAAGCATCAGCACAGCCACAGCCCCCCTTTCCTGATACTTGTATTGCACTTACATGTGGCCTAGAAGGATCTTCTAGGAGGGGGCAACTGGAAATATTTCTGCCAATCAGGCCACAGATTCAGCAGGAGCTCGCAGAAGCACAGCTCCTGAACCTTTCTGATGCTTCCCTCTCTTCCTCCCAACCTATTTTGTCCATTGAATAGTAGGTGCAGCTGCATAACAATCCCTGGATTAGGAGAGCAGCCAGCCAGCCAGCCACCAGGGGCTTTGCCACACCCCCAGCAGCCCTCATTAGCCCCTGGAGAAGCCCACACTACCCTTTCTCCAAATCTTATGTGATTTGGTGGGGGGGGGGGGGCTTGCTGGCCTTTTGACTAGGGGAACAGCCCAGGAGAGCCCCAGGTGAGCGAGGCCTGCTTGGGCTGCCTGGATCTCTAGTCAGCCCAAGCAGGCTTCGCTCGCCCGTGGCTCTTCTTTCTTGCATCGTGTTGCTTTTGTTTGGGTGGGGCATATGCTAATGAGTTATGCTAATGAGCTCCGCCACCTATTTTTCTACAAAACGACCCATGGTGCTAATCATCTCTTGCCAAGATCAACTGCGTCTTGAACTAGGATCATCTTAGTCAACATGGTCATGGTGAGAGGGAAAGGGGCAGACCTAGCTTTTTCAAACTGTCTTGCATGGCTCTACTCTCTATGCAGCCCTGGTTTTCCATGACGTGGGCTCAGGTTTAACCTCAGGATCTCACCAGGGTCCTTCTGAAGGCAACACACTAACACACTTGCCTAGTATGGTCACTTCCATCTGGCAGCATGTGCCTCTTGCCAATATGCATTTGTGTTCATTAATCCCTTTATGTGGATACCTTGGCCTTGACACCGGCCCATGAACACCTAACATTGAATCCATAAAACTGCCTTATATTGAATCAGATCTCTGGTCCATCAAGATGAACATTATCTACTGTGACTGGCACCAGCTCTCTAAGGTCTATCACATCACCTACTTCCTTATTCTTTAGCCAGGAGATGATGGGAATTGAACCTGGGACTGTCTGCATGCAAAGAAGATGATCTACCACTGCCCTCTTCCTATTGGATTACCTTTCTAGATGCATTTTGAACTTCAGGCCAATGGGTCCAGGGCCTTTCTTATCCTTTTGTTGGAAGTGTTTCAGTATGCATTACCTTGATGCTTGAAGCTTCGTTCTAACAAGTGCTGTGGTATTGGAAGATACCATTCCCCAGAGTTTCCAAGTATTCTTTTTTGTGCCCTTTTTCATCCACTTTCTTGGCCTTATACACACTACAGCTAAATTCTGCTAGGCCTTGCCAAAAGGTAAGTCTGTTTTAAATTTAAAGTCTATGTTAGAAGAAGAAGACTAGATTTATACCTCGCCCTTCTCTCTGAATCAGAGTCTCAGAGTGGCTAACAATCTCCTTTACCTCCCCCCCGCACCCACAACAGACACTCTGTGAGGTAGGTGGGGCTGAGAGAGCTCTCCCAGCAACTTCCCTTTCAAGGACAACTCCAAGGGATCTATGGCTGACTCAAGGCCATTCCAGTAGGTGCAAGTGGAGGAGTGGGGAATCAGCCTGGTTCTCCCAGACAAGAGTCCACACATATAATCACTACACCAAACTGGCTCTCATGCATGGTTGTGTAGAACCCCTGAATTTGGTTACATAGAGATGCCCAACTAGTAAAATACAAGGCGCAGGGACTGTTATCCATGGCCTAAGGAAAGGGCACCCTTTCCTAAAAGTTTTAAACAAATAACCATGTTCTGAAGACAAAGGACAGAGTCCTTGACAGGTAAAGCTTTTTGAAAACCTGCTCACTTTGAAAGCTATGGCTGTTTATCCAACAATGCTCAGACATTTCCCTCCTCCTATTGCTTCCCTAACAGAGATGGACAAAGCTACTTAATATCACTCTGGCCATGTTTAAATAAAACCGGATTGAGCTTTACTTCTGATGTGCTCTACAGATCATTTCTGGAACCTGGTGGTTCTCAGAATGATTCTCCTGGGAGTCTAGAATGCTTCCCAGGCCCCTCTGCATGATCACCAAAGCTACTGGTATGTCATGGAGATATTATTCCTTGAACCCTATTGCTGGGAGGGTAAGAAGAAGAAGATAGAAGAAGATATTGGATTTATATCCCGCCCTCCACTCCAAAGAGTTTCAGAGCGGCTCACAATCTCCTTTCCCTTCCTCCCCCACAACAGACACCCTGTGAGGTGGGTGGGGCTGGAGAGGGCTCTCACAGCAGCTGCCCTTTCAAGGACAACCTCTGCCAGAGCTATGGCTGACCCAAGGCCATGCTAGCAGGTGCAAGTGGAGGAGTGGGGAATCAAACCCGGTTCTCCCAGATAAGAGACCGCACACTTAACCACTACACCAGACTGGCTCTCCTATTCCGGGTAGGCAGCACGGAATAGCCCAATCCTGTCAGATCTCAGGAGATAGTGAAATGACACTCTCGCTCCGTGTAGAAAAAATATATGCAATTGAATTCAATATATATTCAGTCTTCTCCAAAACATCTCCTCTTGTAAATATCTCAATGGTACAGACAAAAAAAACCCCATCTTGTGCACAACGCTCCTACTGTCCAAACAATACAAAATTAATTAAAGTCCAACGAATCATAAAAAGAACCGGTCCATTTCATTTCGGGAAGAACCCTTCTTCTGGGGACCGTCTTTTTTATTTATGGGTTCAGTAGTGTTGCAGTGCTGTATTTCATATCCTGGCTTTCCAAATTGGTATTTTATATGGAATCTCTTACTGGAATGCCACTGCCAGTCTCTATCCTGCAGCATTTGGAACGCTATCAAATGCTGCAGGATAGAGACTGGCAGTGGCGTTCCAATAACGGAGTATATTGTATATATATATATATATATATATTTCTACACAGAGTGAGAGTGTCATTTCACAGTTTCTATACCTTCATGGTCCCGTTCTCCACTGATGAAGATCTCAGAAGACAAGCAGGTCGCTACTTGGATGGGAGAGAAGAAAGGCAATGACAAACTATCCCTCCTTCTCACTTGCCTTGAAAGTCTCTTGCTGGGTTCGCCACAAGTCAACTGTACATCTGTATATGCCTGCTTTTTTTGTAGCAGGAACTCCTTTGCCTATTAGGCCACGTACCCCTGATGTGGCCAATCCTCCTGGAGCTTCCAGTAGGCCCTCTACTAAGAGCCCTGTCAGCTCTTGGAGGATTGGCTGCATCAGGGGGCATGGCCTATTATGCAAAGGAATTCCTGCTACAAAATAAGCCCTGCCTACTCTGTAGCACTACATAAGTCTTCCTGGATAGATATTACAATGATTTCCAGGATCGGTATGCTGCCCCAAATCTAGGATCATTTTGGTAGCATGCAGAGGGATCCTAAGTGGTTCCTCCCCCTTTTTTCCCTTCCTCTTATATTCTTTGAAAGGACAAGGGCAATGCTTAATTTTGCTGAGGAGGGAAAACCCTCAGAGATAAATGTTTCAAAGGTAATAACTTACCATCTTTTTGCAGACTCTCTTTTGCCTTCCAATTCTTTTTAAAAAATGAAATATAATATCATGGTGCATTGAAGGGGCTATAAATGAAAAGGCCTGTCCAAGCTGCCATTATAAGTCCCATTTTGTTGTATGGAGGTTCATCACTCAGGGGTCTAAGATGTCATCTCCTTGCTTCCTTGAGAGCCAGTTTGGTGCAGTGATTAAGTGTGCAGACTCTTATCTGGGAGAACCAAGTTTGATTCCCCACTCCTCCACTTGCAGCTGCTGGAATGGCCTTGGGTCAGCCATAGCTCTCACAAGAGTTGTCCTTGAAAGGGTAGCTTCTGGGAGAGCTCTCTCAGCCCCACCTACCTCCTAGGTTGTCTGGAAAACGTAAAGGAAATAGTGTCGCTCTGAGACTCTGATTCACAGAGAAGGACGGGGTATAAACCTGCAGTCTTCTTCTTCCTCCTCCTCTTCCTCCTTGACTTACAGTGCAGTGTCACTGGGTGGCTCTTAGATGTCTCCTCCATTTTCTCTTCTGGGAGGTTACAGGAAATGGAGGGTCCTTCAAAGGTGGTGGGAAGGCAAATGCTGGTGCCTTACTTGTAGATTTCAAACTCTCAGCCTCAATGGAGAGACAAGAGATGATCACATTGGTCCATCCAAGATAAAGATATGTTTGCAGAGTTTTTTTCCTCTTGCCCCTTGGCCAGGTAGCTGGATCTCTACTGATTTATGCAAGGCACCTCCTTTCATCTTAGCCATTTGCTCCCAGGGCATTCTGCATGGGAGGAAATCTAAACGCAACATGGCAAACCTGATTAAAATCCCTCACGGAGGAATGTCGGATACACGGATGCCAAGACGGTATGATTGACACCTCAGTGCAGGATGCTACCATGGAATCAGCACAAGCAACACATACATCAAAGGCTAGGGAGATGTCAGGAAAGGGCCTTTGCTCAGGTTTGGTATGGTGCGCATAACAAACATCTGATGGATATATTTCTCATGGCCCTGCCTGAGGTCACGCTGAATCTTCGGACACTGTTCTGTTTATCCAGCGGTAAACTCGTATCCCCTCCCTTGATGAAATGTGCTCATTAATATGATTTGTGCAGTTTATATTAGGATAATCAAACCATTTTGCTAAACGGCCATTACACTGTCTCTGTACTCATGGAAAACTTGTGATCCTGTCTTGCTGCTGAGACCTCAAGGTGAGGTGCAAATAGGAACTTTTCAGCATTTTGCTGCTATGCCACACCAGTAGGCAGGGCCGACCCATCCACTAGGCATCTTAGACAACTGCCTAGTGCGCCATCCATCCAGGGGTGCAGAATTGCCCCCTCTCCCCCCACACCCTCAGGCTGGGGGCCAGTGGAGAGGACAGCCTGGCCACCCTGCACAGCGCCCTGGTCAGCACTGCTGTCATCAAGGGGCTGCCATTCCACCAAGGCATTTGCCTGCTGGAGATGGACGCCATGGACAAGTGCTCCAGGTAGGTGAGTGAGCACCTGCGATACCGCCCCTTCTGGTCTGGTGCATCTCAGCCTGAGCTGTGCTCTGGGCTCTCTGGCCTTGCCTTTCTGCCAGGGCTCCTCTCCCCCTGACATGCCTGCCCTTGCCCCAGTCCTGTTCTTCTTCCCAGTGGCAAACGTCGCTGTGCTCCTGCTTCCCATCTGATTCCTCTTTGTCACCTGATTGGAGCTTTTCCAGCACACACACAAACCTTTGAGTGGACAGGTCAAGAGAATCCCAAGCAGAGAAGCCGGCTGTGGGGAAAGGTCAGGTCCAGGTAGTGATGAGGCCGACCATGTGATGGCGGCAACTCCTCTAGCCAGGCCCAGGGTGCCGTTTCCCTGAAGAGACTGGAGTGAGATGAGCCGCCAGAGCCCAACCCAGCTCGCTCGGCTGTCTCAAGCACCAGCCCAGGCTGAAGAAAGCCTGCTCTTGCCACCTCCACCACCCCCTCACCTCGCCTGAAGTATTGAAGGGGGTAGCTGGAGCAGGGCAGGAGGTGGCAGAGGGCGGGAGCAAATATTTCCCCTCACTGTTATGGCAGAGGAAGGGAGAAAAGCTCCCTGAGGTGAGCACATTCAAGCACCATCAACAGCAGTGCCATGCCATGCTTCTCAGCTGGGGAGTTGGCGCTAGGGTTGCCAAGTCCAATTCAATAACTATCTGGGGACTTTGGGGGTGGAGCCAGGAGACATTGGGAGCGGAGCCAGGAGCAAGGGTGTGACAAGCGCAATTGAACTCCAAGGGAGTTCTGGCCATCACATTTAGAGGGATGGCACACCTTTTAAATGCCTTCCCTCCATAGGAAATAATGAAGGATAGGGGCACCTTCTTTCGGGGCTCATCAAATTGGACTCCCTGGTCCAATCTTTTTGAAACATGGGGGGTATTTTGGGGGGAGGTACTGGATGCTATGCTACAAATTTGGTGCCTCTACCTCATAAAACAGCCCCCCCCCCAGAGCCCCAGATACCCACGGATCAATTCTCCATTATTTCCTATGAGAATAAGTCTCCATAGGGAATTATAGAGTTCCCTCCCCCCCCCACCCCGCTCCTCTCTCTCACTCACACACACGCTTAACTGTCTCTGGTGCCTCCACAATGAGGTCTGGAAAGTACAGGGGCTAAGCTGCTCTTTTACACACACACTCACTTGTCTGAAACGAAAGCAAAACAAACAGAGGGGCTGCACTTCCACGAGGTCTGCTGTTGCTAACCCTTCCTCATGAAGTACTTCCTGCTCCAATTTAAAGGAACACACACATTTTAAAACCGGACCTGCTTGCAGATCCTGCCGGAGCTCTAGAGGTACATGGTGGCTGTGGGGGAGGGGTTTCCCCCGCTGGCCAGCTGGCTGGGGGAAGCCTGTAAAACCAGGGGATCCCCCGCTGGGACCTGGGGATTGGGACGCCTAGGTAGCGCTGCAACTGCTCAGGCTTCCCCTCGATTCAGACATGCTCTTGGGTAGTGGGATGATGCGAGGTCGGGCTTGGTTGTAGTGCTGGAGGATGGAGAGAAGTGGGCAGAGGGTGTGCAGCCTGCATGCAGGAGGGTGGAGGATGAACTGGGGCACCACCTCCCTTCCGCCTGCCCAGCTCATGTGCACACTGACTTCTTCAGCATCTAAAGAAGTGTGCATGCACACAAAAGCTCATACCTTGAATAAACTTTTGTTGGTCTTAAAGGTGCCACTGGACTTAAAATCTGGTCTACTGCTTCAGACCAACACAGCTGCCCACCAGGATTAAAACGTAATGTCTACTGAATAAGCCCTGACTGGATATCCCAGGCTAGTTTGATCTCATCAGGTCTTGAAAGCTAAGGAGGGCAGTAGCTGGTATTTGGATAGGAGACGTCCAAGGAATGCCAGGGTTGGGATATGGAGGCAGGCAGTGGCAAACCACCTCTGAACATCTCTTGCCTTGAAGATCCTTGGGGTTGCCATGAGTCATCTTCGCAATACAGACTTGTAGGAGCCAAAGGCCACTATTCTTGACTTCAAGTTGTGTTAATTCAGACTTAACTTGTACATGTTTAGAATAATTTCCTGATGCAGCTCTCTTATTACTGTAGTGGCACTGGCCTATTCTAAGGAATTATATGTAACTTGGAATAAGGCCCATTGTGAAGAAAAATACAACGGGCTCTAGAAGGAGGCTCTGGGTGAATGCCCGCCACCCTTGCTGTCTTCCCGCGCACCCAAGTGAGGGTAAAATCTCCCCCATTTAAAGGGGAGCTGATCTCGGCCATCTAGAGAGCAACTGTAAATCTGAGTGATCTCCAGTGGTTCCCCAGGAGGAAATGGCATTGTACCTGTCTGAGGGGGTTAGTGGCAGCAAACGGGGGTCGGTGGCAGCAAAAATGCATGTGACTCACACAAGTGAGAAGAGGGCAGGCAAAGTTTGGGATGAGGGAGCTGGATCTGTGGTGGGTGACTCGTGTTGCTGTCAGGTTTGTCTTGGAAAGTACCTGGTAACTTTGGGGGTGGATCCAGGAGAGGGCAGGGTTTGGGGAAGGGCTTCAGCAGGGGTGGAATTCTAGCAGGAGCTCCTTTGCATATTAGGCCACACACCCCTGATGTAGCCAATCCTCCAAGAGCTTACAAAAAAGAGCCTTGTAAGCTCCTGGAGGATTGGCTACATCGGGGTGTGTGGGCCTAATATGCAAAGGAGCTCCTGCTAGAATTCTACCCCTAGGC
The DNA here is from genome assembly GCF_032191835.1 of Heteronotia binoei. NCBI lineage: Eukaryota > Metazoa > Chordata > Lepidosauria > Squamata > Gekkonidae > Heteronotia > Heteronotia binoei. The sequence goes on from NC_083241.1 coordinate 15,793,498, forward strand.
TTCAGCATGGTAGAATGCAACAGAGTCCACCCTTTGAAGCAGCCATTTTCTCCAGGGGAGCTGATTTCTGCCAGCTGATGATCAGTTGTAAAAGTGGGAAATCTCCAGGCCCCGCTTGGAGGCTGGCTGGCAAACTTACCAAAGGGTGCGGTCACACTTACCATTAAATCCATCTTTAACGCGTCTCTATTATAATCCATTGCACCAATTCCTCGATCAGACAACAGTCGGGTTCCCATGCTATCCCGTGTTGATCCTGTCGCTGGTCGATCAGAGCACTCTACCGGACCTCTTTTCAAGAGATGGCGATCCGCATTAGCGCAGGCGCAATGATGCCCGCCTTCGCTGTCTGGTTTCGTTAAGAGGAAGTAGAATCGGCATTCAGCACATGCGCGTTTGCACTGGCTACTCCGTTTGCACTACTTTTTCAGAATGAGCGCTTCGCATGCTGCAAAAAGTGCAGGATTGCAAAGCAGCTCACATCCATAGTTCATGTAGTTAACATTTATTTTCAAAATTGATTTTATTTCCGTAAATAGGGTCAAATAAGCGATTTATTGAGCCAACATTTGCTCGATCATTCAATTGCGCAATGATATCCCTTGTAGTGTGCTTTTGGCGGGAAGCGCGGGTGCGCTTCTGACGAGTCGCCACTGATGGCACATTCAAATACAGAAAATCCACTCAGGAACCATTTTAAGTGTTCTGTTCCGGATTTAAAGCAGTATCAAAGTAATCCGCAATCAAGGCGCATCAGCACGGGACTTGCACGAGCTAACCACCATTCGAAGATGCTGACGTATGGACAACCACTGAAAATCCGACATGCTTCCGGACTCCACTCATGCTGGTAACGGGATATAATGAACGTCTGACCTCACCCAAAGTGATAGAGAGTGCGTCTACCTGGTAGGGATCATAGTATAAGAACAGCGGCAATCTCATGCCTATGCAAATGCAGAGCGTTGTTAGTGATGGTCACAGATGGAGAGCGAGTGCAGCATGGGGTTGAGAAAAGGGAAGGAACGAGCCGGAAAGAGCCAGAAAGGCTGGAATGTAGAGGATCAGGGGGTTCCAGAAGTGAAGTTAGCCTTGCCTAGGGTGTCAGATAGTCTAGAGGCAGCCCTGCTGGCAGGATGGGGCAGGTTATAGGATGGGGGAGACTTGTCTTAGCAGTAGTATGTGCGAAAAGGACCTAGGAGACTTAATGGATCATACGCTGAACATGAGTCAACAGTGTGATGTGGTGGCTAAAAAGGCAAATGCAATTTTGGGCTGTATCAACAGAAGTATAGTGTCCAGATCACGTGATGTGATGGTATCGCTTTACTCTGCTCTGATAAGACCTCACCTGGAGAATTGTGTTCAGTTTTGGGCACCACATTTTAAGAAGGATATAGACAAGCTGGAACGGGTCCAGAGGAGGGTGACGAAGATGGTGAGGGGTCTGTAGATCAAGTCCTATGAGGAAAGATTGCAGGAGCTGGACATGTTTAGCTTGGAGAGGAGGCGGCAGAGAGGTGATATGATCACCATCTTCAAGTACTTGGAGGGCTGTCATATAGAGGATGGTGTGGAATTGTTTTCTGTGGCCCCGGAAGGTAGGACCAGAACCAATGGGTTGAAATTAAATCAAAAGAGTTTCCAGCTCAACATTAGGAAGAACTTCCTGACCGTTAGAGCGGTTCCTCAGTGGAACAGGCTTCCTCGGGAGGTGGTGGGCTCTCCTTCCTTGGACGTTTTTAAACAGAGGCTAGATGGCCATCTGACAGCAATGAAGATTCTGTGAATTTAGGGGGAGGTGTTTGTAGTTTCCTGCATTGTGGAGGGGGTTAGACTAGATGACCCTGGAGGTCCCTTCCAACTCTCTATGATTCTAGGTGCAAGCGGAGGAGTGGGGAATCAAACCCAGTTCTCCCAGATAAGAGTGTGCACACTTAACCACTACACCAAACTGGTTTTCCACATGGGGTGGTGAGGGAGGTAAGGGACACCAGCCTATCCATCCAGATCAGCCGAATCAACTTTGCAATCAATGGGGTGGCAAATGTCGCAGCCATATCACCCTCATATCAGACCTATGCTTTCTGACTGTTCTGGCTGCTGTTCTGATGTACTGACTGTTTTGTCATTTAGTGACAAGTGTGCAAAATTAGGATGACAGGCTGCCTTAGCAAGGTGCAGGGTAAGGGGAGAAGATGATGATAATGCTGATGATCCCTGAAGTAAGGATATGAGCCAGGAGCAGAAGAGAGATGGAGACACAAACGTGTGCTTGCTGGGTTCACCCATCCATAAAACTGGCCTCCCCGAATGCCTGCAGAGTACATGAGTGTGATGCATCATCCCTCCACCCCTTCCTTGTGGGTAAATCACCCTTTTGGTCTACACTTAATCACGGGCATTTTAAAGCAACTTTCAAAAGCCCTGCACTGATAATAAGGAAGCGAGGCACTGCCGACCTAGCCGACCTGCTGAGATAACCACACGTCTTGAGAAACACACAGAGCAGCGTTCCTGGGAGCAGCGAAGGAATGGCTCGTCTGCTGCAGCATCTCCGAGTCTGTGAACCACTCGTAGAACCCGCAGGGAGCAAATAGCCTGATTCCAAGGCTGTGTTCAGAGCGGTGGGGGGCCCTGTGTGGTACCATATTCTGGGCCTCAGCATGGCGACCCGTCTGCAAGGATTTTAAACATGAAGGCTGCAATCCTGTCCCATTAATGTCATCAGAGGCAGGAGTAGCCCCCAAAAGCTGAGCCATTCCAATGGTGTCTCTTTGTATTTCATCCTGACATACTGACCAGGATTCAGAATGTAGACTTGGGCACAGGTGGGCAGTTGGGGCTTTGTTGTTGTTGTTTGTTTCTCAGCACAACAACCATCTTCCTCCTGCATTTTTCTTCAGTTTCAAAAGCAGTTGCAGAAGCATAGACCGATTCCCCACTAGGCTTGTTCCGGCATCGGAGCTCTTTTCCCCCTGACGCTTCCATCCAATTTAGCACAAGTTGCCTTGCTGCTGTGACTTGACCCACCTCTTTCCTGTGGCAAGCAAGATCCTCTGAAAACTGGTTTCTGCTTGCTGTGAGAAAGAGGCGGGGCAAGTCACAGCTTCACGGCAGCTTGTGTGAAATCGAACAGAAGCATCAGGGGAAAAAGAGCTCCGATGCCAGAATAAGTCTAGTAGGGAATCGGTCCTAGTGTAAAGTTTTGCCCAGAAACTATCATAAGACTCCCTGAGTATAAGCAGGAGAAGCTATATTAATAGATCAGGTAGCAATCATTATCAGCATCTGTTTGCAAGGCTGCGTTTTGCCAGACTGAAGTGGATTGGCAGTCCCCTAGCAATTATACTTCACAAAATAAAAGCTCCCCTTTTTTCTGCGTCCACCAAAGTAATTTGAATTAATTAATATAAAGTCCTTTCTCAGGCCACAGTGAAGGTCACATTCCACATACTCTTCCCTTTTCAGTTGGTCCATATCAGTGTTACCCAGAGAGACTAGAGTAGAGCTGTCTCCCCACACTCCTTTTCCACCTGCAGGCCTAGCACATCCCAGTACACCCAGAACACTAAATGTCTAAAAAATGCAATGGGTATTAGTATCCATGAATACAATTACAGTATGGGATTAGTACATTATATAGATACAAATACATCAGCATAATAATCAGTCATTAATGAGCAAGGATAATAATACCAGCAAAACAAATAGCAGTGCCATTTCCAGCTATACCTGTTAGGGACTTGTTCCTGACACACAGACAAAGCCTTTGCATATAGAAGTGCCCAGATTCAGCCCCCAACATCTGCAGTTAAGAGGATCAGAAAGTCAGTGACATGCAGGACCACCAGCAGAGACCTGGAAGAACTGCTGCCCGTCAGAATAGGCAATAGACCAATGGTCTGGCTCAACAGAATCACAGAATCATAACGTTGGGACCTCCAGGGTCATCTAGTCCAGCCCCCTGCATAATACCTCCCCCACACACACACACACATCCCCAGAGGTTTGTCCAGTATCAATCAGATAAACTTCCTCTATTAGAGGTATAGGTGAAGCTTTATTGAGTTGTTATAGTACATGACCTTTCTCATTGCAGAAGCAATGGCTAGGAATGAAAGTAATCAATACGGTGAGTTCTAAATAACCCTAGTTCCCAACTTCCCCCCCTCCACACTCCCAGACCCAACTAGCATCAACAGTCTAAAAGCAGTTGCTCTCTAATGTAAACAAAGCAGGATATAACTCAAGGAAACTATGAGGTGTTATCTGGAAGGATGTGTCTCTCTTTTCCCCAGAAGGCACACAGAGGAGGAGTACAGTAATTCCCCAGGGGCTGTTCCCAGGCTCCAAGGTAATTCAGAAGAGAATGCTTTCAAGTCTCTCCCCAACCATTCCCCAAGGACATGGCATGTAACACTATGGAGTTCCAACAATACAACACAAACCTGAAACAATCATTGATTTATAGCAGAAGACATAGTGTGGATTCTGACAATGCCCTGATGATGGCAAAAACCTCCAGGATCCCTGCCTGGCCAAATTGCTTCCTGACCCCAAAGTGTCAATCAGCATTTCCCTGGGTATGTAAGAAAGGGCCACAAGAACTACGCACTGATGCAACCCTTCCTGATGTCCCTCTCATGATCTGCCTAATTCACAGAATCAGGTGTCAGAGGGCCATCAAGCCTCTGTTTGAAAACCTCCAAGGAAGGAGAGCCCACCACCTCCCAAGGAAGCCTATTCCACTGAGGAATTGCTCTAACTGTCAGGAAGTTCTTCCTAATGTTGAGCCGGAAACTCTTCTGATTTAATTTCAACCTGTTGGTTCTGGTCCTACCTTCTGGGGCCACAGAAAACAATTCCATATCATCCTCTATATGTCAGCCCTTCAAGTGCTTGAAGATGGTGAAGAGTAGAAGGCAGCTTCCTGCAGGGAGGGATTGTGATTTAGTGGCAGGTTAGAAAGTAAAGTTATACTAATAAACTGAAGGACCACCTTTCCCCACACGTCCCACTGAAGAAGACCTTCAGGACCTCAGACTCCAAGGCAACCGACCCCACCTTGCCCTTTGGGAGTTTCGTTAGGAGCTCTGGTAGCTCATTCCCTGGTTCTGCAATGCAAACTCATAAGCATCATCCATAATTGTCAGAGAATGTCAAAGGTGGATTCTGGGACCAGGGCCTGCTGCCTGCAGCAAACCAAGATGCCAACTCTGTCCCCATATTCAGTCTGACAACACAATCACCAGATCTAATCATCATCATCATCATCTCACGTTCATTCACTTGGACCCTGCAGGACTGAATAGGGACAAAGGATTCTTATCTCACTACAGATGCTAATTTTCTGTCTCAAGCACTTCCGCTCTGCTCTAATCAAGCTGATTACTGTGCTCATTGTAAATCTGTATCCTTTGCAACCCCCTCCCTCCTTCTGTCTGGGGTGGAAGGACTCAGAGCTCTCCATTCCTATTTGTTTCTGGTAAAGGGAGCTCTGACTCTTGAAAGCTCATATCCCAAAAAACTTGTTGGCCTCTGGGTTGCTCTTGGCCTCAAATCCAGCTGTTCTCCTGTGGACCAACATGGCTGAATGCTGACCCTAAAAGGTGGGTTCAGAGCCCTCCAATCTGTCCTACTAATTGGGAAGGGGAAAAACACCCCACTGTATCTCAGTGGAAACCTTCTTGCCTTATAATCCATCTCGTTCTCTTTTTCCACTGGGCCCATTTGCCGCGTAATGAAAGCGCTGCATCCTGTCATCCAAAATATACACTGACAATTTCTGCAAAACTTCCCTGGGGCGGGGGCAAGTCAGTGCAGCCAGCTGCAAAAGAGATTTGTCTGCGGCCACGTGGCAGGCTAACAATCTGGCCCCGGCGATGTCGAGAGGGATCCTTTTCAAACACCGAGGCAATGCTCCTTTGTAGCTAATGTGGAGGCTGCTTATTCCCTAATCACCGGCAGTTTTTCTCCCCTCTCTGCCATATGGGCAGGGAAACAAGCAGAGCTGATATCGGTGAGCACAGAGATAGTCTCTCAAAGCAAGAGCCCTCAAGAGGATTCTCCTGTTTTGGGTTAGCTCGCAATTGATTTCTCCAGATCTTTTTTACCTTTTACCACCCCCAATTATGGATGGCGTTGAATTGATTTTAGGGGCGGGGGACGTTAAAATAATTGAATTCAGCAAACATTCATCCCTAACAACGTTGCCTTAAAATTCATCAGCAGGACTTTCCCTCTCAGTGCCTTTGTGTGCTGTTGCAGAGCGGTCTCTGAGGCTTGTTCCAAAATCCTTATTGCCCAAGCTGAGTAAGATGCCTGCAATTGTGTTTTATCCACATCCTATACAAATACTGAAAGGAAATGGTGTATGCAATATCAAAGCCTGAAACAGTCGAAGAAGAAGAAGAAATTGGATTTATATCCCACCCTTCACTGTGAATTCCAGAGTCTCAGAGCGACTCATAATCTCCTTTCTCTTCTTCCTCCACAACAGACACCCTGTGAGGTGGGTGGGGCTGAGAGAGCTCTGGCAGAAGCTGCCCTTTCAAGGACAACTTCTGCCAGAGCTATGGCTGACCCAAGCCCATTCCAACAGGTGCAAGTGGAGGGGTGGGGGAATCAAAGCCGGTTCTCCCAGATAAGAGTCTGCACACTTAACCACTACACCAAACTGGCTCTGGAAGGAAGGAAAAAGATGATATTGGATTTATATCCCATCTTCCACTCCGAATCTCAGAGCAGCTCACAATCTCCTATATCTTCTCCCCCCTGTGAGGTGGGTGGGGCTGAGAGAGCTCTCACAGAAGCTGCTCTTTCAAGGACAGCTCTACAAGAGCTACGGCTGACCCAAGGCCATTCCAGCAGCTGCAAGTGGAGGAGTGGGCAATCAAACCCGGTTCTCCCAGATAAGAGTCCGCACACTTAACCACCACACCAAACTGGCTTGGGGTTAAAAAAAAATGCAGTCATTTATGAAACGCTTGGGCAGGAGACCAGTTTGCTTGAATGCTCCTTAGACATGTCTGCCATGGTGATCAGATGGGCTGACTAGAAATGGGCATGAACTGGAAAATGCAGTTTGGATCACAGTCCGTGGCATGTCCGGTTTGTGAGCCATGAACAGACACAAACTTTGAAGTGCCAAACAAATTGGTTCAGTCTGTGATGCAGTAGAATGCACTACCCAGCAAGCTAGAGCCACCAAACTCAAAGTCTTCACCGACCCTCCTCTACCTGCCCTCCAAGTTTGGTGAGGATGAGATTTTACAAGTCTGAGTTACAGCCCCCTGAAGAGGGTGCCCCCAGGGAAGTGCTTTCTGGGGACATGACAGGTGAAGGTTCGGGAGGTTCAGAAGTTTGTAAGATGGACCCTGTGCAAGCCAGAGACATCAAACTCACAGGTGAGGGACCTCCTCTGATGCTCCTCTACATGCTCTCAAAGTTTTCCCCTCCCCCCCATTTTTGGAAGTTTGGTAAACATTTTGATTGAGCAGAGAGAGTCTGTCTGGAAATGTAGCCATTCATGAACCACCACAAATCGCTTGAAGGTTCATGAAACGGTTGTTCCGGTTCTGGTTGATTTGCCATGAACTTCAGTTTGCAGCCGGTGAATCAGGCAGAATTCACCACAAACTTTAATTTGTGAGCCAGCTCATGCCCCTCTCTAGGGCTGCAATAGCCAGCTTCTGTTTGTGATTGTTAGGTCTTGGAAACTAATTCGATCTTAATTTTAAATTGTTTTATCTGGTTATTTATGCCTTGAATTTTTTTGTGTGTAAATTTGTTATACTATTGGCCAAATGACCATAATGATCCATCTTTCTATCAGTTAGGGCTGCCATATTCTTTAAACCCTCTGAAAGTCCAACAGCCACTTCTGGCTCCAAATCCTCATTTTTTTACCTAGTAAGAACCAAGCTGCAGTAACCTGGATAGCTCAGGCTAGCTTGATTTTGTCAGGTCTCAGAAGCTAAGCAGGGTCAGCCCTAGTCAGCATTTGAATGCAAAACCACCAAGGAAGCCCAGGGTTGCTCTGCAAAGGCAGGCGATGGCAAGCCATGTCTGTTTATTTCTTGTCTTGAAAACCCTACAGCAGGGGTGGCCAACAGTAGCCCTCCAGATGTTTTCACCTACAACTCCCATCAGCCCCAGCCATCGGCCATGCTGGCTGGGGCTGATGGGAGTTGGAGGCGACAAACATCTGGAGAGCTACCGTTGGCCACCCCTGCCCCACAGGGTCACTATAAGTCAGCTGTGATTTTATAGTGTTTCCCACACACTTGAAGCAAACTCAATGTTGAACTTACTTACCAGATACCACTTCACATCAGGATATAAACAGGAATCTGGGGAGGGTCTCCTATGACTGGCATGTTGATGAGCACTTTTATCTCTTTTGGCGTTTTCGCACTGACCTTAATCGGTAGCGACGCCCCTCTTCACCGCGCAGGACCTGCGCGGATTTCGCACTAATTGCCGCGGAGCACCCGGAAGAGCCGGAAAGTCCCGCGGCTTTTGCAGCGCAAACGGAAACCGCCAAAAACCAGTTTCCATTTGCGCTGCAAAAGCCGCGGGACTTTCCGGCTCTTCCGGGTGCTCCGCGGCAATTAGTGCGAAATCCGCGCAGATCCTGTGCGGTGAAGAGGGGCGTCGCTACCGATTAAGGTCAGTGCGAAAACGCCCTTTGTCATGTTGTCAAGGGGAATGGGATAAACAGGCCTAGTCTTTGTATCCCTACAGCTGAAAAGAAGAAGGTGGGTTGGTCATGACAAGGTGAATTGGTGAGCCCCTTGAGGCATCTAAGGGACACCCTGAAATATTTCTAAAGCAGCCCGTCAGTCGTTGGAGCAGCATGGGGGGTTAAGAAGGAACACCCTTATTGCTGAACATCATCAACCCAAGCCCTAGTTGTTTGTGCAGCATGTTGCAATGAAATTTGTCACCTCTTGGCACAGTTCATGTGAAAAAAAAAAAATCCCAAATGAGGTTACCACATAATACTTTGCAGCAATATGCAGTAGATTCTCCCAGCTAAAATGCTTGGAGATTAAGGGGAAAGTGACATCATAGCTGGAGAGTGGCCCTCTACAACCTTGGCTATGAAGAATCCAGGCAGAGGTGGAAAAAGTTACCTGTTGCCATCCTAAGGAGCAGTCATGTCTGGACTCTTCCAAGGGATGCAGCATTATATTTCTTGATGCCAAAGAGCTTAGTGTGACTAATTTCCAATAAGGAGCTGGGCTTGGCTGACTCCGGCTTTCCAACAGACCTCGTGTGCTATTGTGAGTTAGCAAACATATGTTCACTCTGGTGGGTCTGCAGGACAAGTTGAGCTTCACGCCATGCGTAAAAACATGTCTGGCAAATGTCACTGCAGCTGTGTGCTGGTATAGAAAGAAGCAAAATGTGTTTTGCTCACCTCTGGTAGACACACAATCTGGCTAACGCTGTAGAGAAGAAAATCAATGCAGTAAGGAGGACTAATGGCTATTTGTTGTAGTGAGAATAAGGTAAAGAGAGCCGGTTTGGTGTATGGGTTAAGTGTGCGGACTCTTATCTGGGAGAACCGGTTTGATTCCCCACTCCTCCAGTTGCACCTGCTGGAATGGCCTTGGGTCAGCCATAGCTCTCGTAGGAGTTGTCCTTGAAAGGGAAGCTGCTGCAAGAGCTCTCTCAGCTCCACCTACATCACAGGATGTCTGTTGTGGGGTCGGGGAGGAGGTAAAGGAGATTGTGACTGCTCTGAGATTCAGAGTATAGGTTGGGATATAAATCCAATAACTTCTTTTTCTAAAGTACAGTGGCCACGGTCAGTTGTCTGAACACATGAAGCTGCCTTGTACAGGACAGACTTTTGGTCCATCTAAGACAGAGTTGTTTGATTGTCAGCCATTCTCTGGGGTTTGACCCTGACCTGAACAGTGCAGGCTACCTGATAGCATTCTAGCTTGGAAGCTACAAAGGTTCAGCCATGATTGGTACCTAGTTGGGAGTAGGGATGGGCATGAACCGGCTCACAAACCAAAGTTCATGATACATTTTGGCTGGTTCATGGTTTGTGAACTCAGGTCATGGCAGGTCAACCAGCATGAACTTTATATGAATGCCCAGAGGCATTCTGCCACCTCATGAACCTCACAAACTGAACTCTATGATTCTATTATTCAGTTCATGAGGCAGCTAAAAGTTCATGATGGTCTGCAGTTTATGGTTTGTGGCATGCCCCATTCACAAACTGAACTGCATTTTTGTTGTTGTTTTGTTCATGGCCTCCCTAGATGGGAGGCCAGGCTACTAAATAAGTCCAGGGTTGCTATGTAGAGACAGGCAAAGGTAAACCACCTCTGTTTGTCTCTTGCCTTGAAAACCTGTGGGGTCACCATAAGTCAGCAGTGACTTGATGGCACTTTCCTCCAGCACCTCCTGGATCTCAGACAGAGGTCTTTCCCATCACCTGCTACCTGACCCTTTTAGCAGGGGCCTTCTTTTTGAAAAATTGCTGCTCTTTCAATGCTCCATGGACCTTTCCTTAAATGTAGCTGCCTTCTACTGAGTCAGAACCTTGGTCCATTAATGTGAGTATTGGCAGGTAGCAGCTTTTCAGTATCTCAGGTGGTGTTCACTTGCTAGATCACTTGAACTAAAGATGCTAGAGGGCTGAGGGGTTGGTGCATCCTTCCCGTGAAATAAAGTGTAGAACTAGCAGACCTCTGGAATACCAGTGATAGGAGGCAAGATTGGGGGAAGTCTTGGCTTTTATGCTTGGTTTGTTTGCAACTAGTTGGCTGCTGTGTGATCTAAGTTGCTGGACCTTTGCTGTGACCCAGGAAAGCATCTTTTTTTTGTTCTTTTTGAAGTACAAGGACCAGAACTGTACGTGGGAATCCAAACGTGCTAAAATGGGTAAGCAGAATTTAATGTATTTGCATTTGAAATCAATTTGTTCTCAGATCATACTATTTTCCTTGACTCCATGCTGCCTTGAAACACTGGAAGGGCAGGATATAAATTTTTAAACCAATCAATCCACCCATCCTTATAAGCATCGAAGGGTCTTAATTCTCAGCTCTGTCTTCAAACAATTATACCCCTTGGAATTACATAGGCCTAGATGATTGTTGCTTCCTTCTTCCTGTTTTTTCCTGCTGAAGAAAATCTTTATGAGAGCACATGCTTTTGTTAAAACAAATAACCTCAAGTTTTTCTCCTTTTTTATGGCTCTTTATCTTTACTGGAAAAATTCTAAGCAAAACCATTTCATGTAATTCTGAAGTGCTGTTAAAGAATAGAAGGGCAAGAAAGGGGGAGGGGAATCCAACTAACAGAAATTCCTGCAATTTAAAAAAAAAAACTCTTATCACAGCTTTGAATAAGGAAGGAAAAGCTAAGGAGGGACTGTGGGAGATCTGTGCAATTAACAATTTAAAAGGTAAACCTACTGGCCCGAAGTATAGACCATCGGGGGTTTTCTTCCTTTTCCAAAATCAGTGGCCATTTTCAGAATTCAGTGTGTTCCAGCATGTTTCAGTCAGTAGCTCTAGTAAGTGACTTGATGGACTAGCTTCATCAATCAAACATATCAGCCTAGCAGGTTTCTGTTCATATATGCCAGTACCAACTCCACTAAAGAAGCTTTTGGAACCAAGAAGTTCTGGCCATGGTTTCTAAATTCTGGTCCATTTAATGAGGAAATGTTTGAGTAAACATAGGAAGAGGCTACCACATTGTGTACAACTTGTAAACAGTCAGGGCTGGTCAAGCAATACCCCTGGATAGTTCTGGTAGAAAGTGACATCAAGTCACAGCTCACTTATGTTGACCCAGTAGGGTTTTCAAGGCAAGATGCACGCATAGCTGGTCTTGAGGACAAAAGGAGATTGAGGAAGAATCGCACTGCTACAGCACCAACCCCAAATCAGACTTTTCCCTGCAGCCGCTGTGGCCGGACCTGCCTGTCCCGCATTGGTCTTGTCAGCCACCAGCGAGCCTGCAGCAGACGTGGACTACTGCACCTTTCTTAAATCTTCGTTCGCGAAGTCAAGCTGAGAGAGAGAGAGACATACAAAGGTGGTTTGCCATTGCCTGCCTCTGCATAGCAACCTTGGTCTTCCTTGGTGGTTGCCCATCCAAGCACTAGCCAAGCCTCTGAAATCTGAGAAAATCTGACTTGCCTCCAGCATCTTGGAGTTAGGGTAGACAGCTCGAAAGAGATCTATTAAATTGATGTTTTATTTAATGAGTAAGAGTTTCTTCAGTAGCAATTAATTGTGCATGCTGAGATGGTTCTAAAACAAACAGCAGAGAAAATGGCTTACAAAAAGATTTACAGTGAAATCCTAAGAACACTTTTTATGAGACGCAGCCCCATTGAATAGATGTAATACGACCTGTTTAAGATTGCACTGAAAATTGTACAACTGGTCAGAAAAAAAAAAAGGCGGAGAAAGCAAAGGAATTGGAGGAATCTAATAGGATGTCGTTTGCTTTTGTGGAACTGACACACATTTGAGTATTGATGCTTGGTCATGCATTGAAAACACAAATGCCACAAGCCTTCAGTATTATCTTTCCTAACAAGGATCTTCTGAACTCTATAACTTGTAACTCTGGCCACTGGTAACAGACATAACTATGTAACTATTAAGAAATGTACAGATGAAAGAGGGAGGAAGATACGTGTGTAATCCATTGTAGGCTAGACTGAACTGGTACTTATCACATTGATTGGTAACACAGAAGGAGGTTGTTGATCTTGATCCTCCAAATAGCTCTTATGCAGTGCCATCCGTGGGAACTAGCCCTGGGTTGGCAGTAGACCTTTTTGTACATGTTTTTTTGACTATAACTGTATACTTTGTTCTTGCTTTCATCATTCCTGGCTTTGGCTGTCCGCAGCACAAGGCAAATGCTCTGTATCTGAATCCAATAAATCTTTTACTCTTTTAATATGAGAACTGGTGAACTGGGTCAATAACTGGCAGAACCTTACAGGAGGCAGCATCAGGAGAAGGTCTCCAGGCTAGCTTTGTTGGCCCTCAAGAGGCAAATGCTTGGACACTGCTGGAAAAAGAATGCTAAACTAGATGGGGCTCTTGTCTGATCCAGGAGGACACCTCTTATGTTCTTAATGTTTTCTTTTTTTAGTCACATGTATAGAAAACAGGCAGAAGATGGCATTGTTTTGTCTTTGTGTGCCAATTGATTGTACGACCAATTATAGCATAGAAATTGGGGTTGCCTGGCTCAGGGTCTGGGTTTTCTTGGTGCAGACACTATAATTCATGTGTTTGTACAGGGGAGGAAAGCCTGTATTGTAATAGAAATGTACCTGCACTTACTGTGAGATACCCCCAAAGATGATGTCCATTTCATTAGAATTTTCCTCAATGTACTCCTTAATCCTTCGTCAAAATGGTTTGTCTTATGTGACCTCATTTGAAGGTGATTGGTTTTCAAAGGGGGTGTCAAGCATGCATATTTCTGTGTGCCATGATGGTTCCTTAGACAAAGAGCAGGTCACCAGTCTCTACTACCCCCCCCCCCTCCTTTACAACCTTTGGGCAAGTAATAAATCCATCTAGCCCAAGGCTGTTTATGCTGCAGCCTGGCTGGTAAAGCTGTGATGTGCCTCTCCCCCAGATTCACACAGACAGTCCTTATCTGGTCCCAGAGGAGTGTGAGAAAGGGAGATGTTTTAATAGCCTAAATTCCTTAGTAATAAAATAGACACTGTGTAGTAACCTTTGAACCCGTGACTCAAGCTGCATCTGCATGAAACCCTTTGAAGTTATCCCATATAGTCACTATGTAACACTGTATACCTCATTACTTCCAAGGATTGTGTCCTTGGTAAAGCTTCTGAGTTCCTACAATAAAAGCAACTTTGGATTCAACAACAGAAGACTGTTTATTGAGAAACACCGATGCTTGACAGGGGGGTTACGCTACTGTTAAACTGCTGCTGAAACAATAACATACAGACAAGAACAATGGCATAACATCAGCTGCTCCTGAGTCAATAACATAAAACCAAACTGAACTTGGTAGGAAGTCATCATTGTCCAGTATGACCTGAAGGCCATGTTGCTAATGCCAGTTGATTTCTGGCCTGCCTTCTCTGGGCAGCATTTCTGAAGCTGAATCAACCTATCACATTCCATAAACAGATGGTCCGTGCAATAAAACGTGGCAGTCAAAAGGCTATGCTTGTTCCCTCCCTTGGCATTAGCCAAGTACCAAGTAAATGAGTGACAGCTCCAACCTGATATCTCAACCAATGCATGATGTCATGTAGAGTGCATGACTTTAGCATGATGGCAAATTAGGGCCGGGTTTGCTGGCAGACAACTGAGTGCTGTTGGTTTGGTGTGCAACAGTGATGTCCAAGTCAGGTACAAGTCCATAGGTCAACATGAACCCAAATCACACGCAGAGGTCACAAACCTAGAAAGAACAAGCCGCATAGCAAGAACAAAGCAGCATTTGACAGAAGTTTGTCCTGCCAATTACTGTGTTGCTGGAGGGCTTCCAATGACATTTGTACAAAGGTCAAGAAAAGAGGTAAAAATCATTGCTCAGAAACAGCAGGGAGTGTAGACTGTAAAACCTTCTTGCCAAACTTTGTATCCGCACCCAATAAACTAACATTGGGCCCTGACTTGGATGGCCAAGGCTGGCCCACTTTCATTTGAGCTTGAAAGGTAAGCAAGGCTGGTCCTGGATAGTACTTGGCTGGGAGCCCACAAGGAAGTCCAAGGCTGCTACACAGAGGGAGGCAATGGCCAACTACCTCTTGCCTTGAAAACCCTGCAGCTTAATGACACTTTCCACCACCAAGCTACATCGGTTATGGATACATGAAACTCATGTTAGGTGAAGAAGAAGAAGACAAAGAACTGGGGCTGGAGAGGACTCTCACAGCAGTAGCACTTTCAAGGACAACTCCTGCGATAGCTATGGCTAACCCAAGGCCATTCCAGCAGCTGCAAGTGGAGGAGTGCGGAATCAAACCCAGTTCTCCCAGATAAGAAGTCTGCACACTTAACCACTACGCCATTATGATTTTCAGTCTGAAAATTGCAATTGAATATTCAACAAACTTCTGTTCAAACCATCCGCTGATACTCAACCACATGGAAGGAGGAAGCAAATTTGTGCATGCCCACTCATACTTCTTTCCCACTCGTACTTCTTCCCCGTGGTCTCCTTTCTCCATTTACCAGTAGTGTAAGTACACAAAAATGAACAGGTGAGGTGTCTCCATCTCTCCCTTACAGCTGCCTGACTTGATGTTTGCTAATAGCAAAAGCAGGTAGATAGTCTGAACCAGGAACAATTCCCACATGCCTTTTCTTGCATTGACACATAGAAAGTGTAGTTAAGAGAGGAGATCTGTGTTCCCTAGACAACCACATGACTCTCTGCCTGCATTATGACCTAGAGCTCCTCTGACTGGCTATTACTGCAATGCTAAACAGAGTTACAGTCATTGACTTCAGTGGATTTAGAAAGGTTTGATTTTGTTTGGGATTGCACAGTAAGACACGGAAGTTACAAATATAGCTTATTTACCACGACCTACAGCATATGAAGCGGTTTATGGAGGATAGCCTGGAGAACAGCTGTCAGGTTGAATGACACAAACTGTGCTTGATTGTTTGGTAGTAAACCAGAGCCATATTGGCTTCTCCTGTCACAGAGACATCAGGATGTTCAGCGTTTTGCCCGTTTAACAACATATAAGAGAAATGTTAGCATGTTGGGCTGTAACTAGGGAGACCGAGATTCAAAACTACAGTAAGTCAGGAAGTTCACTAGTGAGACATTTCATTTCAGCAGTTCAAAGCATGAAAAACACAATAGTGCAGTAATCTGTATAACAGCCTCGTGTTATTCATAGCATCACAGAATCACAGAGTTGGAAGGGACCTCCAGGGTCACCTAGTCCAACCCCCTGCACAATGCAGGAAACTCACAAAAACCTCCCCATAAATTCACAGGTTCCTTATTGCTGTCAGATGGCCATCTAACCTCTGTTTAAACCTCCAAGGAAGGAGAGCCCACCACCTCCTGAGGAAGTCTGTTCCACTGAGGAACTGCTCTAACTGTCAGGAAGTTCTTCCTAATGTTGAGCCGGAAACTCTTTTGATTTAATTTCAACCTATTGGTTCTGGTCCTATCTTCCGGGGCCACAGAAAACAATTCCACACTATCCTCTCTATGACAGCCCACTTATTGTCGATCTGTCACATAATCTAGTGATATTAACAATCCCATTGACTATTCAAAATTGTTTCATCCTCATGCCAGGACTTTGTGTACAGGATCATGTGTCTGCAAGCATCAAATATTTAAGACAGTAGTTTGAAAACCTGTTCAAGAATAGGTCAAACATCCCATGTCCTTGGCCAAAGGAGATATCATTGGCATTCATAGTGATTTAGCTCTAGACAGTCTGGCATCTTGAAGATTCATTGAGCTAATCAATTAGGTGATAGTTTCATCCCCTCCCCCTCCCTTCACCCTGTCCTATACTTTGAAGAGCTTCCTTTCAAGAATGGAAGTCTTGCTGGGCTGTGTAAGCTAAGCTATAAAGTGTGACATATTAATGGACAATAGCTGATGGGAGGGAAAACACACCCTGTTCTCCTAGCACACTCAATGCACAAATCTGCCATCCAGGGTTCCTTTGCATCACATAAACATATCAAGCAGCCTTTTATCAAGTCAGACCGTTGTTCCTCCTAGGTCAGTATTCTCTTCTCAGAACCTCTCTGCAGGCTCTCAGATGGAGGAAAGTCTTTGTCAATATCTGCTCCCCTAAGATAGAATCATAGAGTTGAAGGTACTTCCAGGGTCATCTAGTCCAACCCCCTGCACAGTGCAGGAACTTCACAAATACCTCCCTACACACACACTCAGTGACCTGGAAGATGGCAAAAACCTCCAGAATCCCTTGCCAAACAGGCCTGGAAAAAAATTGCTGACTGACCCCAAAGTGGCAACCAGCATTTCCTTGGGCATGTAAGAAAGGGCCACGAGAACTAAGCAGTTTAACTGGACACGTTAACAAGAGATACAGAGGACTGAACCTAGGACCTTCTCCATACAAAACCTGGAGCATATGATTTTACATGTACCCCTGGCTCCTTGAAGCTCTCTGATATAAGAGGTCACCTCACCTCATTATCTACAAAACAGTGAGCCACACACAGTCTGATTCGCATGCTTCTAGAAGGCTTCCGGATTTCTCCTTACTTGAATTCTCTCCACATTTTAGTTTTTATCACTTGAATTTGTTTCTGAAGAGGCTGACTATTGTTATTATTGTCCATTGTTAGGATTGGTCTCTGCGCTCTGTTTATTGGCCCTCCAGGGCAACTGATTGGTCACTATATGAAGAAAGGGGCAGGGCTAGATGACCACTGGCTTCGTCCAGCTAAACACCTTTCAGGGTGGCCCAGGTTTGTATAGACCAGGGGTGGCCAATGGTAGCTCTCCAGATGTTTTTTGCCTACAACTCCCATCAGCCCCAGCCATTGGCCATGCTGGCTGGGGCTGATGGGAGTTGTAGGCAAAAAACATCTGGAGAGCTACCATTGGCCACCCCTGGTATAGACCACTCAGCATATGTGTATTTTCTACTGCTATTTTTTCTCTTATGGTATCCATGTCTTCCCTTCTTCCCCCGTTATCGATGTGCCTTATTGGTGTTTCAGAATATTCCAAAAAGCAGTCATGCTCTGAAGAAGCCAAGACAACCCTGGGGAACCGGCATCCCCCTGCTGCCAAGCACACCCCTTGGGTGGAGAGCCAAAGAACCAGCCAGAGAGATAGAAGGTGCTATCCTGCAACTTGCTGGCTGCAACTTGCCTGAGTCTGTGGGGCAAAGCCAGGAATCCCCCATGTTCCTCCTTGCCAGCCGCATCACGGGGGAGGGGAGTGCTCTGCAGGCTTCACCCTCCATGATACGTCCATACAAATTGTTATACCAAGATTCCTTTTTGTCTCGCATTGTCCTTTTAAAATTGCTGTTGCCGAATAGTTTGACCAAGGAACACATTGAGCTCAACCAAGCCGATCGAACCCAAGCTCAACCAAGCCAATTGAACATTATGTGTTTTTTTACATATCCTTTTTATGTAGAGCCAGAATAGTTTCCTTTTCCGTCATCCCAGCACAAAATGAGAAGTTATACTGGTTCCAAATTAGATGCCCACTTGAGCGTTAGGAAGAGTTTAAAATTGAGAAACTAGGGTATTGAGAAGCCCAGCTATGCCCTTTCCTGATTGGCTGAGAGTCAGCCTGGGGATTAGAGTGTCTGGTGATTAGAGTGTCAAGCTAGGATAGAGTTGCCAGGTCTTTGGCTCTCACCAGCAGGGATACAAAGGAGCTTTCTGGAAGTGGTGGGGGGGGGGCAAGGTGATGTTCCTGCACATGATGCCCCCAACTTGATGATGTCACATGTTTACCATAGAGTTTTGCCTAAAATACCAGACCATCACAGCATGACATCCCCAGTATGATGATGTCACTTCTATGTGATGTCATCACACTGGGGACATCATGCCAGGTCATGGCTGTTGAGGGTGGAGCTTCCCCCCACTGGCCCCCTGGCTGGTGGTGGGCAGGAGCCTGCAAAATTGGGGGGATCCCCTGCTCCCACTTGGGGGCTGGCAACCCTACTAGGATCTGAAAGACCCAGGTTTGAATCCCCACTTTGCCATGGGAAGCTTGCTGGGTGACCTTTAGCCAATCGTGCATTCTCAGTCTACCCTACATCACAGGGTTGTTGTGAGGATAAAGTGGAGGAGAGGAGAACAACGGCCACTTTGGGTTGACATTGGAAAGAAAGGTTGTGCGTGTGAAGTGCTGCCTAGCCTCAGCAGACTTGTGGCAACTCCAACAAGGGGTTTCCAAGGCAAGAGACATGCAGGGTGGTTGTCAGGTTGTCAGCCTCTTTGATTCGAATCAAATAAGGATTTTATTGAAAAGATACATGTTCACAGCAAGACTCTGTTAGGGTAAGACCAGACACTTATACTTGCGGTATGACAGTTAATGACATCAGCAACACTAGATGCACAAAAGCGTTTGAATCACTATGTGCTCAATTTCCCCACTCCCCAGTCACTCCTTGTCTTTCTGTAAGAATAAAACTCCGAGCCATTTGTTCCAGCAATTCAGATAACTATCTTTGTTTCAAGGCCAAGTGCTCGCCTGTGAGAACATTCCAGTTCACTCTAAACTTACAGCGGCTAATAATGAGCAGTACAAAGCCAAGCCAAGCATAGCGATTCATCAGATGCATTATAAAAGATAAAATATGAAAGACATATGATATATGAAATGCAGATTTCACAGTCACAGTATTAGTAATCAACATAGGCAATTGGCTGACATAAATGCAATGGCATGAAATCAATGGCAAGAAGACTCTTCTTGACAGTGGTTGGCCATTGCCTTCCTCTGAGGAGGCATCCTTGGTCATCCCCCGTCCAAGTATTTGCACTGCTTAGCTTCCAGGATCTTAGGAGATCAGGCTGTACTATGCCGCCTTCCACCCCAGGGTATAACAGTAGCAAATAAATAATTTTTTAAATATAAAATAATTATGTCCCATTTTCCTTTACTTCTTACTTTTTAAGAGGTCTCACTGATGCCTTGAGCAAGTTTCAAATCCTGGAGCATGACTTTTCCATAAGGGAAAGAAAAAGAGAAAATTTACCAACCCTGGACCCTTAGCCAAGTCCACCAATGCCTTGGTCTCCTGCCAGTGTTCCAAAACTGTTCTCCAGAATAGCCTTCTGAACAATGTATCGTGTTCTTTGGCATTCCCATCTTTCCTTTGACAGATTTCAAACTATGAAAGATGATTGTTGTTTTATTTCCCCAGTTATCTCCAGTTTTGTGAGAATCTTGCCCCCCCTCTTCCAACCAAGGCCCCCTTGATCAGTGGGATCCCGCTCTTATTTTGGACTTACCGGTAGTTGTTTTTAATAGGCACTCCTTTTAGAACCAGTGGAACTAAAGGAGTGTCATAAAGGCACCTGGGCACAGCCATGAAGGCCCAGGAAAGAGGAAGGATGTGCTGGCATCACAAACGGATTCGGTATAATCTCCCCCAGCTCAGGATTCTCAATAAGACTTTTTCAACATTGGAATATCCAGGAGGTTTTCTACTCAGCCCAAGGAAGTTACTATAGCCAATGCCCAGTTCCTCTTTTTTTTCTTTTTTTTACTCAGCTCACTTTTGTATCAGAAAATGGCTGGGGATGATTCCAGATTCAGATAGTAGATACCATTAGCATTGTTGCCCCCCACCCTCTCACTCCGCCAAAGTGAAAGATTTCCCCATCCTATTAGCTTCACCTAGCCTTTGTTTACTCACTAAAGAAGCTCACTCAAATCATCCATTTCCACTTCATCCTGTTTCAGGAGTCATCTTGACTCACCTTGACTTTTGTGTCAGTGCAGATCAGGCTCACTAGTACTCATTAGCACTGAAGGCTGTTAACCACATTGTCTCACCCACGCTTGTTGCGCCCTTTCAGATTTTGCTCACAATAGCCTAATCAAAGCATCTTCCTCACTAAAATTTGACAGCAGCTAACTTTAAACCAGCCAGTGAGATTCAAACTTTTTTTTCCCCTCTTGGGCCAATCATATTCCTGGGGAAAGTGTGTTCCCGTGTCCAGCTGTGGGATTCTTCCCCATAAAAAAGACCATCCCAGGTCACTGAAAAGTGTGCCATGTTTGCCCCCTGAAACTGTGTTGCAGGCTCCTTTCTTTCCCTTGCCCTGCTCCTTGGACCTCACCAGACTTCAAGCCCAGGATTCCAGGTTGCATGTTCCTTCCATAAAACTTCTCAATTTCCTCCCTTTCCCTCTTGCCGCAGCTGTGTGTACGATCACTTAGGGAATTAGCTCTCCAGTGCTCAGTGTAGGTTCTTGACATTTTTATTCTGTATACAATGGAATTGTTTGTGTTTACAATCACTCTCTCATACTCTCTTTCTTCATTTGAGACTGGGGCACCTTTAGAACCAATGATGTTTTATTCAAGGTATAAGCTTCCGTGCGCATGCACACTTCTCCAGAGGAAGAAAGCCAGGGACAAGAATTTCCCCTTTTAATTGTTGCACAAAGATGGAGGGTCAAATAACCCCCTCAAAAATAAGCTACTTTTCCTAAAGAAGCTGAAAGCTCTTCCCCTCACAACAGCTGGTTCCACAAGCATGTGTCACTCAGCAAGGGTTAATCTCTTGAAATCAGTGGGACTTTCTCTATGTATACATGGATAGAATTTGGGATGCCTTGAATTGTGAAGCAATCTTGTAACTCAGAACTGAGCCAGTCACGGAGTCTGTTTGGCTTAGAACTGAATAACTTAAACACTTTCTGAATGGTTTCAGAGGGTAGCCATATTGGTCTGTATTAGAAGAGCTAGATTTCAGTCCAGTAGGCAGGACTTTTTTTGTAGCAGGCACCTGGGCACAGCCATAAAGGCCCAGGAAAGAGGAAGGGTGTGCTGGCATCACACTCCTTTGCATATTAGGCCACACACCCCCTGATGCAGCCAATCCTCCAAGAGGTTACAGTAGGTTCTATATTAAGAGCCCTGTAAGTTCTTGGAGGACTGGCTACATCAGGGGTGTTTGGCCTAATATACAAAGGAGGTCCTGCTAAAAAAAAAAAAAGGCCCTGCCAGTAGGATTAGAAACCAACAAGGTTTTGAGGGTGTAAGCTTTTGAGAGTCAAGGAACTGATGAAGAGAGATGTGGCTCTTGAAAGCATATACCCCCAAAGTCCTTTTAGTCTCTAAGGTGCTGCAGGACATGAATCTAGCTTGTCTGAATGGCTTTGCATCCTCTGGCAAAATTGTCCTTATGAGAAAATAGTCCCAATGCAAACAGGCTGTTTAAATGAATACCTAACTGCAGGATTTTATTTTAAAAAACCAATGTGTGTTTATTACTGATTTACATGGTTTCCCACTGATGTAACTAGATATATACCAGTCAATTGAAGCAGAGGAACAGCAAAGGGAGTGGGTGGGTGAATTGAACACCCACCAGTCTGGTGTAGTGGTTAAGTGTGAGGAATCTTATCTGGGTTTGATTCCCCACTCCTCCACTTTCAGCTGCTGCAGCTGCTTCAGTCAGCCATAGCTCTTGAAGAACTGTCTTTGAAAGGTAGGGTTGCCAAATCCAACCCCAGAAATATCTGGGGACTTTGGGGGTGGAGCCAGGAGACACTGGGATGGAGCTAGGGGGGAGGGGGGAAACGGCACCGGGGAGCGTGGCGAGCCGCCCCGCAGCTGCCGCCTCTGCTCTGCTCGCTGTGGCTGTTCCTCTGAGATGGGCTCAGCCTGAGCCCATCTTGGAGGAGCAGCCATGGCGAGCAGAGTAGAGGCGGCAGCGGCGTGGCGGCCTCACCCGCTCCGCTTCTGGGATGGAAGCGGAGGGGGAGGGTGGAGGCGGGCCAGGAGCATGGCGAGCCGCAAGTCCGGGTCCTAGAAGGGCCCGGATTCGCGGCTCGCCATGCTCCTGGCCTGCCTCGCCCTCCCCTGCGCTGCTGCCGCCTCTTGGCTGCTCCTCTGAGATGGGCTCAGCCTGGGCCCATTTCGGAGGAGAAACTGCGGTAGGCGGGGAGGGGGCGGCAGCGGCGCGGCGGCCTTGCCGGCTCCAGGATCCGGCGGCTCGGTGCCGTTTCCCCCCCTCTCCCCCGCTTCCATTTTTGGGGGGATCGGGGGAAGAGGGTGGAAATCCTGGGGTCCCCCACCAGGGCGGGAGGGTTGGGAAGCCTATTGAAAGGGCAGCTTCTGTGAGAGCTCTCTCAGGCTTGCCTACCTCACAGGGTATTTGTTGTGGGGGAGGAAGGTAAAAAGCTGCTCTGAGACTCTGAGTTTCAGAGTGAAGGGTGGGATATAAATCCAATATCTTCTTCTGACTACTACTACTACCACCACTGCTACTACTTCTATTTTGGGCTGTCTGAGAACACACATGTGAGAAACCCCAATTGCACTTTTCTGTATTAGGAAGGAGCATCCTTTGAAATGTGATAGTGGAGGGGAGTTTTATAGACACACGTATTTATTACAAATTAGAAAAAAACAAATGTAGGCCCAGATCGTAGCCTCAAATCAGAATAAAATCATGCTGTTGTCTCATAGACCACCTTTGACCCTTACCAAACATATTTCAGCCAATTGGCCTTCTTCAGCGGTCAAACAATGTTGTTACACAATTGATCCAGACATTACAATAATAATATAGCTATTTCTTAAACTTGAACCAAGCTGAATTGTTTTATAATCAATATCTGTGATCTAAGGCAGCGATATAATTCAGAGGCCTCATTTTAAATAATCTGCTGCCCTGGTCAGGTACGCGTGTCTTGAATGGTAATTCAATTATGTATCTTCCTCTCCAGGTCCTAAAATAAAAGTTAGATGCAGTCTGGAGCCAATGATATGAAACAGTCTTGACACAATTACATGCTTTTGGCTCCAGACTGCATCTGAAAATGGCTCAGACATTTAAACCCCTGCTTTCTGCTCTTCACAAAAAACAGCAGAGCATCAGGGAGGCTCAGAGCCATTTCACTTCCTGCTTTCTCCTCCCTGCCACTTTTTGCGCGGAGCAGAGAGCAGGGAGTTAAATGGCTCCCCTGCTTTCTGCTCACCGCAAAAAAATGATGGGGAACAGAAAGGGGTCATGTCACGGGGCCTTGCCATTTTTCTATGTCTGTATGCTGGTTGTCTGAGGAATGGAAGAGGGTTTGCTATGCCTGGTTTACCTTACATAAGAACTAAGCTTCCCAAATCCCTCACCTGGGCGGGGGACCTCTGATTTGGAGCCTCCTCCCCCTGCTCGCCAAAAATCTGGAAAGCAGGGGGGAATGGTAGCCCTTCCCAGCTGCCCGAGACAAGACGAGCCGAGCACGAGTGAGCCTCTGGCTGAGTTGGCTGCCGACCGAGGTCTCGCGCCGCGCCGGCGCCCAGCGGGGTGGGCTGGAGCTGAGCGTTTCTTCTTTGTCACAAGGCTCCTGATAGTCCTGTGGCCATGCAGCTTCCCTTCCCGCCTCAGCCCGGCTGGCTGGGGGCTCTTCCGCGCCCTGGTGGTGGAGCGCCGGCTGTCCCCGGAGGGAGGGAGGGAAGCGCACGCGTGGGCCTCTTCTGCGGTGGCCCTTTGCTTTTGCAGGCGCTGCGCAGACAGAGAGCAGTGGGCGGTTCTGCCTGCAGCCGCTTGCCCAGCCGTGTTCTCCCCACCCACCCCCCGGGGCTAGTGGCAGGCCCAGCCAGGTGGACGTCTGGCCAGGGCAGCGGTGCGAAGGAAGGCTGCCTTCCTGCGGGCCTCTCCAGGAGCCGAGCTGCCCTCTCGCTTGGAAGCCGCCTGGCCTCACCAGCCCCTGCAGCCAGGCGCCTACCTGGCACCCCCCTGGCCCTTCTGGGCATGCAGTCGGTCTGCGAGGGTGGGGGGAGAGAGGCCAGCTGCTGCTACCTTCCCTGCCTGCGGCTTCTGCCCAAACCCCCTAAAGTTTCCCAGCCCGGCTGGGGTGGCAGGTGAAGAGCAGCGGCCCCGGACAGGCTGCGCGATCCTTGTGATGTCACCGGCTCCATCCCTTGCAGTCAGAGCAGCTGTGCCAAGGAGAAAAAGCTGTGCTGCCGCCCGCGGAGCAAGGGACTGCGCACCACTCCGGAGCTTGGAAATGACATTTTAAAAGGTATGCTGTCCCTTTAAATGTGATGGCCAGTACTCCCTTGGAGTTCAATTATGCTTCTCACACCCTTGTTCCTGGCTCCGCCCCCAATGTCTCCTGGCTCCACCCCCAAAGTCCCCAGATATTTCTTGAATTGGACTTGGCAACCCTAATAAGAACATAAGAGAAGCCATGTTTGATCAGACCAATGGCCCATCCAGTCCAACACAGTGTCACACAGTGGCCAATATGTGTGTGTGTATATACTGTGTTCTGTCCATTTTAACAAGCTTAAGTATCTGTTTCTACCCTGCAGAAGGGAGTTAAGCTTTTGTCTCAAGAATGCTTTATCTCTTCTCAGAGACAGCTTGAGCAGCTAAATGTGCAATGAACTGAAGGTGTTCCTGGGATCCACTTTGTTGTTTTTGCACTGAAGTTTTGGCGGGCTGCATAATGGCCGTAGATAAAGTATAAAGGACTGGCCACCCCAAAGGTGAGCCAGTTCTGACAGACGTGTTAATGCTACTGTTTCTGTCTATCAATGAAGCCAGCTTTCTGATAACACTGGAAGCCTTCTTTAATTGAGGATGGTCCCTGAGCTGACAGATTAGGAACTGATATGAACCGGTTCAGTTTACCAACCAAGGCATTGGCTTGTGGTTTTGTTCATGGTTCACACTGCAAAGATGTGGTTCATGCCTATCTCTAGTTGTCCGTTCATAGGATTGCCATAAGTCTGAACTGGGAATAGGGTGAAGCAGCATGTCAAACCGACATAAACTGGTTTACAAACTTGATGAACAGTCTATCAAAGCAGTGGCTTCTTGTTCGCAACTGGTGAGCCAAACCGACATGGTGTTTGAACAGGACTTAGATATGATCTATTTTACACCCATGTTATCTCTGCAAAAAGCAGGCTCTATGCCATCCTTCTTTATTAGAGAAGGTAGAAAAGCGTAGCTGCTGTGAAGAAACCGATAATGAGGGCAAAGTGTACGGCTGGGGGGGGAAACATCTTTTAATACTTCATTAGGAAAATTGACTAGTCATATCCCTCTCTTGTTCCTTCTGTTTGACTAACAATCTAAGAACTGGCCTTTTCCAGCAGTGATGAATTGTTAGAATCAAGATGAAGCCACTTCCTTCCCCAAAGGATTTTTCTTCTGGTAGAGCTTTAGATCTGAAACACTCAAGCAAGGAGGTGTAGTTTTTTGCTAAACTGTCACTGTGACGATCAAAGTCACATCCAGCCTAACAACCAATCATTGCTCAGCAGTGGACCAGCCAATCAGGAGAGCCTGGAAAATGGATTGTAGGAGCAGACAAGTTGAATTGCCAGAAAGGGCTGGGTAAAAAGGAAAAGCAAGATGAGGTATAGAATCAGGGTGTATCTTAGAAATCTATACACCAATGAGGGAGTTAGAAGGGGCTTTTTTTTCCCTTTGGAGAAGGGGAAATCATAACCCATTTTATTAAAGGTCAAGTCTAGGGAGGTGCTTTGTCTGAAAGCCAGGTTTGAAGGCGATAGCACTGAATTATTATATAAAACATCATGTTGTCTTAACTTGTGTTGTACGCATCTGAGCCCAGTATTGGTGAACCACTAAGCTTTTTAGCCTCTCAGAGTGAATCAAAATGAAACTCCTTCAGGAATAAGCCATGTGTCAGCTACGTTTAACCCAGTAAGCACAATCTACCAAGTTCAAGGAACCCTCAGATGTGCTGACTATTTAAAAACAAAAGCAATCTGTCTGTTCCTTTATCAGGCCACATTTTCTATAGACACAGCACTTTGATAAAATAGCAAGGGGCATAGAAACTGTTCTGGCACTTTGACCTTTACTCAGCTCCTACCCTCAGAGATAGGATTACCAGGAGTGACCTGGAAACAGGTAGGAGATGGGAACTTACATTTGGGGGTGGAGTATTGTCTCTGTGCCAATGATGCAACTTTCAATGTGACCCAAAAGTGACATTGCCACACTAGGGATGATTATCAAGCACTCAGCCGAAATCTCAATGGCATTGCACTGGGGATGATGCTCTGTCACGCAGTCAAAAACGTTATGATTTCCATAGAGCTTTTGGCTAAGGAATCAGTACAATACTATAGGTTTCGGGTCATGTTGGAAGCTGCATCATTACAGAGGGATGACAGTTCCCCTCCCCGCCTCCCAATGTGGCCAGCCAGTTTCCACCCACTGATCAGGTAAGCATGAATCAGCAATGGCTAGAATTACCTGAAGGTCTCTTGTCATAATTCAGCAATGGCAGCCCTAACTGGTACAACAGTATCATACTAAAATGCAGGGCCAGGGACCAAGCACATGTGAGCAGGGTTCTTAAGGGACCTTGAGTGAGACAGTTTGTGACACCTCAGAAATATTTCTTTAATGGCTAGGGTTGCTAATCCCCAGGTGGGGGCAGGGGATCCCCTGCTTTGGAGGCCCTCACCCTGCTTCAGGTTCATCAGAAAGCAGGGGGGGAGGGATGTCTGCTTGGGGCTCATTATTCCCTATGGAGACTGATTCCCATAGGGAATAATGGAGAGTTGATCTGCGGGTATATGGGGCTCTGGAGGGGCTGTTTTTAAAGATAGAGGCACCAAATTTTCAGCATAGCATTCAATGCCTCTCCTCAAAAGACCCTCCAAGTTTAAAAAAGATTGGACTGAGGGGTCCAATTTTATGAGCCCCAAAAGAAGATGCCTCTATCCATTATTTCCAATGGAGGAAAGGCATTTAAAAGGTGTGCAGTCCCTTTAAATGTGATGGGCAGAACTCCCTTTGGAGTTCAATTATGCTTGTCACAACCTTTCTCCTGGCTCCACCCCCATGTCTCCTGGCTCCACCCCAAAGTCCCCAGATATTTCTTGAATTGGACTTGGCAACCCTATTAATGGCTCCAAATAGTATATGTGGGATGGAATCAGAAAGAAGGACCATGCTATATAGTCAGTCAGTTTATTTATACAGTCATAGTCCAGAACATGTAAATAATTTAGAACAGCCTTAAAAGTACCTTAAAAAAAGTCCCACAAAGAGTCTACATATTAAGATTTGAAGGCTTGAGGGTTGTGACAGTAAAAAAATAATAATAACAGATTATTGTTTAACCCTTTAAACCTTTAAAAATTACTTTAAAATTTGTTAAAAGATTTACAGTTTGGCCTATTTGTCTCGCTTTTTGCGTTCTTTATAAACCTGGGAACAGAACCTAGCCACCTGTCTTGTTGTCTGGTGATTGCTGTCTGACAGAAGGTAATCTAATTTGAGTTTATTTGATCTGCCAAGGAACCCTTCCAACAGCGGGCTAATAATTTCCCTTCGACTCACTGTATGAAAAGAACAATTAAAAAATATATGCTCCAGAGAATCTATTTCAGATTGGGAACAGGAACAGAGCCTAAGTGCATAAGGAGTCCCTTTATACCTCCCCTCTACAACTGCTGATGGCAGGGGCATACTCCTAGCTAAGGTAAAGGCCCTTCTTGTGTTGTGAGATTCAAGGAAGTACAGGTAGGCAGCAGGGGCAACTATGTATTTTCTGTTTGCTGAAGAGAAATAATCTGGGGAACTGAGAAGATCTGTTTGTCTTTCTATATCTAACACTCTCTGCTTAAGGAGTGATTTTGCCTGGTCTATGCCAAGATTTAGGCCAGCTTGGGGGAGCCATGTTATATATTTTCTACCATACATGAAGAAACGGTACTTGGATCCTGAATGCATGTTTCATTTTAACCAAACATCCCATACTATTAAGTATAAGGATGCTAGCCTACCTTCTCTTCCTGACGTGCTTGTTGAAGGTTTTGATTTTTTTCAGCATCCAGTCCTGATCTTGAGGTTTCTCTCTGACTGCTGAGGAATGGCTTTTGATCATGTGCATCAGCTCTAGATCGTAGGGTTTTGCCCAAGTTCGATCACGAGCAGCGTTCCCTCTAAGCTGAGTTAGTGTGAGCTAGCTCACAGTTTTTTAGCCTCTAGCTCACACATTTTTGTCTTCGCTCAGGAAGGTTGGCCCCAGAGCACAATCATTGATGCAGTCGCCCAATCACTCACTCACAACTTTAATGTCTGCAGCTCTCAAAGCAGAATTTTTGCTCACAAGACTCCACAGCTTCGAAGGGAGTATTGATCACGAGGCTCCTTAGGTTGGTTCAAAAGAAGCTTTTCATGATAAGGCTTGAAGCAAACATTAATGGCTTGCATTCAGAAGACCAGGTCTTGCCGGACTGAAATGAATTGAAAGTTATCAGGCAATTATAGGTTACAAACTAATGGTCTCCCTTTTTCTTGCCCCTCCAAAAGTCTCTTGAATTAATATAAAGTCCATTCTCAGCCTCAGTGTTACCTCCCATCAAGGTCACATTCCAAGTACTCTTCCCTTTCAGTTGGTCCATATCAGCATTGCTCAAGAGATCGGATTAGAGCTCTCTCCCCACGGTCCTCTTCCATCTGCAGGTCTAGCACACCCCACTACATATAAAATACCAGATGCTTAAAGAAAATCAATAGGTGTTAATACTCGTGATTAAACTTACAATATGTGGTTATTTAATCATGAAAGCTAAAAATCAGGGCTTTTTTTGTAGCCGGAACTCCTTTGCATTTTAGGCTACACCCCCCTGATATAGCAAATCCTCCAAGAGTTTACAGTAGGCCTTGTGCTAAGAGCCCTGTGAACTCTTGGAGGATTGGCTACATCAAGGGTGTGTGGCCTAATATGCAAAGGAGTTCCTACTACAAAAAAAAGTACTGGCTTGTGCAGAGTGGTAAAGCTGCAGTACTGCAATCCTGAGTTCAATCCCGGCGGAAGCTGGGTTCAGGTAGCCGGCTCAAGGTTGACTCAGCCTTCCATCCTTCCGAGGTCGGTAAAATGAGTGCTCAGTTTGTTGGGGGTAAAGTGGACTAGGGAAGGCAACGGCAAACCGCCCCATAAAAAGTCTGCTGTAAAAACATCATGATGCAACATCACCGCAGAGTTGGAAACAACTGGTGCTTGCACAGGGGACTACCTTTACCTTTAAAATACAGTGCAATAATAGTAAACCATTAATGAGCAAAGATAATAATACCAGCAATGAAGACAGCAGCGAGACACCAAAGTCATAACTGTCAGGGACTTGTTCCTGACAGATAGCAACAGCTGAGAGGGGCACCTTTAAGATAAACAGAGTTTACCTCTGGTTGTAAGCTTTTGTGTGCATCGAAAGAACTGCTCATGCACATGAAAGCTTCTACCCAGAATAAAACATTGTTAGTCTTAAAGGTGTCATTAGACTCAAACTTTCTTTTATTGCTTCAGACCACCTGAATATGCTTCAGTTGTCTTCCACGTGGCTCAGTAGTGACTGCTGACTTCAGCTCTGGATGCTGACAACTGTCCAGGGAGCTGCTGATATTGAACTAAGGCTCAACATCTCAACTGCTGGGAGGGTGATGCTGCCAATAAGGAACTCATTTGCATATTAGGCCACACCCCCTGATGCCAAGCCTGCTGGAACTGCTTCCCTGTGTGTTCTTGCTAAAAAAAAAAAAAAGAAGCCCTGCTGCCAATCATGTTCTTTATTTGTCAGTCTTGTGGTTTACATCTCAGTGCTGGTGACTGGATAGGAGCATGCCAGTCGTACTTTAGTTCTGAATATCAATCACTAGGGAGAGGTGGGTTCTTCTAAGGCAGGGGTGTCAAACATGTGGCCTAGTAGCCGAATCAGGCCCCTGGAGGGCTCCTATCAGGCCCCCAAGCAACTGGCCGTCATCTGCTTCCTTCTCCATAACAGCTTGCTTTGCCAGGCTTGCTCAATCACACAGGAGCTACAGAGCAAGACCTCTATCTTCTCCATTGGCTGAGGCTCCTCTCTTGGGAAGGGAGGGGGAGCTTGCTTTGCCAGGCTCTCTCAATTGCACAGCCCAGCTACTGAGCCAAGCCACTCTTCCTTCAATTGGCTGAGGCTCCTCCCTCTTCTGGTCCCCTGGGGAAGGAAGGAAATAGACAGAGCTTCTTTTGCCCAGCTCCCTGGATCCCATGGGAGAAATACAAAGAAAGTACCTTTAAGACAGAGTGCTAATGTTTTAAGGATGTTTTAAGGTTTTTAAAAAAATCTTTGTGTGTGTTTGTGTCCTTTATATCTCTACTACCTAATCATAAATAGGTAGACACATGGCCTGGCACAACCCAACATGGCTCGACCCAACAAGGTCTCATTTATGTCTGATTCAGCCTTCATAACAAATGAGTTTGACGCCCCGTTTTCTAAGGCATGGCTTCCGGGTTAACTTGAAGACCAATCTCTCTTCTTTGAGAAATGAATGACTGCAAAGGATTCAAGTTCTTACTTCCCTACAGGCAAGAATCAACCACAAGGAGAGAATCCAATGACTTTTCAGTCTGCTCCCTTTCAACCCCATGTGGGAACATCTAGCAAGTATTCTTAATTTATAATTGCTCTCCAACTTGGTGCCAAGACGCTGAGTATATTTGTCCAAGTCTCTTAGAGACTGAGTCTAAAGGGGATCAGAGTTGTGGGGAAGTGTGTGTGTGGGGGGGGGGGGGCTTGAAATGATTTGACCGAGGTTAAATAATAATTGTAAGGAATTTTTTTGACATTATGTTAATGCATGCCATTGCATTAGCTCCAATTTAAACTTAATCACCAGATTACTTTTGCAAGTCCAGGGGGAAAAAAACTTTCATGCAATAAATTGCGGTGCACCCAGTGATTGGCAAAGCAAATGGCTCACTTTAACTGCATGAGCCGCAATAGCTGTTCTTTGGGAAGAAGACCTGGCTTATTGGTAGGTCATGCCCTTCGGAAGCAGAAGGCCCTGGATTCTTTCCCTAGCATCTTCAGTTCAACATTTTCAAGTAGTACAACATCAGCCTAGAGGCTGGCCCTAGAGCAAGGGTGTCAAACCCATTTGTTATAAGGGCTGGATCTGACATAAATGAGACCTTGTTGGGCCAAGCTGAGCCATGTCGGGCTGGGCCATGTGTGTTCCTATTTAAGATTAGGTAGAAGAGATATCAGCTTTTTAAAAGGACACAAACATGACTAAAGTTTGGGGTTTTTTTTACTTATAATAAAACATGCTTAAAACATTAACACTCGTTGGTCTTTAAAGACTTTTTTTGTATTTTGCCTATGGGATCCAGGGAATGGGCAAAGGAAGCTCTGGCTCTTTCCCTCCCTCCCAGGAGGAGCCTCAACCAATGGAGAAAATTGAGGTTTTGCTCTGTAGCTTCTGTGCGATTGTGCAAGCTTTGCAAAGCAAGCTGAGATGCAGAAGGAAGCAAGCGAGAGGGAGAAGGAAGCAGACAAGAGCCAGTCGCTCGGGGGCCTGATAGGAGCCCTCTGGGGGCCTGATTCGGCCCTTAGGCCGCATGTTGTCACCCCTGCCCTAGAGCAAGCAGCACTCCAGAGCTTTTGCATCCCCTTCCATTTCTTCAGCTTTGACCGCAATATTTAAAAGCTGCATTTGTTCTGAAATACACTGCGGTTGCATACATGATTGATCCCTGTTATCCCCAATAAATCTGCACACTAGGGGTTAGGGAAACTGTACGGTAGCTGTGTAGTTTGAAGTATTACTGACATGTACCAAGAGCCCTGACTGGAATGGTCAAGGCTGGCCTGATTTCATTAGATCTTGAAAACTAAGCAGGGTCAGCCCTGGTTAGTACTTTGATGGGAGACCACCAGGGAATTCCAGGGTTGATACACAGAGATGGGCAATGGTGAACCACCTCTGAGCATCTCTGGCCTTGAAAACCATGCAAGGCTGTGACTTGATGGCACTTTCCATCATCACCCCGAACAGCAAGAAGCATAACTGCCCATTGACATTGGCTGGAGTCCAGGGCTTTTTTTGTAGCAGGAACTCCTTTGCATATTAGGCCACACACCCCTGATGTAGCCAGTCCTCCAAGAACTTACAGGGCTCTTAGTACAGGGCCTATAGGAGGATTAGCTACATCAGGGGGTGTAGCCTAATATGCAAAGGAGTTCCTGCTACAAAAAAGCCCTGGACTGAACCAATATTAAGCAGTGTGAAAACAGTGGAAGCCCACGACAAGCACATCATGCCCTGAGCCCTCAGAAGTCCTCATCTACCTTGGAAAACCACTCCTAGTCACAGGAGACAGTCCTCAACTAGAGGGTCTGACTTTGCATTTTATGGGTGCTGAAAAGCACCCCCCCTCCCCATTTTGGGAGCTCTCCTGAACTCAATAGCAAGCAGGCATGTGTTCTTTCAAAGCTGTTCATTTCTGGGACATTTTCTTACTTTGCCCTCACTGTCTTTGACCTCATTTGCCCATGCTGACAAATGACCTACATCTTGTTTTTGTCACTGATGGCACATTCTGTAGGGATGTCTTGAGGAACGCTTGTAAACAAAGCTGGAGAACAAAAGAGCAGTGAACAGCAGCAAAATGCTGCATGTTTGGCAAAGCGGGTGAGGGTTTTTTTAATACGTCACTTTCAAAGTGAATATAAACATTATATGCAGTACAAGTCATTTTGACGCCATGTAATATGCATGATGACAGCGACTTCATTTCCTAATGTTTACATCCCACCTTTCTTCCGCCATAGAAATCAAGGGAAGTTCAGATCACATCCCTACTGAGGCTTTCATTGTGCTGAGATCTGCTTTGCCTCACCAGAGTTGCCATGTCATGAGTTTTCTAATAAGGAATAAGTGGATTCCTGCAGTTCTACCCGCTTAGGCTTAAATCCCTGTTTACTCCTGGAGATTCAGTTCAAAAATCTTCCATCAACTTGTAGCACCTCAGGAATGGCAACACAATGGTCTGCCCCATTCTCCTCAGCTCTGCATTTTTACCATTTCCACCCAAAGTAGAGAGCGTAAGTAGATGAGTCAAGTTTAATATGGTCAGAAAGGAAAGGAAAGTTCCCCTGCGCAAGCACCAGTCGTTTTTTACTCTGGGGTGACGTTGCTTTCACAATGTTTTCACGGCAGACTTTTTACGGGGTGGTTTTCCCCCAGTCTTTTACTCATTTTACCAACCTCGGAAGGAGGGAAGGCTGAGTCAACCTTGGGCCAGCTACCTGAATCCAGCTTTTGCCGGAATCGAACTCAGGTCGTGAGCAGAGAGTTCAGACCCACAGTACTGCTGCTTTACCACTCTGTGCCACAGGGCCACGTTCAGAGACCCGTCCAAAAAGGAAGAAAACAGGTAACAAGTGGCATCAAAAACCCCCCAAGGCATGCAATTGAACTTGGGCACAATACAAAACACCAGACATAAAAATTTCAGGAGGGGTAAGTGTGATTGAGGCAGGGGCCTGGATTAAAGCTCTGAGTCAAGAACGAGGCTGGTCCTGCCACTAGGCAAACTAGAAGATGAAGAAGATGAAGATATTGGATTTACACCCCGCCCTCCACTCTGAAGAGTCTCAGAGCAGCTCACAATCTCCTTTACCTTCCTCCCCCTCAACAGACACCCTGTGAGGTGGGTGGGGCTGGAGAGGGCTCTCACAGCAGCTGCCCTTTCAAGGACAACCTCTGCCAGAGCTTGCTCTTGGCTCCACCCCAATGTCTCCTGGCTCCACCCCCAAAGTCCCCAGATATTTCTTAAATTGGACTTGGCAACCCTAGCTGGGTGAGAAACTGTTACTTTTGCTTTGTGTGGGCTTTTTGCTCTTAATTTTGGCGGGTTGGTAATGGCCCTGGAGAGGGTATATAGATCTGGCTCCCAGGGTTATAGCCAGATCTGACACAGAGAGTTATACCTGCTGTAATGTGTCTATCAGTAAACCTTTTCTGAATCTTATTAGGAGGCCTGATTATTTAGGAGCACCCAGGAGCTGACAGCTAGGCCTAGAGAATGGTTCAGAAAGAGGAAGGAAATGGCTCCCAGCTTGATAAAGGTGGCCCTAAGCTATAGAGCTGGGGTTTTTGGTCTGTCACAAGTGGATAGTATGTGGAAAGGGCCTATAGTAAGAAAGCTGATGTGCAAGAAAATATGGTTTAACCTTGCAGACAGACACATCCACATGCATTTGGACACTTTCAAATAGCTCCAAACACAAGTTGCCAGCAACTGCTAGCAACTGATGATCAGGACATGAGGTGAATTAGAAAGTGTTTGTCCCTAAGTATTTCAGGGCACAGAGGAGTGGTCCAGGCAAAACAGAAACATTTTAAAATGTCAGTATTGAGTAGGCTTCCCAACCCTCCTGCCCTGGCAGGGGACCCCAGGATTTCCACCCTCTTCCCCCGCTTCTCAAAAAAACGGAAGCAGGGGGAGGGGGAAATGGCACCGGGGAGCATGGCAAGCCACCCCATCCCGGAGCAGGCGAGGCCGCCGCGCCGCTGCCGCCCCCTCTCCGCTGCCGCCCCCTCCCCACCCACCGCAGCTGCTCCGGAGGAGCAGCCAAGAAGCGGCAGCAGCGCAGGCAAAACCAGAGAAGGGAAGGGCGGAGGCAGGCCAGTAGCATGGCGAGCCGCAAATCCGGGCCCTTCTAGGACCCGGACTCGTGGCTCGCCACGCCCCCGGCCCGCCTCCACCCCCCCCTCCGATTCCACCCCAGAGGCGGAGCGGGCGAGGCTGAGCCCATCTCGGAGGAGCAGCCACGGCAAGCAGAGAAGAGGCAGCAGCTGCGCAACGGTGTTGCCCGTTCCGAGACAGGGCGGCTCGCCACACTCCCCGGCGCCGTTTCCCCCCCTCCCCCTAGCTCCACCCCAGTGTCTCCTGGCTCCACCCCCAAGTCTCCTGGCTCCACCCCCAAAGTCCCCAGATATTTCTGGGGTTGGACTTGGCAACCCTAGTATTGAGTCTGCTTCAAAGGTGATCATACTGTTCATTGGAGGTCTCTTGGAATGCAATGAGTGGTTCAGTTGCACTATGTGACTAGAATTTTGCAGCCATCTCTGTTTCCAACCAGACCCTGTGACTTATTAACCCTAGTAACCTTGAATGGTGCTGGATCTGGTGGATATTATAGGGGACTGACTACATTATCCTTTATACCGATTCCCCACTAACCTTGTCCTGGTTTCACGCTCCTCTTCTCCATGGGGCTTCCTTCCAATTTTGCATAAGCTGCCCAGGGACTGCAACTCGCTCCACCTCTTCCATATGGCAAGCAAGATCCTCTAAAAACTGGTTTCTACTTGCTGAGTGAAAGAGGCAGAACAACTTGCAGCCCTGGGGCAGCTTGTACCAAATCGGACAGAAGCCCTAAGGAGAAGAGGAGCATGAGACCGGGACAAGGCCAGTGGGGAATCGGTCCTAGTTCAGTACTTTTATGATTTCATTATAATGCTCAGGGAATTCAGAGACTGGGTCCTCTCTAGAGCCAACCTAAGAGGTAGTTATTCTCTTCTTTCAGTAGTTCTCAGCTTTGCCGTTTCAATCATGTCGCAAACACCATTATGAGAATTCTAATCCTGAATTCAGAATTTCAGAGCCAGCACTCTGTTTTATTCTGTGCATGCCTCTAATGGCTTTCTTCCCACCTCGGCAACAGGAAGGGTCATCGCTGTAGCATTTTTGAGTGTTTTTAAGCATTTCTCATGTCCCATCTTCTTTTTATTATTATAGCAAGCAGAATAAATGTCTGACTCAATTCTTTCACGCTGTAAAATTCTGAGAGAGGAGTAATTCACTTCAGCGATGTCTGGTTCCCCATTATGCCTGTTGATATTGTTTTCATATCGTTTCAAAGGAATCAAATCAAACTCCGCAGTTGTATCTTTCCTAGCATTTTGGGCTCTCAGCTTCGAAAGGAAGAATGGAAGAAAGGAAGAATGTTTTGTTGGCTGTCCAGGTGAGTGGGATCTAGAGCCAGATCTCAATCAGCTTCTGCTGCATCTTGAGGAATAGCTGCTTTTCCTAAACTGAAAGGAAGACAATGACCTCATGTTATTTTCTTTCCGTTGAAGCTCAGTTCCACCTTTGTATTTTACCACATAAAGATGAGTTCGGCTGTCATATTTAGCTACTTGTACCTCATGAAAAAGAACACTTTCTGGCCATGGGCCCATAACAATTACCTCATCAGCAGACTTCCTTGCTAGCATTTTTCACACAATTCTGAGGAGGCAGGTGGGCAGACAAACAACCTGGTCAGCTCAGTAACAATGGGAGCCAGCCAGTCAAAGTGATGGTTACAGGCCAGAGGACAAGTGTTCCATTCTGGGCATCACATTTTAAGAAGGACATAGACAAGCTGGATCTGGTCCAGAGGAGGGTGATGAAAATGGTGAGGGGTCTGGAGACCAAGTCCTATGAGGAAAGGTTGAAGGAGCTGGGGATGTTTAGCCTGGAG
Source organism: Heteronotia binoei (assembly GCF_032191835.1). Taxonomy (NCBI): domain Eukaryota; kingdom Metazoa; phylum Chordata; class Lepidosauria; order Squamata; family Gekkonidae; genus Heteronotia; species Heteronotia binoei. Next base: position 15,830,509 of record NC_083241.1, read on the forward strand.
AGGAGGTGGCTAAGAGGTGATATGATCACCATCTTCAAGTACTTGAAGGGCTGTCATATAGAGGATGGGGTGGAATTGTTTTCTGTGGCCTCAGAAGGCAGCACCAGAACCAGTGGGTTGAAATTAAATCAAAAGAGTTTCCGGCTCAACATTAGGAAGAAGTTCCTGACAGTTAGAGTGATTTCTCAGTGGAACAGGCTTCCTCGGGAGGTGGTGGGCTCTCCTTCCTTGGAGGTTTTGAAATAGAGGCTGGATGGCCATCTGACAGCAATGAGGATCCTGTGAATTTAGGGGGAGGTGTTTGTAGTTTCCAGCATTGTGCAGGGGGTTGGACTAGATGACCTTGGAGGTCCCTTCCAACTCTATGATTCTATGGCTGAGTACAGACTGGTACTTTGGGTCGACTCAGAGATGACTCTGAAGTTGACCCAAAAAACCTCTTCAGACTGCAACATCTGCCGCCCGTCCCTGTCCCATACGCACCCTGTCTTCTGGGCCGATCCACCTGGCTCAAAAAGGCACCACTGAGGCGCCTCCCGACCATCTGAAAGGTCAGGAAGTGCCTGGAGAGCACCCAGGGAGCCGCGGCCAGGACGCACAAGCTTTCCTGACACTCTGCCGGTGCCCAAAGCCCACCCCTTTCCCCAAGCACCATCTGGAAGCTCCGGGGCGCTCTCTTTCTGGCGGATTCTCTTTAGAGCAGCTGCAAGCCACTCCAAACCGGCCATTTGGTTTCACCCTATGATTCTATGTTTCTAAGTGCTGTTCCAAGCCACCACAGGATAAATGTGTAATTCCTCCTGTGCTTCAGATGGAATTTAGGGTTGTTAGAGAAAGTGGCTTGGTTCCTGTTGAATTCATGACAAAAGTGAGATCTGTAGCTTATTTTCTTAGCTCTGTAGCTTATTTTTCTCAGCTACCACTAAGGGAATGCTACAGACTAAGATTTCAACAGACTAACATTTCACGATGTGATTTTGTTTTAACATCTTGTTTTCTTGGCTTCTTCATGTTCCAGCTCCAAATACTTTCCCCAGTCTTCTCTCCATCTCCAAAGTGTCACATTCAGGAAAGATCAGACAGCAAATTTACAGAGCATTCGTCCACTCTTCCATGCTAAGGTCAGGAAGCTGATGAATACTTCATCGGTGCGATCCACTGGAAAAGTGGGAGGATGTGAGCAAGATGCAATTCAACAAGGAAAAGTGTAGAGTCCTAAATATGGATTATAAAAATGAGAAGCACACGTGCAGAATTGGGGGAACACTTCTGGATTGCAGTGCGTGTGAACAAGATCTTGGGGAGCAGATGGAACAGCAAGCTAAATATGAGGAGCCAGTGTGATGCAGCTGCAAAAAAGACTAATGCAATCTTGGGGTGTGTCAAACATAACATCCAAACCACAAGATGTCATAGTTCTGCTATATACCACATTGGTCAGACTACACCACTAAAAGACTACATGCGGACAGAATGTCAAGGATACTCTAGGCTGATCCGGCATGAAGCAGAGAGTTGGGCTTGATGGCCTGTATGGCCTCTTCCAACTCTATGATTCTGTAATTCTATGAAAAACTGGTGCCCAACCTAAACTCATTGGGATGAGCTCACAGGGAGTTACCTCTGCAAACAAAGCCAATTTGTATAACAGTCTGCATAACTAAACAAATATATATAAATGCTATGGTATTGGCACTTTCTGGCTCTCCCATTGCCTGCAGTGTGCAGTTTATCAACCATTGGTGCCTCAAACATCACTCAAGTGCACTTGTGTGGCATTGGCTGATTCTGCTCTCCCTCTCCCACTGCCGGCCCCAGGAGAGATGAGAATTGGGCCATTGGGGAACTGTTAGGCAGTGGCTGTTACTAGGCAACCAACCTTGGTTCTCTAAGTAAAAAGCAACCAAGCTTGGTTCTGTCAGTAAAAGGGGGGGGGGGAGGCTTTCCACGCCCATTTTGGCCTTTAAAGGAGAACTCAGGCCCAGTCCTGACTCCTGACTAGGGCTGCTAGTTCCAGATTGGTGGGAAATTCCTGGAGATTTTGTGGTGGAGTTTGAGAGGGCAGGTTTTGGGGAGGGAAGAGGCCTCAGCTGAATATAATGCCATAGAGTCCACCCTCCAAAGCAGTTATTTTCTCCAGGGGGAGAGAGGTTTGGAGTTCAGTTGTGATACCAGATCTTCAGGCTCTACCTGAAGGTTACAATAGCACAGGTACCGGTATATTAAACACAATATATCCTTCCAAATCAGCCATTTCCTCCTGAAGAACGACTGTTGCCAATCTCCAGATGAGAGCTGGAGATCATAACTGCTCTCCAGATGGCAGAGATCAGCTCCCATGGAGAAAATGGCTGCTTTGCAGGGTAGGCTCTGAGTCATTATACCCTGTTGAGGTTGCTTCCATCCTGCTTTGGTCGACACTGTGATTTCAGACTGATTTCAGACCAGTCACAGACTTTTAGCCTAACCTACCTCACAGGGTTGTTGTGCAGATCAAAAGTGGGAGAGGGAAATGATGGCAGAAGAAGATATTGGATTTATATCCCGCCCTGCACTTCGAAGAGTATCAGAGTGGCTCACAATCTCCTTTACCTTCCTCCCCCACAACAGACACCCTGTGAGGTGAGTGGGGCTGGAGAGGGCTCTCCCTGAAGCTGCCCTTTCAATGACAACCTCTGCCAGAGCTATGGCTGACCCAAGGCCTTGCTAGCAGGTACAAGTGGAGAAGTGGGGAATCAAATCCGGTTCTCCCAAATAAGAGTCCGCACACTTTACCACTACACCAAACTGGCTCTCCTGCTTTGGTCCACACTGTGGAGAAAGAATTGGTTTGCCATTGCCTTCTTCTGTGTTGGGACCTGGAACCTTCTCAGTGGTCTTTCCATTAGAGTACTCACTATGGCTGATCTTGATTAGCTTTCAAGATCTAATGAGACTGGGCTGGGTTCACACGGCTTCACATGGGACATCCTGGTCAGGACATTATTATGATAGTAGGAATAAGGCCCGTTGTGGAGAAAAATACAACAGGCTGTAGAAAGAGGCTCTGATCGAGTGCCCCCCCCCCCAATAATATCAGAAAGAAGTAGAAGTTTTATGCAATTCCAAACAGAGTTATGCCCTTCTAAGGCATTGGTTTAACTCTGCCTGGGGTAGTACTGTTTAGCAGGCATTACTCTTTTAAGCACAGAAAGACAACCCAAATGATGAGAATCTTATGCATTTATGTCTGGTTATGTCTAATATAATTTGTACACACACACACTGGGGTTCTGTACCATCAGCAGTTTACAGGTTGGAGAACAAGGAGAATTCCCAGTTCCAGAAATGAAGGGGCACAGACTCTGCTCAGTCTGTTTTAGATACCTGATGACCGCTAGATGCGATTGACGTACTGAGCTCTCAATTTCGTGAATTAGGTAAATTGAGTATATGGTTATCTGCTTAGTTAATTTTTTGTTAACCTCCATTTGAGATTGGTGAAAACTGTATTAGATATAAATGAATACGATTAGCAGAAAAGCCCACCAGTCAGTAAACAAACCAGCAGAGGAGTCATTGAAACAATTATGAATGATGGTCTCTAGGGTGGGAGTCCGGCAACATTGGCCCCATTGTTGAGCATAACCTCACCTGTAGAAAAATTCGCTGCATTTCAGGTGGTGTCAACCTATGGAGAAATCCTTCCTGTGTAAAATCCTCTAAATTTTATACGTTTGTTAGGGGCATATAAGACTTCAGAGGTTAACATAAGTACGTTAAGTAGAGCTGTAAAATTTAAACTTAAGTGGCATGTTGAGGTAGACTTGTGCAAGGGAGTTTGTCTTGCTTCTTTCATTGTAGTTATTTATTCCAAAGAGGACCTGTTATGATTTATAAGTTGACAGCACATCAGGTATAGCGAAGGTGATGTACTGTTTGTTTATTGGTTTGTTTGAGGATGCTAATTTGCATCTCTGAGCATTCTTTTTTTTCAGTTGTGAACTGTTTTTCTTCTTCTGTTTTTATGCTGTAAAAAGGTAAAGGTGGTCCCCTGTGCGAGCACCAGTCATTTCCGACTCTGGGGTAACGCTGCATCACGATGTTTTCACAGCAGATTTTTAAGGGGGTGGTTTGCCATTGCCTTCCCCAGTCATCTACACTTTCCCCTCAGCAAGCTGGGTACTCATTTGACCGATCTCGGAAGGATGGAAGGCTGAGTCAACCTTGAGCCAGCTACCTGAACCCAGCTTCCGCCGGAATCAAAGTCACGTCATGAGCAGCGAGCTTGGACTGCAGTAGTGCAGCTTTACCACTCTGTGCCACAGGGCTCCTTTTTATGCTGTACTATGCAGTATATTACTCTGTAAAATAGTTCTCCAGTAAAGCTTCATTTGTCATTTTACGCAGTGTTGGGTGATTTGTATAATCTGCTTCTGAGAATATAAGAATTATTCCGTTACTTTGTAAGGTTTTAGGGATGTCAGCTTCCAGGTAGGATCTGGGGATCCCTTGGAATTGCAACTCATCTCCAGACTACAGAGATCAGTTTCCCTGGAGAAAACGGGATCACGGCACTGCACCCCACTGAGGGTCCGGGCCTCCCCAGGCACCCTCCTCAAATCCACAGGAATTTCCCAACCTGGGCCACAGACACATAGAATAAAGAGGTTCCCTCTTTTTGAGCTAATGAGTTTTTGAGTTTAATGTTAAAATCTATAGAAGCAGGACTTTTTCTGAGCAGGAACACAATCCCGGCTGACTTTGTGTTGGGGGTGTGGTCTAATACGCAAATGAGTTCCTGGTGGTTTTCCCCCCACAAAAAAGCATTGTGTGGAACAATGGGGCCATCAGGGGGTGTGGCCTAATATGCAAATAAGTTCCTGCTGTGTGTTTTTGTTAAAAAAAAACCCAAACCCCTGCATAGAAGAATAGATAGGAAATATCTCAAACAGTAACACAGACAGCACTGCAGCTATTTGGCTTGAAGAAAAGTAGCATGAGGCAGAGGCAGACTGACAAGGCAAGAGCTTTTGGTGGCACATGGAGGAGGAGGGAGCTGAGGTAGATTTGCTTGGACAAGGGCTAGGGTTTGGAGAGTAGCAGGCATGCGGGGGGGGGGGGGGTGGAAGTGGATGTCTGGGAGGAGAATGGAAGAAGTCTTACCCAAGGATCTTTCAGGACCAGAGCACTTCACACATGAATGTAATCCTAGGTATTACAATTTGTAGTCAATCAAGAAAATTCCAGAGCCTCCTCTTAAGGAACAAAGTTGATTTGGGATGGGCACGAACTGCAAAAATGTGATTCAGTTCATGGTTTGTGTGCCCAACAAACTTTGTTTAAAGGGACCACAGTACCTTTAAAGGGATTTTTCAGGAGGCTCCTGGTGTAGGTCCAGCTGCTGTATTGCTGCTGTGGCTGCCTCCTCCTCCTCTTCCTCCACTGGCTTCTCGGGTGTGTTCCTGATGGGAGTTCGTGGGGGGGGGCATCTTCAGGTTTCTGGGTGAGGCTGGATAAGCATCCAGGCTCTCCCAGATCACCAGGTGATGGACGGGAGCTTCCCTCGTGAAAGTGGAGCAGAAAGCAAGGGATTAAGGGGACTTGGAATCCCTTTAAATACCTGCTTTCTGCTCCAGCCAGGAACTGTTACAAACCCCACAAATTGCCTTAAAGGTTTGTGGAAATGCATGACCATGGACCCATCAGGGACGTCAGTTCCTGAACCATTAACAGGGCAAAATTTGTCATAAATTTGCTTTGTGGTTGGGTTCATGCCCATCTCTAAAGCTGATGCCCTTATTAGGAAAATCCTGGCTGCCTTTTAAAAGTGCAATCAGTAGAGTCTGAGAAAGGCCAGACTGCAATAATGAAAGAAACCAGAACAAAGCAAAATAAGAGAATTTTGATTTTGTAGGGCTGCCAGCCTCCAGATGGCTATGGTTTATGGTTATGGTTTATGGTTTATTAGACTTATATCCCACCCTCCCCGCCAAAGCAGGCTCAAGGTGGCTCACAATTGATTTACAGGCAACCAATCAGTTCCCCTTGAGAAAATGGCTACTTTGGAAGGTGGACAGTATGGCATTATACCCCACTGAGGTCCCTCTCCTTCCCAGAACCTGCCTCCAGGTATTTCCCAACCCAGCCCTATTTAGATGGGGAATGTCATAGAATCACAGAGATGGAAGGGGCCATAGAGGCCATCTAGTCCAACCCCCTGCTCAATGCAGGGTCATACTAGAGCATCCTTGACAAGGGTTTGTCCAGCCACTGCTTAAAGACCACCAGTGAGAGGGGGCTCACCCTAGGTAGCTGATTCGTAGGTACTTAATTTGTTTGTTTTCATGTCAATTATGATAATTACAAAACACCACATTCTTGTAATTTCTGGATTTCAGTGGGGACCCAGAACAGCTTATGTCATCCCTCCCATCCTCCATTTCATCCTCACAACAAAAATCCTGTGATGCATTCAGATTTTTTTTGTAGTGGAGGGGGGGAGAACTCAGGTATTGATAAATCAGTTCTCCAGCTAAAAAAATCAACCAGTGTTTTGTGCCAATAACGGTTTTTAGAAATGTGTTTAACGGGAAACAGTGAGTATGGAAACAGATCTTGGCCTGAAAAATCACAAAGCATACTACATTTGCACAAAGAAAGACGGAAGTCTTAACAAGGATCTTGCATTCAAAACTGTGGAGATTGGAAATTCAAAAACATTCCTAATTTTGTCATTGTTTGGAGAAGGACATTGGAAAAGAGGCAGTCAGCTGCAACTAAGTAGCCTTGAGGCATCTATCTCATATTGACTGGGGAAGATTCTTCTGCTTCCTTTGGAAGAAAGACTTTAGAAGGCAGGCTTGGGCTGGCAGAGGTTGTCCTTCTGAGGACCTGATAACATGCTCTTTGGGGCATCTGAAACCACAGCTGTGGATAAATTTCAGTGCTTCCCACCCTTCCTTTTCAAAACGATTTTTCATTATAAACTGAAGCTATACAGGCAGCAAGGGAAATCAGCAATAGCAGTTTGCAGACTTAAGAAAAATTCTTCCGGATTCAATATATATCACGCATGGTAACAACAACAGCTGTGCACTAAAAGCAACAGGGTGGTTATTTTCTCCTCTGGAATGTCTCCTCGGGTTATGGTATATTGTCAATGTTTCAAATTTGCCTTTTGCTACCATAGGAGCGGAAGGCAAGCTTTTGACCATTCCAGACAATGCAGTGTTTGTTGATATATGATATGGCTTTTCAAGCCTCAGCACCAGAAGATATTGAACCACACGCTGGGCCTAAACTTGTTGGTGAATCTTATTGCAGAAGATGTCAATGGATTTACTGCAACATTTCATTTAACATGAGCAAGTGCCCTCTTGTGGTTAGAAAAGGACTACCTGCAGCTTGGGTTTCTATGACTATGTCGCCCTCTAGTGTACAGGAGGTCCAGGCCAGTGACAAACCAGAAAATAAATTTGCATTAAGACTGTAGTATTTAGCTGAAAATAGATTTGCATTAAGACTGTAGTATTTAGCTGAAAATAGATTTGCATTAAGACTGTAGTATTTAGCTGATAAGGGGATCACTACCAGTGCTTCATGCCCGATGAACATGTTTTAAGAACTGGCATAGTTGTGAAGTGTGTTTTCTTCTTCCCTAGACTATTTTTGGGCTTTGCTTTTTGGTAGGGAAGCACATTTCTGCGTGATCATATTGCTTTTATCTATTTAATTGCATGTGCCAAGCTGCAGTTTTAATCTTTGCTTTCTTTCAGGAACTCATTTGCATATTAGGCCATACCCCCTGACATCACCATTGTTTTGCAGGAAATGCCCAGCAGGAACTCTTTGCATTTTAGGCCACACCCCCAGACATCGCTATTGTTTCCCAAAGGGCTATTTTGTTGGAAAAGCCCAGCAGGAACACATTTGCATTTTAGGTCACTCCCCCTGACATCACCATTGTTTCACAAAGGACTGTTATGTAGAAAAAGCCCAGCAGGAGCTCATTTGCATATTAGGTCACACACCTCGACACCAAGCCAGCCGGAACTGCATTCCTGTGCATTCCATTATTTTCCAGCACTGGATTTCCAGCACTTGGGCATAGAGTTCACCAGAGCTTCACAGGTTGCCACTGGAATCCTCTTCCACTCCTTCATGACGACGTAATGTAGCTGGTGGATGTTAGAGACCTTGCGCATCTCCACCTTCCATTTCAGGATGCCCCACAGATGCTCAATAGGGTTTAGGTCTGGAGACATGCTTGGCCAGTCCATCACCTTTACCCTCAGCTTCTTTAGCAAGGCAGTGGTCATTTTGGAGATGTGTTTGGGGTCGTTATCATGTTGGAATACTGCCCTGTGGCCCAGCCTCCAAAGGGAGGGGATCATGCTCTGCTTCAGTATGTCACAGTACATGTTGGCATTCATGGCATTCAATGAAATGTAGCTCCCCAGTGCCGGCAGCACTCATGCAGCCCAAGACCATGACATTCCCACCACCATGCTTGACTGTAGGCAAGACACATTTGTCTTTGTACTCCTCACATGGCTGCCGCCACACATGCTTGACACCATCTGAGCCAAATAAGTTTATCTTGTTCTCATCGGACCACAGGACATGGTTCCAGAAACCCATGTCCTTAGTCTGCTTGTCTGCAGCAAACCGTTTGCGGGCTTTCTTGTGCATCATCTTTAGAAGAGGCTTCCTTCTGGGACGACAGCCCTGCAGACCAATTTGATGCAGCGTGTGGCGTATGGTTTGAGCACTGACAGGCTGACCCCCCTTCAACCTCTGTAGCAATGCTGGCAGCACTCATATGTCTGTTTCCCAAAGCCAACCTCTGGATATAACGCTGAGCACGGGCACTCAACTTCTTTGGTCGACCATGGAGAGGCCTGTTCTGAGTGGAACCTGTCCTGTTAAACTGCTGTATGGTCTTGGCCACAGTGCTGCACCTCAGTTTCAGGGTCTTGGCAATCTTCTTATAGCCTAGGCCATCTTTATGTAGAGCAACAATTCATTTTTTCAGATCCTCAAGAGAGTTCATTGCCATGAGGTGCCATGTGGAACTTCCAGTGACCAGTATGAGGGAGTGAGAGCGATAACCTGCTCCCCCTTCACACCTGATACCTTGTACCACTAACAAGTCACATGACACCAGGGAGGGAAAACAGCTACTTGGGCCCCATTTAGACATTATCACTTAGGAGTGTACTGAGTTTTGTTGCCAGCAGTTTAGATATTAATGGCTGTGTGTTGCGTAATTTTGAGGGGACAGCACATTTACACTGTTATACAAGCTGTAGACTCACTACTTTACATTGCAGCCAAGTGTCATTTCTTCAGTGTTGTCACATGAAAAGATATACTTAAATATTTACAAAATGTGAGGGGGTGTACTCACTTCTGTGACATACTGTAAGACTACTGAGGGCTTTATATGAAGTTTTTGTATTAGAGGGTGTTGTTCTTCAAATTGTAATGGGTTATAAGCATGGTACAGTTAGCCAGATTGGGAAGTGTCCTTGCTGAAAACAGATGATGAGCTCTTTTTAAAAAGACTGCTCCCTTGACATCTGAGTTACTCCTAAGCCAGGGATGGGGAGTTCATTTTGCTGCTCAGCCCCTGGGGAGGATCCCTGAGGTGAGGTTATGGGCTTTGGACATTTTTGAATCCTGGCAGACTAAAACCTAAAGAGAGAGAGGACATTACAGGGGAGGGCCAGGGCTGGTGCATGGGAGTCGGCGAAGTAGGCGGCTGCCTGGGGTGCCACTTCACCGCAGGGGTGGCGCCCTCTCCCCGTCCCCACTGATGGCAACCCGAACCTGGCTCAGCTGTCCCTTGCTGGGCGGTGGCAGGAGCAACTTTCAGCCGCTCTTGGGAGGGAGGTGACCTCTGGGGCCCCAGCATCCACCCCTCCCGAATACGGCTCGGCCCCATCCCTTGCTGGACAGCAGCAGGAGCAACTTTGGGCCACTCTTGGGGAGAGGGGGTGGCCTCTGGGGTCCCAACCATTGCGGCTCGTCTCATCCATTGCCCATCCCTCTCCCTCTTCAGAGGGAGCCAGGAAGAGGCTGCCGTCTTCCAGGCTCCCTTTGAAAAGGGAGACAGCCGGGCTGAGTGTTCATGCGAAGTGCACATGAGAAGAACATAGAAGGGGGCGCCGGTGCAGGGTGCGGCATGGGACACCAGAAACCTTAGCGCCAGGCCTGGGGAGGGCAACAGGTGGGCCTCAAAGATCCACCAAAGACATTCTACTTCTAAAAAGAGACCCAGATCAGGACTTCCGGGATTTGGAGAATGCTGAGCTGACCTGCCTCTCTAAGGGGGGCAGACTGGAGTTTCTGTTCAGGGTAGTAAAGGGCAAATTTTTGCCTTCTGCCTACTTTTCTCAGCGAGAGGTTAGTCCAAGATATGCACAGGAAACTTTGAGGTGATTTACCTTAGCTAAAAGGGAGTCCCGGGAGGGGCTCTTTTGAGGCTTTGAGGGATCCCCAGAGAAGAGTTGCATATTCATCATCTGCAGAAGCTTACAGAGTCATTTATTTGACATAAGCTTGACAAGATCCTAATCTTCTCTGAGACTGCTAAACATCTGATGCTGTACGAGACCAGTGTTGATTTAGATAACCTTAGAAAAAGGTACTGATTGCTATTGGGACTATTTTAAAGCAAACAAAATAATTTTAGAAGGTGGGAAAGAGAAAGTTTGAAAGCTTGGAAGAAGAAGAGGAGAAGGGGTGAATTTTGGACTTTGTTAAATTAAGGACAGTGTTAAAAATTGGAAAGGAATTTATTGTTTTGTCTACCTGCGGTCGTGGAGTGAAAGCACCATTGTCAGAGATCTGCAGTTTCTACAGTCAACACAGGAAATACGTCAAGTATCATGAGACTTTGTTACCAGTGAGAACACGACTTGGGGCAAGCAAGGAAGGAAGTAACTATTGAAGAAGTGGACCTAATCTAGGATTGTATTACCATAGAAAAACATTGGCAGCCATTACTGGGAGGCTAATTTTTTTAAAAAAATTAATATCTGATCCTGGGAAGGTTGGAGGATGACGAAATTAGGCTCATTTGAAAGGGCAAGTTCTAATCTATCAAACCTGATAGTTGAAATTTAATTTGGTGATATCAAACTTTTCGCTGTTTTTTTAATGTCAAAGGTAACCCGTGCAAGAGCTGCCTCATTGGAGAAGATGCAAGATCAGTTGGAAGCAATGGAAGCTAGGATGATGAAAGGGGTGGAAAAGATGATAAATGCTTGCAAAAAAAACTTTAAAGAGATATTGAGGACTTTAAAAAAGAAATGGAAGAGCTTAGAAATGAAACAGTGGTGGTGTCAAAAAAAGTACAGGAGGTAGAAGGGAAAGTTAAACTCCAGGATTCCACCTTATTAAAAATGCAAGAAAAAATAACAATCCATGACTGTAAATTGATGGAGACACAAATACATCTGAGAGGAGTACCTGAAGAAGAAGAGACAGACTTAAAAGAACATGTAATAAAAATAATTGCTGATTTCTTGGAGGAAGATCCTGAAGAGACTAGAAATATGTATGGTTATATGTATAGAGTGAATTCATCATATGCCAAGAAAAATAATTTACCAAGAGATGTGGTTATAAGATATATGACAAAAGAAATGGTGGAGGAAATCTTGAGTAAAAATTTTGAAAAGACATTGACAGTGGGAGGAAGCAGAGTAAGAATAATGAAAGAATTGCCAAGACGAGTGATAAATGACAGGAGAACATATAAGAAATTAACAGAAAAACTATGTGACAATGGAATGAGGTATAGATGGATAATACCTGAAGGTTTGAGCTTTGAGCTACAAGGAAGAAGGATTACAGTTACAAATACACAGGAGCTGCATAAATTTTATGAAGAGAATAAAGAATTTGCACCATGATGGATTATAAATTGTTATCTTGGAATGTAAATGGATTAAATTCACCACAAAAAAGAAAGACAATATTTCATTGGATTAAAAAACAGAACTGTAATATAATTTGCTTACAAGAAGTTCATATTAAACAAAAGGATTAAGTTCATATTAAACAAGTTCATATTAAACAAATTTTTTATGGAATAAACAATTGGGACTGGAATTTTTTTCAATGGCTGAACAGAAGAAAAGGGATGTGATTTTTTATATTAAACAAGAATTGGACCCAAACATATTTAAAGATAAAGATGGAAGATTTGTGGCAGTAGAAGTAATAATAAATGCGAAAAAACCACTTATTATTGGGACTGTATGCACCAAATGGTGCAAAAGATGTTTTTTTTTAAAGACATTATAAAACAACTTGATGAAGTGACATATGACCAGGTCATGATTATGGGAGACTTTAATGGAACAATTCAGAATACATTGGACAGATCTGGGGGGAAAAATAACAATAAAGAAGGAAAATTGCCAAAATCCTTCTTTGAACTGGTTAAACAAGAAAATTTGGAAGACATATGGAGAAAATTTAATCCAGAAGTACAAGATTATACACTTTTTTCAGCAAGACATAATACTCTTTCCAGAATTGACATGTTATGGGGTACAAAGGACTTAGGCCTTATAACTAAGAAAATAGAGATTTTACTGAAGATAGGTGCAGATCATAACCCAATATTATGGATTACAAAATTATCTAAAAAAGTGAGAAGATGGAGATTAAATGAAGATTTACTACAAAATAAAGAATTAGTAACATCTCTAGAAAATGAAACTAAAGCTTTCTTCCAAATAAATGGTAAAGATGATATAGAATTTTAGATGGTGTGGGATGCTTATAAAGCCGTAATGAGAGGGATATTGATTACATTAAACAATAAGAACAAAAGGGCAAAAGAAAAACAGATGTTGGACATTCAAAATGAAATAAAGAAAAAAGAAGGGGAGCTGTGGAAAAGGCCAGGGAAAAAGAAAATTATAAGGGAGATTACAATACTACAAGTACAAATGAGACATTTGTTAAATAAGGAATTGGAATGGAATTTGAAAAAATTACAACAGAAGTCCTTTGAGGGAGCGAATAAACCTGGAAAGTATTTGGCCTGGCAACTGAAGAAAAAAAGAGGAAGTAAAATTATTAATAAAATTGTGGTTGATGGAAGAGAGATGGTAGATCAAGAAGGAATAAAGAGAGAATTTTTCAAATACTATGCTAAATTATTTAAAGGTGTTAAAGGAAAGGATGGAAGCATATTTGCAAAAGATTAAAATAGCACCCTTAACTGAATATATGAAAAAAATGATCCAATTGAAAGAATAGAAATTGAAGCAGCGATTAATGCAATGAAAATTGGAAAAGCACCTGGGCCAGATGGATATATGGCAAAAAAAATTAAAATTTTTAAAGAAGAATTAGTACTGAAACTTCAAAAATTGATGAATATGATAAGAATAAAAGGGAAAATACCAAATACATGGAAGGAAGCTGTGATTTCTTTGATTCCTAAGGAAGATAGAGATGTCATGAATGTAAAGAACTATAGACCAATTTCATTACTAAATAATGACTATAAGATATATACATGAATTTTGGCAGAATGACTTAAATAATATTTGATAAATTCCATAAAGGAAGACCAAGTGGGATTTCTCCCTAAAAGGCAAATAAGAGACAATATTAGAACTATTGTAAATATTGTAGAATATTATGAAAGACATCCAGAGAAGAAAGTGGCATTATTCTTTGCGGATGCAGAGAAAGCTTTTGACAATTTGAACTGGGACTTTATGTTTGCAGTAATGGAGAAAATAGAGTTGGGGGAAAACTTTATAAGAATGATAAAAGGCAATATATACTGAACAACATGCAAGGTTATGTATAAATGCAGATCTTACAGAAGAAATGATAATCAGCAAAGGTACAAGACAAGGTTGTCCACTTTCACCTTTGTTGTTTATAATGACTCTTGAAATTTTATTGATGCAAATACAAGAAAGAAAGAGCGAAAAAGTATTGGCAGATGATCCAACAAGAAATTTCTAGGATCTTGGGATATGAATTCAAGAAAGCTGCAGAGACTTTTCTGTTGGGATTACAAATGTAAACATTTCCAAAAGAAGATAGAACTATAATTTGGTACTTGCTTTCAGCTGCTAGGACACTATATGAGCAGCTATGGAAGCAAGAAAAAATACCAGAAAAATGGGATTGGATTGTAAAAGTTGTGACATGGAGTGAGATGGACAGATTAACAAGAACTTTAAGAGACTATGATTTAGAATTTAAAAGGGAGTGGAAAAAATTTAGAAGTTATGTAGAAGATGAGTGGAAAGTAAAAGGACTTTGGACAATTTTTGATAATGATTAAACTTTAGAAGAAAGAAGAATATTAATTTTAGTTCTTAGGAATTAAGGGTACCTTTTAATGTTAGTATTTTGAGTAAATAACACTGGCGGGGGTCAAGTAATGGGGGAAGGGGTGATTAGAAAGAAGCATGTGGGATAGATGAAAAGAAGTTATTAATGGAAATTGTTACCATATGTTATCAATAAAATTGTTTTAAAAGGTAAAAAGAGACTCAGATTAAATACGGAGCTGGCAAAAGGTCCACCCCAAAAGAGTTCTTTCTACGCTTGCCATTTAACATTCTCTTAGTGTGCATTTCAAAGTGACCTTCTCACATTAACTAGCACCTTCAGTTCTGTCTTGCCTCGCAGTTTCCTGTAGCTTCTACATTCATTTTGTGCAACTAGAACTCACACAGATTTTCAGCTTCCTTTCTCCCCACAGTTTCCAAAACTCCTTTTGGGGCAGACGTTTTACCAGCTCCATGTTTGATCTGGGTCTCATTTTAGAAGTAGAATGTCTCTGGCAGATCTTTGAGGCCTGCCCATTGCCCTCTCCTGTAATGTCCTCTCTCTCTTTTGGTTGATGTTCCCTCCCCATTCTGTTTTCTTTCCCGTCTTCTCCAAAGGCAAAACAGAATGACGTGTACTCCCGAACAGGCAAACTTCAAAATAGCCAGAGAGGAGCATAAGAATGAATCACTAACCCCAAAAGACTAAAGGATTTTCCCCTCCCTTTCTTTTTACGGAATCATGGAGGGTGGGGGGAGCTGAAAGATGCTTTCTCAGGGCATCAGACTGAGGATTCCTGCTTTAGTTTCTCTTAAAGGTACGCTGTCAGAGGAAAACGCCATCAACATTTAACCAAGATCCTCTTCAGCTCTCCCCTCCCTCATTCATAGTTTTATTGATGGGTTTTTAAATGGGGGAGGGTTCCCTCTGGCCTCTTTCTGTGGCCTTGGCTTTCTATTTTCTGCTAAGACACCGGGAACTTTTCTATTCAGACTAGCCAGCTGCCAATTTCTCACCATGGGGTGGAAATACAGAAAGCATCTCTGCAGAGAGTGATCTGAATCAAAGGCATAATGACTTCACTATAATGTGAAGTAAAAACAGAATGTAGAAAGGCCCAAGGAGTTTTGGAAGCCATGGGCAGAAAGGAAGCTGAAATCGGTGTGAGTTCTAGTTGCACAAAACGAATGTACAAGCTACAAGAAATGGCGAGGCAAGACAGAACTGAAGGCACTAGTTAACGCAAAAGGTCACTTTGAAATGTGCACTAAGAGAAGATTAAATGGCTAGTGTAGAAATTGCCTTATTGAGCAGGCTGTAGTAGAATTCTGAGTAGACCTGATTGGAACTGCATTGGAAATTCTATATATCAGGGGTGGCCATCAGCGGCTGATGGGAGTTGTAGGCAAAAAAACATCTGGAGAGCTACTGTTGGCCACCCCTGATATATATATTTTGGTAAAAAAAATTGGTAAAAATTAAAACTGTACCTGCCAGAAGATATGTAATGTGGTACTCAATGTGTAACTGTGGCTCAGTGGTCAAGCACCTAAATTTCTAACATGGTTTAAGAACAATAACTCTGGATGATTGTTCCTAACCCAGTAGCTTACCGGAGGTCCGCTGACAGGTATTTGTTAAACTTCTCAATGATGTTCTAATCTTTTTTTCCTGACAGTGGGTTGTTTTTAATATGGTTAATTTATGTTTCCATTTTTACGGTATTGTTTTGATATGAGTAAAAATGAATAATTTCAGCTAATTGGTAATAATAATACTAATAAACAGTAAAGAATAAGAAGAGTTGGTTTTTATACCCTGCTTAAGCTCTGCTCACAACCTGAGTTTGATCCTTGCCGGAAGCTGGTTTCAGGTAGCCAGCTCCAGGTTGACTCAGCCTTCCATCCTTCCGAGGTTGGTAAAATGAGTACCCAGCTTGCTGGGGGGAAGTGTAGCTGACTGGGGAAGGCAATGGCAAACCACCCTATAAAAAGTCTGCCGTGAAAACGTTGTGAAAGCAACGTCACCCCAGAGTCGGAAACAACTGGTGCTTGCACAGGGGACCTTTCCTTTTCCTTTCCTTTCTCTACCCTAAGGAGTCTCTAAGTGTGGCTTATAATCAATTGCCTTCTCTTCCTTTCCCCACAACAGGCACCTTGTGAGGTAGATGGGACTGAGAGAGCTCTGAGAGAACTGGGACTGGCCCGAGGTCACCCAGCTGGCTTCTTGTGGAGGAGGAGTAGGGAAACAACCCTAGTTCTCCAGATAAAGACTGCCACTCTTAACAACTGCAACAAACTGGCTTTTTTTTTTTTGTAGCAAGATCTCCTTTGCATACTGGGCCACAGATCCCTGATGTAGCCAATCCTCTTGGAGCTTACAGTAGGCCCTGTAAGAAGAGCCCTGTAAGCTCTTGGGGGACTGGCTACATTAGTGGTGTGTGGCCTAATATTCAAAGGAGTTCCTGTTATAAAAAAAAAAGCCCTGATAATGACTGAATATAAATCAGATGCCAAAAATTAGTTGTCTGAACTGCATTTCTCCTTCTCACATCCTGTGACCTCTTGCTGTGGAGGCCTCAAGGTCTTCAGAGGCTGGCATTCTCTGCTCATAAGCATCTCACAAATGACATAGTAATTAGAGAACTTCATGGCATGATGACCTCAGAGGCCATTTTGCTATTGCGAGAACATATTGGATCTATTTCTAAGCAGCTGTGGAGGAGGTTTGGGGTTTTTTTTTAAATGGACCTTTTATAAATTACCATGGGCATCTAAGACTCTTGCCATCTTCTGCCATTTCTGGTGCACAAATGCACAGTTTGTTTCAACTTGCCTCCAAGGGTTGCTCTGGAGACAAGTTGCAGAAGCCAAAGAGGATGGCCAGATGGGTGGCAATAACTGTCAGATGTTCCTGTTTAGCGGAGATGCATTTCCATATTTCTTAACGCATCTTTGCTCTGTCTGTCCCTCCCTTTAGGGAAACGCATTTTAGCATGACTGCTGTTGGAACTACAGGGGTGGTGCCAGCCAGCTTTTTCATACAATCTTGCCCAATTAGCCTGCGTCCTTAGGACAGCCATGTGGCATTTATACCTGCAGGTCCCTTGAGTCCTAAGAGAGCAATTTAGATCATCTGATGAGATCAGGCAAGCCTGGACAATCCAGATGCGGGCAATTACACAATAGCAGAAACATTACGTAACCTGTTATATGTCAAAGGCACGTCACATATTCATGAGAAGTAAATCAAAAGTCTTACAGTGAAAAAAAGTAAAGGATCATTGCCAAATGCATATATATATATATATGGTACATCTAGATAGATGATAGATAGATGATGGATGGATGGATGGATGATAGATGGACAGAAAGACAGACGATAGATAGATAGATAGATAGATAGATAGATAGATAGATAGATAGATAGATAGATAGATAGATAGATAGACAGACAGACAGACAGACAGACAGATAGATAGATAGATAGATAGATAGATAGATAGATAGATAGATAGATAGATAGATAGATAGATAGATAGATAGATACACGTTCGGTACAAGGTGCTGGTTATGACCTTTAAAGCGACCTTTAAAGCCCTTTATGGCCTGGGTCCTGCCTACCTTAAGGACCGTCTCTCCCCACATGTTCCCCAGCGAGTGCTGAGATCGGGGTCCCAAAACCTTCTTACAATCCCTGGGCCAAAGGAGGCCCGTCTGAAAGTGACTAGAGACAGGGCCTTCTCGGTGGTAGCTCCTTGTTGGTGGAATCAGCTCCCGGAGGAGGTGAGGGCCCTGCGGAGCCTTGAACAGTTCCGCAGGGCCTGCAAAACAGTCCTCGTCCGGTTGGCATACAAGTAAATTGCTATCGGAATGCCTGAACATCTAATCTCGAACATCAGACTATCTAATATTGGAACACTGAAGAACTGATTTGAAGAATGGCAGCATAGTATATATATTGATGTGAGCTCTACGAGCTTTATGTGTTTTATGTATTTTATATGTATTTTAAGTATTTTATTGTATAATTATAATTACTAATGTATTTTAATATATTTAAATTGATTTTGTTGGTTTTATGTTGTAAGCCGCCCTGAGCCCGCCTCGGTGGGGTAGGGCGGGATATAAATCGAATTAAATAAATAATAGATAGATAGATAGATAGATTGATAGATGATAGATAGATAGATAGATAGATAGATAGATAGATAGATAGATAGATAGATAGATTGATAGATGATAGATAGATAGATAGATAGATAGATAGATAGATAGATAGATGATAGATAGATAGATAGATAGATAGATAGATAGATAGATTGATAGATAGATAGATAGATGATAGATAGATAGATAGATAGATAGATAGATAGATGATAGATAGATAGATAGATAGATAGATAGATGATAGATAGATAGATAAATAGATGATTGATAGATAGATAGATGATAGATAGATAGATAGATAGATATAGATAGATAGATAGATGATAGATAGATAGATAGATAGATAGATAGATAGATAGATAGATAGATAGATAGATAGATAGATAGATAGATGATAGATAGATAGATAGATAGATAGATAGATAGATAGATAGATAGAAAGAACACTTGTTCAACCATAGAATGGCCAACAACAGATAGAATGGCCAACCCCAAATAGAGCCAGCTGGAAAAGGAGTGGCTAGGAGTCTCCAGAATGTCAAGTCTGCAGATTCAATAACGAGTTGATGTAGATACAAAGAAGCTAGTTTATTGATACTGGATGCTTGCGACCCGAGCCAGGGTTTGAAGAGACTAAAATCATACAGTAAATACATTGCATATAAAGATCACTTCAAAAGCATTCCTACAGGCAGGGAAATTGCGCAGGGGACATTCACACATAGATGTTACTAGTACATTCTCATGTTGATTAGGCGTAGCGGCCTTGATGTTTCACTAGGCTCCTACGACTCCCACAGGCCTGGGCTGAGAAGGTTCAGATAAGACTTTTCACACATCACCATTTCAAAGCAGGGAGAGCTTCTAAAGAAAGGGAGGGGGGAGTATAAGAGAGGCACTAGCAGCATTTGGTTCTACTTTGGTTTTACCCAACATGCTCTCTGGTTGAGCCAGAGTTTTATTCAGACTTGACACAGACAGCACATGACACTCCCCTGGAATAGGGACAGGCTGCGTGTGCTCTGGAGGAGCTTCTGGAGTGCTCATGCACCTCCCAAGCACTTCCCGGCCATCCAGGCGGCCAGAGAATTGCCTCAGAGCTGCTTCAAAATTCAGGTACCACTTTTAAAGTGATGCCTTTCTGAGGCAGCTTCGATCCGGCCCCAGATGGGCTGCGTGTGGGATGGGGAGGGCAGGCAGATGTGCACATGTGTACATGCTTTTTTCACCCGCCTGCCTCCCTTCCCCGGGGCGACTCAAACTGCCCATCTGTTATCACCCAATGTGTGTGTGATGTGTGACTTTACGGGACTTTCTACACAAACAACCAGTGTTCAGTGGCAGTGCTGACAAACCCAGAAATATTTAACAGATCTTAAGCATTCAATGCACTTTAAACGTGCTCACCTGAGAAATGTATCTGCGGTTGATTTTGTTTAACGATCTGTAGACTGCCATGTTGCGTTAAAAATGTCTAACAATAAACACGATACACTGAAGTATCACGGGGAGTGTCAAGAGTACAGTTTCATCAAAGAGAAGCCAGGAACAGGCAAATTAAAAAAAAAAAAAAATTCTTCCCAGTCCCATAGTATATTACAAAATTTGAAATAGGTGAGAAATGTAATGCCTCCCTGATTGATACAAGAAAGCAAGCAGTTATAAGCAGTATCTGTTCGGTGATTTGGGCCCATCAGATCACGGCAGTTAATAACCTTGTTCCCTTCATAGTGTTAGTTCATTTCAAAGCATGATAATGATTACAAATGACACCCGAGACATATCTGCTGGAGGCTGCCATGATGAACAGCGTGTCAGACAAAGAGGCTCGCCCTGTCTTCTCAATTCAAGAGCGAGCGGTTTTATGAAATTATGAATGGTACAAAGAGAGCCGGGAAAGAGATTCCCATTCCTAGACTCCAATGAAAGTGACTGGCGGGGAGCTCACGACAGGCAAATATGGAATGTGACAGGGGAGAAAACTGATGACATTCATTGCCACAAGGTAGAGTGACTTGCATGATAAACAATGTCTGTTCAGCGTGAAGCCAAACGTTCAGAGGCAGTTTCTCCTGTAAGAAATGCAGGAGGGGGCTGTTGGCTTCATGCCTTCCCTGTGGCACCGTGGTTAAATAGTATTGTTTCTTCACAGGGAAGATTCCCCGTTTTGTTCTCATGGCCACGGCATATACGTTCCACTTCCACTTCCCGGCTTAGACTTTTGCTGCTTTCCATATGGGATTCTACACACCTCTGAGCCACTGAGAGTTGTTATTAATCGGAAGGATAATGAACAAAACCAAAACGGAGGGGGAGGCTGCCTAGCCACAGGAACAGAGAGGGCAATCAGTTCTGCAGCTGATTTCCTTCTTCAATTTGGAAATGGCCCAGCTGGGAGAACCATGGGGATGTATTAGGGGGAAAGGGGGATCACAGGAAGAGCCGAAAAGAGCCATTTCCTCCTACTCATTGCCTGTTGCTTCCCCCCCCACACACACACACTGCCTCATAAAAACATCATTTTTCATGCTACAAATTCCTTGTTAAGGATTGCATTTGTGGTGGATTAGTTTTGGCGGGACAAGACAATACTGAGTGCTTACACTGTGCTTTTGCTGTGGGATCAGTAATATAGAAAGTTTTAGACACCAAAATAAGGGGGAAGAGCACCCATCTTGTTTATGCCTGACAGAGCCCAGCTTAGTTGACTTTCTTTGTCCCTCTTTGCCCTGCTGGTTCTCTGCTGACTGGATAGATGTTTAAACAAATCACAAATCATATCAATCACATGTAAAAAGACTGAGGTGTTCGCAGTTGCAGTTGTTTGCAGTGTCCTATGTCAGAACTGGAAGAACTTCAAACGAGGCCCAAGACTTTGTTGCAAAAGTATAGGCGTTTATTGAGAACTGCAGAGCTGAAGGTACAGGATAACACTGATATCGAAAGTTAGCATTGGTTACATTATATGCGGTTGTGCGACAGCAATAAAACGATCTTTCACACAGCCAGAGACGATAGTCTGTTTCTCAGGGTCTGTTATCAGTAAGGGAGGATGGAGTCCTGCTGAGAGGGCCTGACCGGCCCGGCTTCAAAGAGCCACCTGCAGATGTTGACCAGAGGCTATCTGTCACCCTTCAGTGATCACAGTTTGCTTTGAAATGCACAGAAATGTTTGTTAGTTGCTGAAGCAAGGTTGCAGGGGTTAGTGCCTGGTTACAATATGGAGTCACATAGGCTAACAGCATATAGGAAAGTTACAAGTTCTGACATCCTAATGGTTGCCAATCTTTTTAGACTGGCAGCATTGACATGTGTGCACATATCTTCCCAGGGCTTTTTTTGGTAGAAAAAGCCCAGCAGGAGCTCATCTGCATATTAAGCCACACCCCCGGCACAAAGCCGGACGCAACTGCGCTCCTGTGCGTTCCTGCTCAGAAAAAGCCCTGCACCTTCCCAAACTCAATACAAATTTGTTAAGGAATCAAAAATTCAAAGCCTAGTATGAGGACAATAACTGGAAATAAGAACACTATAGATTCACAGGAAGTGGTAACATTAATGAGGAAACATTAACTCGCAGGTAAGTACAGAAACGAAAACTTCCAGGCACATAAAACATGGATTCCGATGACTCTACACTAATGCACAAAGTATGGGAAACAAGCAGGAGAAACTGGAAGACCGAATACAGGAAGGGGACTATGTAGGGTCGCCAATCCCCAGGGAGGGGCAGGGGATCTCCCATTTTGGAGGGCCCCCCCCCCGCTTCAGGGTCATCAGAAAGTGTGGGGGGAAGGAAATATCTGCTGGGCACTCCCTATGGAGACTGATTCCCATAGGATATAATGGAGAATTGATCCATGGGTATCTAGGGCTCTGGGGGGTATTTTTTGAGGTAGAGACACCAAATTTGCAGCACAGCATCCAGCGCCTCTCCTCAAAACACTCTCCAAGTTTCAAAAGGATTGGACCAGGAGTCCAATTCTATGAGCCCCCAAAGAAGGTGCCCCTGTCCTCCATTATTTCCTATGGAAGGAAGGTATTTTAAAAGGAGCACAGTCCCTTTAAATGTGATTGCCAGAACTCCTTTTGGAGTTCAATCGTGCTTGTCACACCCTTGCTCCTGGCTCCACCCCCAAAGTCACCAGATATTTCCTGAGTCGGACTTGGCTATCCAAGGACTATGACTTAATAGGCATTACTGAAACTTGGTAGGATGACACCCACAATTGGAATATTAGGGTTGAGAAGTACAACTTGTTTAAAAGGGATAGACAAATAAGGAAGTGGGGAGGAGTAGCATTATATGTGAAGAAGGTATATACTTGTGAGGAAATACCTGAATCTGAGCATGGAAGTTCACTTGAGAGTCTCTAGGTAAAAATAAAAGGAGTAAGAAATAATAGTGATATTGTGGTGAAGGTCTGCTATAGACCACCAACCCAGGCAGAGGACTTGGATGAGACACTCCTAGAACAGATTGTAAAGTTCTCAAAGAGATGGAACACAGCGGTCATGGGAGATTTCAATTCCCCAGATATCTATTGGAAATCCAACTCTGCTCAAATCAAACGGTCAAATAAATTCCTGACTTGTCTTGCTGATGACTTCATTTTCCAGAAAATGAAGAGGGAAACAAGAGGATCTGCTGTCTGGGACTCGATTCTCACCAACAGGGAAGAACTGGTTGATGAGGTGAAAGCAGTGGGCACCCTGGATAGTACTGACCATTACTGTTTTCGCACACAGCTCACCTCGCAGTCACAATCCTGTTCCCTCTGCAGCGTCCGGTCAGATTTCGCACCATCTGCGCCGGAGTTACAGGAAGTGCCGCAGCTTCTGTGTAGCAAACGTAAGCTGGGTTTTAGCGGTTTACATTTGTCAGTCAGTCACAGTCACATTTTATTTGTATCCCGCCCTCCCCGACCAAGCGGCTCAGGGCGGCTAACAGCATAAAATTCGATACATACATTGTATAATAAATAACATTTGAAGACAATTAATTAAAATCCATAAAATTCTAAAAAAACATTAATACATTTAGTGCTATTCCATCGGCAAGTTTACTTGGCAATTTAGTAGTATCAGCTGGTGAAGGCCATTTGGAACAGGATGGTTTTGCAGGCCCTGCGGAATTGTTCAATGTCCCGCAGGGCCCGCATTTCCTCTGGGAGTTGATTCCACAGCTGTGGGGCCAAAACTGAGAAGGGTACTCTGGAGTCTTACCTCCTTTGGGCCAGGGATAGTCAGCAGGTTCTTCCCTGCTGACCTCAGTGCTCTCTGGGGTTCATACGGGGAGAGGCGGTCCCTAAGGTAGGCAGGTCCTCGGCCATATAGGGCTTTAAAGGTAATAACCAACACTTTGTAGCGAATCCGGTATACAACTGGCAGCCAGTGCAGTTCACGCAGCCCCGGCTGTATGTGCTCCCGCTTTGGGAGCCCCAGCAACAGTCTGGCAGCCGCGTTCTGCATTAGCTGCAGCTTCCAGGTTTGGCACAAAGGCAGCCCCATGTAGAGGGCATTACAGTAATCCAGTCTCGAGGTGACCGTTGCGTGGATCACTGTTGCCAGGTCCCGACGCTCCAGGAAGGGGGCCAACTGCCTTGCCCGCCTCAGATGAAAAAAGGCTGACTTGGCAGCGGCTGCTATCTGGGCCTCCATTGTTAATGAAGGCTCCAGTAGAACTCCCAGGCTTCTAACCCGGTGCCCCGCTTTCAGCGGCGCCCCGTCAAAGACCGGAAGATGCAAAAGCCGTGGCAATTTGCTATGCAAAAGCCGTGGCAATTTGCTATGCAAAAGCTGTGGCACTTCCTGTAACTCCGGCGCAGATGGTATGAAATCTGACCGGATGCTGCAGAGGGAACAGGATTGTGACTGCGAGGTGAGCTGTGTGCAAAAACGGTCCATGTGATTTTAGAATATACAGTCTTGGGGAAGGGGAAAGCTGTATGTGGTCAGACATATAGGTTGAACTTAAAGTTATGCTGGGTAGAATACCATGGACAGAAATGCTTAAGAAGAATGGAGTTCAAGAAGGGTGGGAATTTCTTAAAAGCAAAAATATTGAAGGCACAATCACAAAGATCCCTATGAGAAGGAAAATGGGAAGAAGCCAAGGTGGCCCCATAAACAGCTTTCTAAAGATTTGAGAAATAAAAAAGACCGGCAGAGCAATCCTGGTGGTGGGGGGTAGGAAGCACTCTGGAAGCTGACTGACCCCTACACTGGCATAAGTCCCAGTTATGCTGGCATAAATGGCATTTATTATGGCACATGCACCCAGTGGGGCTCCACAGCTCTTGGGCAGTGGTGTACTTCCATGGTGAATGGATGCTGGCAGCCTTGAGGTGCAAGCTGCTGCAGCAGTGTGGTTGTGGGAAGGCCAGGGGGCACGGGCATAGTTGGTCTGCTCCCAGTGCCCTTTCAGCCAGAGAATGCCCCCTAGCAGGGGCATACAGTTATGCTGGCAAAAACTATGGTGTATCCCATAGGCAGCAATGGATCCAAAAAAACTTTGTTACGCAAGTTGCAGCCTCATCCTCTCAGCTCCTTGACGCTCAGGTGCAGACTACTACCCCGGCCAATCACCTCCCTTCTTGTCTACCAAGCCCCTCCCCGGCACCCAATTGTGGTTTCCCCAACCTACAAAAGCAAAAGCTGCAGTGTGGACACACAAGCACCCATTCGTTGGTGCAGGTGGCATGCCTGTGGAGTGCACCCTGTCATGGTGGCTGGCCGTGGAGTTGAGGGACTCTATCTCGCTGCTCCCTGGGGTGGGAACTTAGCAAAAATGGGGAGGCACCTCAGTGATGGTGTTTGCATGGGGATGGCGAAGAGGACAACAGGGGGAGCAATTAGCCGTCATTAGGGCTTTTTTGGCAGCACTGTCTACATTTTCGGCCATACACCACGCACGTTTTAGGCCAGTCCTCCTGAAGCTTACAGTAGGCCCTATACTAAGAGCCCTGTAAGCTCTTGGAGAATTGGCTACATCAAGGGGTGTATCACCTAATATGCAAAGGAGTTCCTGCAAAAAAAAAAAAAAGACCTGGCTGTCACAGTGCATAGGGAGCATTTGTCCTGCTTCTAGAACTGACTGCTCCTATTCCAGACCTACACAGGTACATGAACTAAGGACCACTATGGCCTTGCAAGTGCTGACAGGTGAGCAAAGGCAGGATCCCAGCCTCCACCCCGTGGCCTGCCTTGGCAGCTGGTGGTACATTGGTGTTTGCTGCACTTAAGAGCAGCCTTGAGTGGGGGGTGGTTTTCTGCACTAGTGGCATCAAAGATGCTGAGCAGCTCTGGCACAGAATCGCTGGCCAGTTGGGGAGGAGGGGGCGGTCAGCTGCCAGCTGTCTGCATGAAGCCCATGGAAGAAGATGGGGTATGTAAGAAGGTGCACCAGGCCAACTGGACTGAGGCGGAGAAGGTTCTACTTTGGTGGCTGAGAAGGTGAGTATTGCTCTTGCCACTGCTAGGAGCAGCTCAGCCACCTCCTGCTGCCATGGCTTCTGGCACATGATGGCAGAATGGGTGCCGGCCTTTGGACATGCTGCCCAAATGGGACAGTCCACCATGAAGCACTGGAATGATTCCTTTGGCCCCACAAGAAAATGAGTTTGGGCTTACATGGCAAAAGGCATTCCATATAGGGTTTCCAGCCTCCAGGTGGGGCCTGGAGATCTCCTGCTTTTACAACAAGAGAAAATGGCTGCTTTGAAGGGTAGACTCTGTGGCATTGTACCATGCTGAAGCCCCTCCCCTCCCCAGACCCCACCCTCTCCTGGATCCACCCCCAATGTCTCCAGGTATTCTCCAACACAGACCTGGCAACCCTAATTCCATACAAGCAGGCACTGGGGGAGGGTATCCAGGGAGCCATGACCATCATGTATCCCCTCATCCCTCCTGTCATGGTGGCTGGCTGTAGAGTTGAGGTCCTGTGTAGTGTGCGCAGGTGTTCCGCTTTCTCCTCAGCTTTGACCCAGAGATGATGGCCCCTGGCCACCCATGGGCACCATAGTAACAGGCCCCATCTCCCTCCTCCCCCCAGGTTACTCCCAGGAGGTGACAGCAAGCACAGTCCCCTCCTTTGCCAAACCCCTTCCAGTCTTCACTTATGCAAACTCCTGCTTCTCTGCCCAGGGCTGGCCCTAGACTATCTGGCAGCCTGGGAAAGGCTAACTTCTGGTTCCCCCCAGGCTCTTTCTCTAGCAGGAGCGCCTCTGCATATTAAGCCACGCCCCCTGATGTAGCCAATCCTCCAAGAGCTTAGAGGACTCTTAGTACAGGGCCTACTGTAAGCTCTTGGAGGATTCGCTACATCAGGGGGCGTGGCTTAATATGCAGAGGAGCTCCTGCTAGAAAAAGAGCCCTGCTCCCCCCACTGATAATGTGACTGAATCACATGGGGGCACCCAATTCATTGCCCCCCGGAGGCTGGCACACTAGGCAGTTTCCTAGTTTGCCTAGTGGCAGGGCCGGCCATGCCTCTGCCCACAGACCTCACCTTGTCTCTGGTACTCAGTCACCTAATTATGGTAATTAACATTTTATTGAAGTTTTCCAATACAAAAAAACAAACGAGATTGCAAAGGAACAAGGATGCAAATAACATTGTAAATAACACTGCAGTGCAGTAAATAATATTGACTATAGCTAAGTAAGAAGTATGTATAAACAAGCTGTAAACCGTATTGGACAAGAACATAACAGCCACATCATGTATAAAAAAGAAATTAAAAGATAGGAAACCTAGCAAGTAGTTTAACATCAAGTTATGTAAGATGCCATAATCGATCAATTATGGAATTTAAAACCTAAAACCGAAACCTAATTTAAAGAATATCAGTGCAAAGAGTAACGTATGCTATTACTATACTATAAACTATTACTATAAAGTGTATCTTCTGCAACAGTAGTATGCACCTTGTGCAAGATGTAGACCACGACTAGCACAAACAGAGGAGGAAAGAAGATATTTCAAAAGGGGGGAAAATTAGAGATAGAGTAAGTTGAGATATTCTGAATTGTATGGTTCAAGATCATGAATTGCTATATAATCTACAAATGAAGACCATTTTTCCATGAAATGTGAGTTTTTAGGGCAAATTTCAGAGTGTTGTATGTGAGCAGTGATTTTTTCCATGATAAGGATGTCCCAGATTTTGGCAAACCAGCTTGAGAAAGAAGGAGTTTGAGGAGATTTCCATGATGAGACAATTGCAGATCTGGCTGCTGCTAGATCTTGTTTATGACGAGGAATTTGTATTCCAGTCCAGAGGTTTAAGAAAAGTAATTGAGGTGAAAATGGAATTGCAAAGCCTGTAATTAGGTGAATATGAGTAAGGACTTCTTGCCAAAAAGTTTTAATGATGGGACACTGCCACCAGCAGTGGGCGAAAGTACCTACTTCTCCACATTTCCTCCAGCATAATGGTGAATGATTAGATGACATTGCAGATAATTTCTTGAGCATGAGGTACCATCGGTGTCAGAAGCTTATAGGGTTGTAGTTTTTTGTGTATTAGAAAGCTCCTCAATAGTTTAGAAGACTGTATTTCTGACCAGTTTTCCTCAGTAAGTGTTACTCCACAATCCTGACTCCCTTTGCATTGGTAGGGGAAAGGCTGTGTAGACTGAATACGGATCAGAATGTTATAGATTTTGGAGATTAAACCCTTATTAGTAGATTCTGAGTAATTAAGGACACATTCAAAATCAGAAAGTTGGGCTGTCATGCTTTTAGTTAGTTTGAAAGTTGAGACCACATGCTGAAGTTGCAAGTACAAAAACCACAAAATGGGACTATGAAGAGCTTGTTCAGGTTTCTGTTTTGATAAAAGACCCTCAGCAGATGCAATGTCTTTCAATCGTGTTAAGTTAGCATCCCTCCAGCACTGTGCTATTTTAAGGTCATTACCAGGTAGGAACCAGCGTTGGAAAAGGAATGTGGAGTATCTAGATAATTTGGGGAGCAGCTTGTCCCTGAGTGAGTCCCAAATATGAAGAGCAGATTTTAAAAATATATTACACTGAAGTGATTTAGTTCATATGGGAGGCTAAGCCCAGATTGTTTCTGCAAGAGATCTAGGAAAGACAAGCGGAATTAGAGGTTTAGTCCACTCTGCCTGTAAATCACACTGTAGCTTCGGACAATGTTTGACAGCAATGTCGATTTATAGTATGTGAGAAGATCGGGGTGGTTCAGACCTCCTTGTGTAGAGTGCCTTTTTGTTATGGAAAAACTGATCCTAGGTTTTTTGTTCTGCCACAGAAAAGAGTTTAGAAATCGCTGCCATGATGCAATAAGTTTTGGAGGTGGACTGACGGGTATTGTGTGAAACAAGAATAACCACTTAGGAAACAAAAATGATTTTATAAGGTTTAATCTATCAGTAAAGGAAAGAGACAATGTGTTCCATTTGTGCAAGGTCTGCTGAATGTCTTGAAAAGTAACAAGATGGTTAAGTTTAATGATGTCTTTTAGAACACATGGAATGCGGATGCCCAGGTAGGATAAAAATTTTGTTGCCCAGTGGTATTTATAATTTTGTCGAATATAGCTTTCCATAGGGGATGATATGTGAAGTGGAAGCAGAGTTGATTTGGATTGGTTGATAGAGAGACCTGAAATGTTGCTAAAGTGCATAAGCAAAGAATCCAGCTTTGAAAGTGAGGAGACTGGGTTAGTTAAATAAATTAACATGTCATCTGCAAACAGACTCATTTTGAAAGTGTTAGAGCCAATGTTAATGCCAGAGATTTCTTGATCAGATCGTATGGCCGAAGCAAGGGCAAATAGGGCTGGTGACAGAGCCTTGCCTAGTTCCCCTATGTAGCATAATAGGATCATATGAGATACTGTTGATCTGTATACAGGCAGTTGGTGCTGAGTATATGGGGTTAATAGCCCTCAGGAATGATTCTCCAAACTCCATGTATTGCAGAAGCCTTAGCAGATATTTTGTTTCCAAAGAATCAAAGAGTTTTTCCACATCTAGGGAGATTAGAAGAGCTTCTGATCTTGTTTGGTCACATGAATGAATTATGTGCAAAGTTTTTTGGATGTTGCCTATGAGATCTCGCCCAGGCATAAATCCAGATTGATTTGGGTGAATATAATGGGTAATAAAGGAGTTTAATCTCTGTGCTAGAATGGCCATGAATATCTTGTAATCTTGGCTTAAAAGTGAAATAGGTCGATAGGATGCTGGGTTGGAGAGGTCTTTACCTTGTTTTAGAATCACTGGCCGTTTTCGCACTTAGCGTTTGCTCCCCTTTTTCCGCGGCGCAATTATGTCCGGATCATTTTTCTCGTTTTCCCACTAGTGACTCTTTGCGGAGTCGCCTTCCCTGAAGCCCCGGCTCAAATCGTTTTCCCACTGGCATCGGCTTGAGTCCGATGCCCTGTCAATCATTTTTTTTTTAAGCGCAAGTCTGGTTGCGTAATGACGTACTAACGTAACATCGAGCTGTTCCCTCCCCTTCTTTTCTTGGACAAACCGCATCACGTGTGCTGCTGCTGCTTATGGATTGGCTGCAGCTGTAGAATCCTCCACAGCCCTTTATGTATTAACGGAAGCATTCACAGTGGAGAATCCTAGCACTAGATTCCCCCCCCCCAAAATTCTGAAGCACTAGATCCCCCCCCCCCCCAAATTTCCTCCGCTCTCTTTCCCCTCCCCGGCTGGCGCTTGCAACGGGGACCTGACTGATTCCTGCTGCCAGAGCTCCCCCCCCCCCCGCTCCATTCTCTCCTTCCCCTTCTGTGGCGCGTGTGAAGAGCGAGGTCGCGTCTATTTTCTAACCGAGCGGAATGTAGCCAGGGAGAAGAATGCAGGACTCCAACTTCCCATTTTATACATGGCGATTTTGTGCAGGTCCAGAAATCCTGGTGGCACAGCTGAGGGAGGCATTCCCTTTTTAAAACACACACACATGAACGCTTTGGCCCGCACCGGCACTAGACTCCCCCCCCCAACAATGGTCGTTTTCGCATTATCGAGATAACGCAACAGCGAAATAACGCAACTAAAGTCAATAATAATAAAAAAAATTCTAACGAAACCAATTGAAGTGGCAATTGAGGCTATTCCAGGAGGTTTTTTTTCTTCTATTTGTTAATTTCGAAATATCGCTATTACGCAAAACTGTGAAGTTTAAAAAAAAAATGGCCGTGCCGGCACTTTGGGGAAGCGCCGCGAAAGGCTGATGATTGGCCAAGCGGGTGGATGGGGTGGGAGGACGGAAAGGGAGAGGGTGACGCCCACAAAGCAGTCAATCCGGCGTGGATGGATTTCGCACAGCAAACTCCGCTGAGTGGATCCAGAGTGGATCCGGAGGTTTTCGGAAACTCCGGCAACATGCTGAAAAACATACTCCGGCGTAAAATCCCTGAAGCGCCGGAGCAAAGCGCAGCGCCGGAGCAACATGTGCGAAATCCAAGAGAAGATCCGGAGGTAATTGGGGCGCTACGCGGGAGCAAACGCTAGTGCGAAAACGGCCACTATGATGGATGCTGAATTCCAAGAAGGTGGGAGAGTGCCTATAGATAAGATCTCATTGCAGGCTTTGGTTAAAGGTTGAACCAGAGTAAGCACAATTTTTTTGTAGAACTCTGGTGGGAACCCATCAGGTCCTGCGGATTTATTGTTTTTGAGTCTCTTGATAACATTTATGACTTCCTGGGGTTCAATTGGTTGTTCCATGATTTGTTTATGATGTTCTTCTATTTTCTTGATAAAAGCATTGGCCTTGAAGTAATTATTGATATCAGTATCAGCAGGGTTTTTAGAAGAACAAAGTCATCGGTAAAAGGTTGCAAAGATTTCATTTATTCTAGTAGAATTATGATGTAGTTTCCCCTCATTACCACAAACAGCAAGGACATACCTGGAAGAGAAGTTTTAAAGATTTGGAGGATTTAACCCAGTGCCTTTGTATGAGAAAAATCTGATGTTTCTTAATATGAGAGCTTTCTATTGTTTCTAGGGCTTTCCTTTCAGCCAGAAGTTTCCTGTAAATACATTAGCCTCCCCTTTCTTTGTGCAGTTTTTCCAAGTCATTAATTCTCTGCTTTATTTCCAAAGTGAATGCTTCCTTGATTTTCTTCTGATGTGATGTCATAGATATAAGTTGGCCTCTAAGGACTGCCTGGAGAGCATCCCAAGTGATGGTTGCAGAATTGTCTGTGACACAATTGTCTTTCAGGTATTGTTGGATGTTGGTTTCAATTTTCTGAGTATTCACTTCACTGTACATGACTGATTTGTTGAGGGTCCAATGGAAGGTTGAGGGACTATCAGAAGTAGATTTCAAGCAGCAATCCACCCAGGCATGGTCAGACCACAAAGCTGGGACCAATATTTAATGACAAAACAGAATGTGATGATGAAGTGAAGAGTAGGATGTAGTTGATTCTTCTATGGACCGTGTGTCTTGGTGAAAAGTAGGTGTAGTCTTTTTCAGTGTCATGAGTCAGCCTCCAGGCATCTATGAAGTGAAATTCTATAAAGACAGAGGCAAGTTTTGTTGGGCCTGTTTTCTTCTGAGTGGACTTTGTATGTAAATAGGAACGGTCTAGATCATAATTTGCAACGTGACTTAAGTCCCCTCCCAAGATTACTTCACCCTCCTCAGTTACCTAATTACACAGAAATGCAGACAGCCAAGCTGGAGATAGGCGCACTGTTCAGCCATAGAGTAATAACCCTAATAAATGCTGTGCAAGTGTCTGTTCCTCCTCAGAGGCTGCATCCCCCCCTTCAGATATTATTTCATCCTTACAATCCCCCAGCCCCTTCATTATCCCTGTCACTTTTCAGAGGGCAAACTACCCATAGAGGCCTCCACTAGCCTGGCTTGTCATCGAAGCAGAGAATTGTCTGCAGTAAAAGACCCGCTGGGCTTGTAATAAGGAAGAAGAATAGCAGAAGGTATGGGTCAGTTTGATGGGGTCTGCTCCCCTTTAAGCACATTCCCTGTGTCTTCTAGCCATAGAGCGAATGAGGTTCAGGGGGGAGACATTCTGGAAGGCCCCAGGTTCAGTTCCCAGTGCCTCCAGCTGCTGCTTTTTGCCTGGATTTCATCAAATTCCTGGGGTTGAGGGAGCGAAAATGCAGGATGTGACTTCTTTCCTCTTTCTTCCTCATGTGGCTCAATTGTTTTATGCAGTCTTTCAGAGGAAGGGATTTTTCAGCAGCCAGGCCTCCAGTCCTTGGCTCGTGGTTTCTGCTTTGTTGACTCCCAGTGCCACAGAAACCATAATGAAAAACCACACAACCAGAAAAGATATAGTGAAAAGCCTGGCTGATGTGGAAATGGTTGAGTGAACAGGCTCGTTGGGTGGCAAACAAATAAAAAAAAAATGCGCTGGATGGAAATTCTAAACATTTGGATAGTTCTGTAGAACAGGAGTGTAATGTTTAGTTTCTTTATTACATTTTATGCCCCAAGGATCACAGTTGCCAACACAAACTGCCTCGTTCCATCAGCGAAACTCAAATGCAGTGATGGGACCCTTTGACTTTTGTGTTTGCTTGAGCTCTAATCAAAATCAAGTTGTGGGACAACGGCCATCATCCACACAGACACCGTGATCGTTCTGGGTTACGGCAGTAACAATGCGCAGTTCCCCCATTCTTTTGCTGCAGTTTGCTCAGTTTTCCCAGGGACCAACTGAATATTTTTTCATAGAATTATTAACATTAAAACAAGTGCCTGTTGTTGCTTCAGTTGCGGCACAGCAATATTAAAGGTAAAGCTAGTCCCCTGTGCAAGCACCTGTCGTTTCCAACTTTGGGGTGACGCCACATCAGGACGTTTCCACAGCAGACCTTTTACTGGGTGGTTTGCCATTGTCTTCCCCAGTCATCTACGCTTTTCCCCCAGCAAGCTCATCACAGAAATATTAAAATGCCATAAAAAGGA
Source organism: Heteronotia binoei (assembly GCF_032191835.1). Taxonomy (NCBI): domain Eukaryota; kingdom Metazoa; phylum Chordata; class Lepidosauria; order Squamata; family Gekkonidae; genus Heteronotia; species Heteronotia binoei. The sequence goes on from NC_083241.1 coordinate 15,863,913, forward strand.
CAATTCATTTTATCAGGGGTCATTTCATAGAAAAAGAGGTGCTGGAGCTCATTAGCACACTTTATTTGCATATAGGGTTGCCAATCCCCAGGTGGGGGCAGGGGATCCCCCGGTTTGGAGGCCCTCCCCCTGCTTCAGGGTCATCAGAAAGCGGGGGAAGGGGAGGGAAATGTCTGCTGGGAACTCTATGATTCCCTATGGAGATTTATTCCCATAGAAAATCATGGAGAATTGATCCACAGGTATCTGGGGCTCTGGGGGGGCAGTTTTTTGGGGTAGAGGCACCAAATTTTCAGTATAGCATCTAGTGCCTTTCCACAAAACACCCCCCAAGTTTCAAAAAGATTGGACCAGGGGGCCCAATTCTATGAGCCCCAAAAGAAGGTGTCCCTATCCTACATTATTGCCTATGGAAGGAAGAAATTGAAAAGGTGTGCCGTCCCTTTAAATGTGATGGCCACAACTCCCTTGGAGTTCAATTATGCTTGTCACAGCCTTGATCTTGGCTCCACCCCTAATTTATCCTGGCTCCACCCCACAGTCTCCAGGCTCCACCCCCAAATTCCCCAGATATTTCTTGAATTGGACTTGGCAACCCTATTGGCATAACTCATTTGCATGTGCCACACACCCCTGACATCACCAGCAGGTGGACTCAATTATATCAGCTCAGCATCTGCCTTAAAATGCTTCTTGAAGTATAATGGTCATAATAAAACCTTAATCCCATCATACTTTTCCATCTGTCTGCTTTATATGTTTTGGTTATTTTCCCATTTTTTATGGGGGGAAATATTAGAAGTTTGTCAAAGAGTTCAGCAAAATTCTCACATGGTGTTTGAACAATGGAGGCCAGAAACAAGTATTTTGGGGGTGGGGGGAGAGAAAGAAAGAACATAATAAAATGTAGAGGTTCTGGAGTTCTGCTCTTGTGAGCTCCTGTCCAAAATGAGGCCTGGATCTTATTAAGGAGTAGGGATCTGACATACACCTTATATAGAATCATAGAATCATAGAGTTATATAGAATCATAGAATCATAGAGTTGGAAGGAACCTCCAGGGTCATGAACCTCCAGGGTCATCTAGTCCAACCCCCTGCACAATGCAGGAAACTCACAAATGACTCCCCCTAAATTCACAAGATCTTCATTGCTGTCAGATGGCCTTCTAGCCTCTGTTTATAAACCTCCAAGGAAGGAGAGCCCACCACCTCCTGAGAAAGCCTGTTCCACTGAGGAAGAAAAAGAAGATATTGGATATATATCCCGCCCTCCACTCTGACGAGTCTCAGAGCGGCTCACAATCTCCTTTACCTTCCTCCCCCACAACAGACACCCTGTGAGGTGGGTGGGGCTGGAGAGGGCTCTCACAGCAGCTGCCCTTTCAAGGACAACCTCTGCCAGAGCTATGGCTGACCCAAGGCCATGCTAGTAGGTGCAAGTGTAGGAGTGGGGAATCAAACCCGGTTCTCCCAGATAAGAGTCCGCACACTTAACCACTACACCAAACTGGAACCACTCTAACCGTCAGAAAGTTCTTCTTAATGTTGAGCTGGAAGCTCTTCTGATTTAATTTCAGTCCATTGGATCTGGTCCTACCTTCTGGGTTCACAGGAAACAATTCCACACCATCCTCTAGATGACAGCCCTTCAAGTACTTGAAGATGGTGATCATATCACCTCTCAGCTGCCTCTGAGAAAGCACTGTCAACCCACAGGTAAGTTTTTTAAGACAAGAGTCCCACAGAGGTGGCCTCTCCATGGCAACCCATCCTAGCACTAACCCTGCTTGACTGACCCTGCTTGACTTCTGACCCTGCTTGACTTCTGGCTGACCCTGCTTGACTTCTGAGACAGGATGAAGTCGGCTGTCCTGGGCTACCCAAGTCAGAAAATTATCCTGGCCTATCCAGGTCAGTGACAATTATGTATAGCCACATATATAAAGCTATATAAAGCCAGAGGAAACATATGAACCTAGAATTATTATTTTTTTCTTTAAGCATCCACCAAAAACTGTAAATATGTTCACGGCATTATGGGGCAGATGGGCTCTCTCATTATAGAGGCCGACTTTGCTCCGCTCCCTTGCTGCATTAACTGGGTTTAGACTTTTGTTTGCTGTGGCATAATGGGGAAGCACTTGAGCAAAAGAAAGTTCACTTTTAGTCACAGCTGACAGACATTGGCAAGAATGTGAAATACACAAAGTCTCATTATGAGGTTTAAGCACAGGTGAATGACCCCAGACTTACTTGGCGCCAGACTTGCAGCTGCAGGGTGAGGGACGAGTAGGGTTGCCAGCCTCCAGGGGGAGCCTGGAGATCTCCTGCTTTTGCAACTGATCTCCAGCAGACAGAGCTCAGCTCCCCTGGAGAAAATGGCTGCTTGGAAGGGGGGACTCTATATGGCATTGTACCATGCTGAGGCCTGACCCCTCTCCAAACCCTGCTCTCTGCCAGCTCCACCCCCAAAGTCTCCAGGTATTTTCCAACACAGGCCTGGCAGCCCTGGGAATGAGCAGTGAGGGGAGGGATTCCCCTTCCTCCCCTCAGCTCTGAGGATGTGGAAGCAGCCCAGGCCAGCCAAACAGGTGCCTGGAGCTGGCTGGGGGAGGGAGCTTCCAGGAAGATCCAGATTGCAGTTTTCACTCCAGTCTGCCCCTCCCCTATTTCAGTGCCCCCCAACCTTTTTGGCACCAGGGGCCGGTTTTGTGGAGGACCATTTTCCCACAGACTGGTGGGGGTAGGGGTGCTGGGGGTTTGGTTGCCCCAGGCTGCCCCCATGCCTCATCCCTGCCCCTCCCACAAGGGTCTTTAAATGAGGGGTAGGCGAAAGTCACTGCTGCACTGCCCCTTCCACCACCTGGGCAGATGAAAGAAGTGGTGATTAGGAGTGAAGCTGAGCTGCCTCTTTTGTCCACCTGGGCCCTGGGTGGGCAAAAGGGGGTGGTGTGGTGCCTCTGCCTCACTCCATGGCCCAGTTGCTAACAGGCCATGGACCGGCACACGGCCCAGGGGTTGGGGACCCTTGCCCTATTTAGTGGGCTCTGCTGCCAGAACCTGCTTGACTCCAGCTCCTTGTCCCACTCCCTCTGGTTCTTTTTTTTTTTTTTGCATACTTTTGTCACAGCTTAAGGTAGGTGTTTGGACACTGGGCCAGATCCATTTGGGGGAGGGTAAGTGTCCAGGGTCTCCTTGCCATGAGCACTTCCATGTTGTAACCAGGCCTGTGTAGTGCTTTTGTAACAGATGAAGCGGCTTGCAAACTAATCCATTATGTGATGTCTGGGAAACTTACAAGTAGCCTTTCTCACCCTGAGGTATGTTATGTGCTTGGCACCAAGGTCAACTGCTCTCAGAGACTATTGCTTTTGGCTACAGCTGGCTCTGACTGGAACTGAACTAAGAGGGAGGGAAAGGGCAGTATTTCATTGGTAGAAAAAAGGCGCTTTTTTGGCTCAGATGTATAACAGTCTGGATCAACCCATATAACTGCTTGCCTGTGCCTGTATTCTCAGACCTATCAAGATGCAGTCTTGATCCTGTAACTTCTTCATACAGTGAATAAACTCTCTCTGATTTGACAGTGTTTGACAGTAAGCCTGCATGCCCACCTCCCCTGTTCTGAAGATCCATATAAGTGGTCTTAGAAGTCATTCAGAGGGATTGTTATGTGGCTGTCACCCCCCAGGAGGCAAGGGAACCATGCAGTGGCTTAGACCCATGTGGGATTCTGGGACTTGCCGCTCATTGCTCCCTCAGTAGGTGAGCAAGGGGAGATGGTGCCACTGGTTGACATGGAGGTTGCCTGGTGCTGGATGGTGCCATTGGTTGACATGGAGGTTGCCTGGTGCTGGATGGTGCCATTGGTTGACAGGTAGGTTGCCTGGTGCTGGATGGTGCCATTGGTTGACAGGTAGGTTGCCCCATCTTGCACTGATGCTCCTCTAGCTAGGGCCTGTTTTTACTCCACTTACATTCTCTTGATGGTTTGCTCTCCTCTTCACCTATACTCCCTCCCCTGCCCATAAGTCTGTAATGACATATTTCAGTGTCCCTTGACTGCTTAGAATTTCACTGCTAGTCTTGTTGTGCTAGCCTGATCTTGTCAGAAGCTAAGCAGGGTCTGCCCTGGTTAGTTCTTGGATGGGAGGCCACCCACAAGGTCCAGAGTTGCTAGGCAGAGGAATGCAGTGGCAAATGACCTCCGTTTGTGTCTTGCCTTGAAAACTCTTACAGGGTCTCCATAATCTGGCTGCAACTTGATGGCTCTTTGCTCCACAGCAAATGTGGATTGTCCTCGCTCTTCTGTCTCCAGTCATCATCAAGAGAGGGAGGGGCACCTTTACAGAGTTGCCATTTGAAGTTAATATTCATTACCAAAGCCGCTAGTTCTGGGCAATTGATTCTCAGCTCCAGATGTTCCCATTTTAACTAACTGCTTTAGTGAAATGTTCCAAGTCTTGAAAACCCTTTTTTAAAACTTTGTTTTGTCCAGGGCAGCAGACCGGAAGGGTATTTCACCTCATTTCCATAACTATTTCCTATGTTTAAAAAATCGTGTTATAACTGCCGTAGTTTTTGTGAATGCGTTAACCCTCTCTATATAAAGCTAAAAATACCCTCCCACGCACAATACAAGTATACAGGTGTACTGGGAAGTGTACTGAAGAGCAGAGCTTCTGTTTTGCATGCAGAAGGTCCCGGGTTCAACACCCAGCATCTCCAGTTTAAAAAGGACTAAGCAGTGGTAATTCGAAAGACCTATTGGAGTGCATAATATTGACCCTAATAAGCTGATTCAGTATAAAGGCAGCATCATGTGTGATGTGTTATTGTCACTGGTAGGAATGCAACACAACATCCTGACTGAGGACTTTGGCAGGAGGGGAAGCTTGCTTGGCGCCACTTTCTTTTGAATGTATAATGGTTTGTAGCAATGGTATAAGTATGCGGCATGAGCTCACCATTATCAGTTTTCACAAGAACCATCTTGCCTCATGGAAATCAGTATTTCAATAAAGTTATTCTTCTGAGTTAACTGTTGTTAGCTGAACTGCCGGGGACTCGACACCCACCACCTCCTTTCAAGATCACCAGGAACTCCTGAGGTAGATAGTGATGTAAAAGCCTGAAACCCTGGAGACCAGTTTGCCAGTCAGAGTAGATAATACTGATCTGGATGAAGGGAGTCATCCTAAGGAGATCTACTCAGCCACCGTTCTGCAGCCTCCAGGACAAGTGCTCAGGAATGCAGGGCAATGGATTGACTCAGTCACATATTCATGGATTCTTCAACATTCAATTGTTTCCTTCTTGCCCAAAGTGCAGAACAAATCTTGGCCTAGTAGGTATTTCAGAAGATTCTAGAAGACCACCTTTGAGTCTGCAGGGAACATCCTTTATTGACGCTTGGCTTAAAACCTCACAACTATCATTTTTTAAGGCAGCCATTTTGCAGTAGGGTCCCCAGCCTCCCATTGGGAGCAAGGGCTCCCCCAGTTTTGGGGCCCTCAACTTGCTGGCACAGAGCTGGCAGGTGGAGGATCCCTGCACCCAAAGTGCTCTGTTGGCACCCAACGTGCCTGGTGTGATGACATCACCTGGAAATGACATCATTGCACTGGGCACATCACACAGGGGACACTCTAGCATTCATGTAAAAACTCTATGGCACCATAGAGTTTTTACCCCAAATGCTAGAGACCCCCCCCCATGCAACATGCCTTGCATGATGATGTCACTTCCAGGTGATGTCATCACGCTGTATGTGCTGCACACAAGCAAGAGACATCCCCTGTTCAAAGCAAGGTTAGACCTGGCAACCCTATTTTGCAGTGGTGCCCTTGCCCCTTTCTCAAAATTGCTGAGCCTTGGGCTCAACAAGTTAAGAGAACCTTTGCCTCCCAATGAGGTTCCTGACTCAAGCTCCCCAAATCTCTCAAGTAGGCCCAGCCCTGTAAAGACACAATCCTGCAAAGAACTAGGACTCCCTTTTCCTCCTGAGAAGCTCTGATTCTGTGAGTAGATAGTATTGTGTCTGGCATTGCCATGTTTCCACAGCAGGTTCCAGATTGTATAAATTGTTCTGCCAACATATGTTCCTTTGTAACAGCAGGTTCTTTGTTATAACAACGGATTTCACAGTTGGGCTGCAGTGTTGGGAGTAAGTGTGCCTGCCTCCACAGAGGAAATTGTTCCCGGTTTTGTTTAACCTAACAAAAGCATATTTAATTTCTCATGTCAAATGAGGAAACATACGCTTGACGTTTTCTTGTCTGTAGCAGAAATTTTTCTTCAATCAAAAGTCGGGGATGTTCATCAGTTTTTCTTGCAATGTGTTGAAGGTGTCTTGTCTTGACAATTGGGATCATACAATTTGGGTGCCCCTGGCTTCTGGGATTAGAGAGCTGACAATCTGGGAGCAGGCCTTTTCAGTCATGGCCCCATACGCTGGAACTCTCTCCCCAGGGAGACTGGCCTGTTGCCGTCTTCCACTAGTGGGTAAAGACTGTTTTGTTTTGTTTTATTTGGCACTTCCTCAGTGACCCCTCCACCCTACCCAACATTTTAACTCTGCTTGATCTTTTTCATTTATTTTAAGCTATGAATTTAAATTGTTTTGATGTATTTGTGTGTTGGTTTCAATGGCTTTTAAGATGAAGTTTTAACGGGTATGTTTTAATTTGTTAGCTTTCTTGGCGGCCCTGTGAGGGTAGAAAAGCAGGGTAAAAATCTTGTTAAGTAATAATGTTTAAAAAGTCAAAATAAGAGGTCAGAAGTCTAGCTCCATTTCACCCAAACCTAACGAAGCCTTCTATTGGAAACACTCAAGTAATTTCAGCATACATTGTGGTTCTTTCGTTGTACAGTCTCCTCAAACTGTGGACAGCTAGAGGCAGTTCTGTAAGTTATACTTTCATGGTTCTGCAAGTTGTAACTGAAAGCTAAGCAAGGTTAGCCCTGGTGAGTACTTGGATGGGAGACCACCAAGGAAGCCCAGGGTTGCTGTGCAGACCATCCCGGTTTGTCTCTTGCCTTGAGAACTTTATGGAGTTGTTGAAAGAGATGTTTTAAATCAAGTGTTCTAGAATAGATCCCTAAGCTTTCTCCTGTACAAAGCTGTAAAAAAGCAGAGTGAGAGCTGCTGTTATCAACCGCAGAAGCTTTTTTGTTAAGGTTTTTGGGTCTTTTTGTCACAGTATTGAAAAGCACTCCTTTAGCCAATTGATGGAATACGGTGATAAGGAGGCAGTATGTGTGACAACTCACTCTGAAGGAAACTGAAGTCTTCTTTAGTGACATGCCTCGCAGGCAATATCCATGGGAGATTCTTTCCTGCCTCACAAAGGGAAAGTAAAAAAAAAAATTCTTGGTATTGATCGTGGTGGAAAGGGCCAGCTCTGGCCTGCAGACCCAGTTGTACCCTGCTGTCCCAGGTTTTCCCAACACCTGGGCTGGATCCAGACCAGCATTTTGAGCCGGTAGACTGACAGGATGCAGATGGACCAAAAAAGGGCCAAATCTTGTGGTGCAAGTGGGACGGCCTTTGGATGGGTTGGGGTGGGAGCAGGATGGGAGGTGGACGCATGTGTTTGGTCAAGTAGACAGCCTGTGATGTAGGTGGGGCTGAGAGAGCTCTGAGAGAATGGTGGAGAGCCCAAGGTCACCCAGCTGGCTTCATGTGGAGGAAGGGGGACTCAAACCCGGTTTTCCAGGTTACAGTCTGCCACTCTTAACCATAACACCACACTGGCTCTCAAGCAAGAGGTGAAGAAATATGGCTACTGGGTCATTCCTACATAATGGAAGTCTTGCCTGGGACTAGGAGCTATTCAATAACCCTCACTCCTCAAGTGGTTTTGTTTAACTATGTGATTTGGTTGAGGAATTATATTTCTAACCAGCAGCCTCCTCCACAGCTGACTTATGGAGACCCCATAAGTTTGTCAAGACAAAATAAATTCAGAGGTGGTTTGCTATTGCCAGCTTCTGTGTGGCAACCCTGGACTTCCTTGGTGATTTACCATTAAAGTGCTAAGCAGGGCCAACCCAGCTTAGCTTCCAAGATCTGATTGACTGTTTGATTCAGTTTATAAAGCATCCTGCCCCAAAGGGCTCTGCTAAGACCTCAAAGCCCAAAATTGCATTTGCCACCACATCACACGGTTGACATGTTCCGCTTATGGTCCACTAAGACCCCTAGATCCTTTTCGCACATACTACTGCTAAGACAAGTCTCCCCCATCCCATAGCCATGCATTGGATTTTTCCTACCTAAATGCAGAACTTTACATTTGTCCCTGTTAAAATTCATTTTATTGGTTTTAGCTGAGTTTTCAAGCCTGTCAAGATCATCCTGAATCCTAACGAATTCTAACAGAAATGTCTTTTGCTATGAACATGTATCTCCTTCAATAAACTCCTTATTTGATGTACATCAAAGAGACTCTGAGTTGATGAGAACTGCACAGAAGCTGACATCTAATGCCATATGAAAGGTTCTCAGTTTATCCAAACAAGCCTTATGCCCTGCAGTGGAGACAATAAGAGGTTGTGCACCTTAGTCTGTGCTCTGTGCATTGTCTTAGTTATGTGCACGAGCACAGAAGATGTGGCATCTACTCAACCATTCAAAGCTTTGGGGCTGTATTTCTTTCATAGAATCATAGAATTGGAAGGTACCTCCAGGGTCATCTAGTCCAACCCCCTGCACAATGCAGGAAACTCACAATGCCTCCCCCTAAATTCACAGGTTCCTCATTGCTGTCAGATGACCATCTAACCTCTGTTTAAAAACCTCCAAGGAAGGAGACGCCACCACCTCCTGAGGAAGCCTGTTCCACTGAGGAATCGCTCTAACAGTCAGGAAGTTCTTCTTAATGTTGAGCTGGAAACTCTTCTGTTTTAATTTCAACCCATTGGTTCTGGCCCTACCTTCCGGGGCCACAGAAAACAATTCCACACCATCCTCTATATGACAGCCCTTCAAGTACTTGAAGATGGTGATCATATCACCTCTCAGCCGCCTTCTCTCCAGGCTAAACATGCCCAGCTCCTTCAACCTTTCCTCAAAGGACTTGGTCTCCAGACCCCTCACCATCTTCGTCGCCCTCCTCTGGACTCGTTCCAGCTTGTCTATATCCTTCTTAAAATGTGGTGCCCAAAACTGAACACAATACTCCAGGTGAGGTCTTACCAGAGCGATACCATCACATTATGTGATCTGCACACTATACTTCTGCTGATACAGCCTTTCCTTTCTTTTTATTTCATTTACAGCTAGGAATGGGCACAAGCTGGCTCACAAACTAAAGTTCATCATGAATTCTGGCTGGTTCGTGGCTCGTGAAGCAATGTTCATGGAAGGGCACCCAGCACGAACGTTTCATGAACTTTGGTGCCATTAATGGCAGGTTGTGTCATTTCCAGACAGACTGTCCCCACTCCAATTATTTACAAAACTCCAAGGCAACAGGGGGGCAGAATTCTTTTACCTTGAAAACGCAAACAGGAGCCCTCCAAAGCTTAACAGGCACTGCTGGCTGCCAATAATAGAGTTCCCATTTTGCTTTACGCAATCAGAAGGCGAGATATACCCTCAGGTCTGCTCTGTACCCTCTCTGCTGTTGACTTGGCCGCTTGCTGTTACAAAGAGAGGCAGCCAGGGAGCTTGTTAAAAACAGACTAGCAGAGCACAAACCCTTGCGACTGGGAACTCCTCTCTCCTGCTGGGGTTTGGGTGTTATGTGGACCCAGGGCTATGAGCCACCCTGGCTGCTATCCCACTGGGAAATTGCCTCAATATTACAGCTCCAAAAAAAGCCACTTGAGTTTGGTCCATTTCTGGGCTATCTGACAGCTGCCGTTGAAGCAGCAGGATCATGACAGCGGTCCATGGTTGGCCATTCATGCTGTTAGCATGCCTCAACCTTGGACGTGCCACAGAAAGGGTTGCTGTTGTTGTTGTTTAAGTCCCCTGGTGTGTGCACTCAAGCAGAGAAGTGCACAAATGCTCCTCGGAGTGGGGTTGGGGGAAAAAACCCCAAATGCTCCAAAAATGGCTTAGTGAGATCATACTGCTCTTCTGCTTATAAGTCATGCCCAGGCATTCAGACAGCCAAGTGAATATGTGACCTAAATGCGATTCATGGAGAAACTACCAGGAAGATCCAGGTGGCTTTTTAATCTGAATGGGAGACGTCTGGAGATGGGGTGAGAATGGGTGTGGCTCAGAGGGCAGACGTGCTTGTGTGATCGTGCGCATTTAATCTGAATGGGAGGCATGGCTAGGTTGGGCCAAATCTCTTGTGTGAAAGCACCCCCTGTCTCTCTTCTCGCAGCAAGCAGAGGGGCTTAGCTAGTAGGTTCCTCAGCTGAATACCCATATTTTGTTTCTGACTCCTCTCTCCTACTGGGATTGGGAGTCTGAGATGGACTCAGGGCTCTGAGCCATCTTTTCTCTCTGATCACACTGAGCAGAAGGGCTTAGTTAGCGGGTTCCTTGGCTGAGGACCCACGCTTTCATTGAGTACTCCTCTTCCCTTCTGGGGTGTGTGTGGGGGGGGGGGCGGTCTTAGGTGGACTCAGCAATGCTGTCTCTCTGCTCATGCCATGGGTTCCTCCTGACATTTTATGCCCTCCTATCCCTCCTGATTATGAACCAACCCCCCTTGCGATGAAGAAGAAGGTGGGTGCAAAGGGTGCTCATTGTGAGGGTATGATAGCAAGTCACCACCAGAGGTCTAGGAGCCTCCTTCCCCTGATCGGTCCTGGGGCTCTCCTCAAAGAGTCGTTCGGACTGTTCAAAGATCAGCAGGTGATACCACTCTTTGGAGAAATCTCTGACAGCTGAGATTTCCACACAAATCCCTGTTGCTCCTCTTGAGAGCCAGTTTGGTGTAGTGGTTCAGTGCGTGGGAGAGAACCAGGAGAACCGGTTCTTATCTGAGAGAATCGGGTTTGATTCCCCACTCCTCCACTTGCAGCTGCTGGAGTGAACTTGGGTCAGCCATAGCTCTGTCAGAACTGTTCTCTCAAGAGCAGTTTCTGTCGGAGCTCAATCAGCCCCACTTACCACACAGGGTGTCTGTTGTCAGGAGGGGAAGGGAAAGGAGACTGCAAGCCACTCTGAGACTCCCAAGTGAAGGGCGCAGTATAAATCCAATCTCCTCCTCCTCCTCCCAGTACACCCTCTGTGGCCCCTTCCAGTCCAATGCCAGAAGCTGCCCTCCCATCTTCTTTGTTTTGAGCCCACATTTTGGAAACTTCTCTGCACCCTCTCCCATGACCCCTGTGCGGCAGAGTGCCAGGTGTGCCATACCCATGTCTGGAGGGGTGCAAACCCCCAAACACTTGCCCTCCTCCATCCTCTGTAGTCATCTGCAAAGGGTGCACCCCAGTATATTGCCACCCAGGGAAAGGGTGGTGGCCAATGGGAAGAAAACGAGGCCAACTCCCTTTCAGCAGGGAGAAGCAGAGGTGGAGTAGGAAGCCCCTCTAAGAAAGGCTGCCTGCACTCAGGATGCTGCGGGTGGTGGGACATCAAGGCAGGCTGCCCTCTAAGAGGTCATTCCCCTGGGGATACTTACCAGTGCCATCCAGGAGGGCTATGTGGAGGGCCCAGGGAGCAGTCACTCACTTCATCAGCAAGATGTTTGCTGTGGATGGCCAGCCCTTCTCCCTCGTGGAGGATGTAGCCTTTCTCTGGCTGATGCAACACCTCTGCTTCTTCCTTCCCAGCCTTTCTCACTTGTGGAGGACCATGAGCTAATGAGTCTTGCCCATCATGCACTGCTCCACAGTTGTGCTGGTCAAAGGTGAGCTCTCCAGAGTGCAAGGCAAAACTGTGCTCTTCATGGAAGACCTCTGGAGCAGCCAGCAGCACAGATATCTCTCCCTCACTGGCCACTGACAGCCCTGTTGAGACAGGTTTGGTTGAGTATGTGTAACTGGCCCAAAGACACTCAGCAAGCTTCCATGACAGAGGTGGGATTTGAACCTGGGTCTCCCAGACCCTTTTGAACTACTAAACCATGTAGGCTTTTCCATCTAGCCATCATCTAGCTACCCTGAGTCCATTTTGGAATGGGCGAGATATAAATTGAAGGCAAATACATAAATAAAATCATTATTGACAGACAGCCACCTTATCCTCTATGAATTTGTGTAATTCCCTTCAGAATCATTTTAAACATGCTGGAAGCAAAGGGAGGGGCAATTTTGGAAAGAACTCAGTCTGCCTAGAAGGCACCCACTCCTGCTTCTTGGAGGTCAGTTATTGGAAAGGGCTGAGCTGTTTAGCTGAGATGGTTTGTATCATGTTAACAGGCTATTATGTGTTTATTCCATTTGTTTCATCACCTTTCGCCAATTTAGGGACACAAAGCGTATTCAGTTGTTCCCAGGCCTCAGATTCAGCAGGAGCTCACAGGAGCACAGCTCCTGAACCTTTCTGAGGGTTCCCCATCTTCCTCCCCACCGTGTCCATTGAATAGTAAGTGCAGTTGCATAACAGTCCTTGGATTAGGAGAGCAGCCTTTATCAACTTCTGATGTGATTTTGGATGGTGGGTGGCTTGCTCGTCTTTTGGTTGGGGGGGAGGCGGCCCAGGAGAGCCTCAGGTGAGTGAGGCCTGCTTGGGCTGGCTGGATCTCTAGCCAGCCCAAACAGGCCTTGCTTGCCCAGAACTCGCCTTTCTTGCATCAGGTTGCTTTTGGCTGGGGGGGGGAATGGCATATGCTAATGAGTTATGCTAATGAGATCCACCACCTACTTTTCTACAAAACAACCCCATGAGGTAGATTGGTGGGGCTGGCCCAAGTTTACCGAGCAAGTTTCTGTGTTTGGAATTTGCCATGGATCCTATAATCTATGGTGCTACTGGAGAGCTCTAAATTATTCACAACTGTGACGTGGCAGCCATTTTACCGGGGGCACCAGTCTTACTGTTAAAAGTCCCACCACATCATCCCAGCCCTTATTACTCAGCCAGGATCTGCTGGCCAGGAAGATATTGTCCCCACACCGAGGGTGGGGACAATATCTTTGAAACCCGACCACAGTCCTGTGTTTGAAGCCTTTGAAAATGCAACGGAGGTTTTCCGTTGCCTGGACTGGGTAACATATTCCTCTCCTCAGTGGCATATCTCTTTGCTCTGTCGCTAGCGCCAGTTTGTTGGATTGCTTCGTGTAATCGGGCTTCTTTTTCAAACAGTAACTTGTTCCTGATGTAATTACCATGATAAAGCTCTGTGGCATGACGGATGATCCTTAACTGTGCTGTCGCTGCTAACTTCAGACAAGAGGATATTTCACCGGGTGCATTCGCAGCAGTCAACAGTAAACAACATCAGGGGAAGTTGGATGGGGCTGTCTTCTCGTGCACATGTGCACCCCACACTGTTGGCCTGGGTTGTCTTGGACAAGGAGGCAGCGTATTTATCTGTCCATCATCAGAAAGAACTCAGGGAGTCGAATTGCTTTTATTTTCAATCGCTTGTGGTGGGGGTTTTTTTTGCACGGCGTGTTGCTGCTTGGTAAATGATCACTATGCCCAGAATCAGCCCCTTAGTCCATCAAAGTCAGTCTTGTCTATTCAGACTGGCAACAGCTCACTGAAGTTTCAGGCAGAGGGCTTTCACACCACCTGCTGCCTGGTCTTTCTAGCTGGAGATGCCAGGAATGGAACCGGGGACCTTCTGCATGCCGAGCAGAGGCTCTACCACTAAGCCACACACACGCCTCAGTCACTTTACATAGGGTAATTTAACATTTACAAAAATGTTATCAACAGCTTTCATTTAAGAATCAGGTACCAAGAATATGGTGGCAGCAAGAATATGTCAAGAGGTAGCCAATTTATGGCAACCCAATAGAGTTTTTGAGGCAAAAGGCAGAGGTGGTTTGCCATTCGTCTGCCTCTGCATAGTGACCCTAGACTTTCTTGGTGATCTCCTATCCAAGTACTAACCAGGGCTGACCCTGCTTGGCTTCTGAGATCTGATGAGATCAGGCTAGGCTAGACCATACCAAGAGCATAGCTGAAATATTTCAGACATTTGTTGGATGGTGTCTTAGAACATCGAAGAAAATAGGATGGGTTCTGCAGTCCAGAAGGATCTGAAATGAGCTCAGGCAGCTCTCAAGGAGCTGGTCCACCTCACCGGCAGCTTCTTCCCAAGATTCCTGTTGTTTCCCAAATGCTTGTATCCCAAGATCCATTAACTTCAGACTGGACATAGAACTTTCCGCAAGCAAGATGTGTGCAATAGCCCCTCCCCTGCATGGTCCCCTCCATGGGTCAAACAGAGCAGGGATGCCAGACAAAGTGACATGAAACAAATGAAGGCCTGAACAGAAAAGCATGCAGAGAAGCAACAGGAAGAGTCATGGGGGAGGGGGAGATGTTGCATTGATGTTTTGCTGGACTTGAATGACCCAGGCTTAGCCCAGTATCATCAGATCTTGGAAGATAAGTGGGGTTGGCCCTGGATGGAAGACCACCAATGAAGCCCAGGGTTGCTCCATAGAGGCAGGCAAACCACTTCTGAATGCCTCTTGACCTGAAACCTTTATAGGGGATCACCATAAATCAGCTGTGACTTCACAGCACTTTCCACCATCATCCTCAAACAAAGGCACTATTGCAAATGGATGCTGCAAACAATAGGTAGCAAATTCTGCTGTCTTTATATCCCTCTTGCTGGTAGACACAGATGGTACTGTATATCCTTGAATCGATCCTGAGGAAGCAGTCCTCTATTCAAAAGGTGCAGCTACATGAGTCCCAGGGTTTAATTTGTGTTTCATTTGCCACTTCCACTGGCCGTGTATTCTTGAATCAGGAACTTAATATACAAGGTGAAATTAGCAAACAAAATTACAAACAAAAACAATTTACAATATGACAAGCAAACATCTTACCCTGTGCTAAGGCAACTGCTCACATCAACTTGCTTAGTATTTCTTAATTTGCACAAATGGTTCTCTACTGATCCAAGAATACACGGCCAGTGGAAGTGGCAAATGAAACACAAATTAAACCTGGGACTCGTGTAGCTGCACCTGTTGAATAGAGGGCTGCTTTTAAGCCTTTGTTTGAGGACTGTGGACTCTTTAAGTTATAGTTGTTGGGCTAAGAGCATTTGATGTGAGCCATAATAAGTGATGCATGAGTAAAGAATGTAAAGGATTATTTGAAGCATGTAATTTACAGTGTTTTGTTGTTTTCCTATCAATCTGTACACTGTGGTTTCTGGTTTGCCAGTCCCCAGGTAAGGGCAGGGAATTCCCCAGTTTGGAGGTCATCAGAAAGTGAGGCAGGGGGGGGAAGGGAAATGTCTGCTGGGCACTCTATTATTCCCTTTGGAGACCGATTCCCACAGGATATAATGGAAAATTGATCCGTGGGTATCTGAGGCTCCAGAGGGGCTGTTTTTGAGGCAGAGGCACCAAATTTGCAGCATAGCATCTGGTGCCTTTCCTCAAAACGCCCCCCCCAAGTTTCAAAAAGATTGGACTGGGGGGGGGGGGTCCAATTCTATGACCCTCAGGAGAAGGTGCCCCTATCCTTCATTATTCCAAATGGAGGAAAGGCATTTAAAAGGAGCGCGGTCCCTTTAAATGTGATGGCCAGAACGCCCTTCGGAGCTCAGCGGTGCTTGTCACACCCTTGCTCCTGGCTCCACCCCCAAAGTCCCCAGATATTTCTTGAGTCGAACTTGGCAACCCTAAACTCTGCTCTCCTCAAACTCCGCCCCCAAATCTCCAGGACTTTCTCATCCTGCAGTTGACAACCCTGTGTTGACTCTTCTTTCTGCAACATGTGCCGTAGCTGATGCTTAAACTCTGCAGCAGAGATACAGAAACAAGCCAATTATTTGTTGCATTTCCAGTGCCTCCGTCCCTGGACTGTAACCAGCAATTCGAGAGAGAGGCAGGTTGATTTCCAAGCAAGCCTTTAATCAAAATGCGTCGTGCTCTCTCCATCCTCCTTTGATCCACTGCAGCTCTGAGAACTCAAAACAGGGGAGAGAACTAGAGCTCCAGCCAGAGGGTGGGGGCGCAAGGGAGAGGGGGGAATCCTCGGTGTCTATTAGTTGACTCAAACAATAGACACCGCCTGCCTCTGGTAAGCAGGTTGCTGCAAATTCAAAACGATGTTTGCGTTTGTCAAAGCCATAATGTGGTGGTAAAGAAAGAGCTATGAGACACCTAAACGCAAGCGCTGCAGGCAGCAACAGCTTCCCGATTCTCAGGCTGATGGGAAGCCCCCAATATAGTCTCATTCATTCAGCAATTAAGTGAGCAGTGGCTGTAGCTCAAGGACAGATCCAGGGAGGATAAATCTATCAATGGCTACCAGGTTGCCGGCCCTCTTTGGCCACCAGTGGGGAATGTAGGGGTAGGGTTGCCAAATCCAGGTTGGGGAACTCCTGGAGACTTGAGGGTGTCACCTGAGGAGGACAGGAACCTCAGTGGGGCACAGTCCTCCAAAGCAGCCATCACCCCCGCCCCCCCGAAGGAACTGATCTCTGTAGTCTGGAGTTGAGCTGTAATCCCTGGGGATCTCCAGGTCCCCCCTGGAGGCTGGCATCTCTAAAATGGACTACCAGCCATGGTGACTAAAGGGAACCTCCACACTCAGAGGCACTAAGCTTGTGAATCTCAGAGCCAGGAGGCCACATCAGGGGAAGGCCTCCTCTTGTTGGCTGTCCAGAGAAACTGGCTGAGGCTTGATAGATGCTGGACTAGATAGACCACTGGTCTGATCCAGCAGGGATCTTCTGAGGTCCTTAAAGATAGATTCATAGAGGATAAGTCCATGGTGACTGAGGGGAACCTCCACATTCAGAGGCACTAAGCCTGTGAATCCCAGAGCCTGGATGCCACATGAGGGGAAGGCCTCAGCCTTTATGTCCTCTTGTTGGCTGTCCAGAAGAACGGGTTGGCCAGTGTGTGAGACAAGTTGTTGGACTAGATAGACCACTGGTCTGATCCAGCAGGGATCTTCTGATGATCTTAAAGATAGATTCATAGAGGATTAAGTCCATGGTGGTTGAGGGGAACATCCACATTCAGAGGCAATAAGCCTGTGCAGGCCTTGAATTCAGTAGGAGTTCACAGGAGCACAGTTCCTGAACCTTTCTGAGGGTTCCCCCTCCTCCTCTCCACCTACCTACCTTGTCCATTGAATAGTAGGTACAGCCGCATAACAATCCCTGGATGAGCTCCACCACCTATTTTTCTACAAAACAACCCCTGAACCTGTGAATCCCAGAGCCAGGATGCCACATTGGGGGAAGGCCTCAGCCATTATGTCCTCTTGTTGGCTGTCCAGAGGAACTGGTTGGCCGCTGTGTGAGGCAGGATGCTGAGCTAGATGGACTATTGGTCTGATCCAGCAGGGCTTTTCTTATGTTCTTATGACTGAGCTGCTTCAAATGCTTTCTGCCAAAGTACCCAGTGGCAACTGTAGCCATTTGTCATGTGTGCAGGCAAAGTGTTGGGGGGGGGGGGAATGTAGTGAGAGGATGGCTCAGTATTGCTGTGCAAAGGATAAAAGCTTGACTTTTCCTTTAGCGTGGGCTGTAATCCTATTAGAGGGATTAGTCTGTTGTCCTAGGGTATCTGATTGTAGTTAGAACTCATTTAGGTCAACAGTGAGGAAATTTACACACACGGGGGCTGGAAACCAAGCAAAAGTGTAATTTATTTGCATCCACTTGCCAGGGGAGAGCAAGCGACAGAATGTCTCCATTCAGACTTCCATTGATTACATCCTTGCTTTTTAATGCTTTTTCATATTCACTGAACTGAACCCTCATGGAAATGAATTTTTTTCCCCTCAGCCTCTGTCCTTAGAACACCAGATGTTGGGAGACAGAGCCGGAGTGCAACTGAAGGTATTTCCGGCCCTTGAAAAGATGAAATTTTAAATGGCATTGAAATGCATTCCTTTGACTTTGGATAGAGGAGGAGGAGGAGAGAAACAGTGCTGTTATGTTGCCATTCAGGAAGGAAAAAGGAAAACCTCATGAACTTTCATCCATGGGAAAGAGATGCAGTGGGTTAAGATGTTATGAAAATGCAGTCCTTCTGCCACAGCCCCTAATCAGTTTAATCCCTCTGTCTGTTGATTATCAGCCATGTTATAATTTAATTTGAGCCCCTTCCAGTGAGGAGCACTTTACAAAGGAGAGGCCTGCTCAGAGAGCCGGCCTGTAGCACAACGTCCCTTCAAGTGGCTCTTTGGCCAGGAGTTCTAGCAGGGCAGTTGATTAAACACAAGAGGATTTTATTGTCTTCCCTTTCATATGGAAAGCAGCTCAGCGCTTCTGTGGCCTGACAGCTAGAGATCTGCACAGCTCGTTCCGCAAGTCCAAGTCTAAGGGACAGTCTTGATGAAGAGCTTACATATTTTTTGTCCATAAAATTCAAATGGCAGGTTTAAGAACATAAGAAAAGCCATGTTGGATCAGGCCAATGGCCCATCCAATCCAACGCTCTGTGTCATACAGTGGCCAATATATGTGTGTGTGTGTATGTATACTGTGGCTAATAGCCACTGATGGACCTCTGCTCCATATTTTTATCCAATCCCCTCTTGAAGCTGGCTATGATTGTAGCCGTCGCCACCCCCTGTGGTAGTGAATTCCACATGTTAATCACCCTTTGGGTGAAGAAGTACTTCCTTCTATCCATTGTAACCTGACTGCTCAGCAATTTCATTGAATGCCCATGAGTTCTTGTATTGTGAGAAAGGGAGAAAAGGACTTCTTTCTCTACTTTCTCCATCCCATGCATAATCTTGTAAACCTCTATCATGTCACCCTGCATCCAGTCGACGTTTCTCCAAGCCAAAGAGCCCCAAGCGTTTTAACCTTTCTTCATAGGGAAAGTGTTCCAAACCTTTAATCATTCTAGTTGCCCTTTTCTGAACTTTTTCCAGTGCTATAATTTCCTTTTTGAGGTGTGGTGACCAGAATTGTACATAGTACTCCAAATGAGACCACACCATCAAATTATACAGGGGCATTTTGATACTGGCTGATTTGTTTTCAGTTGTGCAGCCTCAGTTTTCTTTGACAGGAGGGAACATATGGGTTTTCTGCCATGAAGTTACTTCTGATTTTTAAATGAATGACCTCCAAAATGTCCTATCATCGGCATTCTCACACAGGTCTTGCCAGCTGAGGGCTGTGTCTTCCTTTACTGACTCCACCCACTTCTTGTGGAGTCTTCCTCTTTTCCCAGTGCTTTCAACTTTTCCTAGCATTATTGTGTCATCTCATGATACATTCAAAGTACGATTAGCCTCAGTTTAGTCATTTTAGCTTCCAGTGAGAATAGGCTTCATTGGATGTAGGACCCACATATCTGTCTCTTATAGTGTGAGTTCAGCCAGCTTGAGTTAAGCAAGAATGCTTACTGAACAAGAGCAGAACTGCAGCACAATGGAAACAAGCATTTGCTCCAAACCCGACTCACTGGCATGCAAAACTCTGGCACCTCTATATTACGGACAAACTAACAGACCGGACAAAAAACAGATATAGAACTGGAGAACTCGGACTTCTATACTATTTGGTACCCGATTCTGGAAAACCTTATTCTTCAAAAAGAGATCCCTGAAATGTCATCACAACTATGGTAGTAATAAGATGGTTAACAATGTTAATGTTTAATGAGAGATTGCATAAGTACTAGAACGTGCATGAAAAAGTGCAAACATTCTTTATACGCTAGAAATAATATTGTTGAGATTGTCTTTCCCCTTTGCTTTCTGAGTTTACCTTATATGTGAATCAATGCTAATCGTTTTGATCACAACACTGCATGTGGAATTAATGCTGTGATACTCTAGAATACGGGGGGTGGGGGGGTGGGCTCCCTCTGGGTATCCTACCCCCCCAGAGAAAGTGTGTGCACAATACATAGCCTCTCCTCTCCCGGTGTAGTGAATGCCGCGGTCACTGTCTGGCTATGCCTGGCAGATGGTCACTGCAATGGCCTCTCCTGCATTACTGCATCCGTAGCAACACCTTCTCGCTGGTCCCCCCGAGTTTGCTACGTCATGGTGCGACCGAATTGTCTGGCAGTATAACCGGATGGGCAGGCTGGGCCCACCAACCTTGCCAGCCTAAGAGAAGGAAAACTCTAACATCAAACCCGGGCAGATAGAGCTCGTTAATGTAACACCTACCACCTGGAGGACTCGCTGCCGGCGTCCCGGCTTACTGGGCCATGGCAGATGACCCCCAGGTGAAAGGGTGGAGCCAGTACCACGCACACTGGGCTTCACCTAAAAAATTCCTCTGCGCAGGCCTGAAGGGCATATCCACATACACAACCCACAACGCATCAAGTCCTGCAGCGATGGGCAAGGGGCAAAACGGCAGGTGGAAGGTGCCACTGGAAGCCGCAGTCCCGATCCTGCATGTAGGCGGTTCAGGGTATTGGTCGCCTGATGCTAACCCGGAGACGAAAGCATTTTTCGGCAGCACCCTGAACGACCAAGCAGCCTTATCTAGGGACAGCACTGCTTGCTCCACACGGAGAGGGGCCTAGAAAAGGTGGCCTAAACAAAGCTCGTCTCCTCCACCCCAGTTGGCTAGCCGCGGTCAACGGGCATCCTTACTTGCGGTCAAAAAATAACAACAAAGAAAAGGCATGCACCTGCCTCACAAAGTGTGCAAAAACTAAAGCTTGCGTGTTGGAACATCAGAACCATGCTTGACACAGTAGACAGTGGTCGCCCTGAACGACGCTCTGCTCTAGTTGCCCACGAACTTCTCAGGTTGAATATCGACATAGCAGCTCTCAGTGAGGTCTGTTTCCCTGAGGTAGTCTTCAAGAACACGGTGCTGGCTATACCCTCTACTGGTCAGGTAAGTCAAAGGCTGAGAGCCGCCTTTCTGGTGTTGGCTTCATGGTCAGGAACTCCATTGCCTCCAAACTCGAAAACCTGCCAACAGGTCACTCAGATCGCATCATGTCCATGCGCCTCCCACTTCAAAACAAGCAGCATGCAACACTCTTCAGTGTGTATGCCCCAACCCTTCAAGCAGATCCTGCAGAAAAGAACAAGTTCTATGCTGATCTACACAACCTCGTACGGAAGACCCCTACAGAGGACAAGGTGGTCATCCTTGGCGACTTCAATGCCAGAGTAGGTAAAGACTCGGAAGCCTGGAAAGGAGTACTTGGCAAACACGGCATTGGCAACTGCAATGATAACGGGCGCCTCCTGCTAGAATTCTGCATGGAGCACCAGCTCACCATCACCAACACTATCTTCCAGCAAAAGAACAGTCTGAAGACAACCTGGATGCACCCACGGTCCAAGCACTGGCACCTTATCGACTAAATTCTGGTGCGCCAGAGAGACCTTCGAGATGTCTTACACACCCGAGTAATGCCCAGTGCAGAATGTCATACGGATCATCGTCTTGTACGCTGCAATCTCCGTCTTCACTTTAAACCCACACCCAGGAGAGGAGGTATCCCTCGGAGGAAGTTTCAGGTTGTCAGTCTCCAGTCAGCCGAAGTTAAAGCTGCCTTCCAGGCAAAACTCCAGTCAAGAATTGAGGACCCCAGTTGCCCCACAGACCCTTCTCCAGAAGCACTCTGGGAACACCTAAAAACTACCGTCCTGCAGATCTCTGAAGAAGTCCTCGGGTTCTCCACAAGGAAGAACAAGGACTGGTTTGATGAGAACAATCAAGAGATCCAAGATTTACTGGCGAAAAAGAGATCTGCCTACCAAGCACATCTTGCTCAGCCCTCCTCTCCTGGGAAAAAAAGCAACCTTTCGCGCTGTATGTAGCAATCTCCAGTGCAAGCTTCGAGACATTCAGAACGAGTGGTGGACCAAGCTTGCTGAGAGAACCCAGCTGTGTGCAGACACTGGTGATTTAAGAGGGTTCTACGAAGCCCTGAAAGCAGTATATGGTCCATCATATCAGACTCAGAGTCCCTTGCATAGTGCAGACGGCCAAGTGCTCCTCACAGACAAGGCATCCATATTGAACCGGTGGTCGGAGTATTTTCAGGTTCTCTTCAGTGCCAACCGTGTAGTTCAAGATTCAGCAATTCACCTCACCCCACTTCAACCAGTGAAAACAGAGTTGGATGAGATCCCCACTCTAGAAGAGACTGTTAAAGCCATCAAGCAACTGAAAAGTGGCAAGGCAGCAGGAGTTGATGGAATTCCACCAGAGATCTGGAAGCATGGGGGCACAGTACTACATAGCTCACTTCACAAAGTACTTGTCACCTGCTGGGAACAAGGCAAATTACCACAGGACTTTCGCGATGCAATCATCATCACCCTATACAAGAACAAAGGGGAAAAGTCAGACTGCTCCAACTACCGGGGGATAACTCTGCTCTCCATCGCAGGCAAAATCCTTGCCAGAATACTCCTGAACAGACTAGTGCCCGCCATTGCAGAAGAACTCCTCCCAGAGAGCCAGTGCGGCTTCAGAGCTAACAGGAGCACCACCGACATGGTATTTGTTCTCAGGCAGCTCCAAGAGAAATGCAGGGAACAAAACAAGGCTCTGTATGTGACTTTTGTCGACCTTACCAAAGCTTTCGATACCGTTAGCAGGAAAGGCCTGTGGCAAATCTTGGAATGTTTAGGATGTCCCCCAAGGTTCCTCAGCATGATCATCCAGCTACACGAAGACCAACGAGGCCAAGTCAGACACTGCAACGACCTCTCGGAGACCTTCCCAATAGGCACAGGTGTCAAGCAAGGCTGCGTTCTCGCGCCAACTCTCTTTACGATCTTCTTTAGCATGATGCTTCAAAGA
The DNA here is from genome assembly GCF_032191835.1 of Heteronotia binoei. Classification (NCBI taxonomy): domain Eukaryota; kingdom Metazoa; phylum Chordata; class Lepidosauria; order Squamata; family Gekkonidae; genus Heteronotia; species Heteronotia binoei. The sequence goes on from NC_083241.1 coordinate 15,886,735, forward strand.
GCCGCAGTAGATCTAGATGATGACGATAGTGTCTACATCCGCTATCGCACTGATGGCAGCCTGTTCAACCTGAGGCGACTAAAGGCCCACTCCAAGACAATGGAAAAACTCATCCGAGAGCTACTGTTTGCTGATGATGCTGCACTCGTCTCCCACTCGGTATCAACTCTGCAGCATATGACGTCCTGCTTTGCAGAGGCTGCCAAGCTATTCGGCCCAGAAGTTAGTCTGAAGAAGACAGAAGTTCTCCACCAGCCTGCACCCCAGGAAGATTATTACCCTCCCTGCATCACTGTGGGTGAATCAGTTCTGAAGACAGTCCAGCAGTTCAGCTACCTGGGGTGCATCATCTCCTCAGATGCTAAGATCGACAAGGAGATAGACAACAGGCTGGCAAAGGCAAACCGTGCCTTTGGCCGACTGCACAAAAGAGTGTGGAGCAACAAGCATCTGAAAAAAGGCACAAAGATCAATGTTTACAAAGCGGTTGTGATGACAACCCTCATCTACGGCTCCGAATCCTGGGTTTTATACCGTCATCACCTGCGACTCCTTGAGCGCTTTCATCAGCGCTGCCTTCGTACCATCCTCAACATCCACTGGAGTGACTTTGTGACAACACTGAAGTTCTCAAGCGGGCGGAGGTTACCAACATCGAGGCACTGCTGTTGAAGACGCAGCTGCACTGGGCAGGGCATATTTCTAGGATGAAAAACCACCGCCTTCCCAAGATTGCTCTGTATGGCGAACTCTCCACCGGTCATCGAAATAGAGGGGCACCAAAGAAGAGGTACAAGGACTCCTTGAAGAAATCCCTTGGCACCTGTCGCATCAACCATCACCAGTGGTCTGACCTAGCCTCAGATCGCAAAGCATGGAGGCACACCATCCACCAGGCTGTCTCTTCTTTTGAGAACGCACGCATAGCTGGTCTTGAGGACAAAAGGAGATTGAGGAAGAATCGCACTGCTACAGCACCAACCCTAAATCAGACTTTTCCCTGCAGCCACTGTGGCCGGACCTGCCTGTCCCGCATTGGTTTTGTCAGCCACCAGCGAGCCTGCAGCAGACGTGGACTATTGCACCCTTCTTAAATCTTCGTTCGCGAAGCCAAGCCGAGAGAGAGAGACTCTAGAATTCCCGAGTATCACAGTATCACTCCACTCAAAGAGTCTCAAAGCGGCTCACAATCTCCTTTCCCTTCCCCCCGCCACAACAGACACCCTGTGAGGTAGATGAAGATATTGGATTTATATCCCGCCCTCCACTCCGAAGAGTCTCAGAGCGGCTCACAATCTCCTTTACCTTCCTCCCCCACAACAGACACCCTGTGAGGTAGATGAAGATATTGGATTTATATCCCGCCCTCCACTCCGAAGAGTCTCAGAGTGGCTCACAATCTCCTTTACCTTCCTCCCCCACAACAGACACCCTGTGAGGTGGGTGGGGCTGAGAGGACTCTCACAGCAGCTGCCCTTTCAAGGACAACTCCTGCGATAGCCATGGCTGACCCAAGGCCATTTCAGCAGCTGCAAGTGGAGGAGTGGGGAATCAAACCCGGTTCTCCCAGATAAGAGTCCGCACACATAACAACTACACCAAACTGGCTCTCCAGACAGTACCTTCCTGCCCTTAAGTCAAACCCATTATTGCAAGTCCTGTCTTCGGCTGCCAACAGGAACAGCTCTCTGCCCTCCTCTAAGTGACAGCCCTTCAAATCCTTCAAGACCCCCCTCCACCTCCTCTTCTCCAGACTGAACATTCCAAAGTCCCTCAGCCTTCCCTCATAGGGCTTGGTCTCCAGACCCCTGATCATCCTTGTCGCTCTCCTCTGCACCTGCTCCATTCTGTCCACACCCTTTTTGAAGAGAACCACACACAATACTCCAGCTGTGGCCTTCTTATCTCCCAGTCAATCTCTCAGACTCCCTTTTGGCTAATGATTGAGTCAAGGAACAGAAAATCTTTGATAATTTCAATTTCATCATTGTCAGGAAAGAAAGGGACTTTTTAAAAGGGAAAAGGACCTTTTAAACATCTGTTAACTATTGTTGTTTAAAGCTGGGCTTTCTGTGTCATTATTAAAGGGAAATGAGTGTATTTTAAAGGACCTTTTTTCTGCCTGTGTTCCTGTAAGGAGAGAACAGGGACCTCCCTCACAAAGTTTCTAATAGCAAAACAGAATGGTTTGAAAGGTTGGTTTCCCCACATAGCCCCAAAGTCAATTTATGAGATTATTTGGAAAAAGCATCAGGGAGGGTATTCAAGGAGACAATACAAGAGCCTTTTCTGGAAGACCGCATGTGCATCATGAGTCATCAACAGGATTGTGCTGAACGCATTTCCCTCAAGCTAAAAGTACTAAGTGCTCTTAGCAAACCTGTCTCACGTTGGCAGTAAGATGGAAGAGGAGGGGGATCCTGTCTGCTGCTCTGAGCATCTTGTCGGAAAGGTAGGATAAAAACATGATAGCTAAAAAGTGCCCGCTGGATCGGTCTGAGAGCCAGCTAATCCACCATCATGTTTTGTACACTGGCTAAGAGCTCTCCCAACAGCTGACATTTAAGATACATTGCTTCTGACCAGGGGTGGAATTCTAGCAGGAGCTCCTTTGCATATTAGGCCACACCCCTGATGTAGCCAATCCTCCTAGAGCTTACAAAAAAAAGAGCCTTGTAAGCTCTTGGAGGATTGGCTACATCAGGGGTGTGTGGCCTAGTATGCAACGGAGCTCCTGCTAGAATTCCACCCCTGCTTCTCACCCTGGAGGTTCTGTGGATCTGGGGACAGATCTATTTCCCATGAATTTGTTTAGGTACAGCTTCAATGGATGAATGACCAGATGGTGATGAGAAAGGGTGGGAATGATTTTTGGAACCAGAACTGCTGGCTGCAACAGTTGCCTGGAAGCCTCTCATGATACAGGGGTACATGTCCTGCCTCTTTAGAGATCCCTTCATGATGACAGCCAGTGATTCTGGTGGGAGTGGTTATATGGCCTACTATTTGCTAATTATTGTGCTGAAGTGTCTTTGTTAAAGAGGCTTTTTTTGCTGCCAGATTCCAGCTCTTTCTGTTATACCTTGTGGAGCTTTGGTGACCCCCAGTGACTAGTGTAGAGTGTGCGCATGGGCGTGCAAACATGTGCTTTGCGTGGAATCTGGCAGATCTGATGTTTTCCCCACTGCTGAAGAAGATCTTGGCCATGAGCATCACATTAGTGATGTTTTGACAATTCACACAAAAGGAAACCTCTGAGGTCCAGATTTTTTTGAATGTGGCTTTTGAAAGGAGAGGAGAGACTTACAGAAGCTGTAACAAATACCTGCTTCCATCACAGGTAATAAAGGGGACTTTCTGAAGGTACTCACAGTTCTCTTTTGGTTGTCCTTTCCTCAGGGAGAAATAAGCACTGCTTTTGAAATGCGCACAAGGATCATGAAGCCATGCAGGCAGGGAAATGTATCTTATAGATCACGTGGGGATGTAAGGTGATGAATTAGCTGTTTTTTTCATGAGAAACAAGGGAGCCAGGTGCTGAAAAAGGAGATTTGCAGGAAACTTTCAAAATATAAAAAAAATTGCAGTTTAACCCCCTCCTCGGAAAAAGTAAAAAGAAAAAAAAAACAGAGAAAAATGTATATACCTTAACTTGGGGAAAATGCCAAATTTTTGCAAGATTATTGCATTGCATTATGGGGTGGGCCAGGGCTTTTCTTGTAGCAGGAATTCCTTTGCATATTAGGCCACACCCCATCCTCCAAGAACTTACAGGGCTCTTAGTACTGTAAGCCTACTGTAAGCTCCAGGAGGGCTGGTTACATCAGGGGTGAATGGCCTAATATGCAAAGGAGTTCCTGCTGCAGAAAAAGCCCTGGAGTGGTCTATGTATCTCATGTAGCCAGGGTATTTACAAATGAAGTCATGATGGAGGAGAGAAAATAGAGGTAGTAGTGGGGAGGTGAGAAGAGGGGAAAGTATCAGTAGCGAGGAGGGAGAAAGAAAGCAGTGGTTATAGGAGGGGTTGGGGAAGGAGAAAGCAGCGGCAGGAGAAATGGGGGTTGTGGAGGTTGGGATCTCCCCTCCCACTTTCATATGAATAAAATAGTAATTTATTGATGCACAAATAAAACTGAGCAAAAACTACATATATTTTATGGGGGAAATTCCCTGCAAGGAACTAGAAAATGGCAAAGAAATAAAGAGTTCTGAAGCTGAAGGGCACAATGGAGACACATGAATTCAAAACTGAGATTTTTTTTCCAGGTATAGGAATACAAATTTGGAAGCCATCCCTGACCTATGCAGGGATATTGTTGTCTGTTTTCTGAACAAAAAGCTCTCAACTGTTTTGCCTTTTCCCGCTATCCGTTTGCTTGCCGTTTTTTTTCAGCTTGACAACATCCTTTCTGAGACAGGATTCCAAGAACAGGCAGGGTTTAAATACTTTCTCCCCTCTGAGCACTTACTTTATTTCTTCTTCCAGACACTCAAAACTGTGGGTTACTTTTTCTGCATCTTCAGATTTCTATAAAAACAGATGCTAGTAGAGGGGGCAAAAACACATTGGCTCTCAGTGGGTGCCCCAGCTTACTCCCTCCTTCCTCATGCATAATATTTATATTTCCAGTGTATTTTCTCCTTTTGCCGGAAATGTAAGCCTTTGCATTTTATGTCGGTGAAATACTGTGCATGCCTCTGCAAAGAACAAGCAGAATCAGAGTCTCCAAGATAGAGCTGCTTTGCTTAGCAAAGACTTTAAAATGAAGGCCCATGATGGGTTTTAAAAACTCAAGAAGAGGAAGGGGGGGGGATTCAGAAGTGGGATGAAACCCTGAAGGGTCTGTTACACAAGCTGGAACAGTTGAACACTATTAATCTTGGCAGTTCTATTGGTGATGATTGGCACAGAAACACTGGTCCTTTGGGAGCATCAAGGGGAGAATCTGAAAAGGAATTCAGTGGTTTTATTTATTTATTTAGATCTGCTGTAGGGTAACGGAGAGGGAGGCAAGGAAGTCTCCTGCTCATTTCCCTGCCTGTTTTACATCTGTATACAAGAAGTCCCAAGTTTTGCACACACACTTCTGAATGTGTACCATGCCTGACCAAGGTTAGGCTTACCAGATTGTCATGCCATTGTGAGAAATCTCCTGCCCCTGGCTCCCAGTCCCCCATCACTGCTCCTCGCTCCAGTGGGAGCAAAGAATAGAGGGTGGGAAGTGATGTCATGTATTTTAAAAGTTTCATTGGTTTTCTGAAAAGTTGAGGGTAATGGGTAAGAGGGAATGGAAAGTTCTAATTACAAATATATCTTAGTCTGTGTGTAATATACTGTCTTAAAATACAGATCTGCATCTAATATACTTTCTTAGAATACAGATATTGTCACATATTAGTGTCTCTTAACTTTAAATCATCGACATTTTGATACATCTATGTTGTAAGTCTTCTTGTTGAAGTGCCTATTCAAGTTTACATTTCCAACAAAAGCAGTCTTATAGCAAAAGTTACAGGAGAAAGGAGATATAAGTTCACACCAAAGAATCTTAAGAGTCTTGAGTATCTAGCCAAATATGTCGTTTCACCCAATATTTTCTTGCTTCTTCCTTAGATTTCCCAGCCAACAACTGAGATAAATAGTCCAGCTCAGCCGTTTCCAGAATTTTCCCCACCAAGTCCATTCTCGTGGGGATCTTCTGAAGCTTCCATCTCTGTGCCAAAAGAATCCTGGCCGCTGTGTTAATCTGCGCCAACAAATGTCTCATCTCTTTGGAGTAGTCTTCAGGGTATATATTCAATTACCTTTAACTACAACCTTAGATGGCCAACGCATCGTAATAGAGCTGTAAGTCTAGTAAGATGTTCACTGGAGCAAATTAAAAAGTTCTATTTCTTAGGCGGTAACCAGTTCATTCCAGCAACTCTGAAAACTACAATGCTAAAATCCTCCCTCAGTTGCTATATGGAATACCTTTGTGGATTGGAGCCTTTAGTCCCTGCGTGGAGAATGTGCAATCATCATTCTGCCGTCAGATTTTAGGTGCTCCCAAATGTGTCCCCTACTCATTCATTTGTGCAGAGCTAGGTTTACACCTTCTAGAAACCAGAGCCTGGATTATGGCTTTTAAATTCTGGTTAGAAATTCATTTCAGAATGGATTCAGGAAGTTTATTATACTACCTAATGAAAGACGGGCATAGCATTACTTGGCTCTCTACATTTAACCACAAACTACAAAAACTTGGTATTGAGGTGGACACTCTTTTCTTATGTGATGAATTATATATCTTAAGAACAATCCAACTAAGGTTTATGGATCACGAATACCAAAAAGTGTTCCCCTCACATCTCCCTGTCTGCTCTGCAGCCAATCTAGGTGTACCCCAAAGACATGGGAAGATACCCCATTATTTTTTTACTTTGGACTCCCCATTCCATCGTTGGACTTTTACTTTGGTGCGTTTAAATTCCTTCCCATCAGCAGTTCTCTATGGTAGGTTTAGACAGATACCTCTCCAAAATAGATTATGCCCATGTGAATTAGAAGTCCTTGATTCTATATCCCATATTATTTTCGAATCTCCTCTCCTGGCCTCATAACATAGACAATTTTTAGCTGAATATCTCCAACACAATGTATTTACTAAAAGGAAAATTCTATCCTACCTTTAAGAAGACATTAATCCCCATATTACTACATGTGTTGCAAACTTCTTAGTGGAAGCCTATAAAATTAAATCTAGGCATACTACTGTATTTTAATTGCTGGGTGCCTACTTTTGATTAGTATTATTGGCTGCTATTTTAATTGATTGTTTATGTATTGTTCTTATAATATTTCAGGCCTTTGAACCTACTTTTGATTGTGAATCATTATTGCTCTTATACCAATAAAGGTCTGGACCGAACTGAACTATATATTCAATAAAAAAAATAGTTCTGGTTTAAATTGGATCTGTGTCTTCAGAATTTTCTGTAATAGTTCATGAACCATTTTCCAATAGTCTTTCACTATTGTGATGTCATGTAATGTTGCAATGTCACCTCTGGTTATACCTGGAAGCGACATGATGATGCTTTAGGAATTCCCAATCCCAACAGATCTGGCAAATTCCCATAGAGACTGGAGAAATTCCTAGAGCATCATAATATCACTTCTTGATGTAAAGGAAGTGGCATCATGATATCAGTCTCCATCCCATTGACCTTCTGCCTCAGAATCCAGAGTTATCATGACCAACCAGTCCTCCATAAATTTGTCACTTTGAAAACCCATCTAAGCTGGTGGTCATCACCACATCTCAAGACCAGTGAGTTTCACAAGCCAAGTCCTGTGCAAAGAAATCTGACATGGCTCTTTTTCAAAACTGGGAAACTCCAATTCTGCATTCATTATTCCAATTTTGTTCTGGGTTCCTCTGGAATTTCAAGGCAACCACAATCCTATACCAGTTTGGTATAGTGGTTAAGTATGCAGACTCTTATCCGGGAGAACCGGGTTTGATTCCCCACTCCTCCACTTGCAGCTGCTGGAATGAATGGCCTTGGGTCAGCCATAGCTCTCCAAAGAGTTGTCCTTGAAAGAGCCAGTTTGGTGTAGTGGTTAAGTGTGTGGACTCTTATCTGGGAGAACGGGGTTTGATTCCCCACTTCTTCACTTGCAGCTGCTGGAATGGCCTTGGGTCAGCCATAGCTCTGGCAGAGCTTGTGTAGCAGTGAGGCTTCCTGCCTCACTTGTCCTTGAAAGGGTAGTTGCTGTGAGAGCTCTCTCAGCCCCACCCACCTCACAGGGTGTCTGTTGTGGGGAAGGAAGATAAAGGAGATTGTGAGCCACTCTGTGACTGAGATTCGGAGTGGAGGGTGGGATATAAATCCATTATCTTCTTCTCAGCCCCACCTACCTCACAGGGTGTCTGTTGTAAGCAGAGAAGGTAGAGGAGATTGTGACCTTTCTGAGAATCAGAGTATAGGGCAGGATATAAATCCAATATCTTCTTTTTTCTTCTTCTTACCCTCATGACATACTTTCTGCTTTCTTTGGAAATGGCAACAGGGATGCCATTGTGCCTTCCTTGATCACAGTTGTGAACACATGCAATCTTTTGCATCTGAGTAAGATGCTCCACAGCCAACAGCCTTCCTGCTGCTGCAAAGGGCATGCCAAATGGGATGCAAGTTAGAGAGCAAATGCATATTGACAGTGCAGCCTTTGTGCCAGACATGGTCTGGCTGCTTTCTTGGAATCTCACCATTCTTCTGAATTAGCCCATCTGGCTTTAAAAAAAAAAAAAAATGGTCAGGAAATCAGCAACATTGCAGCTCTGTCAGCTCCAACCTGCAGCCGCTAATTAAAACGAGGCAGCCGTTCATTCTTCTTTATCAGTGCCTTGTTGAAAAGGCCCGATAAGTAAGCATTGTTTGCTGTAATGGAAATGTCTTCTACTTAAGACAAAACGTCACCTCCAATTCCTTGGTAACGTGTCCCTCCTGACTCATGCGTTGCTAGGAAATGGATGTTTTCTCATTTGAATCTCAGTGATAAATTTGATGACCGACTGCTGTAGATCACTGTAGGGCAGCCAAGTTATTTATTTTACTTCATTTATATCCCACTTTTCTCCACAATAGGGATCCAAAGTGGCTTACAACATTCTCCTCTTCTCCATTTTATCCTCACAATAAGAATCCCGTGATGTAGGTTAGTCCGAGAGTATGTGTGTACCTATAGCCCAAGGTCACCCAACAGAGGCAGAGGAGGGATTCGAACCTGAGAGTCCCTGATGCCAGTCCATCCCTCTAATTACTACACTACGTGGGCTGTCAAAGCACAGAGCTGAAGGATGAAGCCTGGCAGGAGTCAGCTGAGAACTTGATGGGTCATAAGAACCGAAGAAAAGTCATGTTGGATCACGCCAATGGCCCATCCAGTCCAACACTCTGTGTCACACAGAGGCCAAGAAATCCAGGTACCATCAAGAGGTCAATCAGTGGGGCCAGAACACTAGAAGTCCTCCCACTGTTGCCCCCCCCAAAGCACCAAAAATACAGAACATCACTGCCCTTGACAGAGAGTTCCATCTATACCTTGTGGTTAATAGCCACTGATGGACCTCTGCTCCATATGTTTATCCAATCCCCTCTTGAAGCTGTCTATGCTTGTAGCTGCCACCACCTCCTGTGGCACTGAATTCCACAGATCCATAGAAATCAAGATGCCCTTCCGATTGGGGTTGAATGCACGGCTTTTTTGTAGCAGGAACATCTTTGCATATTAAACCACACCTCCCTGATGTAGCCAATCCTCCAAGAGTTTACAGGGCTCTTAGTACAGGGCCTACTGTCAGCTCCAGGAGGATTGGCTACATCAGGGGGGTGTGGCCTAATATGCGAAGGAGTTCCTGCTACAAAAAAGCCCTGGTAATGTAATCCCAAGCAGGTAGCAGGCATGCTGGGATGGAAACAGAAAGATAGACAAAGGAAGGACAAGCTGGGTCATGTAAATGTGAAGATGAATCAAAGTTGTACTCTTCAGTTCCTTAAGGGCTGTCATGTGGAAGAAGGCTCATGTCATGTGTGTCATTCTGTGCTACTCTAGAAAGCGAGAGCCGACCTAGTGGCACAAGGTAAAGGAAAGCGGAATTTGTTTTAACATTAAAAGAAACTTCCTAATGGTCAGAACAGTCCAACCGTGGTACCTAAAGAGATTGTGAGCTCTCCCTCAGTGGAAGTGTTCAAGAAAAAGCCATCTGCCTGGAATGCTCCAGCGGAGGATTTGCCGTATCAAGCAGGAAGCTGGTCTATTTATTTTATTTTATTTTATCAAATATATATCCCGCCCTCCCCTAACAGGCTCAGGGCGGCTAACAACAGTTAGAAACCACGTCGGCTATTAAAAACAATATGCAAAAAAATCAATTCCACCCATTTTTAACCATAAAATCCAAGATGCACATTGATGTTTCTGAATCTCTATATTTGTCCAATGGGATTGTCAGTGCTGTGGGGCATTTGCTGCCTCCCCTTAACCACTGAAGGCAAGCTTAAATAGTTCGGCCTTACAGGCCTAGTGGAGGGCATTCCACAAGAGTGGGGGCTATTGTCGAAAACGCTCTGGCTCTAGTGGTGGACAATCAAACTTCTTCCAGTCCGGGTATCTGAAGGAGATTTTGGGACCCTGAACGTAGTGCTCTCTGGAGCACATATGGGGAGCTATAGGTACCTTGGGCTATAGGTACACACACAGTCTCAGACTAACCTACATCACGGGATTCTTATGGTGAGGATAAAATGGAGAAAAGGAGAATGTTGTAAGCCACTTTGGATTCCTATTATGGATGGACTCTCTACAGATCAAGGATATGGAGCTACATTGCAGACCCAGGACCCCAAATCGGCTGTTGCCCAGGCAGTATTGAAAGTGGGGCAAAATCAGGAAGGGCTTTTCTTCTTTTATGGTTCTTTCATCTTAAGGGACTCGATAATGTATTCCAATTTCATGGAACACTGACCTGATGATATCAGCTATTCCCTGACTTGTCTCTAATTGGCTAACCTGAATAAACAGAAGCATCAATCAGGAGAACAAGTGGTAATGAGGCAGTGGTAGAAACAGAAGGAGGGGAGCACTTTCGCTATATCTTGCCCTGTTCCTCCCCCCCTAGCACAGCCCCACATGGATTTGGTTCATACAGGTCCCATGATGCTCAGCAAGGTCATTTTGAGTGGTCCAAAGTGATATCTCCTCCTTTTTCTCTCTCGAGCAGAACAGTTGTTTGGATCTCATCCAATCATACCAAACAAGATAACAAAACAGGCAAATATTCTCTCCTTCAACTCGTTCCTTGGGAAATATTTCTACTATTCTTTTCAGGCCAAACATTCAAAATGGGAGTAACATAAGCAGCTCAGCCCAATCAGTCAGTCAGTCAATCAATCAGCCAGCCCAGGGCTACCTAGGCCAGCCTACGCAACACATGCCAGGCTGCAGCGTGGCCCATGAAATAAGGAAGATGAGAGAAGCGTTATCCAGTAAAATGACTGCAGCAGCATCCTCATGGAAATAGCATGCAAATGTTGTGCTCGGCATTTTGCAATCAGGTTTCAGCATGCTCAAAAAGGTTCCTCGCATTATTGAAAGTTCATTGCATTGCTGCATCCCCAGCAGGAACATGTGAAATCTGTGCCCTTCAGGCAGTGCCAGATTAAGCCCTGTGGAGGCCCCTAGGCAGTCAAAATCTTGGGAGGCCCCTTGCAAATTATTTCCAAGTCGGAGCACCTGCCCCCCACCTCCATGGCCCCCACTGCAGCCTGCAGGCCCTACCTTCTCAAAAGCCCCTTTGACAACACTGCAGGGGAGAGGCGGAGAGAGGCAAACTTGGCAAAAACACCAGCAGCAGCTGCACCAGCCAAGATGGGCAAAGAGCAGCTCAGTTGCTGGCTTTGTGTGCTGCGCAGGCTCCAAGGGCTGCAAGCATGGGGGAAACCATGGGGAAAAGCTGGCCTGGAGCCCCTAGGCCAGTGGCTACTTGGCCTAATTGTTAATCCAGCTCTGCCTTCAGGCAGCAACAGTCAGAGGCAAGGGACTCCATACTAATGTAACATAACGTGTGCAGTGTATCTATGGGTATGGTACCATAACGGCCACAGTCCTTAGGGTTGCCAACCTCCAGGTGGGGCCTGGCAATCTCCTGAAATTGCAACTAATCTCCACACTACAAAGATCAATAGAGAAAACAGCTGCTTTGGAGGATGCACGCTATGACATTACGCCCTACTGAGGTCCTTTCTCCTCCCAAACCCCTCCTTCCTTAGGTCGTACCTTCAATTCTCCAGGAGTTTCCCAAGCCAGCCCCAACAGTTAGGGTTGCCAAGTCCAATTCAAGAAATATCTGGGGACTTTGGGGGTGGAGCCAGGAGACTTTGGGGGTGGAGCCAGGAGGCATTGGGGGTGGAGCCAAGATCAAGGCTGTGACAAGCATAATTGAACTCCAAAGGGAGTTCTGGTCATCACATTTAAAGGGACGGCACACCTTTTCAATGCCTCCCTTCCATAGGAAATAATGAAGGATAGGGGCACCTTCTTTTGGGGCTCATAGAATTGGGCCCCCAGGTCCAATCTTTTTGAAACTTGGGGGGTATTTTGGGGAGAGGCACTAGATGCTATACTGAAAATTTGGTGCCTCTACAACAAAAAACAGCCCCCCCCAGAGCCCCAGATACCCACAGATCAATTATCCATGGTTTTCTATGGGAATAAATCTCCATAGAGAATGACAGAGTTCCCAGCAGACATTTCCCTCCCCTCCCCCTGCTTTCTGATGACTCTGAAGCGGGGGGAGGGCCTTCAAACCGGGGGATCCCCTGCCCCCACCTGGGGATTGCCAACCCTACCAACAGTCCTTCCTTCAGGATTAGTACAAAAAATGAGGAGGTCTAATGTAGGGCCAGTGATGATTGCTGTGGGCAAACAATACTGATATATTGAGGCCCTGGGAGAAAAAAAAATAGCCGCTGTAGGCCTTTGCCTAAAAGAACTCTGCTGGGTTTCAGAGTCACATTGCCCAAGACACCACTGGCAAGAAGGGGAGGAAAATAACAAATGTGTATATTGGGAGAAAGGGTTGACATCAGTTCAGCTTTAACACTCCCTACACAATTGTGGGGCTTTTTTTGGTAGCAGGAATCATAGTTGGAAGGGACTTCCAGGGTCATCTAATCCAACCCCCTGCACAATGCAGGAAACTCACAAACACCTCCCCCTAAATTCACAGGATCCTCATTGCTGTCAGATGGCCATCCAGTCTCTGTTTAAAAACCTCCAAGGAAGGCGAGCCCACCACCTCTCGAGGAAGCCTGTTCCACTGAGGAACCGCTCTAAACTCACAAATACCTCCCCCTAAATTCACAGGATCTTCATTGCTTTCAGATGGCCCTCTAGCCTCTGTTTAAAAGCCTCCAAGGAAGAAGAGCTCACCACCTTCTGAGGAAGCCTGTTCCACTGAGGAACCGCTCTAAACTCACAAATACCTCCCCCTAAATTCACAGGATCTTCATTGCTGTCAGATGGCCCTCTAGCCTCTGTTTAAAAACCTCCAAGGAAGGAGAGCCCACCACCTCCTGAGGAAGCCTGTTCCACTGAGGAATCGCTCTAACGGTCAGTAAGTTCTTCCTAATGTTGAGCCAGAAACTCTTTTGATTTAATATCAACCCACTGGTTCTGGTCCTTTGCATATCAGGCCACACACCCCTAATGTAGCAAATCCTCTTGGAGATTACAGTAGGCCCTGTATTAAAAGCTCTGAAAGCTCTTGGAGGATTGGCTCCATCAGGGAGGTGTGGCCTAATAAGCAAAGGAGTTCCTGCTACAAAAAAGCCCTGCAGACATCTATGATTATACAGACCCCCCCCCCCTCTTGACACCTTGTTCTAGAGGCTATTCCATACTTTCCACCACATAGGACAAAATGCAGTGCAGCTTGACAGGAGAACAAATGTATTTAATAAGCATTTCTACCTTGCTTTCTTTCCAGATGGGAAATTACTGCTTCCAAGTTCCAATTCCCTGCACCCCACCCCCACCCCCCCCGAATTAGGGTTCCCAGCTCCAGTTTGGGAAATCCCTGCAGGTTTTGGGGGTGGAGTCTAGGAAGGATGGAACTTGGGTAGGGAAGGATCCTATGTGATGCCATAGCATCCACCCTCCAAAGCAGCCATTTTCTCCAGAAGAACTGATCAGGTGTAATTCTGGGAGATCTCCAGACCCCAACTGTAGGTTGGAAACCCTACCAGGAATTGAGGACTGAGAGAAAAAGAAGCCTTCACATCATGACACTCTAAGGCTGTGATCATACACTAAATAATGCACTTTCAATCCTCTTTTAATGCACTTTCCAACTGGATTTTATTGTGTGAACTGGCAAAATCCTGTTGGAAAGTGCATTGAAAGTGGATTGAAAATGCATTGTTGTGTATGTGTGATCACAGTGCAGGAGAGGCTCTTTCCTAAAGGCTCACACTCCTCACCATAAAAAGTAAAAGGTAGTCCCCTGTGCAAGCACCAGTAGTTTTCGACTCTGGGGTGACGTTGCTTTCACGTTTTCACAGTTGCTTTCACGTTTTCACGTTTTTTACAGGGTGGTTTGCCATTGCCTTCCCAGTCATGTACACTTTTCCCCCAGCAAGCTGGGTACTCATTTGACTGACCTCGGAAGGATGGAAGGCTGAGTCAATCTGGTGCCGGCTACCTGAACACAGCTTCTGCTGGGATCGAACTCAGGTCATGAGCAGAGCTTGAGACTACAGTAGTGCAGCTTTACCACTCTGCACCACCATGCCCAGGCTCAAATGCCTGCAACAGAGAAAAGGAGCTCAGTGCAGACTCCACTCTGCTGGCATAGATGACCCCAAGATTCCCTCTCCTGCTAGGTCATCCTTCTCACCCTTTTCTCTTTTGAGGCAGAGTAGGACACAGAGTAGGACACAGGGTTGCCAACTCCAGGTTAAGAAATTTTTGTAGATTTGGAGGTAGAACCTTGAGGAGGATGGGGTTTGGTGAAGGGAGGGACCTTGGAGGGGTACAATGCCATAAAGTTCATCCTCCAAAGCAGTTCCCCCCCCCCCAGAAACTGACTTCTATTTTGTAATTCCAAGAGATTTCCAGGGCTCACCAGGAGGTTGGCAACTGTTTGGGACATGTTCCAGAAAAGCGATGAAAGAATGGAATCCTGGGCCTCTGAGATTTCCATGTATGGTACCTTCAGTGGACCTCTCTGGAGCACAGATGAGCACCCTATGGCTGAGCTTCTAAGCAAACTACCCGCTGCGTTGTACTTCCAAAAGTCGTGCCTTACCATTCTGCTGTAGTAACACAGTCTCCATGTTTGCATAACGGTTTGATTGAGCTCCATCTTTCACCCATTGACCTTTTTGGACGTTTTCCTGTTTCTCCTCCTGCGGGGCCACTTCAACACTAAAGTGGCATCCTCGGTTGAGTAAACCTGGCAATGTGTCAAGCGGACTTATTTGGGGATGTATTTACACTTGTCAAGTCTAGTACTCCCTAGGCAATTGAGCTTACTTCCTGCCGACATAAAAATGATTTCATTAACAGGATCTGTCATGTTATTATCGTATATTGCTGACTTACCTTGCTAGATTCAAACCACTAAAGGCCTAGGCACTCTTCTGAGCCAGCTAGCAAAATGCATGCTAAAAGGTGGGAGCATTTGAACCAGCCTGACATTGAATTTTCACACAGTGCAATCAAAGCCTACCAGTCATGATCCAACCAATTATCAAAACTTGCCTTGCAGCAAAACAGCAGGAACAAAATCCTGCTCTCTTTCTAAATACTCTGTACTCCAGGGGTTCAAGGGCCAGATCTTGTGGTTGTGGATTCCATAATATATTTATGCTGGGAGAAGGACTTCCTTTTTCTTCCAAGCGGGGTGGAATTCTAGCAGGAGCTCCTTTGCTTATTAGGCCACACACCCCAATGTAGCCAATCCTCCAAGAGCTTACAAAAAAAGAGCCTTGTAAGCTCTTGGAGGATTGGCTACATCAGGAGTGTGTGGCCTATTATGCAAAGGAGCTCCTGCTAGAATTCCACCCCTGCTTTCAAGAAGCAATTTTACAGTGTGATTTTGAGTTCTACTATTATAGTTCACCCCAGCCTGATCTCATCAGATCTCGGAAGCTAAGCAGGGTTGGCCTTGGTCAGCACTTGCATGGGAGACCCCAAGGAAGATGAGGGTTGCTACATACAGGAAGGCAAAGCAAACCGCCTCTCTTAATCTCTTGCATTGAAAACCCCCTAAGGAGTTGCCATGAGTGAGTTGGAACTAGGGATGGGGATAGACTGGGGAAATTGAGGTTGGCAAAGATTCGTGATTCGTGGGGGTCTCATGACCCATGAACTTTTCTGTTTCACAAACTGGTTCGAGGTTCATGGTTCGTGATGCAGTGCCACTTGCGAAAGCCATTGACAAGGTAAAAATGGCTTCTGCAAGATGTGCCACCACCATGGCATGACTCACAAGTGAACTCAGAAGGCCTTTAAATGCTTTCTAGTTTAGTTTAGTTTAGTTATATTTATTTTGATCCAGGCTCTGCCACCAGCACCAGCATGTCTGCTGACACAAATCACACAAATCCTAAAGCCACCTGGGAGGTTTGTGGGACGGCATGAACTGAGGCTTGTAACTCATGAACCAGGCCCAATTCATGATGAATTTCAGTTCATCATTCAGTTTGTGCTCAGTTGGTGTAGTGGTTTGGAGCCAGTTTGGTGTAGTGGTTAAGTGTGCGGACTCTTCTCTGGGAGAACCGGGTTTGATTCCCCACTCCTCCACTTCCACCTGCTGGAATGGCCTTGGGTCAGCCAGAGCTCTCGCAGAGTCGTCCTTGAAAGGGCAGCTGCTGTGAGAGCCCTTTCCAGCCCCACTCACCTTACAGGGTGTCTGTTGTGGGGGAGGAAGATAAAGGAGATTGTGAGCCACTCTGAGATTCGGAGTGGAGGGTGGGATATAAATCCAATATCATCCAGTACCATCATCATCCCTAGTTGCAACTTGACATCACACTATTATTGTTATTGTTATTATTAGAGAAGCAGGGGGGAAATCCTGTTGTCCAATTTATCCATTTCATTCACAATTTTATAAACATTTGGCATGACTTCCCCATTCACCTTTTTTTTCTGAACTAAAAAGACCTGTTTGGGAATCGCTGGTTTGTAGTAAGGATTTGAATTGTTCCATCGTTGTCAATATTTTTTAGAACTGGTGAGAAAAACATCCAAGATTAATCACAGTGCAATCCTAAGCAAAGTTAAGATTGAAGTCAATGGTTTTAGAAGAGTGCAAGTTTGTTTACGACTGCACTGTTGGAATCTTAAACAAGTCTATTCAACGGGATTTATTCTCAGGAATATTTTCCTAGCATTGCACTTTGAGGTTCTCTGCTATTCTTGGTTGGTTGTATAAATTTGTTTGCTTTGTGCATGCATGTTGGATTAATTTGACACACAATTTACATTACAAAGCACAGAATCTGTATGAATAAAGTGTAATGCAGATTTATTGAAACTTACATCTTGCTGGAAATTTTTATTTATTTTATTTTGTAATTTATTTTATTTAATTTATATCCCGCCCTCTCCACCAAAGGCAGGCTCAGGGCGGCTCACAGGATAGGGTAAAAAATGACCAAACAAGATAAAAACATCAATAAGACATAAGACATAAAAACAATTTTAAAATATCAATTAAAAACAATATAACAATAGATGCTAGTTTAATGATTCATGGTGCAATTAAATTTTGATGGTAGCAGTATAACTGGCTAGTCAATATTAGATGTTCCAATGGTTACATATTATGATAAAAGTTTGATTAAATGGGAAAAAAGCATTGGAAATAGTATTTTATTTATTTAATTCAATTATACTCCACCTTTCTCCCCAGTGGGGACCCAAGGTGGCTTACATCATTCTTCTCCCCTCCATTTTATCCTCACAACAACCTTGTGAGGTAGGTTTGGCTGAGAGCATGTGATTGGCTCAAGGTCACCCAGTAACCTTCTTCACAGCAGTGCGGAGATTTGAACCTCAGTCTACCAGCTCCTAGTCCAACACTCTTTCTAATAATTGATTGAAGCCTTTCTTACTAAAGATCGGGGCGAATCACACAATTAATCAACCAATGCAATATAATAAATATAACAGCGATACGAAACTGGATTGCAAAATCAGAAAATACTGCACCAACAAAAATAGCATAATAGATAACATCAAATTAAACTCTGCTTATGAGTATCACTAAAAATTCACAGATGTTAAAGTCACAAAAGTGTTTCCTTTAAAAATAAAAAGCCTTTATTCTTTATATAAACAATTATAGCTGCAACAACAATAACTACAAAGCCACATCCCAGTAAAGAAACACAAAAATCTATCAAAGTTAATAAACTCTGTAAGAATATTAGAGAGTAATAGCATGTACCAGCAAGAAAGTATCTGAGACCATATAGTTTCGGTACAGTCATCATATTTCCACAAAACACTCCAGCACTCTTAAGCACTGCACCACACTGGCTCTCAGTAACAGGTGGGATAAAAAGGAGAGGAGAATCACCAATGAAAACCAGCAAAACTTATAGTATATCATCATAAAATACAGTTTAAAAATCATTTGATCTGGAGCATAAGCTAGTTGCTTAATCTGCTCTTAACCACAGGGGATGGTGCTTGATTGGTGTTTGATTGTATGAATGATGTATTTTTAAAAGTTCTCAGCTTTTCTGAGTTGGGTCCCCCCTCCCACACACAAGCTTATCCTTTTATGTTACTTTTTTCCTGTTTTAAGCTGTAATGAAGCAGAGCAAAAAACAGTTGAACGGAAGTAAATTAAATGGATCGAAAGTAATGATATGAAAAGAATAATGAAATGAGTTTAGGTGAGTCTGAACAGTTGCAATCCAAAAGGAAGTTCTCCAAGGAGCTGAAATGTTTATGCACTAAAGAAAAAGAATTTTTTTTTCAGCATTGCTAATTTTCTTGCCCAGCTGAAAAGGCCTTGCTTGTTTCAAGCCTACACTGAACCTCAAAAAAGATATTATGCAGAATTCTAGCTTTTCCCTCTTTCTTTTTTTTTTCTTAAAAACCCCACCCAATATCTGTTGAAAGGGGAGGAAAGCCCAAAGAAAGGATGTTTTAACCTTTTTTTCCTGTGCATGTAACTGGTCTCTCAGCTTTGTTGTGATAGAAAAAGAATGCTTCTCACTTTGGGAATGTGCCATGCCACAACCAAGATGTAGGAAAAGTATGGTGCGATGACAGGTTCCCAAAATACTTGCTTTTAAAAGAAGAGCAGAGGTGACATTTGCATGCCACTTGGCATGTCAGTCAAGGTTCCCCTTGAGCAGCCTTTATTTTTCATCAACTTCTTTTAAAGCCCAAGTGCCCCAGTTTCCAAGATTTTCTATCAGTGACAAGCAACAAGTGGAGTGTTGGGGGATTCCACACAGGTATTTCTTCTGTGGGGCTGTGGTTCAGTGGGCAGATGGTTGACATGTAGGAAGTCCATGCCCCATCTCTGCCGCATGGCAGTAGTGCATTCAATGCACTGGTTCTGTGCAGCAGTCCTTGCAGAGAGCCTGCACCCCAATTTTTGAATGAGAGAGATTCTCTAGTTTGATCTAATGTACTGTTTGTGCCCATGGCGGTAGCGTGGTGGCACTAGTTCTGCCTGGGGACATGGCACTGTCTGTGGGGAGAGACCCCTGCAGCTCTGGGGGCTCTTCCACAAACCCTCTGCTCCTTAGAATCAGTTTTCTCACTTAATACTGTGATAAAACTGACTGTTCTTTTCCCACCATTGGGAGAATTGGAATTTTTTTAGCCCCGAATACCCCAGAATCCAAATTTTCTTCAATTCCACCCTAGCAGTTGCTCTGCCCTTGGGCTTCTGCTTTTCTCTGCTCAAGTGATCAGTTCCCCACCAGTTGCTGCATGAGTGCCTTTTGATCTGCAGCTCCCTCCAATTTCCCTCACGGCTTCCTGCTCATGCTTTTTAGAGTTCCAGAAGCCATAAGGGAAGTTGGAGGGAGCCGCAGATCAAAATGCACCCATGCATCAACTGGTGAGAAACTGATCACTTGAGCAGGGAAAAGCAGAAGCCCGGGGGTGGAGCAACTACTTAGGGAGGAATCGGTCCCTGTGTGTTTATATGTTGAGTGGTAGGTTAATTTGGTTGGGACTGTACAGATGGGCACCTGGATAACTTCAGTGAACACCTGGTGGTACCAGCAGATGCACAATAAGCTTTCCAAGTCATGCTGAGCTTGGAACGCTCTCTCTCTTTTTAAAATCTTATTTAAAAGTGGACTCAGGGGAAGGGAAATCCTCGCTGTATCCAAATCCATGTCCTCTGAGCAAGTAGTCTGCTTACTGCACAGTTGTACTGCCCACCGAGATGCTTTCTCCCTCTTCATTTATATTGTATTAAATATCTTGAGGTCTTTCACTGGAGAGAGAGGACGTGAGGGGGATGCGATTTTATTATGGTGCGAGCATTTCATTCAAAGTCAGTGTATTAAATTTATTCCAATTTGAAGTGGCTTCTGCCGGTGTAAATTGTTTTTTAGTTCACATGTTTGGTATTGTGGTCGCTGTGGCAACACATTGTCTAATTGAATTCCAAAGCATCTCCCTTGATTTCAGAGCAACACTAAAGGGCATGTGTGTTCACTGATGGCAGGACTCAGGATGGAAAGGGGCACAAGAATGCTGAGGAAAGTGGCCCATTAATGGAGGAGTTTTTGTTCGCAAGCCAGGTGTTTTTCAAATGTCCCCCCTGCTTCAGTCCCTCTGATTCAGTTCACTCCATGTTTACCTCCCCACCCACCCCCACCCCCATGACATCATTCTTCTCTTTAAAATTAAAAATACTCCTCCCATTTCCTGGGTTGAATGCAACCAGCTTTCCTACTGTTGGAAAAAAAAGAGAAGATGATGGCCACCCAAAGGGCGATTCTGGGGGTCATGGGAGCTCTGTGGACACTGCAGGGTAGAAGATGTAAGGATGGCAGGAATTTGTTGACATGAGACTGAAAAAAAAAAGGGCTGGATCCAAGTCCCGGATGACAGCTTCCCTTTTTTGCTTGAGTCCAGTGGCACATTTAAGACCAACAAAGTTTAATTCTGGGTACAAGCTTTTGTGCACATGCACATGAAAGCTTATGCCCAGAATGAAACTTAGTTGGTTTTACTGGACTCAAACTTTGTTCTGTTGCTTCAGACCAACATGGCTGCCCACCTGAATCTCTCTTTTGTTGCTGGACACAGCTCGGTGAGACTGGAAGGCTGGCACAGTTTGTACTAAGGTTGGCACTGCTAAGTACTAAGTATTTTGTGATGAAGACTCTCACCATGATCTGGCATCACTGTGTGCTTCTTTCATGGTTGATTGTTCAGATTAGCGCTGTGCATCCATCACAGAATGCACAGTCTGGTCTTCTTCTTTATAAAAAAAGAGCTTTGACATTTTTTGAAAACATTTCTTGGGTGCACATGTGCACATATGTATTACTAGTATTTTTTTTTTAAAAAAAAGAATGGCAGAAATGGAATGAAAGCTTCACACTTCTGAACTGGTTTGTGTGCACATCAGGAGAGCTCAGACATCTGGAAATGTGGGATGAATTCACAGACATCTGTAAGCATGGTTTCTTTCTTTCTTTCTTTCTTTCTTTCTTTCTTTCTTTCTTTCTTTCTTTCTTTCTTTCTTTCTTTCTTTCTTTCTTTCTTTCTTTCTTTCTTTCTTTCTTTCTTTCTTTCTTTCTTAAATTTGTATCCCACCCTCCCTGTTATATTTCTCTGGTGGCTGTTTACTCTGCATCCAACTCATAATACAATGGGGTGAGTACAACTGGGGAATGGCTGACAGATGTTGGTATGTGCAGGGCCGGCTCACCCACTCTGCAAACGAGGCATTTGCCTAGGGCACCAGGAGGAGGTTGCCAAATTGGTCTCCCCCACCCCGTGCCTAAGACAAATTCCTATGTTTCTCTTCCCCCCCCCCCACGTAGCAGTGATTGAGGGGGGCAGGGAGCCTTCCTGGGGCACCACGTGCCCTAGGGCTGGTACTGGGTGTATGAATAAACCCATTTAATCCATTGGGGGAACCAACTATATTGGGCCAAACTGCCCATCTGACCACGGCCACATTTCTTTTTAAGCCCAATCTAGCTCTGTCTCCCTGTTCAAAGACTCATTGGATTTTTCAGTTTCTCATAACCATTTATGCCTATATCTATCTTGCTTCGATCTCTGGTTCAGCGAGGGAATCCTGGGCATGGAAGCAGTCTTCTATATGTGTTGATGAAGTTACACTTCCTAAATGCTCCTCTCCAGCTGCATGGTAATCTAGTGCCAATTGTAGCTGCCTGTCTACTTGTCAATCTACCTGTCTGTCTCATTTATCCTCCCAAGGATCTCAGAGCAGCATACATGAGTCTCCCCTCCTCAATTGCATCTTCACAACCACCCTGAGTAGGAGGTCAGGCTGCGAAAGAGTGAATGATCCAAAGGCCTTTCAGAGAGTTTCACAGGTGAATAAGACTTTGAACTATGATCTCTCATCTTGGGCTGACACTTCAACCACTAAGCCACAGTGGCTGATGGAACTGGATAGACGCGCCATTTGATGTCTGCAAAGCCAAGATGAATAAATATGGTGCTTTTAGTTTTCATCTATATTTGTTTTGATCTTTTCTTTGCTGATTGTTCTTTGTATATTTGAGTATTGATTTTAATTTAAGCTAGTAAAGGTATGCATATTCAAGTTTCAAAGTTTTATTAGAATTGTAACAAAGAGAGGGAGGGAAGGGGAAATAGGGAAGGAATAGGAATAAAAATGCAAATAAAGAAGTTTCATTCTACATATCATAGTACCAAAAGGGGAACAATAGTTCAAAAAAAAATTCAAAGTACATTGGAATACAAAGTAAATATTTTAAGACTTAGCCTATATACATCCAGGTCAGTCATGATACAAATAAAAAAGGTAAAGGTGGTCCCCAGTGCAAGCACCAGTCATTTTCGACTCTGGGGTGACGTTGCTTTCACAACGTTTTCACGGCAGACTTTTTATGGGGTGGTTTGCCATTGCCTTCCCCAGTCGTCTACACTTTCCCCCCAGCAAGCTGGGGACTCATTTTACCGACCTCAGAAGGATGGAAGACTGAGTCAACCTGGAGCCAGCTACTTGAACCCAGCTTCCACTGGGATCGAACTCAGGTCATGAGCAGAGGGCTCCGACTGCAGTACTGCAGCTTTACCACTCTGCGCCACAAGGCTCTTCCATGATACAAATACAAAAAGAAAAAATAGCAATTGCACATTGACTCTATGCACTCTCTATAGGGTTGTCAAGTCCAATTTAAGAAATATCTGGGGACTTTGGGGGTGGAGCCAAGAGACTTTGGGGTGGAGCCGGGAGCAAGGGTGTGACAAGCATGATTGAACTCCACAGGAAGTTCTGGCCATCACATTTAAAGAGACCACAATGCCTTTTAAAAGCCTTTCCTCCATTTGGAATAATGAAGGATATGGGCACCTTCTTTTGGGGCTCATAGAATTGAACCTCCTGGTCCAATCTTTTTGAAATTGGGGGCAGGGGTGTTTTGAGGAGAGGCACCAGATGCTATGCTGAAAATGTGTGCCTCTTCAGAGCTCCAGAGCCCCGCTCCAGAGCCCCAGATAACCACAGATCAATTCTCCATTATATCCTATGGGAATTGGTCTCCATAGGGAATAATGGAGTGCCCAGCAGATGTTTCCCTTTCCACCCCCGCTTTCTGATGACCTGGAAGTAGAGGAGGGCCTCCAAATCAGGGGGATCCCCTGCCCCCAACTGGACATTAGATAAACACACAGGAAACCACCGCAGATGGATTTAACAACCTTACATGCGAGTGAATAAGTCTTAAAGACTACTTGTATCTTTTCCAAAACCAGATTCTATTAAATCCATAGGATAAATCAAAAGAGCAGACTATACTTCTCATACACTAAGCACATATTTCATACCATAAGTCATTAACCAAACACCTTCTGAAAATTCTTCAAGTTACAGTCCCAAAGATTTGCATGTAGCAAATGTAACTTTAAGAATTTTCAGAAGGTGTTTGGTTAATGAGTTATGATATGAAATATGTGCTTAGTGTATGAGAAGTATAGTCTGCTCTTTTGATTTATCCTATGGATTTAATGGAATCTGGTTTTGGAAAAGATACAAGTAGTCTTTAAGATTTATTCACTCGCATGTAAGGTTGTTAAACCCAACTGGGGATTGACAACCCTACTTTGGTCACCTCATGAAAAGACAATAATGCTTGGAATAGTGGAAGGCGGCAGGAAAAGAGGAAGGCCTAACATGAGATGGATTGACTCAACCAAGAAAGCCACAGCCCATAGTTTGCAAGACCTGAGCAAGGCTGTTAATGACAGGATGTTTGTTGGACCATCGGGTTGCTTAAGTTGGAAGGCAAACAACTTGATGGCACGCAGGTCTCAGATTCTGTGGGAGCTCACAGGAGTGCAGCTCCTGAACCTTTCTGAGAGTTCCACCTCCTTGTCTATTGAATAGTATGTGCAGCTGCATAACAATCCCTGGATGAGCTCCACCACCTCTTTTTCTACAAAATGACCACTGATGGCACGTAACAGCCACATGGTACAGGGGTTAGCATCAAACTAGGAACTAAGTAACCCAGTTTCAAGTCCACGCTCTGCCATGGGAAGTTGTTGGGTGACCTTGGGCCAATCCCACATGCAAAGCCTCACCCACCTCACAGGTTTTTCATTAGGACAAAATGAATGATAAGAAGAGAAAGATGCAAGTCCTCATTAGCGAGTTTTGGGTTCCCACTAGGGAGAAAGGCCAGCTATAAACACATTAAATACATAACATAGATTTGGGGTGGGGGAAAAAAGATGATTTCACCAAGACAACATCAGAAAAATATCAATCAGAACAATCACTTCATTCAGCCGTGTCTCTAACATGAAGAGGCTCATCTCCAGCTTGAGTTAATCATGATGTGACTTGACTCAGAGCTCCATATAAGGCACGCAGCAATTACAAGCACTTCAAAGACTTAGCTTGAAAAAAAACCAGGAAGAGAGATTGGCTCTGGCCTTTGCAGTGGTAAATAACTGATGGGAGAAAATGCCATCAAGCTGCAACTGACTTACGGTGGCCCAGTAGGGCTTTCAAGGCAAGAGACACCCAGAGGTGGTTTCTGGGGAGTGTGTGTGCAGGGAGGGAGAAGCAGGGTCAGATATGCTGCCTTGGACCACACCATTTGGGCTCCTGTGCTGCACTGCAGTCGGTGGGTCATATCTAGGGTTGCCAATCCCCAGGTGGGGGCAGGGGATCCCATGCTTTCGAGGGTCACCAGAAGGCAGGGAGGGGAGGGAAATGTCTGCTGGGCACTCCATTATTCCCTAAGAAGATCGATTCCCATAGAGTATAATGGAAAATTGATCAGCATGTATCTGGGGCTCTGGGGAGGCTGTGCTTTGAAGTAGAGGCACCAGATTTTTAGTGTAGCATCCAATGCATCTCTCCAAAACACCCTCCAAGTTTCATAAAGATTGGACCAGCGGATCCAATTCTATGAGTCCCAAAAAAAGGTGCCCCAATCCTTCGTTATTTCCAGTGGAGGAAAGGCATTTAAAAAGTGTGTGGTCCATTTAAATGTGATGGCCAGAACTCGTTTCAGAATTCAGTGATGCTTGTCACACCCTTGCTCCTGGCTCCACCCCAAAGTCTCTTGGCTCCACCCCCAAAGTCTCCTGGTTCCACCCCCAAAGTCCCCAGATATTTCTTGAATTGGACTTGGCAACCCTAGTCATATCTGTGCTGCTTACTCCCTTTGAACCAACCCCACCTTTCTCCCCAGAGGAGATGCCTGCCTCCATGTAACAACCCTGGACTTCCTTGGTGGTCTCCCATCCAGGTATTAACCAGCCCACTTTTCTCACTGAGCCTCAACGCATGTATGAAAAGCAATTCAGTCAGACTACACAGATACCCAAGAAATGATGCACTGCGACAAGAACTACAGAACTAAGAAACAGTGCAAAGAAGAAGATGACACTGGATTTATATTCTGCAGATTTATACCCCATCCTTCTCTCTGAATCAGAGACTCAGAGCGGCTCACAATCTCCTTTACCTTCCTCCCCCACAACAAACACCCTGTGAGGTGGGTGGGGCTGGAGAGGGCTCTCACAGCAGCTGCCCTTTCAAGGACAACCTCTGCCAGAGCTATGGCTGACCCAAGGCCATTCCAGCAGCTGCAGGTGGAGGAGTGGGGAATCAAACCTGGTTCTCCTAGATAAGAGTCTGCGCACTTAACCACTACACCAAACTGGCTGTCCAAAATGTTCCAGGCAACAAAATTGTTTAAGCCATGACATGTCATAATGGATGAAGGGAGCTGCAAAGGCAGAGGATACTGCAGTAAAATGAGACTTACTTTTGAGGAGACCTGCTTAGGATTGCTCCCAGCGTCTCATGTTCGGGTCATTTTGTAGAAAAAAGAGGTACTGGAGCTCATTAGCACAACCTATTTGCATATGCCACACACCCCTGACATCACCAGAAAGTATACTCAATTATATCAGCTCAGCATCTAGCTTAAAATGCTTCTTGAATTATAATTGTCACAATAAAACCTAAATACCGCCATACTTTTAAAATTACTTTTGCCTGTGACCACAGTGGCATGACGAAGATTTCCCTCTGTCTGCTTTATATGTTTGGGTTATTTTCCAATTTAAAAGTTTGTCCAATTGTAGAGTTCAGCAAAATTCTCACAAGGGATTTGAACAATGGAGCCCAGAAGCAAGTATTTGGAGGGGGGGATGTAAGAAAGAAAGAGCACGGTAAAATTTAGAAGTTCCGGAGCTTCGCTTCTGTGAGCTCCTGCCCAAAATGAGAAGGAGAAGAAGAAGATTTTGGATTTATATCCTGCCCTATACTCTGAATCTCAGAGTCTCTGAGTGGTCACAATCTCCTCTACCTTCCCCCCCACCCCCACAACAAACACCCTGTGAGGTAGATGGGGCTGAAAGAACTCTTACAGTAGCTGTCCTTTCGAGGACAGCTTCTATGAAAGCTATGGCTGACCCAAGGCCATCTCAGCAGGTGCAAGTGGAGGAGTGGGGAAACAAACCCGGTTCTCCCAGATAAGAGTCCACACACTTATCCAGTACACCAAACTGGCTTTCACAGCAGAGGAAATGGCAGCTGTTCTCAGAGGCCCGTCTTCTGTGCCTCTGGTTTCCCCCCACCTCAAAGAAGACCCCCCCACCCCAGCTCATGCTACCTTTCTGTGTCACACTATTGCAACAAACAAACTCTTAACATTTCTCATGCCTGCTCTTTTGACCCTCAGATTTCTATTTTATTTTCATGTCTCTCTTCTGTGAATTGTGCTTGTGATTCTCAGTGAAAGGTCACTTGAGGTTGCAATTTAAAGCAAATAATCTCCAGTTGGGGGCAAACTGCCTTCTTGGGCCATTTTAACTCCACTTTAAGTGTTTCATCCCCCCGGTCTTCCCCTCATCACTTCAGAATCGGTGCTTCCTTTTGGAATTTTGCTTCAAAATATGTTTTTGCATCTGTTTCCCTTCACTACTAAGTATGACATTTCACGTTTTTGACTGAGTGAACACGGCAATCTTCACCAGCACCCTGAGGATGCCGGGGTGGGGCAGGGTGGGGGGGTATTCTTTGAGGTGGGGGGAAACCAGAGGCACAGAAGATGGGCCTCTGAGAACAGCTGCCATTTCCTCTGCTGTTCAATTTGTCAGACTTCTGAGCATTCTGGCATCACATCAGAAGAAAGATAAATGAATAAATGCATACATAGTAGGAGACACATTAGATAACCATTTTGTAGGCTAAACAAGGAATGGGTGAAAAGGGCACTGGGGTTTGTCTCAATGTGTGACATACCAATGAATGGCAGATGAAATTTCGAGTGTGGGGGGCAGCAGGATCAGATATGCTGCCTTGTGTCAAACATGGCTAATTCTGATCAATAACTGATGGGTTTCTGGTCTGACACAAGCAGGCCTGTGTAAGATCCTACAGAACCAAATGCTGCTAGTTTATTATCTTTTCCTGGCCCCTCTTTGTTTTATGACTGTTAATTACAGGGACCAAAGCAATCAGCACCTTCCCATGGATCCTCCTGCAGAAGGAAGCACCATCTGGGCAATGCAAGGCCAAATGCCTGATAACACCCTGGGAATGTATGTAGTTTTGATACTTTATGTGTGAACGCTCCCCTGCTTCCCCTCCCAGTAGGAATCCCTTTGAAGTGTATCTTAAAACTTGTGTATCAATGTATTGGTTTCATTCTTCTCAAACCAAGGCTTGAGCCAAAGTAGCGGTCTATCAATAAACGTAGTCTTTGTATCAACTTTGACTCGTCATTGAACCCGCCTGCTTGACACCTTGGTCCACACCGTATGGGTTCCTGTGCTGCGCTGCAGTCTGTATCATATCTATTCTGCTTATGCCCTTTGAACCCATATTGGGGAGGGATGGTGGCTCAGTGGTAGAGCATCTGTTTGGTAAGCAGAAGGCCCCAGGTTCAATCCCTGGCATATCCAACTAAAAAGGTCCAGGCAAATAGGTGTGAAAAACCTCAG
Source organism: Heteronotia binoei (assembly GCF_032191835.1). Lineage (NCBI taxonomy): Eukaryota > Metazoa > Chordata > Lepidosauria > Squamata > Gekkonidae > Heteronotia > Heteronotia binoei. The sequence goes on from NC_083241.1 coordinate 15,914,966, forward strand.
CTTGACACCTTGGAGAGCTGCTGCCAGTCTGAGTAGACAATACTGACTTTGATGGACCGAGGGTCTGATTCAGTAGAAGGCAGCTTCATATGTTCATATGAAACAACTCCACCTCTCTCCCTAGGGGAGATCCAAAGCAACTTCCACTGCTCTTCTCTCTTCCACCTTATCCTCATGACTTGGTGTCCCAACAGAGTGATTAATAGACATTCCCACATTTTGACATATTCCTGTTTTATTGCTTTCTCATTCTCATCAATGGTTTGCTCAGTTTGTTAATTTTACTATTCTGTCCTTGGATCTTAAGTCTGTACCATTTTGCATTTTAAACCACTGCCTACCAGCTATGTGTAGCTCTGCTCATTGTACATGATTCCTCATCTGATGAAGTGTGCTTGGAGTACATGAAAGTTTACGTTCTGAACAAAACTTTGTTGGTCTTAAAGGTCCACTTGACTCCTACTTTGTTCTACTGCTTCAGACCAACATGACTGCTCACTTGGATCTATCGCCCAGGTCACCCTGTAAGCTTGAACAGCAGAGTGGGAGTTTAATCCTGGCTGTTCCAGAGCCTGGTTTGACACCAGCCACTACACTACTCTACCATAATTCTCAGTAGGTTGTGCACCCCATCCCTACTGCCCGTGTGTGTAGGACTGCAGTCTTAGGCTGAATTCAGACATCCAGGTTCAGCCAACTAAGGCAGGGGTGGTCAACGGTAGCTCTCCAGATGTTTTTTGCCTACAACTCCCATCAGCCCCAGCCATCAGCCATGCTGGCTGGGGCCGATGGGAGTTGTAGGCAAAAAAATCATCTGGAGAGCTACCATTGGCCACCCCTGAACTAAGGGATGGCCCCAGACAGATTAAAAAAGCCAGGTCAGACAGGCACAGCTGTCCTCGGATATCTCTGAGATGGATCAAATAGCTGCCACTTGGGAAGCGGTAGCAAATTGTTCTGCCGCACTCCATCCATCTTTCCGGGCGCCTGACTACGGGAGCGTGTGAGGTAAATCAGTGGTGTGAACCCGCCAGTCTGTTCTAGGTGCTCACTGGTATTCTTTTTTTTAAAAAAACTGCCCAGAGCATGTGTTTGTGTGGCCACAAAAAATGTAAAGGGAAAAAGAAACCCCAACTGCGCTAAAGGGGTGGTGCGCAACAACCATGTGAATGCACCAAAGTGTCCCCAGTTCAATATACGGGCACATTGCACAGGAGCATCTGATCGTGATATGGGTGCTCTAGTTTGGGGTGGCAGTTTGGGATACCTCCGAAGCTGCCTGTCTGTACCCGGCTTTACAATGCAGCCGTAAACAGAGATATGCCCCTCTGAGCTCGTTAAGGGTGTCAGACTGCACTGTTAGAAGCCCTAGTCTTCCTAACATGGGGTGAGCATATAAACAAGCCTTTGTTAAAGGGGCAGGACTTTTCTCTCGAGCAGTTTGCAACCTGACATACAGATCTAGTAGAATGAAGACTAGGGCTGCGATCACACAAACAGTTTGATCCATTGTGGTTGCTGTCCCCTTCTCGATTTAAAGTGCATGATCAGACAGCAACACCTGGCTCCAATTCTGACCCACCTTTGAAGTGCAGTGATCAGGTACGGAGGAAAGCCTGGTCTTTACAGATGTTAGCACTTTCACTCCATGTTTCTGGATGTCTGAATGTCCCCGTTGTGAATGCAAGGTGGTTAGGAGGTATGAACGTTCCCTTCTGGTGCTTTTTAAAATCAGGTAGTGATGTGTGCATAAGAGGATCTTGCACATAAGAGGGGTTGCCAAGTCCCATTCAAGAAATATCTGGTGACTTTGGGAGTGGAGCCAGGAGACTTTGGGGGTGGAGCCAAGAGACTTTTGGGGGTAAAGCCAGGAGCAAGGTTGTGGCAAGCATAATTGGACTCCAAAGGGAGTTCTGGCCATCACATTTAAAGAGACCATATTCCTTATAAATGCCTTCCCTCCACTGGAAGTACATACATAAACTTTATTGCATTAGCAATAAGAGCCATAGCAAGTAAACTTAAAAGTAAAAGAGCATAATATGATAATCAAACCAGCAAAATAATTAAAAATTGGAAATAATGGATAAGGGTACCTTATTTTGGGGCTCACAAAATTGCACCCCCTGGTCCAATCTTTTTGAAACTTGGAGAGTGTTTTGAGGAGAGGCGTTGGATGCCATGCTGAAAATTTGGTGCCTCTGCCTCAAAAAACAGCTTCCCTCAGAGCCCCAGATAACTGCGGATCAGATAACCAGATAGCCCTATGGGAATTGGTCTTCATTGGGAATAATGGAGTGCCCAGCAGACATTTCCCTCCCCCACTTTTGGATGACCTTGAAGCGAGGGGAGGGCCTCCAAAGTGGGGGATCCCTCGCCCCCACCTGGGGATCGGCAACCCTAACAAGAACAGAAGAACATAAGAGAAGCCATGTTGGATCAGGCCAATGGCCCATCCAGTCCAACACTCTGTGTCACATAAGAACATAAGAGAAGCCATGTTGGATCAGGCCAATGGCCCATCCAGTCCAACACTCTGTATCACACAGTAGCCAAAATACACACACACGCACACACACTGTGGCTAATAGCCACTGATGGACCTCTGTTCCATATTTTTATCCAATCCCCTCTTGAAGCTGCCTATGCTTGTAGCCACCACCACCTCCTGTGGCAGTGAATTCTACATGTTAATCACCCTTTGGGTGAAGAAGTACATCCTTTATCCATTTTAACCTGACTGCTCAGCAATTTCATTGAATGCCCACGAGTTCTTGTATTGTGAGAAAGGGAGAAAAGGACTTCTTTCTCTACTTTCTCCATCCCATGCATTATCTTGTAAACCTCTATCATGTCACCCCGCAGTCGATGTTTCTCCAAGTTAAAGAGCCCCAGGCATTTTAATCTTTCTTCATATGGAAAGTGTTCCAAACCTTTAATCATTCTAGTTGCCCTTTTCTGGACTTTTTCCAATGGAAAGAGGGATTGTGGAAGAGGGATTGTGGAACTGTCAAAAGGGAGCTGGAGTTTCAATTTACATTGCTTATGTGCATGAGTGAAAGACCCCCCCCCCCCAAAAAAAAGGGAAAAAAAGAAAAGAAAAGAAAAGAAAAGAGGATGCTGCAACAATCTGAATGTTGAACCCTGGGTAAGTGTGCCGTGAAGCCAGGTCAGGGTAGGATGTCTGATCAAAACTTCCAGTTACTGAGTAAAATGGTGTCATTATAGGCGTAGACCCTAGAACAGCTGCAGAACTGGGCTGGATTAAACCATGTGGAGGCCCCTAGACGGTCAAAAAAAATTTGAGGCCCCTCGCAAATTTTGGGGCAAATTATCTCAGAGTTGGAGTGGCCGCCCCACTGCTTGTGGCCCCCGCTGCAGCTTGCAGGCACCTTCTCCAAAGCCCCTTTGACAAAGCTGCGGGGGAGAGGCAGAGAGAGGCAAACTTGGCAACAACGCCAGCAGCAGCCACACCAGGCGAGTTGGGCAAAGAGCGGCTCAGTTGCTGGCTGTGTGTGCAGGCTGGGAGGGCTGCAAGCAGGGGGGAAACCAGGGGCGGGGGGAAGCTGGCCCAGGGCCCCTAAAGGCGTGGGGGCCCATAGGCCAGTGCCTACTTGGCCTAATGTTAATCCAGCCCTGCTGCAGAATTGCGGTTGGGTATAGTAATGGTGTACAGAAAGATGAGGCAGATCTGGATGGGGAAAGGTAAGAAATCCTATTGCTTGAATTTACAAATGAATTCTTTCTGCAAGTCCTGCCAGAATGCCTTGGTGGGACAAAGTTTATCGAAAACTACAGCAGAATGTCATTTCTTGACACGGCCAGTACTGAAGGTGTTAGCTGGGGCTCGTTGCCATGTTCATGACCATCTCAGTTTACCCCCGGGGGAAAAACAGTCACTGTTTTGATAAATGGGCTGAATTTTGCAAACAGTTGTAAGCAACTTTCCAGTTCTTTTGGCTAGCAAGAAGGCGTTTGTCCCTTCAGAAGGAGCAAGGGGGGGGGGGGGGATATGTTCCTTTCACAGTGTGATAAGGGTGAGCTGAAACTCCTAGCTTTTACACATTTTATGTGGTACTGAATGCTCCTTTTTGATAATTTTTCAGCACTTCTGGCAACATTTTGTTTAAAATTTCATCTGTTGCCCTCATTCCAGTATGCCCTAACAAACCACCCAGATGATGTTTTATGCCATAATTCCAATTTGTTATACATAACATCATGTCCTCATTCTCTTTTCTATGTGATCCCTGATTGGCTGGAACTACCCACGCACCTCATTCAGGAAGGAGGAAGGGCCACATCAGGGAAGGGAAGAATGGCACCAGGTCAGTGACCCACAAGAGGATTCATGCTTCCCCAAAGTGTATTTTGAAGGCCAGTGTGGTGCACTGATTGAGACTGCTGAATTAGGATTGAGAAGACCCAGATTTGAATCTCCACGCATGTCATGGAAACATTCTGGGTGATCTTGGGCCAGTCACTCTCAAACCCACTTCACAGGGTTGCTATAAGGATTAAACGGAGAAGAGGAGAACAACATAAGCCACTTTGGATCCCCACTGGAGTGAAAGGTGGGGTATAAATGAATTAAATAAATAGTGAATATGTCAGCAGGTATTTCTAGCCTCAACAACATCACAGATTTTGACTAAAAAACTGAAATGAGAATATTCAAGGCTGACATGGCTCACGAACCTCATGCCCTCAAAATGGCATTATAACCTTGGAAGCGACCCCCCAGGCTGCGATCACACACACTAAATAATGCACTTTCAATCCACTTTCAAAATCCACTGTGACAGTTCACACAGTAAAAATCCAGTCGGAAAGTGCATTGAAAGCGGATTGAAAGTGCATTATTTAGTGTGTGTGATCGCAGCCCCAGGGTCATCTAGTCCAACCCCCTGCACAATGCAGGAAATTCACCAATCCCTCCCCCTAAGTTCACAGGATCAGCATTGCTGTCAGATGGCCGTCTAGCCTCTGTTTCAAAACCTCCAAGGAAGGAGAGCATTTTCTTTAGAGCAAGCCCTGCTAACAAGGGGTTTATTTGCTTTGGATTGAAAATCTGCTTGTGTGTCACAGGGTTTCTGGGTCAGACAGGAGGAGTTGGTGTTCTGCAGATACTTTGAACTCATGACCCATTATGGAACTGGCTATCGCTGCCCCTTTTGGTCCTGGACCACTCTTTGCCTCTGGCCTGCTGAATGGAGTCACTGGTGCCCGTCCCTTTTCTTTCGCCTCCAGGAGGTTCTGTCAATTATTTTACGATCAATAAATATCCAAGCAGACATTGTGAAATTCTAATCCAAAGAATTTATACTATTAAGTCTGCTAGTATATAGGGAGAGATAAATAAAAAAGAAATTGTCAGTCAAATTCTTGGCAGTTGGGGTATGGCATCAGGAGTGATATTTTAACGTCACTCAACAAATCACTTTTATGACTTTGCCTAGAAAGTATAATGGATAATGGTTGCTGTAGATTCTAATGGCAATAATATGGCAGGCCTGCTTGAGTGTAGATGGAAACAGTCTAAGGGAAGAAATTGCCTATGGAATTTGATGGGATACAGCAAGAGGGACTGGAATCTGTCTCCATTATGATTTTGGAGTCTACACTGCCAAAGGACCTGGGCAATGGCAGAGTGAATGGAGCAATCCTTTGCAAGTCTGTTTAGAAAAACCAGGGCTTATTCTGAGGAAAGAGTTCTTGGGGTTGTAGCCCCCAATATCCAGATGGATTTCCAATCAGACTTTGCCTGGTGTATCAGGTACACAAATGATGGACTTGCAAAGGCTCCCCAATACTATTTCCTCTTTGCCTTCCCCAAAAGCCCCTGTATCTTCTCACCTTATCTACCCCCTTTTCACCTTCCCAACCACCAGCCAACCTATCTTTATCTGCCCCCATATTTTTCAGTTTCCCTACCCCTGGCAGCCTCATCCTGGGAAAAGTCTAGCCGAGTTGTGCAATGCTGGCTGCTGAGCCATGCCCAGGAACACAGTGGTGGAACACACAAGGACATGGGAGGGACCTCCATTTCCCTTGGAATCCTTTCCCCACAGTCTTCCTCCTCCTGGCAGTGCCCATCTCCTCACCTTCCCCTGCTTCCATATCTCCTCTGCACCTACCCAGACCTCAGTTCATTGCGCTTTGTTGAGGCACTTAAGGGTGCACATTCAGATACACCCAAGCAGAAATTATGCCTGAAATTAGTTGTGTCAGGCTGGCTCAGGGGCTCCTGAAAGGATGCAAAGCATTCCAGAAATTCTGAGAGTAATTTGGGGAGTCTTTGGATCTGAGATCTTCAGCCCTGTGTGGAACTTGCTAATGAACATCTGCCTATCCATATGTTAAACGGGGATGTGTAATTGGTAGGTGCACTTCTTTCTTGCAGTGAGCTTTCTGTTTGCTGTGGAGGCTCAGTGACATCTGGCCATGTTGACTATTGTACTGTGTTATGTCACAATTGCTGGAAGCTGCTTTGGTTTTGTGAAGAAGATACGTAGGCCTAATAAATCAATGTGGCAAGAGTGACCTGCCACTGCCTTGTCTCCCCATTGCTTCATCTCAAGCTGCCCATGGCTGCTGTAGATCAGGAAGCCTGTCTTAGTTATCTTCTTCCAGCTGTGTATCATTCAGAGTAACTATTCAGCTACCTTTAAATATGTAGCGCTAATGTTATCATGAAGAAAAACAAAAGACCACAGAAACACAACTTGCAGCAATGCAAAGTTAAGTGGCAGCAGCAACCTTTGGAATAGTCCTGAGGATGTTCTGCACAATGGAGAATGCCAAGATCTCCCATCAGACAGTTCAAACCCGGGAGGTTTCCCAATCCTGAACCCCACAGCCTCCCCAAGGGAGATTGATTTTTTCATCTTTGTCCTCTCTCTTCTGCATTTGTATGGCTCACTATGCCAAATCATGACGCTTTGCTCTTTGCAGTGGTAATTCTGACTCTGGAAGAAAGAGCTTCAAAGGTAATACTCCTTGGCTCTGCATTCTAGAACACCAGCACAATCAGGGTGCCAAGAAGTTTGGGCAAATTCTTCTCTACTGCAGGGTACCATTCAAGAGTCCCTCTGTTCACTGGAGAAGGGGTAGCAATTCCCTTTTATGCATACAGTGTTCATTTGCAATGCAGTGGAATGCTGGAAAGGGCCATACCTCAGTGGTAGAGCATCTAGGTTCTAGGTCAGGGGTGGCCAACGGTAGCTCTCCAGATTTTTTTTTTGCCTACAACTCCCATCAGCCCCAGCCATCAGCCATGCTGGCTGGGGCTGATGGGAGTTGTAGGCAAAAAACATCTGGAGAGCTACCCTTGGCCACCCCTGTTCTAGGTTTACTCCCTGGCATCTCCAGTGGAAAGGATCAAGTAGGAGATAATATGAAAGACCCTGAAGAGCTGCTGTCAGTCTGAACAGACAATACTGGTCTTGACGGACCATGGGTCCAATTCAGTATAATCATGTGTCATGTGACTTCTCAACAAAGTTGGAAAATTAGGAATAGCTGTGCTTGGCTGTTAAGTTCATACAATCATTGTTGAGTGCTCCCCCTTCCCACCCTGGAACATATAGGAATATATAGCCAAGCCATGAGAGCATTTAAGGCTGAGGTATCAAATTTGTTTGTTTTGAGGGCCAGATCTGACATAAATGAGACCTTGTTACAAAAAGGAAACAGCAGGGAAGAACTTTCCTTTCCTATGATCTTGGAAAGATGCATCCAGACAGAACCAACAAAACTTGTGCTTTCACGGAAACCCAGCTGATGTTCCTGAGTCAGGACTGACAAAGATAAGGTTCCAAAGCGGAAGGTGGTTTTGTACTTTATTTGAGAAGAGGGGTCTACACAAACTATGTCAGGAGGATACAGATCTACACACAGGGTTGTTGTTTTTTTTAATCAATCAATAAATGGCATTGTTAAACGTAACACTGAGAATATGATACTATGAGAAGACAGAAGACACATGACCAAGAATTATTTACAGCTCTAACATACAATATATTTATACTTGAGAGAGATATATGTGCATCTGTGGACATACACATAAATGCATGGGTGTAGTGATGTACATTTTTTTTTTTTGCCCACATACAAAAAACACATATATATGTAGAAAAAAGGCTTCTTTTGAAACAAAAGTCAAGGAATGAGTTTGCCTTCCAATTGCAACAGTCCTCTGCTTCATGGAGGCGTTTCCATTTGGTGGTGGGAGCAGCGGCCTGAGATGTTTGTCCTCCAGAGTCTGCACACATCCTGGGGGTCACTCGCATCCTTCTCCCAGTTTGCATGTTGCCAACCAGTCATTTTCTGAACTCTGTATCCACAGCTGCATTCTACGTACTGGCCAGCAAATACCAGCTTACGCTCTACATTCTGGTCATCATCTCCTGCTTTCTATATGGCCTTTCATTCATGGTGGGCTTTATGCACGATGGAGAAAAGGGGCAAAGGGGAGCCAGAAGAAGGCAGGAGAAGGCGTGTGACGGTTGGTGACACTTTAGTGATACTCTTGAGCAGGGGTGGAATTCTAGCAGGAGCTCATTTGCATATTAGGCCACACCCCCATGATGTAGCCAATCCTCTAAGACCTTACAAAAAAGAGCCTTACAAAGCTGCCTTCCCTCCTTTAACAGCAACATTGCAGCAACGATAGCTATGGTCTACGTTTAACCACTGGGAATGTTGGTCAGATAGGCTGCAGTCCTGCGAAAGCTATCCTAAGAGTAAGTCTAATGGAATAAAATGGGACTTCTTTATGAGTAGACCTGCTCAGGTTTGACCCTTCTTACAAGGCTCTTTTTTGTAAGCTCTTGGAGGATTGGCTACGTCAGGTGTGTGTGTGGCCTCATATGCAAGGAAGCTCCCTGCTCTTGTGTATCTGTACCAAACATAAATTATCCGTACATTTAAAACTAATTTTCTTTTGTTCAAAGGCTTGAGGAGTGGGGACAGGGAGGGCCAGAAGAAAGGGTGGTATGTACATGTGTATGAATAAATCAGTTTTTTTGTAAATATATCTTTTAAGCAACTGGAATATATATATATATATATCTTTAACACTTCTGGGTAAGGCTGATTGTATATCTAACGTCTCCCCACAAACATCAGCAAAAGGCCTCAGTCAAGTGAGGGAACCAGCCACTAATTTGGCTAGAATCAAATCAGAGATTGAGTCCAGACAGATAACCAATGGCGTACATGCTATTCTTAAGAATGAGGCGAGGAAGAAAAGGTTTCAGAACCAGTGGCCACTGGACTTTATTCGAGATGAGGGATCTACGTAAATCTGGCAGTGCTTTACAATCAATAAACGGGGTCCTTAAAACTAGGTACATAAGTGCTGTCAAATTTCAACTGGCTTATGGGGCCCCCAGCAAGGGGCTTTCAAGGCAAGAGAGAAGCAGAGTTGGTTTGCCATTGGCTTCCTCTGCAGAGTCTTCCTTGGTGGTCCCCCCTTCCAAGGACCAATTCTGCTTAGCTGCCAAGATCCAATGGCACTGGGCTATACCATGCTGCCTTCCCTCCCTTAACAGCAACATCAGTGCAAGGATAGCTATGGTCTACGTTTAACTACTGGGAATGCTGGTTAGATAGGTTGCAGTCCTGCAAAAGCCTTCAAAAGAGTAAGTCTAATGGAATAAAGTGGGACTTCCTTATGAGTAGACCTGCTCAGGTTTGACCCTTCACATTGCCCATATTGCTCCTGAATGTCTCGCATTCAGGAACATGTCATGGAAGAAGGGAAAAAAAGAGCTTGGCCAGAAGGCAAAGTCAAAATTGTCCACAAAGCTGATTTTCAACAGCTCAAGTCAGCTTAAACGTTTATGCTTCTCAGGTTCTATCATCTCACACCCAAAACAGCTTACAAAGCTGATCCAGGGGTTACCCATGAAACAGAATGTCATAAAATCAGGCAAAACAATGTCTGTGCTTTTCACGAGAAACAATACAGCCAGAACGGGGTGTGTTACATGCTGCCAAGTTGTTTCTGACTTACGGTGGGGTGAGAAGGTGGCATGGTGTAGCCCCGTCTCATCAGATCTAGGAGGCTAAAGCAAAGTTGACCCTGGTCAGTTCCTGGATGGGAGACCTCCAAGGAAGACTGCAGAGGGAGGCAATGACAAAGCACCTCTGCTTCTCACTTCCCTTGAAAACCCCTTGCAGGAGGTACCACAAGTCAGCTACAACTTGACAGCACTTTACACACTCATGAATGAATGAATGGCCTCCAAAACACGCTGCCGTTAACAGTCTGAAGGTTCTGACTTCCTTTTTTGAGTCAGCACCTGCATCCTGTATTCTGGCCTGCATTCTTTTGAAGCTGCAATTAAAAGGGCTTAAGTTCCATTTGCTTCCACTAGAGGGTCAGGCATATGCACTTTCTTTTTGAAATAAAACAGATTAATAGGCTTAAATGTGGGTAGGTGGCCCAAATAAAATCTTCCCTGTGCTTAAATTCTAACAGTGCCATCTCAGTACAGTTGCACCCTTCTAAGCCATTGACTTTGATGGACCCAGAAAGGGTCTATTGCGCTGGAAATATACTAAATTCATCCCACAGATTTTCCTGTGATCTTACAGTAGCTGAATCAGCGGGGTTTTCTTTTTTAACATTTTGTGTCAGAGGCTTATGTACTAACGACTATTTTGAGAGGGTCCCTTCTTACAGCATATGCCAGGTGCCTCTCTCTCGCCTCCCCCCCCCCCAACACTTCACATCAATATGAAGTTTCATTCATATTACCTATATAAATTTATAGTCTGCTTTTCTCCCATATTAGAAGAGCCCTGTGGCGCAGAGAGGTAAAGCTGCAGTACTGCAGTCGGAGCCCTCTGCTCATGACCTGAGTTCGATCCCAGAGAAAGCTGGTTCAGGTAGCTGGCTCAAGGTTACTGACCTCATCCTTCTGAGGTCAGTAAAGTGAGTACCCAGCTTGATGTGGGGGAAGTATAGATGACTGGGGAAGGCAATGGCAAACCACCCTGTAAAAAATCTGTGAAAGCAACATCACCCCAGAGTCAGAAATGACTGGTGCTTGCACAGGGGACCTTTCCTTTCCTTTCTCCCATATCAGAACCCAAAGCATCTTTTTCCCATCATGCTCCTCTCCTCCACCTTGTCTTCAGAATCAATCCCTTGGAAAGGAAGTGAGACCGAGACCTTGTGACAGGTCAAGGCAAGCTTCCATAGCATGGGTGGGGATTCAAACCCAGTGGTACCAAAGCTCTAACCACTAAGCCATGGCAGCCATGACTACATAAAGGGGCAAAAGGATTTTGAACCTTTGATTTCTACCCAATTACAGATCTTAAAAAAAAAAAAACACCCCTGTTTCCTGTATGAAGGATTGCTCTGGTGGGGGAGAAGTAAAACACACCAAGGATGGTTACAGACCGGCACTTTTGGTTCAGAGACGGCTCTGAAATTGACCCAAAAAATCCTTCCACACACTAACATCTGCCACCCGTCCCCATCCCATACTCACCCCGTCCTCTGGCGACCTCAGAGCAGCTCAAAAACTTGCCGCTGTTGAAGTGGGAGCAAATATTTGAGCTGCACACCAGTCACCTCCTTGGCATCTGGAAGTGGAAGGGCTCTAAGGAGGTGCCCTGGTGGTGTGAAACCGCCAAGTCACCCCAAGCCATTTCCAGTTTTTTCTTCAAACCTCACCAGAGTGCTTGAAACGAAAGCACCAGTGCTTGACTCTGCAGGGGAGAAAAAGCACAATCTGGCTTCTGAGGCGCCTCCCCATCTGAATGCACCAAGTTGCGTTGCACAGACGGGATGGGGCCATCTGGCCAGGGAGCGTGTGGAAGCTTCAGGGTGGCTTTTTTTGAGCCAGCCCAGTTAGGAATGCCTCCCACCTGCCCCAAACTGCCCATCTGTTATCACCCCACGTTTTACATTATAGTGAGGCTAAAGCATACATGTCTCCATTCCCACCTATGGTGGCCTATCCATGACTGCAAGGAATACCCTAGTAGGTAGCAAGCTCTCTCTTACACATTTTCCACCCATACTGACAGCATTTCCTCAGTACTTGTGGTTGTAAAATTTGTTTTCCAATAATGCATCACACTGTAGAGTAACCAAGGAGCAGAACTTCCAGGAGCGGTCTACATAGATGTACAGTCATTTGTGACTAATCTGTAAATTCAAGATGTTCACCTCCATTGATGCTGCTTGCCACAGAGTTTGGATTGTCAAGCTTCTTAACCAGTTGGAATAAATCAAAATTCCTTTAAATGGGAACTTAGTCTAATACTCATATATACGAGAAAGGAATAATTCAGAAAGGTGCTTATAATAGCATTTGGACTATACCATTGTTTACAGGACATATTATAGCTTTGCTATATGTATTATCCTGATATCATGACATTATTTTCTACTGATGCAATATTTTATGCATTGCATCTAATGCCGTATTTTTTTTTTTTTGCTTTGTATTCTGATATATGCCTAATACCCTCTGATCATTTCAGATTTTATGTAGTCTGTCCACTATTTCTTAGATGTCTCCTCATCCTATTATTGATTACACAGTATTGCCCATCATAAGCCTCAGGAAGAAAGGTGGACTATAAACATAGTAAAATACTAATATTAAAAATGGCCTCTAGATGACTGAAGATATCATTTTTAGTATGGTATGCATCCAAACCCAAAGCAAATTAAGTCTATTGTACAGGTTAATATGCACATACTGTTACTGAGCAATTACAACTATTGATTATTTTGATGCATTTTGGATATTTTCCAAATCAAAGCTCATCTAGCTCCTATTGGGAGATTGGGCTGGATAGAGTGGAGGAGGCTTCATCTGCACTGGCTGGGTTACCAGGAACCAGAAACAAGTTTTAACTGCTGTCTCAGTGGAGTTCCTACACAAATGGTTTTCATTCACTCCTACAGCTCACCAGTGCCAGGAGAAAGGGGGGATCACCCGGGAAAGGACTTCCTTTCCCCCTTTCTCTTGGCCACAGCTCACCACATTTGGGAGAAGGGGGGTGGGGAAGGGTTAAATAGCTTGTAGCATTGAAGGGAGGTGGCAAAGCCCAAGGGTTAAATGGCTCATAGCCATATAAACCTAACAGCTGAGCAATGGACCCATTTAGCCAGGGGTGTCAAATATGTGGCCTGAGGGCTGAGTCAGGCCCCCGGAGGACTCCTATCAGGCCCCTGAGCAAATGGCTGTCATCTGCTTCCTTCTCCCTCTCTCTTGCTTCCTTCTGTATCACAGCTTGCTTTGCCAGGCTTGCTCAATTGCACAGGAGCTACAGAGCAAAGCCTCTATTTTCTCCATTGGCTGAGGCTCCTCGCTTGGAGACGATAGTTTGCTTTGTCAGGCTGTCTCAATCACACTGCTGAGCCTCTCTTCTTTCTATTGTCTGAGGCTCCTCCCCCTCCTGGTCCCCTGGGGAAAGAAGGAAACAGCCAGAGCTTCCTTTGCCCAGTTCCCTGGATTGCACGGGAGAGATACAAAGAAAACACCTTTAAGACCAATGAGCACTACTGTTTTAAGCATGTTTTATTTTTAAGGATTTTAAAAATATATATTTAATTGTGTTTATCTGTGTCCTTTATAAAGTTTATATCTCTGCCAACTGGCATTACATTTTATGACACACACGGCCTGGCCCTCATGACAAATGAGTTTGACACCCCTGCTTAGCTATTAGGCTTAAATTGCTATGAGCCATTTAACCCTTCATTTTTCTTATCCCCCCCCCCCCTTTGGGGGATGGGGTTTAAACCTAACAGATTAGGGTTAAACCTAATAGCTGAGTAGTGGACCCACTCAGCTGTTAGGTTCAAATGGCTGGTTCTGAACAGCTGAACCAAACTGGCCCAAAGTCTGGTAAATGTTCAAGGAAAGTGTGCCTTCCCCAAACATCAGTTCCTGGGCTCCAAATTGACCCAAGTTTGGTCTGAATTTTGTCTTGTGAACCGGTTCATGTCCATCTCTAGTAAACAGTGAAATCTACTGTTTTAGGAATGTTTCATACATGCCAGCACAACAGTGCAATGTGATGATAGCATGTAATTAGTATAGAAATTTGGAGTGGAGGTGGGGTTTCACATTGACACGTCAATCCCCCAAGTACCCTGTAATCAACCAAGGAGATGGATAGTCCTCCAAGTATTACCACCTTCTGAGCATCAGTGCTCAGCAGGAACTGAATCAATGTGCATAATTTACACTGCTCAAAATCCCTCAGAAATAAGATATGTAAAATAGTACTTATACAAGGCCTGCTCATGCAAGAAATTACCTTCACTTTAACAGCAATTTTGAAAGAACGCTTTTCTCAAGGGGAAAAAAAATATCACACTTCCATGATGCTATGAAATAAAACCACAGAAGGAAATTATTTGTAACTATCCTGGTGCTGACCAGGAACAGAAAACACAATAAAGGATGTAGGAGCTGCCAAAGACCTATGAAGAGTCTTGGAGATTATTTGTATAGGAAGCTCTTGAGGTGATTCCAGCATCAACCTACCTGTAGGTTCCCTCATCTTTCAATTAACTGTTTCACACATTACATGATAGAAACCACAGGTTTGAAGCTAAATCTATACTTGATAGAGAGATACAGTGAAACCTGAATCTATGGAGAATGTTCCTAAATGAGATGTTCTCTGACCATACCAAGTGTTTACAACAAATGTGTAGACTGGGTCCTAAAATCAACGCTTCCATATCTGGGTGCCAACCTTTGACTAAGCAACATCTTAACTAGGTCCTTCATTTTCATTCAGCCCTCCCCAGTTCTCCAACAATCCTTCCTCCTCCAGTGGAACACAGGAAACTACCTTCTACTGATTCAGACCTTTCATCTATTGCTCTATTGTACACCAGGATCTATTGCTCTGTTGTCTACTGTGACTTGAAATGCCTCTTCAAGGTCTTAGGTAGAGATGTTTCATATCACCTGCTACCCAATTACTATCCAGCAGCCTGAACAGCCCAATGTGTCACAAGTTCATCAAAGCTTAGGAGCTAAGTTGGGTCAGCCATGGTCAGGACTTGCATGGAAGACCACCAAGGAAGGTTAGGTGCTTATGTGGAAGAAGACAACAGAAAACTACTTCTGCTCACCTTTTGCCTTGAACAGTCTATACTTAGAGTTGCAATGAGTCTGTTGCCACTCAACGGCACATTCTTTACTAACCAGTCCCTTTAATTGGAGATGCCAGGAATTGAACCCAGGACCTGCTGTATACAAAGCTCAATCACTGAACCATGACTTTCATCTAGGAAAAGTAGGAACTCTACTTCTTAAACTTCACATATCTTTGAGTTGCTATCTTTTCTCCCAGTTCTTTTTTCATCTGTGGCACCCCAGACTTTTTCTGCCAATAATTTCCCCCTCCCCATTTGAAAACTTTAGAATTTGCCCAATAAACTGCCTTGCCATTTTTTTTAACATTGTGCTTTCTCAACCACAGCCAGCTCTGAATTCAAGAAACAGCCTGCTACAGGTCCAAAGGAGACGATACCACTGCTTCTCACTTACAGCTCACAGCTCAAACCAGTCCAAGGTATCATCAGGAGGTACGTTCACATACACTATATAATGCACTTTGCAACTGGATTTTTACTGTTTAAGAATAGCAAAATCCACTTGCAACAGTTGCCGCTTGAAAGCACCCATGGATTTGCATTCTGTCCTAGATAAGGATATTTTTCTTTCACAGGCCTTGAGCAGTAGGTCTTTCCTCACATAAAGCCAGTACTCCAACCTAAAATAGCTTCTCACCACCAACAAGGAACCACCTGTCAAAGACACCAACCGAGAAACCAAATGTTGCCGCCAACCAGATTGCCAACTTTGTATTATTATGAAACCTAATGACATCAACCATGCCGTCCTGCGCTCATCCACTTGTCCCTTCTCCAATTTAATGCACACCAGCATGTTTCAACAATGCCATTCTGTCATCTGCATGGAACAAACAGGAGAGTCATTACGCAAAAGAATAAATAGGCATTAATCTGACATCAAAAATCTCAATATTTAGAAACCAATGGGGAAACATTTCAGTCTTCCAGTCTATTGTTAATCTAAAAAAAAGAGAAAAGGTTCAGGTGGATAGCCATGCTGGTCTGAAGCAACGGAACAAAGTTTGATTCCAGTTGGCCATCAAGGTGCCACTGCTAATCTAAAATAGACCCAGGCGGGCAGCTGTGTTGGTCTATAGCAATAGAACAAAGTTGCCACTCAGTTCTAACATTGTTCTTCTGCGAATCTAAAAGTTACTGATGTTCTTCAAAGCAAAACTTCAAAGAGAGAATCTATCTGAATTAGGATTAATCGAGAAATTCAATCCTCCCCTCTCCTAGATTAAACAAAGATTTGGGATTCCTATGGGTGTTAACAAGTCAACATGACCCCTTCTTTACAGCTGTTAAGCATTCTATTATGTTTCATACTACACTTTCCTTGATTTGATGTTTCACTTTGCCCATCTTCTGCTGTTTAGAGTGGTTCTCACTCTCTTCTCTCTCTTTGGTCAGCTATTGTTTCAAACTGGCCTCTCTTTGTAGCATCTCCCCATACCTGCCCATCTGTGGCTAGTAGCTCAAAGAGGCTTCAAGGCATATATATGCCATGTCTCTGAAGAAGGGAGTTCTGAATCACAAAAGTTTATGCTAGAACGAATTTTGTTAAAAGTACCACTGGAAGTCCATTTGATTTGGCTGCAATAGACTGACATGGCTACCCCTCTGGAATCATTTTCAGAACACTTTGATATTAAATTAAAGGAAGATGAAAGGCCCATGTGACCTGATTTAGTTTCCCAGCGTTGCTTTTTCTTGAGCATTGTTCAACTGCTGATCTCTTCCAGTTCTCTGATTTTGAACATTTGTTCTGCAGAATGGATGATGATGTAACTCGAGCCTTTCTGTAAGTTCACATTTTAAAGAAAACATATACACTCTGCCAATGACACCAACAAACTTTTTTTTTAAAAAATGTTGTATTTGGATAGCTAAAGTGTGGATGCGTGACCGCTCATGGGCAGAAGAGGGCCTTTAGGGTCAGCAGCCTCATTTGAATGCAACTTCTTTGGCATTTCCCTTGAGAATTTTCAACAACTTCACTCCTCCCAGGAGGGTGACTAACTCCTGCTCCAGGCCACGTTGACATAATTTAACCACTGAAAGAGTCATTTAAAAGTGCCACCCAGTTTCATCATTTTAACTAGCCCACCATGGCTTCATTTAGCAGCGAACATTACCCTTACGGATGAGAACACAAGAAAACTTTAGACGTGGTCAATTTATGAAGTAGGATTATGGAAATTATAGACCAAAGTTGCATGTTACTATGGAAACAGGAATCTGGCAGTTGTTTTGGAGGGGTGTTCATGCTCAGAGGTGGGGTAGTGAGGAGCTCTGATCTGGTTCCTTTCCCTGCCTGGTTATAACATGAGGTGGCCCTAAGTATGTAACAGCTGTTCTCTTTGCACCAGATCTCCAAGCTGACGCATCTCATGGGGGCCAGGGCTTTTTTTTTAGCAGGAGCTCCTTTGCATATTAGGCTACACCCCCCCTGATGTAGCCAATCCTCCAAGAGCTTACAGAGCTCTTCTTTCAGAACCTACTGTTAAGATCTTGGAAGACTGGCTACATTGGGGGGGGGGGGGTTAGCCTATAGCACCTTAACTAATTTTAATTCTATAATAGCTGTTTTATTTATTTTAACCAACCTATGTAACTGAATTGTATTTTAAATTTGCCTGTTTAGATTGTATTTTATTTAAATCATGGTATTCCATGTCTGTGAGCCGCCCTGAGCCCGCCTTTGGCGGGGGAGGGCGGGATATAAAAATAAATTTACTTTACTTTACTTACTAATATGCAAAGGAGTTCCTGCTACAAAAAAAGCCCTGACAGGGGCTATTGTCAACATTGAAGAGAGAGCCATGTAGCTTTGCAGAAGAAGTGGGGAGATTCTTGGCTCACATTCCCCCTCTTCTGCTATAAAGTTCACTAACAACTGACTGGTCAGGAATCCTTGAGGAGCAGGTGCTCCTGAAGATAAAGAGAAAGACAAGCTTGTGCGTCAAAATAAGATCATTGATGGAAAGGCAGGAGAATATATATGGCTAACGGCATATGTTATTTAATATTAGAACCAGTATGCTGTCATTTTAGAATGCCAGAGCTGGGTTTAACCCCCTACTTGGTCATAAACTGCTCCAAGGGTTGTTTTGTAGAAAAATAGGTGGCGGAGCTCATTAGCGTAACTCATTAGCATATGCCACCCCTCCACCAGCCAAAAGCAACTCGATGCAAGAAAGAAGAGCCCTGCGTGAGTGAGGCCTGATTGGGCTGGCTAGAGATCCAGCCAGCCCAAGCAGGCCTTGCTCACCTGGGGCTCTCTTGGGCTGCCCCCAAAGGCCAGTAAGCCACCCACCCTAAATCACATAAGAAGTGATTAACCCCTTCTCCAGGGGTTAATGAGGGCTGCTGGGGGTGTGGCAAAACCCCTGCTGGCTGGCTGGCTGCCCACTCTCCTAATCCAGGGATTGTTATGCAGCTGCACCTACTATTCAATAGACAAAGTAGGTGAGGAGGAAGAGGGGAAACCTTCAGAAAGGTCCAGGAGCTGTGCTCATGTGAGCTCCTGCTAAATCTGAGACCTGAGCTGATCTTGGGCCAGTCAATCTTTTGTAGTTCAACCTTCCTCACAAAGCTGCTGTGTGGATTCAATGGAATGGGGCAGGGGTGACCATATATACCGTCCTCAGCTGCCTAAAGGAAAAGCAGGATAAAATTATAATTATGAAAATAAAAAGACATAACAATAATAAATAACAGATAATTTTTAAAAACACTGTACATTTTTTTAAAAAGGTGACAAGAAGTCTCGGGATTGGAATAGCACCAGATTTCTCTCTCCCACAACCAAACACTTAGCGTCTTCCCCAGCTACTGTTTTCAGAGAGACTTCTGGAACCTGGTTTCTCCAAGGTCTCGTCCATCAGATTCCACCCTAGTGCTCTCAACTCCCCAAACATGCTACATAAAATGCTGTAGAACAAGGACAGTGGATTCCACGCATATTTGCAGCTTGCTTTATACAGATCTCCTGCGCATGCAATCCATAGCTTTTACTTGTTTGTTCAGGATATCTAACCATATCCATCTACAATGGCCGTGAAAACAACTTTACTACTTGAAACCTTCCTATCCAAAATGTGTCCTACAACATGGTCATAAATAAATCTCTCCTCCACTTACTGAGCATCCTGCTTATTTGGGCTGCACAGATGACCTTGATAATGCCTCCTGCAGAAAAGCTCCATTTTATATGCCAATTCATCCAATTTCCCAAAAGCAGAACCAAAGGGTATCACGGCAGTCTCTGCACTGCCAAAACTAATTGCACACCTTTGGGCAATCAAACATCACAGTTGTAACCATCCCCAGCAGACTATGAGAAAAATGAAAACAGGGGCCACTCCTTTCTAGAGGTCTACTCAACTAATGAAGGAAGCCACTCTCCATGGTGCTGAAAATGTCAGCACACTATTACATGGTTTCCAGGACAGACCATTTTTGCAATCAGATATCCAAATAAACCTACCTGACAGAGCAAAGGCTCAGCCATTAGACACAGATGGTGCCTGTCTCTGATAATGTTTACCTCAATGACCTTTTTTTTAAAATGAATTAAAAGCAGAACCGTCTGGAATTGATTTTGGTTGAGTTGGAGATCTCCCAGTTCTGAGTTTTTTTTAAAAATCCCCCTGCAGCTGCAAATAAAATAAAATAAAATCTAGGTGCAGACAGGTCATCCAAACAATCTGGCGGCTGGCTTTTCCACAAACACTTCCTTTGGTCTTAGGCAAGCATTGTTTGATATGCCAGGAAACAACTATACAGAATTCCTGCAATTATATTCACTGACCGGCAGTAGTTTCTGCACCCCATCTCTACTATCAAAGACAGATCTGGTTTAACTGTATAGTAAATGATTGTCCTAAGAGACAGACTTGAGAGAAGATCTGGCATCAGATCAATTCTCTGTTTAAAAGTAATCATCTACCACGTCATCTGCCTCTTGACATATCAGAGGAACATTTCACACTCAGTAGTCTCCTACCTTAGTCTGTGAAGCCTTCCTCCAGGATAAATTGTAATAATTATTATGCAAAGTACTATGACAAGATGACACCTCATGAAAAATCGCAATTAGAAGTGATAGGAAAGATGACTCCATTTGTCTTAATAAGTGCCAGTCGGCAAAAGAACTCAGGAAGCCATTTTGAAAGCTTGGTAAGTTGATAATCAAAAAGGGTTCTGTAGTAAATGCTGACTATTTCAGCAAGCTGACTCTTTTTTAGATCATAAAAGGCTAGTACAATGGGCATTGTGCTCATCCACCTGTCTAAAATCAAGGCAGGCTGTGCTGTAGAACCATGGCATGGATATGCCTGTTCTTTGCTTGGGAACTGTATGTGGCTTTGCACATTGTCCATGGCTCCTTGCAGAATGCTTCATTGCATCGGAATATCTTAAGATAGGACAAGGCAACATAAAAATACTGCAGGTGTGTATAATTTATTCAGACGTTCAAGTGTCCTTTCAGAAAAGATACCAAAGGAAACTGAGCAGCCATGGGGCAAATGATAAACATTGCCGCATGGAAGAAAAAAAGACCTAAGAAGACAGAAAGCATACAACCAAAAATTGCAAATCTTGTCTCGGCAAGCAAGGAAACAAGGTGATTCTATGTCAATTTAGCATTAATTAACCATTAATTAATTAATGACTAATAATGTCAACGAAGAAAAAGTGAATGAGATAGCCACAGTCATGGGAATAAATATTTTGTTGTTGTTGTGAAAATATGCAGATGAAAGAAATCAGTTTATGGTCAACTGGAACATGATTATCATCACAGCCAAGAAAACTGGAAGGGGAAGTGACCCTGCAAATAAAGTTACACACTGGACAACTCTTGGATTAGAATGCAAAGGATACAGCCCCATCAACAGTGTAATATGAAGGTATATAGGAAACATTAAAATGGCAATCCTCCACAAAAATACACTAAGCTAAGCCCAATGAAATCAATGGATTTAGACTGGCATAACTCTGAACAGGATTGCTCTAAGGCTCTCCACAAACAAATAAGCCATGTCCTGCTGGTTGCTTTTTGCCAGTTGCCCATGGGTGAATTGGGATCCTATACAAACGCCCATGTTGTATCAAAAGTCCATTTAACTTGTTTCACCTAGAAACATTTATACAGAGGTAAAGCCCTTCCAAGTTCTGCTACCTAAGCTCATTTTCTTGATGATGTGAAAGATTACAACCAAGATATCAAGCCCAAGATCTGGTTTATAAACCACCAAGGATGCAGTGGTAGACTCTTGAGGCAGCAGAACACACTGTGCCACTTCTGTAGGGATCATTTTTAAAAGTGCTCCCTTCTGGGGGAGGGGGAGCTGCCTGAAAGCACAAGCAGAGCAGAGTTTGCAGGTGATAACCAAATTATTCAGGATGCCAGACTGTGAAGAACACAAAGAGGATTTCTCTAACTTGGGTATATCGGCCAATGAAATCCAGATGAAGACAAATGAAATTTAACTTAGGTAAGTGCAAAGAGATGCATCCTGGAACCAAAACAATCCTAAATTTTAATATATGTCATTGATGTCTGAAATGGACAACTGAGAGGACGAAAGGTCTTGGGTTATATAGTCTTTGTTGGTCCTTGAGGGCAACTGTATGAGACAGAATGCTGGACTAGCCTGATCCAGCAGGACTCTCACAATGTTCTTGTGGACTGGGCTAGAACCATTCTCCTTTTACAAAAAAATGGATAGCTTTATATATGTATAAAAGGTAAAGGTAATCCCCTTTGCAAGCACCAGTCATTTCCGACTCTGGGGGGACATCGCATCATGACATTTTCACAGCAGACTTTTTACGGGGTGGCTTGCCATTGCCTTCCCATCATCTACATTTTCTCCCCAGCAAGCTGGGTCCTCATTTTACCAACCTCAGAAGGATGGAAGGCTGAGTCAACCTTGAACCGGCTACCTGGGATCCTCTGGGATCAAACTCGGGTCGTGAGCAGAGTTTGGACTGCAGTACTGCAGTACCACTCTGCGCTATGGGCTGTTTACTTGAGGACTATTCAAACATGAAATCCCCTGTCTGCTGTATGAACTGGTACAGTCCGCTGCATCACTTTAGTTTTCAAGAACTTTAACCTCTCTTCATTCTGCCCAGTTTGTTGAAAAGGCAATGAACCCCAAGGTATTTGTTGATCTAAGCAATTCACCCATTCAGGGATTTTAGTAGATGGCAAATCCTCTAGTACAGCAGAGCATTTCTCCCTCCTGCAGGGGGTTTCTGAGATTTCAGAGAGGTTAAAGTTCTTGAAAACCATGCTGGGTCCAAATCAGATTAGTAGCCAGGACATTAACATAAGGAACACATAAAGACAGTCATGGGCATAAAAAACAAACAAAAACACAACCCGCAGTGAAATGTCTCTGAAACCCGAAGGCTGGCTTCTGGGGAGAAAGAGTTGTGTGTGATGACATTTTGCAGCATCAATAATTCAAGGAAAGGAGAAGGCAGATTTGCTGAACATTAGTGCACAGATGTCGAAGGGAAATGCAATACCAATTACCTTTTAAATGAGGTTGCTAGCTTGTGATTTTCTTTGGTGGCTGCCAAAAACTCTAGCATCTCCCCACCCTAGCCCAGGAAGCTGCACAGTCTGCGCTGAGCCTTTGCCCCTCTGTGAATTAAAGTGGAAGCCAGTTATTTCCAGGTGTAGAATCCTCAGACACCCTCCCGCCCCTTGCTTGAAGGTTTGCTCAAACTGGATCAACATATATCTTGCTTTTGCCCTTATTTGGGAGGGAGCATTGTTAAAAGGAGGGAAAAATTCTTGCCCACCCACGTGACTAGTCAGGGACACACAGCACTCAGCCTTTTTTGCCTTATGTGATAAAAGCATATATCCCAAAGCTGATGATACAGAATTATGGCGTTTTTATGTCATGTGTTTCCCAACTGGCTGGGATCACTCAGTGATGGTACAATGGAACAGAAACAGTAGACAATTAAGGGAACAGTGGCATCAAATAGATGTGCGTGTGCATGTGAGCGAGGTGAATATTCTTGGCATAGAAGGGTCATATAAAAGCGTGATCTCCCCCCCCCCAATAAAAAGGCAAAGTCCTAATAATAACATTCCTGTGTTGTATGATGATGATTTAGATAAGCATGACTTAAAGAGGGTTTTCTTGGCAATGCAGAGACATGATGCGCAATGCAGATAACCATAAGAAAACGATGTGCAACCTGGCTCCACTGCAAAGCCCACCTCCCCAGTACCTTGCATATACATGTTTTAAAACAAGCAATACTGGCCGCTCACAAAGATGGACATAAAGGAACAGGCTTTGCACATCTCAAGAGTCTGATTCACCATCTTGCCGGTGAGGATAAACCCATTCTCCACTGCTCAAAGAGAGAAAACAATTGCCACTCAAAAAGGCGACACACTCCTTTTAACAGTGTCCATCACTGCTCTCCGTATATGCACAGCGAGAGCCACTTGCAACAAGCTACCAATGTTTGATTGTCTGGACTTAAAACATCTTCAGGTTTTAAGTCAGAAAGGGGGCAAAAAAGACACACTCAGCAAGACCTTGCTTGAGTAGGGTCATTGTGTCTCTTTCTCTTGCACACATACACACACACACACACACACGGGGAAACCAGCTGTGCTCTTTTTTGGGGGGGATGAAGGGACAGGGCTCTGGTTACTCCAAGTCGGATTTACAAGAGATTGCTCCACCCCTCCTTGGAGCGTCAGAATGAGCTTTCCTGTAAAATTCACTGCACAGAGGTTAATCTAGATGTCAACATTGCCTGACAGCAGTGAAATTACTCCAGGGTAGTGCTCCTTTGGAAGCCTTAATATAACAGTCAATTCCATTCCGGCTGCAGGAAATGAATGTTTTCTGTTTTGTGTGTGGATTCATTCGGTACCAATTTCATCGCAGTTTGAAATCCAAACTGTTTGTGGTCTTGGGATTCACCTCCCATTAAGAACTTCAGCCTTGTTTGAAAAGTCAGATCGTCTGACATGAAGACACCCTTGAGATGGATTCCAAAAAAGAAAAGAGCTGGCCAGGAAGAAGACAGACACCATGAAGTCAGGACACATTGACCTACCCTCGCCTACCCCTCCAACCAACCCCACAAATCACATGGGGGGGGGGTGTGAAACACACACACACACAAATCTTTCTTGGCTCCATTGGGGCCCAGGAATTGTGCCCCTCCATAGTTCTCTCTTTGGTGTTCCTGGAAGTCTGTTTCAGCAGGGAGGGGTAAGAAGGATGGTAGGGTTATCTTGCCTCTAATTCAGAACACAAATTCTGTGCAAGTGTTGCCAATGGGTGACTCTAAGGAAAAACTAAGTACGCTCCCATCTGATTTGCTCCTGGCAGTTCATGTCAGTGAACTTGGATTGCAATAAAGTGCATACAAGTGCACTTTAAGTATGTCGTCAGTAGCAACTTTAAAATACCTCATTGCACACCCCATATCAGCTTGGGATTTCAGGCCCTATATAGCCTGAGACTACAGCTAAGGTATGTCTCTGCTCTCATTCCACCGGGGCAATCCCTGCTCAAAATGTTCCTAAGAATGACAAAGAAAAAAGTTAGGTTGCAGATGGGCAGCCATGTTGGTAGTAGAAAAGCAAGATTTGAGTTCTGCGGCATCTTAAAGATCAACAAAGTTCTTCTAGGGCATAAGCTTTTCTGAATCAAAGCTTCCCTTGTCGGATAAGAGAGTGCCCTGTACCACCTTAAAGAAGGGTCCATGATTTATGAGAGTCTTTCATGGGTTAGAAATGTATCTCATCCTCAACTGGAACACACACTCTCACACAGACCTCCTCCGCAAGGTAACAAGAAAGGTATACAGTAGACCTTCTAAAAAGTGTGACTCTCTCTGAAGCCAACAGCCTGGACCCCACCACATTGCTAGAATAATGTCAAGGTGGCCCCACACGGCCTGTCCTGGCTAGCTTAGGTGAATCTGATCTTGTCAGACCTCAAAAGATAAGCAGGGTCAGTCCTGATGAGTACTTGGATGGGAGATCACCAAGGAAGTCCAGGGTTGCTGCACAGAGGCCGGAAATGGCAAACCACCTCTGTTCATCTTTTGCCTTGGAAACTCTATGGGGAAGCCATAAGTCAGTTGTGATTGGACAGCACTTTCCATTATCAGTTTCCCACAATCCCTTCAGCAGTCACCTGGAGCTACAGTTGCTGGCTGTATCTTTTCAGACTCCAGGGTGGGAGGAATCTTGCTTGAATGCTTCCCAAAATATGTTTATATATAAATAGAAACTCTCTGTGCATCCATGCCAGAGAGAACGCTGGGTCAGAACCCTTCCCAAACAAACACACTTTTACTGTTTGTAAAGGGATTAAAAAAATAGAAATATTCTAATGTGCTTCCATCTCCCCCAGAAGCCTACAATAGCTAAAGGCATAACATTATAGCATAAAGAATAGGTGCTTTAATCAGAGAGCCGGTGTGGTGTAGTGGTTAAGTGTGCGGACTCTTATCTGGGAGAACCGGGTTTGGTTCCCCACTCCTCCACTTGCACCTGCTGGAATGGCCTTGGGTCAGCCATAGCTCTGGCAGAGGTTGTCCTTGAAAGGGCAGCTGCTGTGAGAGCCCTCTCAGCCCCACCCACCTCACAGGGTGTCTGTTGTGGGGGAGGAAGGGAAAGGAGATTGTGAGCCGCTCAGAGACTCTGATTCAGAGAGAAGGGTGGGGTATAAATCTACAATCATCATCATCATCATCTGAGTTCTGTCAAGTTGCAACTTAGCCAAGATGGGGGTGATTAATCAACAACAACTAACCACTCATATGGTTTTCAAACTAAGAGGATGAGCAAGGGTAGTTTCCCATTGCCTTCCTCTACATAGCAATCCCCAATCTTCCAAGTAGAAGAGAAGAATAAGAGGTTGGAATTATACCCCGCTCTTCACTCGGAGTCTCAGAGCGGCTTACAATCTCTTTTCCCTTCCTTTCCTCACAACAGACACCCTGTGAGGTAGGTGGGGCTGAGAGAGCGCTTTCGAGAACTGCTCGAGAACACCTCTGAAAGAACTCGTGACCGACTCAAGGTCACACCAGCAGCTGCATGTGGAGGAGTGGAGAATCTAATCTCCCAAATCAGAAGCCCATGTTCCTAAACACTACACTAAACTGGATCCCACCCTGCTTATCTTCCATGAGCTCAAGATAGCCTGCCAATTCAAGTTGCTATCTATTAAGATGATTATGATTATTATTAAATTTATAAGTTGCCCGGTCACCAAATACTGCAGAGCTCCAGGTGATGTACAGAAACATTTTTTAAAATGCCAAATAAAACAAAGAACTAAACAGAAATACATTATAAAAACAGATGGCAGATACTAATGCATTAATTACTAACACATTAATTATCCAGATATGCAGACTGCTGGCCTCTGTGGGCGGGGGGGGGGGGCAGAGAAGATATTGGATTTATATCCCGCCCTCCACTCCGAAGAGTCTCGGAGCGGCTCACAATCTCCTTTCCCTTCCTCCCCCACAACAGACACCCTGCGAGGTGGGTGGGGCTGAGAGGACTCTCACAGCAGCTGCCCTTTCAAGGACAAGCTCTGTGGGAGGCTATGGCTGACCCAAGGCCATTCCATCAGGTGCAAGTGCAGGAGTGGGGAATCAAACCCGGTTCTCCCAGATAAGAGTCCGCACACTTAACCACTACACCAAACTAGCTCTACAGAGCAAGCCTGAAGAACTAAGGAGGGGGTTAGCCAAGATGGAAACTGTCACTGTCCTCTACACATCTTGTAGCCACTTCCCACTGAGCTGACAACCAGAATGAGACAGTCAGAAAGGACTAAAGTAATTTGGACCTACTGCTCAGATCTCTCATCTTAGTGAAACTAGTAATTTCAGCTTTTTCTTGGGGGGCAGGGGGGTACTTTTCAAAGAAGAGCCACTGCTGTTCAGGTCACAGGTTCTTTTGTCTTGTTGCCTGCGGCAGACTGGATCCCACAGGAATGTCCTACGGGTAGGTGTGAGATATTTGGTCAGAGGTTGCCGTTCCTATATTAGCCTGTGTCTCCCCAGCCGAATGCTGAAATCATTTGTTTGAGACAAAGCGAGGGGGCCAGGAAAGGCGGGTCGTGCGATGATGGCACTGAAATTGAGGGCCAATGGGGAGTCAGAGGTGGCTGAAATGAGAATGACCCATTAGGTAACCCAGACTGGCTCTTGCTGGGAAAATAAAGTTGTTTTGTGCAGTACATTTTACATCCCTATGTGGCCTTATAAAAGCAACATAGAAGAAGACTTCCACTGTTTCCATTGGGAAATTGATTCCGAGTGGGAGAACAAGTCTAGAAAAAGAAAAAAAGGGGGGGGGGGTTGCTTATTCGCAAATATCTTGACTCCCTTTTAAAATCCCGCTTGGAATAATACAGAGAAGAGAAATTCCAGATTCCCTGTAAAATTGGGAACACTGGTTGGAAAGAACAATTGGGTGGGGGTATTTAAAACCATAAACCCAAATCCTTCTGGTCCTGGGCAGCCAACGTAGTACCCATGCCTGCAATCTGACTGGTTTTTTGGAGGGTGAATCTGAGTTGAAATCTCATTCACAGAACGCAGCCATTTGATGAGTGATTAACCATATACGTGTGTTTTGAGGGACAGTTCAGCAAGCCAGATCAGAATGTGGTGGTTAGAAGTGGAAGCCCAGAAGCATTTCAGCCCAGGATTGGGAGCTAATCCTATGGACTTCTCCAGTGACTGAGGGTTGTTCTGAGTATGACTGCCAAAATACCAGGACAAGAGATACATTCCAGTTGTTAGCTGACATGAGCCTTATCCCTCCATTGATCAAAGCTGGAAGTCTTCCTCCAGTTAAGTGGTTCCTCCACAAGAAGAATGGCCTATATCCAGGGCTTTTTTTGTAGCAGAAACTCCTTTGCATATTAGGCCACACACCCCTGATGCAGCCAATCCTCCAAGAGCTTACAGGGCTCTCAGTACAGGGCCTACTGTAAGCTCCAAGAGAATTGGCTACATCCGTGGGGTGTGGTCTAATATGCAAAGGAGTTCCTGCTGCAAAAAAAGCCCCACCCATATGCCTCCATTCTGCTCAGCATTGTTTGAAGCCATCCTCCAGCCTCAGGAATCTTCTTCCATGTTCCTCCAGTGTAAGGAACCACTGAAGTTGGCAGAAGATTTCTCCTGCCTGCATACCATTAACTCACTGACAAGGTCTGAAGCCACAAAGAACTTACCTACTACTGAAACCTGGAAGCCAACACAGCCATTGTTTAAGAAGCATCTTCAACAGAAACCATACGTAGATGAACAGAAGAAAAAGAGAAGGTGGGGAAGACAGCAGAGTCCTCTGTAGATAAATAAATGCACACCTGTCCAATAACCAACCAGCTACACAAAATCTTATTTTAGAAATCCTCTACTTGTTGTTTGAGATCGCAAACCCAGGGTGCTCAAAGAACAGGAGAAAGAGCTAGCAGTTGGAATAGTCTGGACTCCAAGCTCAACATAATCGCATCATCATTGCTAGCTTGTCCAATTTTATACCCTTGGTGGTGTCAAGAGTCTACCCCTATACTGTATTCTCTTGTCATAAACTAACCAGACAATGCATATCAGTAACCCTGAACACTTTGTAACCGATGAGAGAAACCGTCTGCATTTCAATCCGAACTATAAAATTGTTGCTTTGCTCTGCTTTCGCTTTGACTAGTAGACGTATCCCCAAAATGTTATGTTAGAAGACTGTTAGCATGGCAACCAAGGTCGCATTGGAGGAGATCAGGAGAGTCAGTAGATAGAGCACCTGCACAGGAGGGGGGAGGAAGAGAGGGTAGAAAGCCCGCCAAATGTGCCCACTAATATTTGCCGTGCTTTGCTTGTATTGGTAACAGCCTGCTGAGGGTATATAGGTGGTGCCCTTGGGGTGAGACCCCATCTGCCTTAAGATGTTGGGAATAAATGTCTGAAAGTTATCCTCTGCGTTTTCCTTTACTCTGGGGTCTGACAGGTGGGTGTGAATTTGCCTCTCACATTCCACACAAAAAGACAGAAAGCTAGAGCTTGTTAGGAGGATTCTATCCAAAGTGTTTCAAAACAGCAACCGATATGTCCCATGGATTTACTACTTGTATGTTTCAGTACTCGGGAGCTCTGCAATGGGTAGAATAAGGAAACTTAACAGAAACAGATCGGAACAGCGGAACCCCCTGGGTGCAGGTACAAAGGCTGGCCACCAACTGAAGACAAAGTTCCCTCCCTACCAGCCATAAGTTGCTGCACAAAGCAATGACTGAAATGTGTCCTTATAAAAATAATGTAGCCTTCATAAAGCTGCCCAGTAAATCCTTAACAGACTACACAACGTATAAAGAAATGACAAGTGCATTACATTTGATTGACACCAGCCCTTAAAAATTAATACCGCTTTCATTCTCCTGTCAAGTTGGGAGTTTAGGGTTGTAAATTTCACCATCAGCAAGATCACCAAGGTCCCAATCCAGAGAGCCTGTGTTTGAGCCACACAGTGGGCAGAATAAGCCTTTTTCTTTACACAGCCAGCCTCTTGCGATAGGTTTTCTCTTTGACCCTTGAACGGTCAGCATCGCTCAAAACCCCACTGCTGCAGTTTGTATTTTGTACCAGAGAAAGTTTCTTGCCCCTTTGTCTCTCACCTACCCCTCGGATGGAACTTCTTCCACTTTACCACCTTTTGGCTTCTTGACTTTCTTGTCTTGAACATTTGTCCAGGAAGGTGGCTAGACTTCAGAAAAATGTAGCTTTGACAAAGGTGGGGGAACACGACTTCCGGCTTGTTTTTATGTACTTTCAACTAGCATTGACATTAGGCAGTCAATCTGGAGCCAATAACTTCTCAAAATTGAGCATGCAGTGGACAGAGCAATGGGCTAATGCCGAATAACCTGCTTCAAATCTCCAGTCAGCTATCATGGCGTGACCCTAAGAAAGAACATCTGCCCATTTATTCATTGTATCCATAAGAGCTCAAGGTGGTGGGGAAAGGGCCGCCAGAAGATCTTCCTTCCAGCCATTGACTGCACCCCACCACAGTTAGTTGTAGCACCAAGTGCCTTATAAACCCTAACAAGGGACGCCATTCCCCATTTTTCTCTGCAGCAGGGTGGGGAGGAATAAGCTGGCATGGGAAGCTCCAATGTCAACAGGTAAAATGAGCCCCTTTTCAGCACCATTTCAAGTCAGACAGTGGCAGGCAGGGAAAAGGCTGTCTGAAGCCCCTTTGTGGACTGTGCAGACATGGGAATTGAGGAAAAGTGGAATATAAATTGAATAAACTTAAATAAATGCTGTAACACACATCTGACTACTACATGGGAGCCCCAGAACGCTGCACGCTCCAAGCAGCACATTCTGATTAGAATGAGACCAAAAATTCAAATGTCATCTGGTTTAGTTAAAGAATCCCCATTTTGATTTGTTTCTCCCTTCTGGAGAATGATTACTGTACTCTTGATGGCAGTTTCTTTTGTTCTTGTGCTGATTCCAACCCTCTCCCATGGAAAATAGGAAACGTCAGAAGTTATTTTTACGTCAGTTGAATACCAACTGCACAGAACATAAAAACAGCATAGCAAAAAAAAAAAATGATAACAATGAGAAAGAGGTGATCCAACAGAGAAGACGATTACCGATTTCGCACACAGTCACGTTTCTGTTCTCTGTGCAGCGTCTGTCGGATTTCCCACTATCTGCGCCAGAGTTACAGGAAGTGTCGCGGCTTTTGCATAGCAAACGTAACCCGCTAAAACCCAGTTTACGTTTGCTATGCGAAAGCTGCAGCACTTCCTGTAACTCCGGCGCAGATAGTGGGAAATCTGACGGACGCTGCGCAGAGAAGAGGAACGTGACCGCGGAGTAAGCTGTGTGCGAAATCGGTCTATAACAACATATGAGATCAAGCAGGAAGAGAAATGGCTACAGTTGGCATATCCGTGAGTCCAGGACTGTGGAGCAAGTGACAACACAGACTGAATTCAGGAGCCCCTAGGGGTTTCTGTCCCAAGGGAATCACAGATGTTCAGGAACCATTTCCTAATTCCACTGTGCCCTGCCAGCGAGCAGTAACAGACACAACTCACATTTTGCTACTACCAGAAAGTCCGTAATGTGTTAAGCAGAGCTTACAATGTCCAGTCAAAACGAAGACTCTAGAGGAATCCCAATCAACAACCTTCTCTTGCAACCTTCAAAACACAACTTACTTCTCCACCAGGGCTTTTTTTTGAAACAGGAACTTCTTTGCATATTAGGCCACACACCCCTGATGTAGCCAGTCTTCCCGAAGCTTACAGTAGGCCCTGTACTAAGAACCCTGTAAGCTCTTGGAGGATTGGCCACATCAGGGGTGTGTGGCTTAATATGCAAAGTAGTTTCTGCTACAAAAAAAGCCCTGTTCTCCACCCAACTTAACACTTCAACTTTTTAAACTTTGATTAGACATCAGATGTAGAGGAGCTCAAAAAGTCTTGTTTGTTACCAAACACACACATGCTCAAAATAAATTTTGGTTTTGTGCACACTCTCAAAGGCAGGGGCACAGACATACATGAAAACACGCCACTGTCTTAAATGGAGTCAGAACCTTATTCTGTTAAGGTTAGTGTTGTCTACGCTGACTGGTGGTAGCTCTCTGGGGTCTCAGACTGAAGTCTTTCTCATTACTTACTACCTGATCCTTGCACCTGGAGATGCCAGGAATTGCATCTCGGACTTTCTGTATGCCAAACGGATGCTCTACCACTACCCTCTCCTTAAATGGGAGCCTCGGTCTCAGGATTTCCATTTATCTCAGCCTGTTAAGGCTGTTTATTTCTAATCATGTTACACATTCACTCCCCTCACCCCACCCTGGGGGAGTTGCCCTGAGTTTAGTTCTGCACAGACAAGAGGCGGCTTCATACCTCACCATGGGCAATTCTCATTTTCAGGAAAGCTGGGGAGATGTGGTGAGGAACAGAGAACACAAACAGAATATTGGGGTTTGAGAAACCTGACTGGGTGAGCATGACCCTTTCTCTACCCAATTCATGTTATCCGTTCCTTTGGTGAAAATGTTGGGTTCCAGAAAAGAAGACATCCATATGGTTCTAACTTTATGTGACCATCCACCCTCACTTCCATCATACTACTTTGGGGCTTTTATAAGTGATGGGAAAAGTCCAAGTGATTCTTGACTGAAGAGTAGTCAGTCAGCTAGTGGCAAGGATAACCCCCATGTCTGTGCAAATCGCATTTGCTCACATTCATTCTTTGTCATCTTACCATCCTGCTCTTCTTATCTCTCAGAGTGCCAAAATGGTACTGTTTAAAAAAAAAGGATTTTTTTAAAAAAAAATCATGACTACCTTCACTTTGGCTAACTCTGGAATCCTTCACACCTCCCAGGCTAGTTCACTGTGAAAGACCCGTTCATATTTCCTGGCCAGACAGTACAATCTGAAGCAGTTATAAGCTTCTAAATCCACTGAATCCAGTGGACTTAGAAGAGTATAACTTTGCTTTGGATTGCACACTGAGCATACAGGCATCACAATCCAAATAAGCCACAAGTGAACGAAGGCCACAGTGGTTTCTTCCTTTGATACCCAGGTCTCCAACCAGTTTTGCACTAATCCTTTGTCAATAAACCCGCTGAATTAATCCCTGGTGGCTGGAGGCGAAAGGGTCACCCAAATCTCTGCTTGATCCAGCAATCAAGAAACGACAGGCAAACACATCTTCAAAGAAACTGCAGAACACTTGTTGCTGAAGGGAAAGCCAAAGGAGCCATCAGACACATTATATGCCTATTGTAAACTAATAATTATTGTTATACCTGTTTTTTCTTCCCTCAAAGTATCCCGGGAAATGTAGTTTGGACATGGTGGGTAGTCTTCTTTGTGAAGAGACCCTCTGGCCCCAGTCCCCAGGGCTCTATGGGGAAAGGGGCTGATTGTGCAGCCATTGAAATGTGTGATGCAGCCACACCCTGTCCCCTCTCCATCAGTTCTTGCAACCCTTTCAGCCAATGCCATACACATCCTTTCCCCTGTACAGACCCATCCCTTTTGCAAAGCCTTCTCCTCTCAATGTGGATACAAGCAATATTATCATGGGCTAAAGGTGATTTTGGACAGATTGGGCTGAAGAATCAGCTCCAGCTGAACCTCCAGAATGGCAGAAATGTTGTCAGCTACCAGACAGTTTAATGGAAAGCTCTGAGCGGGGAGGTTTTTTTTTGGGGGGGGGGGTGCCACACTCCCCTGCTGTCAGCTGCCTGCATGGTGTACAAAAGGGACAAAAAATGGCTTTACAGTCGCTCTGGGACCCCTTGTCCACTTGCTGCCCTCCCCTCAACTAGAGCTGCCCTGCCATAGTGCAGAAAGAAAGGAACCAGAGATGGGCGATTCCCATGAGCCAGAGACTGCAGCCTCAAGATCCCGATCCCCTCCATCAAAGGGCAGGAAGGCAAGACTCTTCCATCTCCCAGTGAAGGCTCTGATCTCATTGAGATGCAAGGCTTGCCATGGGAGCCATTTGCTGAGCCCTCCTCTTCCAGAAAGCACCTTCTCCCCCCTCCCTCCCTGTGGAGTTATGTTTCAGCCTCAAACATTCCAAAGCAGATGCATCAATCCATTCTGGGCCCCTGCTGATGTGAGAGGAATGGCAACCAGGTGGGAAAGAAGAAAGGGGCAGGTGCTTGCATGTTCAGAGATGCCTCCTCTCATGGCCTTCTGACTCTCTTCCAACCCCTTCGGGCCCAATGGTATGAGAAAGTAAATGGAGGCAGAAAGGGGGAGAAAAGCAGGGCGAGATGGAAAGAGACACGCACGGCAAGGGCCCCACCCTTCAAGCAGGCCAGTTGGTACATCAGGCAGAACTGAAACTGAAGCGAAGGGGGGAAATAAAAGCCTCCTCCTTGCAGGAACGACATCGTAAAAGAGACAGAGCAATCCAGGGCACAGTGGATGCAGACACGGATCTGGGTTTGACTTTGTGCTTCACCGTCAACTCACTGCGAAGCCCCTGGCCGAGTCAGTCTCACTCTTTCTCTCTCAGCCTCTGGGAATCTCCAGCATATGCAGAAGGGGGATCAGGTGTCACCTACCACCCAAGGCTGTAGGAAGGCTGGACGAACTAAGATTGGCAAAGGACTTTTTACATGAAAAAAGTGTTCTATAAATTATCAAGGACGGCAATAAGAAAAGGGTTGGATTTGGCCTGTGTTTGTGTGGGGCAAAGGACTGGGTGGTCGTTCCTTCTCCCCAGACCACCTCTGCTGAGAACATGGCTTCCAAGCCACCCCAACCAGGACTGAGCTGTGAGGTTACAGTTGTGAATGCTGGGTCTTTGTGTAGAGGGAGGCTTAACTTCAGAGGCAATATCCAGGGCTTCCGTAGCATCTCCTCCTCTCGTGCCTTTTTCCTCTATGGCTCTTGATGCTCTGATGTTCAGCCCTATTCTCAGGACTCTGATTTTGTTAGAAAAAATAACCAGGGTGGGGAGATAAGAAAACAAAAGATCATAGCGCCATTGTGATTTCCTTGATATTCTTTTTACCCGTAGGTGATGCAATTCTTTTGTGTTCCAAAACTGTTTATATGTTTACAGGT
The DNA here is from genome assembly GCF_032191835.1 of Heteronotia binoei. Taxonomy (NCBI): domain Eukaryota; kingdom Metazoa; phylum Chordata; class Lepidosauria; order Squamata; family Gekkonidae; genus Heteronotia; species Heteronotia binoei. The sequence goes on from NC_083241.1 coordinate 15,949,760, forward strand.
GTTGGCTAACTTGGGGGCAGGACAATTGTCCCCAAATGCTGAAAACTGGAGGGAAAGAGAGATCAGGAAGCTGGGTGGGAGCAGTAAAAGAAGGTTCCACCAGGGGGCATTGTCCTGGATCAGTGCTCAGCTTTTGCGACTTCATCATCAGATGGTTGGTTCACAAAACACGGCTGTTGATCAGGCTTGGTCTCTCCAACTGTTGCTTCTTTGGTGGGATTGTTTCACTGCATTCCCAAGTGGCTTGCCCTCTGACCAACAATGGATGGAAGTGCTGTCAAATCACAATCGACTTATGGTGACCCCAACAATTTTAAAGGCAAAAGAGAGGCAGAGGTGGTTTGCCACTGCCTTCCTCTGCAGAGCCTTCCTTGGTGGTCTCCCATCCAAGTACTGACCCTGCTTTGCTTCTGAGAGCTGCTGAGATTGGGCTGTACCATACCACCGTCTCTCCCTGCTCTGACCAACAGCTGGGACCCAAAGGAGCACTATCAGGTTTGAAGTTCCATATCGTGAGTTCAAGACTCAGTTCTCCATTAAAAAAAAAAATCCATAAAGGTTTCTCTCTCAGTTGCTTCCATTCTGCTCGGAACATTTGTACATTTTCCCCCTGTAACAGCAGCTTCTTCCTGTATGGTATATCTCTTTCTATATATTATCTCTAAATATATATAAGCCAAACTGCTTTACAGGTTGATTGTTGGGGGGAATTCTCTAAGTCTTGTCTTTTTGTGTTTTCCAGTGTTGTATGTGTAGCAGGCACTTGAGTTTGTATGAATATGTTGGCTTGAGGTCAAGGGGAGAGGTAGGGAAGGGAGAAGGACAGAGCAACGATTTCTGGAAAGTGGTCGCTGCTAGCCAAGGATGTCCAGGTAGATTGGTGTGGCTTTGCCTAGCGCGTGAAGAATCTTGTAGATTTCCTTGATGTTCAGCCGTTGCTGAGGTTCCCTCTGCCAGCAGCCCAACATGATGTCATACACTTCCTTGGGGCAGACGCGAGGCCTCTCCAAGACTCGGCCTTGAGTGATGCACTCAATCACCTGAAAGACACAGCAGAAGAAGTAAATCTCATGCACACCCCAAACCATTTCACGCACACCCCAAACTCATCTGGATGTTTAATCTGCCATGTTATTTCTGTATCATCTTTGGCTCCAGTCCAAATGTGACCCACAAGCTGATACAACAACAACAACAATAACAACAATGGCATTGAGCTGGAACCCATGGGCCCCATTCCACTAAAGTTAGGCATCTTCCATTCTTCTGATGATGCCCAGTTGAAGGAGTGGTTAACAGAACCACTGGATTCAACTCTAAGAATACTTGCCCTTTTATCCACATCTAATTGAAGGTTTGGTGAAGGTTTTCCCTGATTTGTGTGCTCTGACAATGCAGTTCTAAACAGCGCTACCCCCTTCTGAGCCCATTTTTTTTAACAGACATAGGAAGTTGTAACTCTGCTCAGTGCTGCATCGAACTTTCCCCCACTTCCTGCCATCCAATATGTCATTGGATGAGTCCATTCATTACCGTAACTGGAGCAGTAGGCAGGGATTAGTCTTGTTTTTTTCAAAATATGGCGTTCTATTCTTGTTCCAGGTCTTATGGGGAAACTAAAGAATGCCCACTCATGCTGGAGCCTAGGCTTTGCCCCCACCAAAGTATTCTGCCAAAGTACAGCCCATTTTCCACGGTAATGAATGACAGCTATTTGCTTATTCACTTAATCATCGTGGTTTCATACCACACTGGATACTCTTTGGTGCAAAAAGGCAGCATACAGATCTTTTAAAATATATAACAAGTACTTAAACAGGGAAAAGTAAAGATTTAACACTCATGGAGCACCACGCAGGTGGTGCTGACTCCCAGGACTGAAATTGAATGGAGCACATGGATTTGCCTTATTTTGAGTGAAAACATAAGTGTCAGGCTCTGTAACTCTATCATACTGAAATTTTAAAATACTAACCAAATGGACTTTTCTATACTAAACCCTAGCCTTTGTGATATTGTAGTCACCATGCATATCAAAGGGGACGTTTGAAGTGTTAACTTTGTTTAGGTTGTAAAGGGAGCAAAGGAATGTGACCGTTAATAGATACCGCCACTGGCCAGCATCTTCCCAGAGGCTAGGAGATAAGCAGAAGCTCTCGTGTGAAAGTTTGCACCTTCACTCCCTGTTGTTTTGAGAATAATGTCTTTGTTCAGATATTGCTTTGATGTAGATTCCATAAGACCCAGAAACACCCCTGCCAAGGTATTAGTCTCAATTTCTGTTTCAAGCTATGAGTTTCCAATAAAGTATTACATTGTCTCAAATGAATACAGCCTTGAGTCTCCATCGCCTGACAATAAGACTATCAAGGTCCTTACTGTTTATATGGATGAACAGTAAATCTCCAGAGATTCCTTTCCCATCACCTGCACTCTGATCCTTTTAGCTGGAAATGCCAGGGACTGAACCTGGGACCTTCTGCATACAAAGCACTGAGACAGGGCTCCATTTCACCATCTGTGCTTCCAGAACGGAGCCCGAGTGGAAACTCCCATCAGAAAGTGGAGCTCTTACTCACATGCAACCTCCCTTCCAGTCTAACAAATCCTGAGAAAGAATCCTGACTTCGGTAATTGTGGGATCAGGTCTCACTTGTACACCCAGAAGGATAGGACTTCAGGATGGTACATGTTTTTTAAAAGATCAGCTGATGCCTGGAAGCTGATGGCACAATACCTCTTTCTGACCATCTCCTGTCTCTGGTTATCTGGCTGGAGAGTTCCTCCTCCTGTTTCAGCAACTACCTTATGGACAGCTCCCCAGCATTACTGGTAGATGGGGCACCTGAACCTTACAGCTCTCGTATTGATAAGAAAGGGCCAGCACAGGACTAAACCTACTCATTGCTGTTATATTTCCAGTGACTGGCTTGTCCCCTCTCAGTTGTATACCAGATTGCAATGCTGAATTTGTTCCATAGAATTTAACGGAGACCACTGATCACCAAGCCAGCTTTTGTCTTCAGAACTTTGTCCCAAGTTCTGTTCCTCAGCACAATCATAGATGGAAGGGACCTGCAGAGTCATCTAGTCCAACCCTTGCTCAGTACAGGAAACTCACAAATACTTCCCCCTAAATTCACAGGATCCTCATTGCTGTCAGATGGCCATCTAGCCTATGTTTAAAAACCTCCAAGGAAGGAGAGCCCACCACCTCCTGAGGAAGCCTGTTCCACTGAGGAATTGCTCTAATGGTCAGGAAGTTCTTCCTAATGTTGAGCTGGAAACTCTATTGATTTAATTTCAACCCATTGGTTCTGCTCCTACCTTCTGGGGCCACAGAAAATAATTCCACACCTTCCTCTATATGACAGCCCTTCAAGTACTTGAAGATGATGATCCTATCACCTCTCAGCTGTCTCCTCTCCAGGCTAAACATGCCCAGCTCCTTCAACTTTTCTTCACAGGACTTGATTTCCAGACCCCTCAACATCTTTGTCGCCCTCCTCTGGACCTGTTCCTGCTTGTCTATATCCTTCTTAAAATGTGGATAGAGAATGTTTGATGGGGCAATTGAACTGATTTTTGCTGTTTCCATCCTAATCCATTTTTAAACAGTTGCCATTGTGGGCTATGCTTGGTCCAATGGATGCAACAGCATGAAATGAGAACATGCTTCATTTTTTTTTATAGGAGGGGGAAAACCTCATCAGGCAACAGTGATGCCAGGGCACTGGCTTCCTTCAGCCTCTCCATTACAAGGTTAATTGTCCTCATTTTTTTTTTAACTGGAAGGAGCAAAAAGAACAACACTTTCCCTTGAATCAAACTCAATTTGTGCAGAAAACACCTCCCCCCCCCCCCAATTCAAATTCTATAGCTGTCAACACCTTACTTGATGCCAGGCTGTTAAAACTAACAAGAAACACAGAACGGCAAGAAGCTGTGCTTTCAGAGCCAAGCCAGGGGAAAATCAGCCTCTCTCCCCCCACTCCGGGGTATAATGGTTTGAACCCCAATCTGTAGAGGGATAAGGATGGAAAAGCAGAAATGTGTGTGTGTGTGTGTGGGGGGGGGGGAGGCTGTTTGTCAGATGGTTGTTATTAATGCTCGGCTCCCCTTGTCTGGAGCTGACAATCAGCACTGCAGCAGGGTCCCGATGACCTGACACGAACTGCTGATAAAAACCGATCTCAAGCAGCATGCAGGAGGAAGCAAGACACAGCAAGGGGGCCCAAACTCTATCACTTCTGAACAGTAATGGATGCCGTTGTACATCCAAAGAGATCATTATTACTCTGACATTTGTATGTAAATAGTAGAGGGTGAAACGATTAAGAAGAGCTGCTGAAGGGAAGGAGGGATAAAGATGGGGCATGCAAACAAAACACCACAGAATGAGGGGAACGGGGCCTGGGGCCAGTGTTTCCTCTAAGCCGAGTTGGCGTAAGCTAGCTCACAGGTTTTTTAACCTCCAGCTCACACATTTTGGTCTTAGTGCAGGAAAAAATGGTCCCGGGGCAAACTAATGTATGCAGTAGCTCACAACTTTAATGCCAGTAGCTCACAAAGTCGAATTTTTACTCGCAGGACTCCTCAGCTTAGAGGGAGTATCGCCTGGGACACATGAAGTTTTGGCCAGTTCCAGGCCTGTCACCAGAAGGCACTTTGTGGGCCGTTCCTTGCCACAAAACAATTGCATCCCATTGGGTTCAGAGGTAGATTCGCCACTGAAATGTCACCTACAGTGAAATCCGAAGTGAATTTGGAGAAGCCTCCAATTTTGAAAGTCTGAAGGTTCACATCTGAGAAATTCTGCAAGGCGTTCAAAGAGCCAGTGTGGCGCGGTGGTCAAGAGTGGCAGAGTATGTGATTATACCCTTTCTTTTCTTTTTTTCTCAACTATTTTGATAAGGATTATAGTTAAAAATGAGCCTTTGGGAATATATATTTCTTCAAACTTATTTTTAGGATAAGGATTAAGGACTAAAAGATTATAATGAAGATGGATAATAATAATAGTAAATGATTTTTCCCCTTATTTTTATTTTATTATAGTTATAAGGTTTTTTATGAGGATTCTTAAAATGTTAAAATTACCTTTTACTTTTTTTTTTCTAGTAGTAAAATGCACCGGTGGAGGTCACGAAAAGGGGGGGGGGGGGGGAGGGAGGTGGAAAATGCAATGTATTGGTATTGAATTTTTAATAATAGATAAGTATTAATATAATATATTGCAGAATAATAAAATCGTTTTTTTAAGAAAAAAAAGATCGGCAGAGTCTGATGTGGCAGAACCGGATTGGATGCTCTGCTCCCCCCATGAAGCCTGCTGGGTGACCTCTCGGCCCCGCCTACCTCACAGGATGCCAGCTTTGGGGAGAGGAAGGGAAGGTGTGACTTTGTGACTCCTGCCTGGGCATTTCAAAGCACACTAAAGGAATTTCAACAAGGTCAGTAAAACTTCTCAGGGTTGCATTTCTTAAAAACAACTATTTAGAGCAGGTGGGCAGCCACGTTGGGTATGTAATAGAACATAATAGCAAAAACATCAGGGTGAAACTATACTATCAAAACATACAGGCAGTAGAGGCCTTTGATTCCCCACTCCTCCACTTGCACCTGCTGGCATGGCCTTGGGTCAGCCATAGCTCTGGCAGAGGTTGTCCTTGAAAGGGCAGCTTCTGGGAGTGCCCTCTCCAGCCCCCCCACCACCTCATAGGGTGTCTGTTGTGGGGGAGGAAGGTAAAGGAGATTATGAGCCGCTCTGAGACTCTTCGGAGTGGAGAGCGGGATATAAATCCAATATCTTCTTCTTCTTCTGAGGGCTCTTTCCTTGCCTTGATAGTCCTTGAGGCCACTTTGACTAAGGTTTATGCTGCATCCAGGACTACAGTTTTCTTTTCTTTTTTTTAAAGAATCCTAAATTGTTTTTGAGCAACTTGCTTTGGGAGAAGCATGATATAAGCATTGTACTACCCAAACAGAATAAGTCTGCTGCGTTAAAATGGCAGTGCCAGGCCTTGCTGAGCACACAGACTGGGTATGGAAAGTGATACCTTGCATTTCCCTCTGCCTGCAATTCACTAAATTAAGGGCTCTGTGTCCAGAAAGCAGAAAATTCACATTTCTCATTAAAAAGAGGCAAAGATTCTGAAGTGCTAATAGACACTCGGAAGGATAAATGTGAGCGAATTTCTCCATACGCAGTTTGATCAATACATCTCTCCCCAGACCTGCCACCCTTCCCGCTAAGCCCTGCAAGATGTTTACGGCACAGCAGGACTCTCTGCTTTCAGATCAGTCCTTAAAGCAGCATTCTCAGTTGTTCTGACCAGCAGCGTTGCTTTAAGAAGGAAGCCTGGGGCACTCAATCCCCCTCTTTGAAGAGCTTAGCTTCCCTCCTCCCTCCAGCACTCAGCCACTGATCCTTCCTAGAGAGGCCCCATCATCTGAGGGGATGCTCCACACTACATTTACACATGGCAGTTTTCTTTCTTTCTTTCTTTCTTTCTTTCTTTCTTTCTTTCTTTCTTTCTTTCTTTCTTTCTTTCTTTCTTTCTTTCTTTCTTTCTTTCTTTCTTTCTTTCTTTCTTTCTTTCTTTCTTTCTTTCTCTTTCTTTCTTTCTTTCTTTCTTTCTTTCTTTCTTTCTTTCTTTCTTTCTTTCTTTCTTTCTTTCTTTCTTTCTTTCCCTTATTGGTTTCAATAGAAGGCCCCCCATCCCCATTTTCTTGGGTCTGTACCTTAATGGTTTTCCGTCCAAAATGAACAAACCCCATGGAACTATAGGACATAAACATTCCTAAATTTCAGACAGATAAAATAAGAGGCCCCCTTTTCCTGATCCAATGCTTTCATTTAAAACCCCTGTTTAACGTTAAAGTATTTGGGAGACTTTATGCTACTTATAATAGAATCATAGAGTTGGAAGGATCTCCAGGGTCATCTAGTCCAAGGGTCCCCAACACCCGGTCCATGGACCGGTCCTGCTCCGTGGCCTGTTAGCAACTGGGCCATGAGTTGTATAATTATTTCATTATATATTACAATGTTGTAGTAGTAGTAGTAGTAGTAATGAAGAAAAAGAAGAAGAAGAAGAAGAAGAAGAAGAAGAAGAAGAAGAAGAAGAAGAAGAAGAAGAAGAAGAAGAAGAAGAAGATGATGATGACATTGGACTTATACCCTGCACTCCACTCTGAATTTCAGGGTCTCAGAGTGGCTCACAATCTCTTTTACCTTCCTCCCCCATAACAGACACTCTGTGAGGTGGGCGGGGCTAAGAGAGCTCTCCCAGAAGCTGCCCTTTACACATGGCAGTTTGGTTTTGGTGGAGAGCCAGTTTGGTGTAATGGTTAAGTGTGAGGACTCTTATCTGGGAGAACTGGGTTTGATTCCCCACTCCTCCACTTGCAGCTGCTGGAATGGCCTTGGGTCAGCCATAGCTCTGGCAGAGGTTGTCCTTGAAAGGGCAGCTGCTGTGAGAGGCCTCTCCAGCCCCACGCACCTCACAGGGTGTCTGTTGTACGGGAGGAGATTGTGAGCCACAAGTGGAGGGGTGGGGGATCAAGCCCGGTTCTCCCAGATAGGAGTCTGCACACTTAACAACCACACCAAACTGATAGAAATAAAGTGCACAATTGTATCATCCTGAAACCATCACCCCCCTCCCCTCATTCCATGGAAGAATTGTCGTCCACAAAATCGGTCCCTGGTGCCAAAAAGGCTGGGGACGGCTGATCTAGTCCAATCCCCCGCACAATGCAGGAAATTCACAACTACCTCCCCCAACCCATGACTCCTGCTCTATGCCCAGAAGATGGCAAAAAAGCCTCCAGGATCCGTGGCCAAACTGGCTTGGAGAAAATTGCTTCCTAACCCCAAAGTGGTGACTGACATTCCCCTGAGTGTACTGATGCAACCTTTCCTGATCTGCCTTTGCCACTGAGACTCAAGGCAGATGACATAATGTAAGGCAGCTACAATCAAAAGGATGAGGAGATGCCTGGTAAACAAAGTAATAGAACTTGGATTGCAGAAATCTGAAACATGTATGTATGAAACATGACATGCTAAACAATGCGAGAAATGGTATTATGTAGGTAGAAATATCATACAGTAAGAGCAAGATAAAAGCATGCAGCAAAAGATAATGCCTATTAATAATGTAGTACACAGTCGTGTTCTCTACCAAAACATTCTGTGGAATCACTATGTTATAATGCAGCCCTATTCCCTTCATAAAAATGCCCTCCAGAACAATTCTGCTTTGCAAAAAGCCCAAAGTGCGGGAGCTTTCCTGACCTCCTCAGGCAGGCCATTCAATAGGGTGGGGACCTCTAAAGAGAATGAGTGCATAGGGGTTGTTGATCTTGCCCATTTGCAGGGTGGCCCTTGAACCTGGGACCTTCTGTATGCAAAGCAGATATCCTTCCACTGAGCCACAGCTCCAATTCACAAACTAATGAACAGATGAAACTACCATATGCTGAGTCAGTCTTGTCTACTCTGACTGATGGTGGCTCTCTCCAGAGTCTCTGGTGGAGTTCAAAGACTCAGACCATGCAATCATAGAGTTGGAAGGGACCTCCAGGGACATCTAGTCCAACTCCCTGCACAATGCAGGAAATTCACAAATACCTCCCTCCCACACAAACACACACACACAGGGCTTTTTTTGTAGCAGGAGCTCCTTTGCATATTAGGCCACACACCCCTGATATAGCCAATCCTCTTGGCGCTTACAGTACAGGGCTTACTGCAGGAGGATTAGCTCCATAAGGGAGGTGCGGCATAATAATGCAAAGGAGTTGTTGATTAAAAAAAAGCCCAGCACACCCCACAGTGACCCCTGCTCCATGTCCAGAGGATTACAACAACAACAACAATAAAAAACCCTCCAGGATCCCTGGTCAAACTGGCCTGGAGAGAAATTGCTTCTTGACCAGTTTTTTCACATCATCTACTACCAGATCCTTCTAATTGGAGAGGCTGGAGATTGATCCAGGGGCCACCTGCATGCAAAGCGGATGGTCTACCACTGAGCCACAGCCCTTCCCCTCTGCCTGCACTTTTTGGCCTCTGCTATGTTCCAATCTATCCTTGTTTCAATCTATCCCAACCAGTCTATCTGGCTGCAACATCTGTCACCCCACTGATCGCCAGAATTGATTCGGCTGATCTGGCTGGCTAGGCGGGTCCCCTACCTACCTCACCGCTCAATGTGCATCCCTCCCGAAGCTGTGCGCTTGGTGGAAGAGGACGACCAACCTAGATAGAAGGAGTGTACCGTTCTTTGGTTGAGGGTATACGATAGCATGAGCTAGCTCACAGATTTTTAGCCTCTAGCTCACACATTTTTGTCTTAGCTCAGGAAAAATGGTCCCAGAGCACAATAATTTATGAAGGAGCTCACAACTTTAAGGCCAGTAGCTCACAACTTGAATAACAGTAGCTCACAAAGTAGAATTTTTGCTCACAAGACTCTGCAGCTTAGAGGAAACGTTGATCCAAGGCATTTGCCTTCCTTTTGTCATGCTGGCATAATATTATATGAACATATGAAGCTGCCTTATACTGAATCGGACCCTCAGTCCATCAAAGTCAGTATTGTCTACTCAGACTGGCAGTGGCTCTCAGGGTCTCAAGCTGAAGTTTTTCACACCTATTTGCCTGGACCCTTTTGAGCTGGAGATGCCGGGGATTGAACCTGGGACCTTCTGCTTACTAAGCAGATGCTCTACCACTGAGCCACCTCCCTATTCCCTCTTCCCCTAGTTAACCCTCATCTATCCAATACCTCTGTGTTTGAGAGCTGAAACCAGGGCTGCTTCCCATATGTGAAGATCTCCCAGAGGATCACCCCGAAACTCCAGACATCACTCTCCGTTGTGAATTTCCGATACATAATGCTCTCTGGAGGCATCCAGCGAATTGGAAGCATGGTGTGTCCTCCAACCTGCATGAAGAGAATAAGGCACAGCTTTTATTTCCACTGAACAGGACTGACCATCATTCAAGGGGGAAGGAAAGAGCCAAGTTTGGTTCAGATCAGTGAGTACCAGAGTGGCCTACTGGTTAAGGAGTTGGACTAGAACTGGGGGGGGGGGGGGGCAGGTCTAAATGTCATCATAAGCCTCTCTCAGTAGGTGGTTTTGCCGCTCATTCTCTCTCCACATAATTTTGCAGATTTATTGTAAGGGCAAAATAGAGGAAACGAGAACTTGAGCTCCTTGGAGTAATAAGAACATAAGAGAAGCCATGTTGGATCAGGCCAATGGCCCATCCAGTCCAACACTCTGTATCACACAGTGGCCAAAATATAGACACACACACACACACACACACTGTGGCTAATAGCCACTGATGGACCTCTGCTCCATATTTTTATCCAATCCCCTCTTGAAGCTGGCTATGCTTGTAGCTGCCACCACCTCCTGTGGCAGTGAATTCCACATGTTAATCACCCTTTGGGTGAAGAAGTACTTCCTTTTATCCGTTTTAACCTGACTGCTCAGCAATTTCATTGAGTAAGGTCAGATTGAGTAACATACTCAATACTTAGCAGTAATATATCCCATCTAAACCATAGACTCATTGAGTGGCCTTCAGGTAAATTCAGCAGATATTCAACATGGATTAAGAAAGGGAAGAGGGACTGCTTCTGACCAGGAATGGGATGGGCCATGTAAGTAAAGCTCCCCAAACAAAACAGCCCTACGATGCAACCCTCCCTTCTTCCTAGCTTTCCAGAGGCAAAGAGTTTTTGAGGTGGAGGAGCATTCAGTCAAACAATCTCCCCTCCTCTATTTTATCTTCACAATGTAGGAGTCAAGTTGCACCTTTAAGACCAACCAAGTTTTATTGAGAACATAAGTTTTCGGGTGCTCTTAAGTTCTCAATAAAACTTGGTTCTTCTTAAAGGTGCCACTTGACTCCTGCTTTGTTCAACTGTTTCAGACCAACGCAGCTGCCCGCTTGGATTTATCTTCACAACAGCCACCCTGTGGAATAGGTGAGCCTGAGAGAAAGTGAATGGACCATGCTCCAGTCACCCAGTAAGCTTCCATGGCAGTGGGGGATTCACACCTGAGTCTTCCGTGTACTTCAGCTACGCTGGCATAATTCATATGATGAAGAAACAAAGAGATCTGGAATACACTTGGATTTCATGAGCTATGCCCTTTTAAAATAAGCACTCTCTCCCCTATCATGGTAATCCATATACTTATTTTTTGGCTTGCTGATTTTTTTTAAAAAAACTATCAAATAGCATCCAGCCATTTGAAGCTGGAGTTTACACAGAAGAACAACTTGCAGCTGCAGTCCTTGGATGAGAAGCGTAACTAGGTGGATTAAAGATGGGTTGTGCTTCAGAACATCGGAAGCACTGATGTTTACGCAGCTCTTGAAACATCTGAAAGGAGGTTCTGTTCCTCCAGGGGATGGCTAGAGAGGGAGAACATTTATACCATCAGTTTCCTCGCTTTTGGAGGTTATTTCTTTTAGCCAGGTGGATGCATTAGAATAACTCATGTGCATAGACACAATGTGGGAAATCTGAATAACTGCTGTGAGATAAAGAGACAGGATCTAAGACAACATGAGTTCGTCAAAGATGTTCAAGGTGTATGTTACGGTTGTCAACTTCAGCCAGGGAAATTTCTGGAGCTTTGAGAGTGGTATCTGGGAAAGGTGGAGTTTAGAGACGGTAGAGAGCTCACGTATGAAGGTACCAGTGTTCCCTCTAAACTGCGTTAGCATGATTGAGTTCCCTCTGAGTAAAGTGTGAATTAGCTCACAGATTTTTAGCATCCAGCTCACACATTTTTGTCTTAGCTCAGGAAGAATGACCCCAGAGCACGCTAATTTGTGCAGGAGCTCACAACTTGAATGCCAGCAGCTCACAAAGTAGAATTTTTGCTCACAGGACTCTGCAGCATTAGAGGGAACATTAGAAGGCACGTGTACTTTCAGTCACCTAATGGGAAAACAAGATACAAATAGATGTAAAGCTGTGGCCAACTGCGTATCATCTAGTTGTAGGGTTAATTTGAGAACCCCCTTGTTGAACTAGAACTAAAAAAAAATATGGTGTGTAGCAAAGAGAGAAAGGAAGGAACAGATCTGCAGACCCTAATGAATGTGGATCAATTAAAACAGAAGACATTTAACTCTCTAAAGCTTCTAGCTGCGCTGTTCTGCATATTCCTATAGAAATGGCATAGGATGAGTTTAACTGCAGATGTATTTATAGTTTCATGGATTGTTTCAGTTACTTTGATAAACTGCCTCGAACTTCAGAAAGGCAGTATAAAAATATTTAAATATATCAGTGGGGTACACTAACAATAGCCTCACTCTATTTGTGCCAGAAATTTGGATTCCATATAAAGCGAAGCCAGCAAGAAATACATCTTTCTTCACCTCTGTAGCTAGAGATGGAGTCTTTATCATCTTCATCAGCCAGAAACATAGAAGCTTTAGTTTATGGAGAAAATGGATTAAATTGCTAATAATGGGGAAAATCTATGGGGAAATTATAAAGTATCACAAGAATTTTTCTTCACATGTTCAGATAGGAAAGTTGGTTTTTTTTTTTTTGTAATCTGCAGAAGAGAAAGTATAATTTATTAAACAAGTCTACCAAAGTTGTGTGATTTTTTTTTTAAATAAATGATAAATTCATCAAAGAAAAAGTTTGTGAAGTATTTGAAGTTCTCTCTTTGTTTCAGTCCAAGTGAGAATTCCTTTGAAAGCGCTGTTTAGCTGAATGGAAAATCTGCAATGGATCTTTCTCAAAACAATAAGAAGGATTTTGTAAACATTTGATGGGCACGTAGCAAAGTGTGACTGAACTGCTGGGTATATGCATAAAAGCTCAATGATTCTGGCAAATGATCCCTAAATTACTGCATTTCATGTGGCCAGTTATGACTGTCAAAAACAGCTGATATACCTTTTGAATTACCTGCAACACATCTAAGGAACCTGCTACTACTACTAGAATAAAAGATTTGGAAGGGACCTCCAGGGTCATCTAGTCTACTACATACCTTCTGAAATGCCCTTTGGAGACAGTGACTAACTGTAGAATACTGTCTGTGATCCAAGACATGGTGCCCATACTGCCATAAATAATGCCTGCCAATGGTTCTCGTGCTGACCATTTGCTTTCCTTCCAACTTATTTCCTCCTGGTTTTTCTTTACTTCACTGGACCATGACACCACCTTTGTATCCACAGGGAGCACTCATTCAGAAATGTCCACCTCCTTCATAGAAGTATGTGTGGGGCTTGTGATTGACAAACATTTTTGGGATTTACCTCAGCACCAAATGTCAGTCGTTCTCTTATTTGCCCTGACGCCCATGGGAACCATTTTGTGATTGGACCTTTTCTCAAAAATTCCAAAAGTTCCCGCAGCTCAACCAGCGGCAGTGATAGGACACCAGCCCGAGGACACCAGCAAAGTGCCACAACCGCCCCAATGCCAACACCAGGAAGGGTGAGCACAGCTGCAGCGAGGCTCCCAGTGTCAGCGTGCATGCTGCCATTGCCCACCATTGCTCTGCCTCTTGCATCTGTGACATGAGAGGTAGAGAGATGGAGGGCAGCGGCAGCGCGCACAGTGACACTGGGAACCTTGCTGTCGCTTCTATTTCAGTCTGCTTAGAAGCTCGGGTGGGTGGGAGGGCCCAAACTAGCACCCTTTCCCCAGCTCAGTGCTCCTGACAGTCACCTACTGCGGCTCAATAGATGTGCTGGCCCTGAGCTCAACAGAATTGGAACGCTCTGAAGTAGTGGTGGATTGCTACAGTGGGCAAACTTGATATGAGTAGGTTTAATTTACTGCCACACAGACTAGAGTTGGAATCCAAAGGCCTTCCTAGATGCTTCCAATCTTGGGAAGGCTATGGCAAGCCTTGTGCTTGTGTCTGGCACAGGAAGCAATGGAAATGAGATGATCTTCCATTTCTGCAAAAGCTTATACAATGGTGCAGAGTGGTAAAGCTGCAGTGCTGCAGTCCAAACTCTCTGCTCATGACCTGAATTCGATCCCGGCGGAAGATGGGTTCAGGTAGCCGTCTAAAGGTTGACTCAGTCTTCTATCTTTGCGAGGTCGGTAAAATGAGTACCCAGCTGGCTGGGGGGAAAGCGTAGATGACTGGGGAAAGCAATGGCAAAGCACCCCACAAAAAGACTGCCATGATCACCCCAGAGTCGGAAACGACTGGTGCTTGCATAGGGGACTATCTTTACCTTTATACAATTAGGAAGTCTAATGTTCTAGCATGGGGTTTCCCAACACGGTGACCGATGGCTTCCATGGTCCCTGCCAATATATTTCTTGATACCTGTCAAGTGGTCTCAGAATGTGGGCATGGCCAGACAGGGCTCAGCTGGGCTTCTGAATGGCAGGACCAGATCGACGTGTTTTTTGAGGAAGGGCAAAATTTAAAAAAATGATGCCCCCTTATGGGCCATTCTGTCTTATGGTCCCATAGAACACAATGGACTCCATACCCAATTTGGCGCCCCCCCTCCTTCGGTGCCCGGGGCAAGCACCGCCCTCTGCCCCCCCCCCCCCCCCAGATCTGGCCCTGCTGACTGGCTTATCTGGGTGACAGTTACAGCGGAAGCCTTAAGATCAGCATGACTCCTCACAAGGTAAGACGCCCCAAGCACTGGCTTCTCCAGCTCCCTTTTCTGTCAGGAGACAAGGAAAGCAACCCCTGTGGGAAAGAGGCAGAAAAGCCCTCCTTTTTCTATTCACCCTGTAGGGAGCAGGCCCCGTTCTGAAGGAAGGGAGAGAGGAAAACCCTCCTTGCTCTGTTCTGTCCAGGAGCTGTTTGTGCAAGGGCAGACTGTCAGGCTACAGCTAGGAAGACAGAGGCTGAAATCTTCACTCTGCCATGAGGCTGCCTGAGTAACCTTGGGCCCAGCCACGCTGATTCAGCCTAGCTTACCTCACAGGGTTGTTGTTAGGATAAAATTCAGGGGAGAGGAGAATCAGGTATACCATCCCGAGCCCCTCAGTCACCACATGAGGTGAAAATCTATCAACAACCAAATTCACATAAACATCCTGTTCTAATCCCTAGAAACGGTAAAGTATACCAGGACTGCCATTCTCATGTTACAAATGTGGGTTACGTAGGGTTGCCAGTTCCCAGGTAAAGCCTGGAGATGTCCTGGAATTACAGCTGATCTCTATAGTACAGAGATCAGTTCCCCTGGAGAAAATGGCTGCTTTGGAGGGCGGGCTGTATGCCATTATACCTGACTGAGGCCCCTCCCCTCCTCAAACCTCACCCTCCTCAGGGCCCACCCCCAAATCTCCAGGAATTTCCAAGCCAGGAGTTGGCAAGCTGAGGGTGGAGTTAGGGTGGCGAGAATGAGAGCCGATTCCTTAAAGCCACCTTCATCGGAAGGGCCAGATTCAACCATGGGATGTCCTTTCTTGTGGCTCGCCTGTTCTGCTAAACCAGCTCTAGTAGAAATGGAAGGGGAAAGAAAGACAAAGCCAGCTGGGTGTCAGACACGCTGTGGCGCAGGGCCCAAGGAGCATGGGAAAGCCTCTCTCTCCCCTGACTGCAATGCTTGTTAAGAAGCCTGCATAATCCGACGTATACAAATTTCCTTGCCTGCACGAGGCACCCGGAGTCATCCCGACAAGGACAGGTTGCCAACAGTGCAGGAAAAAACCCCCAGCGGTGTTAAGCAAGCTGAGATATGAAAACAATCTTTGTTTTCTCTTCTTCCAAAGAGGCAATTTGCATTTCAAGTCCTTGGCTCTGGAGAGAAGCATTATGTATTTCTGCGCATGGAAGCTGATCCTTTGCACCAGTCAATCAATCAGCCAGGAGTTTGCTGAGAAGCTGGAAGTTCTTTGTGGTAACAGGGGATGGGAGAAGAAGTTGACGGCAGAGACCAGAATTTACAATGACTTGGGGAATTATGGTTGCTGTTAAACGAGTCACCCAGAACCAGAAAATTCAGCCATGGGGCATGGGGATCCAGGAGGGGGGCAAGTGAGTGGTGAAGGGCCATTCTAGCCAAGTTCAGATTGCACCTCACAAATTGTTCGGACTGAAGAGTCAGGTCAGAGCCAGCAGCTTTATACAAACCTCCATCTTGTTCCCTGCTGAATTTCTTGCTACAATACTGCCTTCCGTTCACCAATAGTGACAATGATGTAAAGGGAGAGCAGCTACAAGAGAATAAGGTTCCTGGTTCCATTCCCGGAGCCCTCAGTATAAGAATCCTGGATAAGAATCCAGTAACAGGAGTCAACATCAGGGAAAGGTCTTGGCCTCTGCATCCTCTTGTTGGCCTTCCAGATTTGGCCACTGGGTGAGAGAGGATGCTGGACTAGATGGACCACTGCTCTGATCCAGCATGGCTCTTGTGATGTTTGCATGGAGTATTACGAGTAAGGAGAAACAGCCTTTGCACAACTTATCATTATCAGTTCTACTTCTAAGTATGGTGTAGGCTTTCTGCCTGTCCATGGTGGGCACCCTCGCATCCTCCACTGTCCAATTCCCTCCGCCTGCTGGATGAAGCAGTGGGAAGAAAATTGGGGGGGGGGGGGGGTGGATGCTGTGATACCATTCCAGGCAAGCACCTGGCTAATCTTTATGGCTTTCACCAGTGATGTCACGGCATCCATGCCATTATCCACTCCCCAGACTCTACTCCTGAATTCTCCTGGGGGTTGCCAGTGGAGGGCTGGCAAGCCAAGTTCAGTGCCATGGATTCCAGCCACTGTGATTTCAGGCATGGGCAATTTCCTGAACAAGCCAGTTGGCATGTGACTATGGGCCTGCTAACAAGCTGAGCAGGCACCCACCACACCTGCTCTGAATCTGGGCAAAGGAAGCCCATACGGTATTTCTGGAACCAAGCAAAGGAAGAGGAATGTAAATATAGTGGAATTCCACAGGCAAGGCTGAATAGTTGTGGTGGTGGTGATGAGGGCGAGATACATTTGTCTGAGGAGGACAGAGCCTAGAGGAATCTGCTGGCCCTCCAAGACACACACACACCTGGCTCATAATTGAGAGTTTTCTTTTTCTTGGATTTAAAACTAATAATACAGAAAGAACCTGACCCTTCATTCTGTAATCTGTTTGTGCGGTCCTGAAATCTACTCTAATTTGGCAGCATTAATTTGAAAGAGGGGGGCCTTGTCCTTCCTCCCCCCTCCCCCTCCCCCACTGCTCCTTTGCCTTGTTTCTGCCCTGCTCTGCTAGATTTGTTTTTATCCCATGGTGTTCAGCATTCCTAATGAGCCATTAAAAAGCTGCCAATTACATATGCAAATGAAGAGCTGCAGACGGGCAGAAGGGTTGTCGCTTGGAGCAAAAGTCTGTTACTTAGAAAGAGCTGGAGATAAATCACCTCAGCTTAGCAAGACACCTCACAAGACATCTATACCTAAGATCACCCCTGTTCCCCCCCCTCCTCCCGCTGTTTTGAAATGCCAGGAATAACACAAAGGGTGGTTAATACAGTCTTAATGATAATTACCACAATATAAGAATCCCCAGACCACAGATCAAAGGCTTCTCCTGCATTCCCTGAACTCTGATATCAGGAATGGTTGAGGTGAAGGAACAAAAACAGCTTAGTGTCATGTGTGAAGAAGAAGACTGGAGATTTATACCCCCCCTTCTCCCTGAATCAGAGACTCAGAGAGGCTTACAATCTCCTATCTCTTCTCCCCCACTATGAGGTGGGTGGGCTGAGAGGCCTCTCACAACAGCTGCCCTTTCAAGGACAACTCCGGTGATAGCTATGGCTGACCCAAGGCCATTCCAGCAGGTGTATGTGGAGGAGTGGGGAATCAAACCCGGTTCTCCCAGATGAGAGTCTGCACACTTAACCACTACACCAAACTGTTTGGTTCAGTACTACCAAAATGGTAGAATGCATGTTATGTATGAGTACCAGCTGCCTCTATAATGTCACCCAAAGTGACATTTGAACTAGTATACTTGGAGATTGTTCCTCAGGAGGAATGCCTACAGAACAGCTGGTGAACATCTTGGGCAGGATGAGGAGCCACCATCCAAAATACCCTGTCTTTAGTAATCACTTGCCCAGGCTCCAAAGCTGGCAGGCATGAAACTGCTTTTGTCCTGATGATCTTCATTGACAATTACCCCCATACAGGAATAGGTGGCCTTTTAAATATAACCCCATCGTTTGCCTTTGAGGGCCATGATCTGAATGCAGTAATGCCAGCCCAGTTAAGGCCTTCCCACCTGACCAAGAGCCCAGTCTGGCACACTGCTTTGGCAGGGAATTACCTGACGAGGGCTGTTGCTTTGGAAATCTCACCATGGTAACTCTGAACACACTAAGTCAGGGGTGTCGAACTCATTTGTTATGAGGGCCAGATTTGACATAAATGAGACCTTGCTGGGCCGGGCCATTTGTGCCATAAAATGTAATGCCAGGTAGCGGAGATATAAACTTTATAAAGGACAGAGACAAACACAATTAAAGGGTTTTTTTTTTAAATTAAAACTTGCTTAAAAGATAAGCAATATTGTGTTTCTGATACTACTTGCTCTGAATTATTTCATCAAAATCTGTCTTGTAACAATCTTGAGTATGCTGTTTGGGTCTTGTTCAGGTGTGTGTCTGTAAGTTGCAAACCTGCTTCTGACTTATGACATTCATTACAGAACTCTGATGGTCAATGCTTTGAGTCTAAGACCCAGTGGAAAACATGACATGGCTGGGCATTGCGAGCTTTTGTACATAAATTGCTTCATGTGCTAAGCCAATGGAAAAAAATAGAGGCTTTGCTCAGTAGCTTCTGTGCATTTGAGCAAGCCTGGCAAAGCAAGCTGCGATGCAAAAGGAAGCAAGAGATAGAGAAGGAAGCAGATGACAGTGCTTGTGGTCCTGATAGCTCTCTGGGGGCCTGATCTGGCCCTCAGGCAGCATGTTTGATACCCTGCACTAAGTGTATGCTAAATCAGAGCAGCTATTTTATAATGATTTAATTTGTAGCTTTTAAGAATGGAATTGAAATATGGAATATGTTTTTATACATGTGTATGCTTCATTTCCGCATTTCCTTTTATCCTACTCTTATCTATGCTAACATTTTTAATAATGCCAATAAAGGAAATTGCTGTGTGTGAATTAGAGCAGTGCCTGCGATGACCAGCAGCAGCTCAAGTAGGAAAACGTCTTCTCCAACACTTTGTCAAGCATTCTATTTCTATGTATTAGATCAATACAGTTATTGGAATCTAATTCCTCTGTCTCTCTGTTCTGAAATCTCTTCTTTCCCATAGTTGCATTTCAAAGCTTACTCCCCCCTCACTTTTCTCGCCTTCCTTTTCCTTTCTCACCTCTGGGTAGAAAATGTAGGAATGCAGTAACTTTGATGATAGAGAGAAAGGAGGCGCCTCCCCCAAACCATTCCCATTCACCGCTTAGCAAGAGAAGCAGGAATGTATGGGAACCAGGGAAGTTACAACCACATGATAGTAGAGGGTAGTATTTTTGCATATTTGTAGCAATTCACATATACATGTTATGGCTTGAAGCTATCTTTTCTATTTCCTTTGATGTAGTCCTTCAAACACTATGCTGTGTGAAACTCTGTATCACTCTCAAGGTACCATACCTTGAGCCAACCACGGATTATCAATAAAACGAGTCTTTGTATCAAACAACCGCTTGTTTATTCAAAATACTGATGCCTGACACTTGCCCCTTGAGATCACCAGAGACTGAGCTTTGGCCCTAGGTATTCCTTCTCTGGGGTCACTTCCTTCATATACTAGATCCCTAAAAACACCTAGTCATAGACGTGCTTTCACTCTTGCTAGGCTTAATTCTTTTCCCACTGGTGAGTTGACAGGTCGTTTTTCTAGAGTCCCGTACTCAGATTGCTTATGTGATTGTGGGTCTGGAACTGTAGAAACACTTGACCATCTTCTATTACATTGTCATCAGTGGTCGATTCCTAGATCAATTTGGATAACTCCTTATTAAACACCAACTACCAACTGAACTTTGGGTGGTCCCTCATTTGCTGGCAGATACTAATCCTGAAACCACCTATTTTTGTTACAAAATTTTTAACAATAATCTTATCTGCAAAATGACAGAAATCTGGATTGATCTGATGGTAATGGAATCTGGCATATATGCGGTCAACATGACAATTTTAGGTTTACTTAACTGTTTTATTAGAAATTCCTGTTTTAACATTTTTTTCACTTTTAGATTTGAATATTTTGACTGTATCATTAGAATTCTGTGAATATGGTTAGTTCTGTTGTATACCAATGCATGTTTTGATTATTGTTACATCCTGACTGAGCTTAAGACCTTTGGTCACAGAAGCTAATAAATGAAATGGAAAATGGCTTTGGACCTTCTGTGTGCAGGGTACAGGTCCCAGAATAGAGCCACAGCCCCACCAATGTGCGGTTTTGGGCTGAATCAACAGAAGCATAGTATCCAGATCATGCAGAGTGATGCTATTGCTTTACTCTGCTCTGGTTAGTCCTCACCTAGAGTATTGTGATCAGTTTCAGACACCACAATCTAAGAAGGATATAGACAAGCTGGAACATATCCAGAGGAGGGCTACGAAGATGGTGAGGGATCTGGAGACCATGTCCTATGAAGAAAGGTTGAAGGAGCTGGGTATGTTTAGCCTGGAGATGAGATGACTAAGAGGTGATATGATCACCATCTTCAAGTACTTGAAGGGCTGTCATATAGAGGATGGTGCAGAGTTGTTTTCTGTTGCTCCAGAAGGTCAGACCAGATTCAGTGGGTTGAAATTAAATCAAAAGAGTTTTCAACAAAACATTAGGAAGAACTTCCTGACAGAGCGGTTCCTCAATGGAACTGTCTTCCTCGGGAGATAGTGGGCTCTCCTTCCTTGGAGGTTTTTAAACAGAAGCTAGATGGCCATTTGACAGCTATGCTGATCCTATGAACTTGTGGGGACGTGGTTGTGAATTCCCTGCAATGTGCAGGAGGTTGGACTAGATGACCCTGGAGGTCCCTTCCAGCTCCACAATTCCATGACTCTCTGAGAATCCTGCATCATGCACCCCTTCGACCTCAAGGGCAGATTTAATGATTGCTGTTCATGAGAGCTGCAGACACAAAGGTGGAGGAATGATCCAATGAGGTGAGCAAACATTAGTGGCACTCCCCTAACACTGCCCCCTCTATTCTTCCTCCCTATTTAATGGGTGATTTCCTCAGACCTCTGTGTAAACTCACTTTC